>NC_053040.3:400520944-401181783 GCF_002575655.3 Aegilops tauschii subsp. strangulata | reverse complement strand
AGGGTTACGGCAAAAACTGGATGCACTTCGTGTACAAAACGGACAATCTCTTTCAAAGTATCAGGATTTCATGCGGAAACTCGTCTGTTACAAAGGGATTTCATTTTTTAAAACTTATTTGAACTCCTGACTTTTTGTGTGTTCAAAATGCACCATTCAAAGCCACATCATCGTTTGTCAATCCTTTCTGACTTCATTTGTTATTTTTCATGCATTTACTAATTATTTTGAGCTATAAGACCCTAAAATTGAAAAGCATTTCAAATGAACTCTGAAAAGGTTGAAAGTTGGCATGATATCATCATTTCATCCACATAGCATGTGCAAGAAAGTTGAGAGGGTTACGGCAAAAACTGGATGCACTTTGTGTACAAAACGGACAATCTCTTTCAAAGTATCAGGATTTCATCCGGAAACTCGTCTGTTACAACGGGATTTCATTTTTGAAACCTTATTTGATCTCCTGACTTTTTGTGTGTTCAAAATGCACCATTCAAAGCCACATCATCATTTTTCAATCCTTTCTGACTTCATTTGTTATTTTTCATGCATTTACTAATTATTTTGAGCTATAAGACCCTAAAATTGAAAAGCCTTTCACATGAACTCTGAAAAGGTTGAAAGTTGGCATGATATCATCATTTCATCCACATAGCATGTGCAAGAAAGTTGAGAGGGTTACGGCAAAAACTGGATGCACTTCGTGTACAAAACGGACAATCTCTTTAAAAGTATCAGGATTTCTTCCGGAAACTCGTCTGTTACAAAGGGATTTCATTTTTTAAAACTTATTTGAACTCCTGACTTTTTGTGTGTTCAAAATGCACCATTCAAAGCCACATCATCATTTGTCAATCCTTTCTGACTTCATTTGTTATTTTTCATGCATTTACTAATTATTTTGAGCTATAAGACCCTAAAATTGAAAAGCATTTCAAATGAACTCTGAAAAGGTTGAAAGTTGGCATGATATCATCATTTCATCCACATAGCATGTGCAAGAAAGTTGAGTGGGCTACGGCAAAAACTGGATGCACTTTGTGTACAAAACGGACAATCTCTTTCAAAGTATCAGGATTTCATCCGGAAACTCGTCTGTTACAACGGGATTTCATTTTTGAAACCTTATTTGATCTCCTGACTTTTTGTGTGTTCAAAATGCACCATTCAAAGCCACATCATCATTTTTCAATCCTTTCTGACTTCATTTGTTATTTTTCATGCATTTACTAATTATTTTGAGCTATAAGACCCTAAAATTGAAAAGCATTTCAAATGAACTCTGAAAAGGTTGAAAGTTGGCATGATATCATCATTTCATCCACATAGCATGTGCAAGAAAGTTGAGAGGGTTACGGCAAAAACTGGATGCACTTCGTGTACAAAACGGACAATCTCTTTCAAAGTATCAGGATTTCATCCGGAAACTCGTCTGTTACAAAGGGATTTCATTTTTTTTAACTTATTTGAACTCCTGACTTTTTGTGTGTTCAAAATGCACCATTCAAAGCCACATCATCATTTGTCAATCCTTTCTGACTTCATTTGTTATTTTTCATGCATTTACTAATTATTTTGAGCTATAAGACCCTAAAATTGAAAAGCATTTCAAATGAACTCTGAAAAGGTTGAAAGTTGGCATGATATCATCATTTCATCCACATAGCATGTGCAAGAAAGTTGAGAGGGTTACGGCAAAAACTGGATGCACTTTGTGTACAAAACGGACAATCTCTTTCAAAGTATCAGGATTTCATCCGGAAACTCGTCTGTTACAAAGGGATTTCATTTTTGAAACCTTATTTGATCTCCTGACTTTTTGTGTGTTCAAAATGCACCATTCAAAGCCACATCATCATTTTTCAATCCTTTCTGACTTCATTTGTTATTTTTCATGCATTTACTAATTACTTTGAGCTATAAGACCCTAAAATTGAAAAGCATTTCAAATGAACTCTGAAAAGGTTGAAAGTTGGCATGATATCATCATTTCATCCACATAGCATGTGCAAGAAAGTTGAGAGGGTTACGGCAAAAACTGGATGCACTTCGTGTACAAAACGGACAATCTCTTTCAAAGTATCAGGATTTCATCCGGAAACTCGTCTGTTACAAAGGGATTTCATTTTTGAAACCTTATTTGATCTCCTGACTTTTTGTGTGTTCAAAATGCACCATTCAAAGCCACATCATCATTTTTCAATCCTTTCTGACTTCATTTGTTATTTTTCATGCATTTACTAATTATTTTGAGCTATAAGACCCTAAAATTGAAAAGCATTTCAAATGAACTCTGAAAAGGTTTTGTTTCTACTTACAACAAAAAACTAATTTATTTATTTCTAATTACTTATGTATTTTAATTTAATTATTTTATTTTTATTTATTTTACTGCTGCTATTTTTATTTATTTTACTGCTGCTATTAATACTTAATTTATTAAGGTTTATTTATTGTAGTTACTATAGTTTATTTTATTTTATTAAGGTTTATTTAGTTTTATTTATTTTATTAAGGTTTATTTATTTTATAAATATAAAAAATGATCATAGATGCACTTATAGAGAAAATTCAACCTAAATTCATAATAAATTTCTATGAAATTTACTATGAATTTAAGTCAAATTTCCTGTATAAGGGCATCTATTTTCACTTTAAGTGAAGCTCAACAAGGCATAGAGGGACGGGCTTATAAACTGGTGTGAGCGCCCTTCGGTTGGCGAGGTGGGACGAAACACTGGCCGCAACTAGGAGCAGCCCTTTAGTCCCGGTTTGTGGTATGAACCGGGACTAAAGGGTGGTGGGCCAGGAGCGTGGCCCATTGGTCCCGGTTTGTACCACCAACCGGGACCAAAGGGTCCATACGAACCGGGACCAATGCCCACGAGGCCCCGGCCGGCCCCCTGGGCTCACGAACCGGGACCAATGCTCACATTAGTCCCGGTTCGTGACTGAACCGGGGCTAATGTGAAAACTAGCCTGTGACCTAAGCCCTGTTTTCTACTAGTGATGGGATGTTTTTAATGAAAAAGGGTGCTTGCCGGGTTCTTTGTGCGTGAGCGAGGCCCATGCCAAGGAACGAATCCTTGTTATTTTTAAGATAAACATTGTCGCCCGGCAACAGGCCTTGCCGTCCCCTGACTTCAGTCGACCATTCTCACACTTTTGGCGGAGGCAGGGGCGAAGTAGAGTTAGGCTCCTCGTTTATTTCCTTGCCACCGCGTCTACGACCCGGTTCTGTCCTAAGGACTTGGGTACAAGAAGAAGGGGGAGCACGGTGGCCTCGGAGCAAAGCGAGGTTTGATTTGTCCTAGTTCCATATGGAAATGTACAACAGGGGATGAAGGACTTATCTGAATCTGCAGCCCCCGGCAACCTTGGCTTGCCGTGGTTAGATCCTTGTGTCTTTAGCCCCCGGTAGTCCTGGCTTGCCGGGGCCAGAGCGCCGGTTCGTCCTCTTTCTCCCAGGCGGCTCAGCAGAAGTGTCCACGTGCCCTGCGAACCAAAGAGGACAGAAAGACGCATACTCGACCTCTAGGCTAGGGGTTAGTCGCCGCTAAGCATTATCTGCTGGGGATCGTTGCAGAAATTAAAAAAATTCTACGCATCACCAAGATCAATCTATGGAGAGACTAGCAACAAGAGAGAAGGGAGTGCATCTTCATACCCTTGAAGATCGCGATGCGGAAGCGTTACAAGAACGCGGTTGGAGGAGTCGTACACGCAGCGATTCAGATCGCGGTCGATTTCGATCTAAGCGCCGAACAACGGCGCCTCCGTGTTCAACACACGTGCAGCCCGGTGACGTCTTCCGCGCCTTGATCCAGCAAGGAGGAGGGAGAGATTGGGGAAGACAACTTCATCAGCAGCATGACGGCGTGGTGGTGGTGGAGCAGCATGGTTTACAGCAGGGCTTCGCCAAGCACTACAAAGGACGAGGATGTGGAGAGGTAGGGCTGCGCCGAGAGAGAGAGAGAGAGAGACTCGTATCCTTGGCAGCCCCAAAACCCCCACTATATATAGGAGGAGGGGAGGCGGGTGCGCCCCCTCTAGGGTTCCCACCCCTAGGGGGGCAGCCCTAGATGGGATGGAGGGGGGCGGCCAAGAGGGGGAGAGAGGGGGCGCGCCCTAGGGTGGGCCTTAGGCCCATCTGCGCCTAGGGTTTCCCCCTCTCCTCTTTGCTGCGCCTTGGACCTTGGTGGGAGGCGCACCAGCCCACTTAGGGGCTGGTCCCTTCCCACTCTTGGCCCATGCAAGCCTCCGGGGCTGGTGGCCCCTCCCGGTGGACCCCCGGAACCCTCCGGTTGTCCCGGTACATTACCGGTGACGCCCGAAACACTTCCAGTGGCCAAAACCTCACTTCCTATATATTATTCTTTACCTCCGGACCATTCCGGAACTCCTCGTGACATCCGGGATCTCATCCGGGACTCCGAACAACACTCAGTAACCACGTATAAACTTTCTCTATAACCCTAGCGTCATCGAACCATAAGTGTGTAGACCCAATGGGTTCGGGAGGCATGTAGACATGACCGAGACATCTCTCCGGCCAATAACCAAGAGCGGGATCTGGATACCCATGTTGGCTCCCACATGTTCCACGATGTTCTCATCAGATGAACCACGACGTCGGGGATTCAATCAATCCCGTACACAATTCCCTTTGTCTACTGGTATGATACTTGCCCGAGATTTGATCGTCGGTATCCCTATACCTTGTTCAATCTCGTTACCGGCAAGTCTCTTTACTCGTTCCGTAACACATCATCCCGTGATCAACTCCTTGGTCACATTGAGCTCATTATGATGATGTCTTACCGAGTGGGCCCAGCGATACCTCTCCGTCACACGGAGTGACAAATCCCATTCTCGATTCGTGCCAACCCAACAGACACTTTCGGAGATACCCGTAGTGCACCTTTATAGCCACCCAGTTACGTTGTGACGTTTGACACACCCAAAGCATTCCTACGGTATCCGGTAGTTGCACAATCTCATGGTCTAAGGAATGATACTTGACATCAGAAAAGCTTTAGCATACGAACTACACGATCTTGTGCTATGCTTAGGATTGGGTCTTGTCCATCACATCATTCTCCTAATGATGTGATCCCGTTATCAACGACATCCAATGTCCATGGTCAGGAAACCGTAACCATCTATTGATCAACGAGCTAGTCAACTAGAGGCTCACTAGGGACATGTTGTGGTCTATGTATTCACACATGTATTACGATTTCCGGATAACACAATTATAGCATGAACAATAGACAATTATCATGAACAAGGAAATATAATAATAACCATTTTATTATTGCCTCTAGGGCATATTTCCAACAGTCTCCCACTTGCACTAGAGTCAATAATCTAGTTACATTGTGATGAATCGAACACCCATAGAGTTCTGGTGTTGATCATGTTTTGCTCGTGGAAGAGGTTTAGTCAATGGATCTGCGACATTCAGGTCCGTATGCACTTTACAAATATCTATGTCTCCATCTTGAACGTTTTCACGAATGGAGTTGAAGCGACGCTTGATATGCCTGGTCTTCTTGTGAAACCTAGGCTCCTTGGCCAGGGCAATAGCTCCAGTGTTGTTACAGAAGAGAGTCATCGGGCCCGACGCATTGGGAATAACTCCTAGGTCGGTAATGAACTCCTTCATCCAGATTGCTTCATGTGCTGCCTCCGAGGCTGCCATGTACTCCGCTTCACATGTAGATCCCGCCACGATGCTTTGCTTGCAACTGCACCAGCTGACAACCCCACTATTCAAAATATACACGTATCCGGTTTGTGACTTAGAGTCATCCAGATCTTTGTCGAAGCTAGCATCGACGTAACCCTTTACGACGAGCTCTTCGTCACCTCCATAAACGAGAAACATATCCTTAGTCCTTTTCAGGTACTTCAGGATATTCTTGACCGCTGTCCAGTGTTCGATGCCGGGGTTACTTTGGTACCTTCCTACCAAACTTACGGCAAGGTTCACATCAGGTCTGGTACACAGCATGGCATACATAATAGACCCTATGGCCAAGGCATAGGGGATGCCACTCATCTTTTTTCTATCTTCTGCCGTGGTCGGCCATTGGGCCGTGCTTAATCTCACACCTTGCAATACAGGCAAGAACCCCTTCTTGGACTGATCCATCTTGAACTTCTTCAATATCTTGTCAAGGTATGTGCTTTGTGAAAGACTAATGAGGCGTCTCGATCTATCTCTATAGATCTTGATGCCTAATATGTAAGCAGCTTCTCCAAGGTCCTTCATTGAAAAACACTTATTCAAGTAGGCCTTTATGCTTTCCAAGAATTCTATATCATTTCCCATCAATAGTATGTCATCCACATATAAAATGAGAAATGCTACAGAGCTCCCACTCACTTTCTTGTAAACACAGGCTTCTCCATAAATCTGCGTAAACCCAAACGCTTTGATCATCTCATCAAAGCGAATGTTCCAACTCCGAGATGCTTGCACCAGCCCATAGATTGAGCGTTGGAGCTTGCATACCTTGTCAGCATTCTTAGGATCGACAAAACCTTCCGGTTGCATCATATACAATTCTTCCTTAAGGAAACCATTAAGGAATGCTGTTTTGACGTCCATTTGCCATATCTCATAATCATAGAATGCGGCAATTGCTAACATGATTCGGACGGACTTCAGCTTCGCTACGGGTGAGAAGGTCTCATCGTAGTCAACCTCTTGAACTTGTCGATAACCCTTAGCGACAAGCCGAGCTTTATAGATGCCCACATTGCCATCCGCGTCCGTCTTCTTCTTAAAGATCCATTTATTTTCTATGGATCGCCGATCATCGGGCAACTCTGTCAAAGTCCATACTTTGTTTTCATACATGGATCCTATCTCGGATTTCATGGCTTCAAGCCATTTGTTGGGATCTGGGCCAGCCATCGCTTCTTCATAGTTTGAAGGTTCACCGTTGTCTAACAACATTATTTCTAGGACAAGGTTGCCATACCATTCTGGTGTGGAACGTGTCCTTGTGGACCTACGAAGTTCAGTAGTAACTTGATCCGAAGTTCCTTCATCATCATCATTAACTTCCTCTCTAGTCGGTGCAGGCACCACAGAAACATTTTCTTGAGCTGCGCTACTTTCCGGTTCAAGAGGCAGTACTTCATCAAGTTCTACTTTCCTCCCACTTACTTCTTTCTAGAGAAACTCTTTCTCTAGAAAGGATCCATTCTTGGCAACAAAGATCTTGCCTTCGGATCTAAGGTAGAAGGTATACCCAATAGTTTCCTTAGGCTATCCTATGAAGACGCATTTTTCCGACTTGGGTTCGAGCTTTTCAGGTTGAAGTTTCTTGACATAAGCATCACATCCCCAAATTTTCAGAAACGACAGCTTAGGTTTCTTCCCAAACCATAATTCATACGGTGTCGTCTCAACGGGTTTCGACGGAGCCCTATTTAAAGTGAATGCGGCAGTCTCTAAAGCATAACCCCAAAATGATAGCGGTAGATCGGTAAGAGACATCATAGATCGCACCATATCTAATAGAGTGCGATTACGACGTTCGGACACACCATTACACTGAGGTGTTCCAGGTGGCATGAGTTGTGAAACAATTCCACATTTCCTTAAATGCGTGCCAAATTCGTGACTCAAATATTCCCCTCCACGATCTGATCGTAAGAACTTTATTTTCCTGTCACGTTGATTCTCAATCTCACTCTGAAATTCCTTGAACTTTTCAAAGGTCTCAGACTTGTGTTTCATTAAGTAGACATACCCATATCTACTTAAGTCATCAGTGATGGTGAGAACATAACGATAACCACGGCAAGCCTCAACGCTCATTGGACCGCACACATCAGTATGTATGATTTCCAATAAGTTGGTTGCTCGCTCCATTGTTCCGGAGAACGGAGTCTTGGTCATTTTGCCCATGAGGCATGGTTCGCACGTGTCAAATGATTCATAATCAAGAGACTCCAAAAGTCCATCTGCATGGAGTCTCTTCATGCGTTTGACACCAATGTAACCAAGGCGGCAGTGCCACAAGTATGTGGGACTATCATTATCAACCTTACATCTTTTGGCATTCACACTATGAATATGTGTAACATCACGTTCGAGATTCAATAAGAATAAACCATTGACCAGTGGGGCATGACCATAAAACATATCTCTCATATAAATAGAACAACCATTATTCTCAGATTTAAATGAGTAGCCATCTCGCATTAAACGAGATCCAGATACAATGTTCATGCTCAAAGCTGGTACTAAATAACAATTATTGAGGTTTAAAACTAATCCCGTAGGAAGATGTAGAGGTAGCGTGCCGATGGCGATCACATCGACCTTGGAACCATTCCCGACGCGCATCGTCACCTCGTCCTTCGCCAGTCTCCGCTTATTCCGCAGCTCCTGTTTTGGGTTACAAATATGAGCAACCGCACCGGTATCAAATACCCAGGAGCTACTACGAGCGCTGGTAAGGTACACATCAATAACATGTATATCACATATACCTTTGGTATTGCCGGCCTTCTTATCCGCTAAGTACCTGGGGCAGTTCCGCTTCCAGTGACCGTTTCCCTTGCAATAAAAGCACTCAGTCTCAGGCTTGGGTCCATTCTTTGGCTTCTTCCCGGCAGCTTGCTTACCGGGTGTAGCAACTCCCTTGCCGTCCTTCTTGAAGTTCTTTTTACCCTTGCCTTTCTTGAACTTAGTGGTCTTATTCACCATCAACACTTGATGTTCCTTTTTGATCTCCACCTCCGCTAATTTCAGCATTGAATATACCTCAGGAATGGTTTTTTCCATCCCCTGCATATTGAAGTTCATCACAAAACTCTTGTAGCTAGGTGGAAGCGACTGAAGGATTCTGTCAACGACCGCGTCATCCGGGAGATTAACTCCCAGCTGAGACAAGCGGTTGTGCAACCCAGACATTTTGAGTATGTGCTCGCTGACAGAACTATTCTCCTCCATCTTAGAACTGTAGAACTTGTCGGAGACTTCATATCTATCGACTCGGGCATGAGCTTGGAAAACCATTTTCAGCTCTTGGAACATCTCATATGCTCCGTGTTGCTCAAAACGCTTTTGGAGCCCCGGTTCTAAGCTGTAAAGCATGCCGCACTGAACCAGGGAGTAATCATCACTACGCGACTACCAGGCGTTCATAACATCTTGAGTTGCTGGGAAAACAGGTGCGTCACCTAGCGGTGCTTCAAGGACATATGGTTTCTTGGCAGCTATGAGGATAATCCTCGGGTTATGGACCCAGTCCGTGTAGTTGCTACCATCGTCTTTCAGCTTGGTTTTCTCTAGGAACGCGTTGAAGTTGAGGGCAACATTAGCGTGGGCCATTTGATCTACAAGACATATTGCAAAGATTTTTAGACTATGTTCATGATAATTAAGTTCATCTAATCAAATTATTTAATGAACTCCCACTCAGATAGACATCCCTCTAGTCATCTAAGTGATACATGATCCGAGTCAACTAGGCCGTGTCCGATCATCACGTGAGACGGACTAGTCATGATCGGTGAACATCTTCATGTTGATCGTATCTACTATACGACTCATTTTCGACCTTTCGGTCTCTCGTCTTCCGAGGCCATGTCTGTACATGCTAGGCTCGTCAACTCAACCTAAGTGTTTTGCATGTGCAAATCTGGCTTACACCCGTTGTATTCGAACGTTAGAATATATCACACCTGATCATCACGTGGTGCTTCGAAACAACGAACCTTCGCAACGGTGCACAATTAGGGGGAACACTTTCTTGAAATTATTGCGAGGGATCATCTTATTTAAGCTACCGTCGTTCTAAGCAAATAAGATGTAAACACATGATAAACATCACATGCAATCAAATAGTGACATGATATGGCCAATATCATTTTGCTCCTTTTGATCTCCATCTTCAGGGCGCCATGATCATCATCGTCACCGGCATGACACCATGATCTCCATCATCGTGTCTTCATGAAGTTGTCTCGCCAACTGTTACTTCTACTACTATGGCTAACGGTTAGCAATAAAGCAAAGTAATTACATGGCGTTTTCAGTGACACGCAGGTCATACAATAAATTAAGACAACTCCTATGGCTCCTGCCGGTTGTCATACTCATCGACATGCAAGTCGTGATTCCTATTACAAGAACATGATCAATCTCATACATCACATATATCATTCATCACATCATTTTGGCCATATCACATCACACGGCATATGCTGCAAGAACAAGTTAGACGTCTTCTAATTGTTGTTGCAAGTTTTTACGTGGCTGCTATAGGTTTCTAGCAAGAACGTTTCTTACCTACGCCAAAACCACAACGTGATATGCCAATTTCTATTTACCCTTCATAAGGACCCTCTTCATCGAATCCGATCCGACTAAAGTGGGAGAGACAGACACCCGCTAGCCACCTTATGCAACTAGTGCATGTCAGTCAGTGGAACCTGTCTCACGTAAGTGTACGTGCAAGGTCGGTCCGGGCCGCTTCATCCCACGATGCCGCCGAATCAAGATAGGACTAGTAACGGCAAGTAAATTGACAAAATCGACGCCCACAACAACTTGTGTTCTACTCGTGCATAGAAACTACGCATAGACCTAGCTCATGATGCCACTGCTGGGGATCGTTGCAGAAATTAAAAAATTTCTACGCATCACCAAGATCAATCTATGGAGAGACTAGCAACGAGAGAGAAAGGAGTGCATCTTCATACCCTTGAAGATCTCGATGCGGAAGTGTTACAAGAACGCGGTTGGAGGTCGTACACGCAGCGATTCAGATCGCGGTCGATTCTGATCTAAGCGCCGAACAACGGCGCCTCCGCGTTCAACACACGTGCAGCCCGGTGACGTCTCCCACGCCTTGATCCAGCAAGGAGGAGGGAGAGGTTGCGGAAGACAACTCCAGCAGCAGCACGACGGCGTGGTGGTGGTGGAGCAGCGTGGTTTCCAGCAGGGCTTCGCCAAGCACTACGAAGGACGAGGATGTGGAGAGGTAGGGTTGCGCCGAGAGAGAGAGACTCGTATCCTTGGCAACCCCAAAACCCCCACTATATATAGGAGGAGGGGAGGAGGGTGCGCCCCCTCTAGGGTTCCCACCCCTAGGGGCGGCAGCCCTAGATGGGATGGAGGGGGCGGCCAAGAGGGGGAGAGAGGGGGGCGTGCCCTAGGGTGGGCCTTAGGCCCATCTGCGCATAGGGTTTCCCCTCTCCTCTTTGCTGCGCCTTGGGCCTTGGTGGGAGGCGCACCAGCCCACTCAGGGGCTGGTCCCTTCCCACTCTTGGCCCATGCAAGCCTCCAGGGCTGGTGGCCCCTCCCGATGGACCCCCGGAACCCTTCGGTGGTCCCGGTACATTATCGGTGACGCCCGAAACACTTCCGATGGCCAAAACCTCACTTCCTATATATTATTCTTTACCTCCGGACCATTCCGGAACTCCTCATGATGTCCGGTCACTAGTAGAAAACTGGGCTTTGGTCACAGGGCAATATTCACATTAGTCCCGGTTCAGTCACGAACCGGGACTAATGTGAGCATTGGTCCCGGTTCGTGCGGCCAGGGGCCTGCCGGGCCTCGTGGGGGCATTGGTCCCGGTTCGTCCGGACCCTTTGGTCCCGGTTGGTGGGACAAACCGGGACCAATGGGCCACACTCCTGGCCCACCACCCTTTAGTCCCGGTTCATACCACAAACCGGGACTAAAGGGCTGGTCCTAGTTGCAGCCAGTGTTTAGTCCCACCTCGCCAACCGAAGGGCGCTCATACCAGTTTATAAGCCCGTCCCTCTCTGCCTTGTTGAGCTCCTCTCAAAGTGAAAATAGATGCCCTTATACAGGGAATTTGACCTAAATTCACAGTAAATTTCTTTGAATTTCATAGAAATTTATTATGAATTTAGGTTGAATTTTCTCTATAGGCGCATCTATGTTCATTTTTTATAGTAAATAAAAATAAATAAACCTTAATAAAATAAACTATAGTAACTAAAATAAATAAACCTTAATAAATTAAATAAAAATAGCAGCAGTAAAATAAATAAAAATAAAATAATTAAAGTAAAATACATAAGTAATTAGAAATAAAATAAATAAGTTTTTTGTTGTAAGTAGAAACAAAACAAAACAAATAAAGCAAAAGAGAAAACAAAAAACAGAGAAAAAAAATTATGCCACCTACTGGGCCACCACGGCCTGAATACGACTTGAAACCCATCCGTGGGCCAGGATTCAGGCCCGCGGAAGGCCTAGTAGGCCCCACACACAAAGAGACCGGTTAGGCCCGAAAGCCTGCAGTTGGGAGGAGCTCGAGAGGGTGGGCGCAGCAGCGCTTATAAACCACTCTCGAGCCCTCTCCACTAGCGAGGTGGGACTAAACTTTTGACGCGGGGCAGCACAAGGCCTTTGGTCCCGGTTGGTGCCACCAACCGGGACTAAAGGGGGCATTGGTCCCGGTTCATGGCACCAACCGGGACCAAAGGCCTTTAGTCCCGGTTGGTGCCACGAACCGGGACCAAATAGTTCCCTATATATACCCCATCGCCACAGCAGAGCACTCCACAGTGCTCTGTTTTTTCTGGCCGGCGAGGGGAGGGCATTTGGGTGCTCTAGCTCATCTCCTATGCACATGAGGTGTTCGATGAAATGTCCGAGCCACACTAGTTAATCTTTATCCTCTCGAAACTCGACCTCCGAGCTCCATTTTCCCCGAGATTTGTCTAGGTTTAGCGGTCCGTCACGTCCCGTCTTCACCGCCGTCGATCGCCCGCGCCGATCTCGTCGCCAGCACCACCGTGGTGAGCCTCTTGTTCTTATCTTCTTTCTGAAAGGAAAAAAATTCTTACTTTAGATAGTTACTTGTCTAATTTTGTTACTTTTATTATTCCTTCTTATTACATAGTGCGATGGTTTTGGTATCCGCCCCCGTCGGCCCTCGTCCTGTGTATGATTCGGATGTGGTATATATTATCTTTTTATAACTATTTGGTTCATTTTTTATTTATGACAAATATACCGACCAACGTGACATAGATTTTATTTATCTAGGAGGTGGTTGAACCAGAAATTCTAACCGACCCTATTGTCGAGAGGTTAAATTTAGTTGAAGAAGAAAACAATTACTTGAAGGAAAAAATAAAAAAAATTGAGGAGGAGAAGATGATATTGGAGTTGCATGTTGCGGATGTCGTCGATGATCACAAGATCAAGATGGATGCAATGCGCTTGAAGATTAGAAAGATTAGAAAATATGCCATTCATACCGAGGCTTGGTATCATTATGCCGTTGGATCAATTGTTACCTTGGTTGCGATTATGATCGCATTTGTTTTCGCATTGAAATGTTTTACATAGTTTCAATGTATGGTTTAATTAATTAGATGCTCTGGAGAGCTATATATATGTTGTTAGATGAGAACTATGTATGTACTTTGGTTTTAATGTGATGATGAACTTCTATTAATTTGGTCACTTAATTATCTATTCATGATGTTCTGTAATGGTTTTTAACACACTTAATTATATATAATGCACGCAGATGAACCGGCAATGGATGTACGGTGACAGACACACCTCCGAGTACATTAAGGGCATGCATGATTTTCTCGAAGTGGCTGAGGCAAACAAGCAGAATGGTTTTATGTGTTGTCTATGCCCTATATATGGGAATACTAAGTCTTACTCTGACCGGAAAATCCTTCACACCCACCTGCTTTGCAAGGGTTTGATGCCACACTATAATGTTTGGACGAGGCACGGAGAAATAGGGGTTATGATGGAAGATGGCGAAGAAGAAGAGGACGATGACAACTATGTGCCCCCTGAATACGGTGATGCTGCAACGGGGGAAGCTGCTGAAGATCAAGAGGAACCAGACAATGTGCCCAATGATGCTGCAAGGGGGGAAGCTGCTGAAGATCAAGAGGAACCAGTGCCCGATGATGATGATCTCCGCCGGGTCATTGTCGATGCAAGGACGCAATGTGAAAGTCAAAAGGAGAAGCTGAAGTTCGATCGCATGTTAGAGGATCACAAAAAAGGGTTGTACCCCAATTGCAAAGATGGTAACACAAAGCTCGGTACCGTACTGGAATTGCTGCAGTGGAAGGCAGAGAATGCTGTGCCTGACAAAGGATTTGAGAAGCTATTGAAAATATTGAAGAAGAAGCTTCCAAAGGATAACGAATTGCCCGACAGTACATACGCAGCAAAGAAGGTCGTATGCCCTCTAGGATTGGAGGTGCAGAAGATACATGCATGCCCTAATGACTGCATCCTCTACCGCGGTGCGTACAAGGATCTGAACGCATGCCCGGTATGCGGTGCATTGCGGTATAAGATCAGACGAGATGACCCTGGTGATGTTGACGGCCAGCCCCCCAGGAAGAGGGTTCCTGCGAAGGTGATGTGGTATGCTCCTATAATACCACGGTTGAAACGTCTGTTCAGAAATGAAGAGCATGCCAAGTTGATGCGATGGCAGAGTGAGGACCGTAAGAAAGACGGGAAGTTGAGAGCACCCGCTGACGGGTCGCAGTGGAGAAAAATCGAGAGAAAGTACTGGGCTGAGTTTGCAGCTGACCCAAGGAACGTATGGTTTGGTTTAAGCGCGGATGGCATTAATCCTTTCGGGGAGCAGAGCAGCAATCACAGCACCTGGCCCGTGACTCGATGTATGTATAACCTTCCTCCTTGGATGTGCATGAAGCGGAAGTTCATTATGATGCCAGTTCTCATCCAAGGCCCTAAGCAACCCGGCAACGACATTGATGTGTACCTAAGGCCATTAGTTGCAGAACTTTTACAGCTGTGGAATGGAAACGGTGTACGTACGTGGGATGAGCACAAACAGGAGGAATTTAACCTGCACGCGTTGCTGTTTGTAACCATCAACGATTGGCCCGCTCTCAGTAGCCTTTCAGGACAGACAAACAAGGGATACCACGCATGCACGCACTGTTTAGATGACACTGAAAGTATATACCTGGACAAATGCAGGAAGAATGTGTACCTGGGCCATCGTCGATTTCTTCCGACCAACCATCAATGTCGAAAGAAAGGCAAGCATTTCAAAGGCGAGGCAGATCACCGGAAGAAGCCCGCCATGCGTACCGGTGATCACGTACTTGCTATGGTCAATGATTTACACGTAATCTTTGGAAAGGGTCCTAGCGGACTAGCTGTTCCGAATGACGCTGAGGGACACGCACCCATGTGGAAGAAGAAATCTATATTTGGGGACCTACCCTACTGGAAAGAGCTAGAGGTCCGCTCTTCAATCGACGTGATGCACGTGACGAAGAACCTTTGCGTGAACCTGCTAGGCTTCTTGGGCGTGTATGGGAAGACAAAAGATACACCTGAGGCACGGGAGGACCTGCAACGTTTGCACGAAAAAGACGGCATGCCTCCGAAGCAGTATGAAGGTCCTGCCAGCTACGCTCTTATGAAAGAAGAGAAATAAATCTTCTTTGAATGCCTGTTCAGTATGAAGGTCCCGACTGGCTTCTCGTCGAATATAAAGGGAATAATAAATATGCCAGAGAAAAAGTTCCAGAACCTAAAGTCTCATGACTGCCACGTGATTATGACGCAACTGCTTCCGGTTGCATTGAGGGGGCTTCAACTGGAAAAAGTCCGATTAGCCATTGTGAAGCTATGTGCATTCCTCAATGCAATCTCTCAGAAGGTGATCGATCCAGAAATCATACCAAGGCTAAGGAGTGATGTGGCACAATGTCTTGTCAGTTTCGAGCTGGTGTTCCCACCATCCTTCTTCAATATCATGACGCACGTCCTAGTTCATCTAGTCGACGAGATTGTCATTCTGGGGCCCGTATTTCTACACAATATGTTCCCCTTTGAGAGGTTCATGGGAGTCCTAAAGAAATATGTCCGTAACCGCGCTAGGACAGAAGGAAGCATCTCCATGGGCCATCAAATAGAGGATGTCATTGGGTTTTGTGTTGACTTCATTCCTGGCCTTAAGAAGATAGGTCTCCCTAAATCGCGGTATGAGGGGAGACTGACTGGAAAAGGCATGCTTGGAGGGGACTCAATAATATGCAGGGACGGATATTCTTGGTCTCAAGCACACTACACAGTTCTACAGAACTCTACCTTGATGACCCCGTATGTCGATGAACACAAGAACAGTCTGCGCTCCAAACACCCGGAGCAGTGTGACGACTGGATTACATGTGAACACATCAGGACTTTCAGCAGTTGGTTGGAAACACGTCTCAGAGGTGACACCACTATTTGTGATGAGTTGTACTCGTTGTCCAGGGGACCATCTTCGACTGTATTGACTTATAAAGGATACGAGATAAATGGGAATACATTTTACACGATCGCCCAAGATCAAAAGAGCACCAACCAAAACAACGATGTCCGCTTTGATGCAGCAACCGAGAGGGGAAAGGACACATATTATGGTTACATAATGGACATATGGGAATTTGACTACGGACATGATTTTAAGGTCCCTTTGTTTAAGTGCAAATGGGTCAATCTGTCAGGAGGCGGGGTACAGGTAGACCCAGAGTACGGAATGACAACAGTGGATCTGAACAATCTTGGGTACACTGACGAACCGTTCGTCCTAGCCAATGATGTGCCACAGGTTATCTATGTGAAGGACATGTCTACCAGACCGAGAAAAAGAAAAGATAAGGAAGCGAATACATCATACGATGAGCCAAAGCGCCACATAGTTCTTTCAGGAAAAAGGGACATTGTGGGAGTGGAGGGCAAGACAGACATGTCTGAAGATTATGAAAAGTTTCATGAAATTCCTCCCTTCAAAGTCAAGGCTGACCCAAGCATCCTGATAAACGATGAAGATTATCCATGGTTACGGCGCAATAAGCAAATGACACAAGCGAAGAAAAAGTGAAGACTTTCTCCCGCAACTATTATGATGATACCATGCCAACTTTGTAAGAGACGAGTATGATACCATTGTCCGTTTTGTACACGAAGTGCATCTAGTTTTTGCCGTAACCCTCTCAACTTTCTTGCACATGCTATGTGGATGAAAGTATGATACCATGCCAACTTTCAACCTTTTCAGAGTTCATTTGAAATGCTTTTCAATTTTAGGGTCTTATAGCTCAAAATAATTAGTAAATGCATGAAAAATAACAGGCCAAAAATTAAAAATTATGCCACCTACTGGGCCACCATGGCCTGAATACGATTAGAAACCCATCCATGGGCCAGGATTTAGGCCCGCAGAAGGCCCAGCAGGCCCACAGGCATGTACAGAGAGGTTAGGCCCGTAAGCCTACTTTAGAGAGGAGCTCGATAGCTCAGGCGCACCGCACCTTATAAACAGGTGTGGCTCTCTCTCAGCTAGCGAGGTGGGACTAAACTCCCACCACCACGCCGCTGTGCAAGGCCATTGGTCCCGGTTGGTGGCACGAACCGGGACCAATTCCACCCTTTGGTCCCGGTTGGTGCCACGAACCGGTACTAATGAGGCTGTGGCCCCACGAGCACCTTTAGTACCGGTTCGTGGCACGAACCGGTACTAGAGTTTCTTACTAAGCAGTTTTTTAGTCCCACCTCGCTAGCTGAGAGGCACTAGGAGCGGTTTATAAGCCCTGAGTGCAGAGACGATGAAGAAGAGGCGCAATGCTCACGTTGCTTAGCTTCAAGCCTTGAGGAATAAGGTAGACTGCATGGAGCTATGTGCAGTGCAGTCTACACTATTCCGAAAGGCTTGAAGCAAATCAACGAGCATTGCGCCTCTTTTTTATTTTTAATAACTTATTACAACTCCCGACTTCTTGTGTTCCGACAAAATAAAATAAACTTTAATAAAATTTATGAAACTAAAATTAACAAAGTATTTTCTGTTCAAAACATTATAAGAAACCTCTAGTATTATTGAAACTAAAATCATATAAAATTGATGCAACTAAAATTATCGAAGTATTTTCTGTTCAAAATCATTAAAAGCAAAAAGAATTTTCATAAAGTACTTTTTTTGATAGAAACTTTAATAGCAAAAAGAATTATCATAAAGTAAAATAAATAAGTAATTAGAAACAAAATAAAATAAAATAAATAATTTTTTTATTGTAAGTAGAAACAAAACAAAATAAATAAAGCAAAAAAGAAAACAAAAAACTAAATACAGCAAAAAGAATTTTCATAAAGAACTTTTTTTGATAGAAACTTTAATAGCAAAAAGAATTATCATAAAGTAAAATAAATAAGTAATTAGAAACAAAATAAAATAAAATAAATGAGTTTTTTGTTGTAAGTAGAAACAAAACAAAATAAATAAAGCAAAAAAGAAAACAAAAAAACTAAATACAACAAAAAAAATTGTTGGGCGCTGCCAGCTGGGCCCTCCAACCCTCGGGTTTGCAAATACAGGCCCAGAAGGGCTAGAGGGCTCAACGGGCAGCGCGCCAAAGTTATGCCCAGAAGCCTGCTATAGAGAGGAGTTCGAGACAGCAGCCGCAGCGGGGCTTATAAACCACTCCGAGCCCCTCTCAACTAGCGAGGTGGGACTAAACTTTTGGCCGAGACGCGGGCAGCAAGAGGCCTTTGGTCCCGGTTGATGCCACCAACCGGGACTAAAGGGGTGCATTGGTACCGGTTCGTGGCACCAACCGGGACCAATGCCCCCCCTTTAGTCCCGGTTGGTGCCACCAACCGAGACCAAAGGCCACCGCTTCCCGCCCTTTGCGCTGCTGAAAAGAGGGCTTTGGTCCTGGTTGGTGGCACCAACCGGGACTAATGCCTACCTTTAGTCCCGGTTGGTTCCACGAACCGGGACTAAAGGCTTTGCTATATAAGCAAACACTTAGGAAATTTTTCAGAGTTCATGTGCAGTTTGCCCCGACGCCGCCCGCCGCCCCCGCCGTCGCCCGTGCCCGTCGTCGCCGTCGCCGTTGCCCGCGCCCTCGCCGTCAGCCGCGCCCCTGCCCCGACGCGTGCCGCCCCGGCCCGTCCCCGTCGTCGCCCTGCCCCGCCCTTCGCCGCCGACGCCTCTGCCCCTGCCCCGACCACGCCGCCGTCGCCTCTGCCCCTGCCCCGACGCGCCGCCGTCGCCTTGGTCAGGGCCGGCACTGCCCCCTTCCTCCCTGTCTTTTTATTGCATTTTTATAAAAATGTATATATGTATGTTCATGTATATATGTTCTCTGTGTATATATATATGTATGTTCATGTATATATGTTCTCTGTGTATATATGTTCTCTGTGTATATGTTCATGTATATATGCAAAAGATAGATTTTTAGAAAAGTTAGGATTTTTTTCTGTTCATAGATTTTTTTGGTGATATTAATTATTGTAGAATATGCAAATGTTTGTATATTCATATGAACAATGCATTAGGCAAAACCTTTACTTTTTTTCAAAATTTTCTATTTGAACATTTTTTTATGAATGAGAGGAAAAAGGAAAATAAGAAGAGGAAGAAAGGAGAAGAAGAGGAGAGGAAGAAGAGGAGAAATAAATAAGAAGAGGAAGAAAGAAGAAAAAGAAGAGGAGAAGAAGAAAGGAATAGAAGAGAAGAAGAAAAAATAGAAAAAATTCTATTTTTTCTTCTTCTCTCCTCTATTCCTTTCTTCTTCTCCTCTTTTTTTTCTTCTTTTTTTCTTTGATCTTCTCCTCTATTCCTTTTCTTCTTCTCCTCATTTTGTTTCTTCTTCGTTTTCTTATGTTTTATCAGGTCTGTCGTCGTCGATATACCCCTCTCCCGATAACTTCAACACGAGGGGGGGTCGATATACCCCCTCCCTGATAATATTATTTTCCCATGTACGTTCATTGTCGTTGTCGATATAACCCCCTCCCGATAACTTCAACACGTGGGGGGGGGGGTTCGATATACCCCCTCCCCGATAACATTATTTTCCCATGTATGTATGTCGTCGTTGTCGATATATATAACTCCCTCCTAGATAACTTCGACATGATGGACGGTCGATATTTATACCCCCTCTCGACCGTGATAACTTATACCACGGGAGCACCCCCCCCCCCGGCCCTCTCGCTCGACCAAAACTCTCGAGGACACCCAAACCGTAGAAAAAAACGATGTCGGTCTCCTACCCCCTCCCGCCGCGCCCCTACCCTTGAAGCGTTGCTGAGGCCACCCCAAACCCGGAATAAGCTAGGTCTACGTTTGCACTAACCACCTGCTGTCATGTTTGTGTAATAATTGCCATGTTGTAATATTTGCAGAAACAATGGAGCACGGACGAGACGAGCAAGCAGAAGAGGTGTTGGGGGACATAATCTTAGCCGGAGGTGATATCTTGTCGTATCTTAACGACAATGATGGTCTGGAAGAACAGGGTGAAGAAGCAGGCTACGGTGATCGAAGAGTGGAGGAGGAAAGACATGATTATGATGGCTCCGGTGACCCAATGCTGGTGCAAGAAGGAGCCCGTGGTGACGGCTCCGGTGACCAAACAGAGTCCGGCCAGGTAAATATATTAGTTAAGCCTGTGCTGACTAGCTAATTGATGCATTCATTGTTTTGGTATGTACACATATTAATTAACACTCGTCTTTCTTCTTTTTTCTAGCCCTCCGGATCGAGCACAACTGCGGTAAAGAGACGAGGCCCGAAGAGAAAGTTGCGCTCGGATGAAAGGTTTGAGATCACAGCAATCGCGCGCGACGGCCAACCGATTGAACCCATCCGGACAAAGGATGCATTTGCTGCTCAGTGCGGGGTTCTAGTTAGGGACAAGATCCCGATCAGCATCCACCAATGGTATAAGCCTAAGAAGGAAGACCCTGAGGTGTCTTATGTCAATGATATGCAGAAAGATGATCTTTGGACCGAGCTGAAGGCAAATTTCACCCTACCGCCAGAGGAGGATCCGGAGAAGCCAGTTAAAGAGCAATTAATCAAGTCTCATGCTCTTAAGAAGATGGCAGACCTATTCAGGAGGTGGAAGAATGAGCTGAAAACGTTTGTCGACAAAGAAGAGACACCAGAATTCATCGGCCGGCATGAGAAGATCAGAGATCACTGCCCGCATTTGTGGCCCACAAGACATCAGAAAAGACTAAGAAGATGTCAGCGACAAACAAGAAGAATGTGCGAAGAAGAAGCTTCACCATCGCACGGGGTCAGGTGGCTACCTCAAAGCCCGGCCTAAGTGGGCCAAGGCTGAGAATGATCTACTTGAAAAAGGGATCGAACCACAGACACTGAACTGGACAGACCGTTGCCGGACTTGGTTCTTCGGGGCTGGCGGAACCTTGGACCCTGTATCAGGGAGGTGCGTTTGGACGAACGAGCTTTTGAGAATACCAGTCAAGAAGATTCAGCAATATATCGATGCAGCGCAGGAAGGGACGTTCGTTCCAGACAGAGAGAATGACGAGCTCACAATGGCCCTCGGGAATCCTGAGCACCCTGGACGGACACGAGGCACGCCAGGCTCCGTTCCGTGGAAGGCTGGTTTTCCGGACGCATGCGGTTACAAAAGCCAGGAGAGGAGGAAAAAAATGGAGCAGACCCAAATTCAGAAGCTGCACGAAAGGGTTCAAGCGCTAGAGGAACGAGACAGCAATCGACATGCCGAAACTATCCCCGAAGCTACCCCGCCATCTCAGCGGAGAAGCAGCGTGGCTTCCACCTAGCTGCTTTAGCTGGAGCATGTCTTGACGGCTCCTTCTAGCTACCCCGTGGGTGCTATCACGGAGTCTCAACATTGCCACCTTATGGCGCAATGGCAGAACTTCAAAGTCAAGGCGGCTATTGGCTCTGTTTTACCTCCTGAACCCGGCGCAACCTACCACTGCCGGCCGATTCCAGAAGGATATGCTAGCGTGATGGTGGATGAAATAACGGAGGGATTTGAGGACCTCCAGCTTGACCACCCTACCGGTGAAGGGGAGACTCGGCTGGGTTTAGCTCTGAAGACTCCGTGCCTATGGCGGAAGGAGCTCATCAACCTTCTGAACTGGACGGCTCCGGCGAGTAAGGGCAGTCCGCCTCCTCCTCCGCCTCCTCCTCTGGCGAGTGATCAGGGCACTCAGCCTCCTTCTCCGGCGCGTGGCGGCACTCTGCCTCCTCCTCCGCCTCCTCCTCCGGTGAGTGATCAGGGCACTCAGCCTCCTTCTCCGGTGCGTGGCGGCACTCCGCCTCCTTCTCCGCCTGCGCCGGCGCGCTAGAGCAGCCAGCCTCCTCCTTCTCCGCCTCGTCAGCAAGGGCGGAAGAGACCCGCCGCCGCTGCAGTTGCTCCGGCGCGTCGTAGTCCTTCTCCTCCGCCTCGTAAGCAAGGAAAGAAGACAGCCACAGCCGCTCCGTCTGCTCTGCCGGCGTCTAGCAGTACAGCTGCCAGAGGCGGGAGGCAATACAGATTTAGTCCTTCTTTGAAGACTCCAGAGAAGTTACCATACGAGAGGACCAAGGAGGAAACCAGGAAGATCGTGCCAGCCGAAGTGACAAACTTCTTTGAAGGGGTGAAAGCAAAGAAACATCCACCTCCGGAGGAGAAGGTAGATCCGGTGAAAGCAAAGCGCACTCTGGCTGCCCTGACAAAACCACCAAAGTCTCCGCCGAGAGGCAACTATGAGCGCATTCTTGCAAAGACATATGCCGAAGCGGAGCGGTCGGGAAGTACTGTCAGTGATCAAAGGTTAAAAGAACGACGAGCTAGGAAAAAAATTGCCCAGCTCGGCGAACAAGCGAACCAATCGTGCCCCCCGCTCAAAGTGTCAAAAGACATCGTCACTAATGATCCGAGGATGGTGCCCGGTTATAGCAATCTTGGAGATTACCTGCCCGACGATGTACATTATGAAATCATGGAGGTGGACGAACACAAATACCATTACGGGAAGCCTCTCGTCAAAGATGAAAGATCTCTAACAACGATGATGTGAAGATTACATGATTGGTACATGAAAACCTGCAGAGAGTCTGATGGGATGAGTACTTTGATGCTGAGAGTTAAACCGGAGCATGACCTCGTTGGAATTGAACGGCTGAATGTTCCATTTGAGGATTTCTTCCAGTTTTACAATCAAAAGGCCCTCGATAAAACAACGATCACTTGCTACTGTCTGTAAGTAGTACTACTTCTGTCATTAAGTCTCTCTATATAGGTCAGCTCTTTCATTGCATGTATTTATAATTATCCTCACTATATTATGCAGATTGAAGATCGCCGAATTGAAGAAAAGACAAATCGGTGATATTGGGTTTTTTTTTGAAGAAGAACGACAGTGGGAGAGGCTCCCACTGACTTTGTATTACTCACAAAGGAACAATTACATATGTGTTACAAAGGGTTTTTGTGGCCCCCCGGCCATGCTAGCTATCCACGGTCTTAGCGACCCAAGTTTATGATGTAATTAGACAGGAAGGGATGAAGATCCTCCCGGCAGTTATGTGTTAGCAGCTCCAAGAGATATTGGGTTCATTAACACAAATCTCATAGATGCATATACGGTTGAAAAACATCCCAAAGAAGCCGAGGCCAACTTGCTACGATCGTTGGTATTAAATCAAAACAAAGATATAATACTCTTTCCTTACAACTTCAAGTGAGTGTTACTATCTTGTGCATATTGGGTTTCCCTTATTAGTCCAGGTTATGGTAATGTAATTGATGACTTATGCATGCATGCGCAGCTTCCACTTTATTCTCCTAGAGATTAAGCTTGAGCAGGGAGTAGTAACCGTCTTAGACTCGAGACGAAAAGATCCCCAGGACTATGCGAACATGACTCAAATGCTCGAGAAGTAAGTTAAATCGATCATTATCCACCATATCAGCAACTTTGTTCATTTCCTGATATCAAGTAATTGTTTTCTTTGTCTAGCAGGGTTTGGAGAAAATTCACCACAAAAGCTCCGGGACTGCCGAAGAAGCTGCAATTTAAACACCCGAAAGTAAGTACTATAGTAGCATGTTCCGCGCATCTCCTAGTGATTCAAGTGCTAGTTTCATCAATACCATTTAGCATGCTTGCTTATCAGTTTGATTGACCTCTATTTCTTGTAAAGTGGTTGTGGCAGGAACCCGGGAATAATTACTGTGGATACTACATTTGCGAGTCCATCCGCTACACGACCTGTGAGCGGGGCTACTCTGACGAACAATATGAAGTGCGTAAGAAATAATATTCACAATTTTATTTTATTACCATCATTTGTGTTGAGTTTCATTTATTCATATATATATGTATTGACCCCCTTCTTCAAATTAGATGTTTCTGAAGCGGGATGAACTCCTAGCACCAGATTGTATGCGAGCAATTCAAGAGGAATTGGCGGCATTCTTCCTTGACCACGTGATCGCTGAAAACGGAGAATACTATGTGGACCCTGTGTTCTTACAATTTAATTAGGAGATTGTATTGTAAGAGATAATTATTGTATATATGTAGCCGGTAGTGTCGGATAGATATACGAGAACTTGTTGTTCGACCAATCTCTCGGAGAAGGAGAGGTGGTCGATATCACTTCTCTCTGTATGCATATGTTCATAACGATCTTCTGTTTCCTTCATTTGATTACTAGCTAGTACGTAGCGTCGACCAAGCACGGAGATAAGAGAGGACACTTCTCTCTATTAATTAGCTAGCTACCACAATATATGAAACACCTAAATTAACCCCCCCAACCCCCCCTTCAAAAAAAACAAAAAACCCAGCCCCTGAAATGCTGACGCGTGGATGCCTATTGGTCCTGGTTGGTGACACCAACCGGGACAAAAGTGTTGGGGAACGTAGCAGAAATTCAAAATTTTCTACGCATCACCAAGATCAATCTATGGAGTAATCTAGCAACGAGGGGAAGGGGAGTGCATCTACATACCCTTGTAGATCGCGATGCGGAAGCGTTGCAAGAACGCGGATAAGGGAGTCGTACTCGTAGCGATTCATATCGCGGTTGATTCCGATCTAAGCGCCGAACCACGGCGCCTCCGCGTTCAACACACGTGCAGCCCGGTGACGTCTCCCACGCCTTGATCCAGCAAGGAGAGAGGGAGAGGTTGGGGAAGACTCCATCCAGCAGCAGCACGACAGCGTGGTGGTGGTGGAGGAGCGTGGCAATCCTGCAGGGCTTCGCCAAGCACCGCGGGAGAGGAGGAGGAAGAGGGGTAGGGCTGCGCCATGAGGGAGATGTGTTCTCATGTGTATGGCAGCCCCAAAACCCCAATATATATAGGGGAGGGGGAGGGCTGCGCCCCCATCTAGGGTTCCCCCCCCCAAGGGGTGCGGCCAGCCCTAGATGGGGCTTGGGGGGCGGCCAAGGGGGGAGAGGGGGGGCGCCCCACTAGATGGGCCTTAGGCCCATCTGAGCCTAGGGTTTCCCCCTTCCCCCCTTCCTGCGCCCTGGGCCTCTTGTCGGGGGGCGCACCAGCCCACCTGGGGCTGGTCCCCTCCCACACTTGGCCCACGCAGCCCTCTGGGGCCGGTGGCCCCACCTGGTGGACCCCCGGGACCCTCCCGGTGGCCCCGGTACATTACCGATAGCACCCGAAACTTTTCCGGTGACCAAAACAGGACTTCCCATATATAAATCTTTACCTCCGGACCATTCCGGAACTCCTCGTGACGTCCGGGACTCCGAACAACATTCGGTAACCACATACAAACTTCCTTTATAACCCTAGCGTCATCGAACCTTAAGTGTGTAGACCCTACGGGTTCGGGAACCGTGCAGACATGACCGAGACGTTCTCCGGCCAATAACCAACAGCGGGATCTGGATACCCATGTTGGCTCCCACATGTTCCATGATGATCTCATCGGATGAACCACGATGTCGGGGATTCAATCAATCCCGTATTCAATTCCCTTTGTCTATCGGTATGCTACTTGCCCGAGATTCGATCGTCGGTATCCCGATACCTTGTTCAATCTCGTTACCGGCAAGTCTCTTTACTCGTTCCGTAACTCACATCATCCCATGATCAACTCCTTGGTCACACTATGCACATTATGATGATGTCTTGCCGAGTGGGCCCAGAGATACCTCTCCGTTTACACGGAGTGACAAATCCCAGTCTCAATTCGTGCCAACCCAACAGACACTTTCGGAGATACCTGTAGTGCACCTATATAGCCACCCGGTTACGTTGTGACGTTTGGTACACCCAAAGCATTCCTACGGTATCCGGGAGTTGCACAATCTCATGGTCTAAGGAAATGATACTTGACATTAGAAAAGCTCTGAGCAAACGAATTACACGATCTTGTGCTAGGCTTAGGATTGGGTCTTGTCCATCACATCATTCTCCTAATGATGTGATCCCATTATCAACGACATCCAATGTCCATGGTCAGGAAACCGTAACCATCTATTGATCAACGAGCTAGTCAACTAGAGGCTTACTAGGGACATGGTGTTGTCTATGTATCCACACATGTATCTGAGTTTCCTATCAATACAGTTCTAGCATGGATAATAAACGATTATCACGAACAAGGAAATATAATAATAACCAATTTATTATTGCCTCTAGGGCATATTTCCAACAGTCTCCCACTTGCACTAGAGTCAATAATCTAGTCCACATCACCATGTGATTAACACTCATAGGTCACATCACCATGTGACCAACATCCAAAGAGTTTACTAGAGTCAACAGTCTAGTTCGCATCACTATGTGATTAACACTCAATGAGTTCTGGTTTGATCATGTTATGCTTGTGAGAGAAGTTATTAGTCGACGGGTCTGAACCTTTCAGATCCGTGTGTGCTTTACGAATATCTATGTCATCTTGTGGATGCTACCACGCGCTACTTGGAGCCATTTCAAATAACTGCTCTACTATACGAATCCGGTTTACTACTCAGAGTCATCCGGATGAGTGTCAAAGTTCGCATCGACGTAACCCTTTACGACGAACTCCTTTTCACCTCCATAATCGAGAAAATTCCTTAGTCCACTAGATACTAAGGATAAGTTCGACCGCTGTCATGTGATCCATTCCCGGATCACTATTGTACCCCTTGACCAACTCATGGCAAGGCACACTTCATGTGCGGTACACAGCATAGCATACTGTAGAGCCTACGTCTAAAGCATAGGGGACGACCTTCGTCCTTTCTCTCTCTTCTGCTGTGGTCAGGTCTTGAGTCTTACTCAATACTCACAACTTGTAACACAGCCAAGAACTCCTTCTTTGCTGATCTATTTTGAACTCTTTCAAAATCATGTCAAGGTGTGTGTTCTTTGAAAGTATCATCAGGCGTCTTGATCTATCTCTATAGATCTTGATGCCCAATACATAAGCAGCTTTATCCAGGTCTTCCTTTGAAAAACTCCTTTCAAACAACCCTTTATGCTTTCCAGAAATTTCACATCATTTCGGATCAACAATATGTCATTCACATATACTTATCAGAAATGTTGTAGCGCTCCCACTCACTTTATTGTAAATAAAAGTTTCTAACAAACTTTGTATAAACCCAAAAACTTTGATCACTCCATCAAAGCGTATATTCTAACTCCGAGATGCTTGCTCTAGTCCATGGAAGGATCGCTGGAGCTAGCATATCTTTTAGCATCCTTAGGATCGACAAAACCTTTCTGATTGTATCACATACAACCTTTCCTTACGAAAACTGGTAAGGAAACTTGTTTTGACATCCATCTGCCAGATTTCACAAATGCAGCTAATGCTAACATGATTCCGACGGACTTAAGCATCGCTACGGATGAGAAAATCTCATCGTAGTCAACTCCTTGAGCTTGTGGAAATACTCTTTGCCACAAGTCGAGCTTCATAGACGGTAACATTACCGTCCACGTCCGTCTTCTTCTTAAAGATCCATTTATCTCAATGGCTTTCCGATCATCGGGCAAGTCCACCAAAGTCCATGCTTTGTTCTGATACATGGATCCTATCTCGGATTTCATGGCTTCTAACCATTTGTCGGAATATGGGCCCACCATCGCTTCTCCATAGCTCGTAGGTTCATTGTTGTCTAGCAACATGACTTCCAAGACAGGATCACGTATTACTCTGAAGTAGCACGCATCCTCATCGTCCTACGAGGTTTGGTAGTGACTTGATCTGAAGTTTCATGATCACTATCATAAGCTTCCACTTCAATTGGTGTAGGTGCCACAGGAACAATTTCTTGTGCCCTGCTACACACTAGTTGAAGTGACGGTTCAACAACCTCATCAAGTCTCTACCATCCTCCCACTCAATTCTTTCGAGAGAAACTTTTCCTCGAGAAAGGACCTATTTACTTCCAGATCTGAAACAAGAGGTATACCCAACTGTTTTGGGTATTCTATGAAGATGCATTTATCCGCTTTGGGTTCGAGCTTATCAGCCTGAAACCTTTTCACATAAGCGTCGCAGCCCCAAACTTTCAAGAAACGACAGCTTAGGTTTCTCTAAACCATAGTTCATACGGTGTCGTCTCAACGGAATTGCGTGGTGCCCTATTTAAAGTGAATGCGGTTATCTCTGATGCCTAACCCATAAACGATAGTGGTAATTCGATAAGAAACATCATGGTATGCACCATATCCAATAGGGTGCAGTTATGATCTTCGGACACACCATCACACTATGGTGTTCCAGGCGGTATTAATTGTGAAACACTTTCCACAATGTCTTAATGTGTGCCAAACTCGTAACTCAGATACTCATCTCTATGATCATATCACAGACATTTTATCCTCTTGTCACGAAGATCTTCAACTTCACTCTGTAATTACTTGAACCTTTCAATAATTCAGACTTGTGTTTCATCAAGTAAATACACTCAGCATCTACTCAAATCATCTGTGAAGTTAGAACTTAATGATATCCACTGCATGCCTCAGCACTCATTGGACTGCACACATCAAAATGTATTACATCCAACAAGTTGCTCTCTTGTTCCATCTTACTGAAAACGAGGCTTTTCAGTCATTTTTCCCATGTGGTATGATTTGCATGTCTCAAGTGATTCAAAATCAAGTGAGTCCAAACGATCCATCTGCATGGAGTTTCTTCATGCATATATACCAATAGACATGGTTCGCATGTCTCAATCTTTTCAAAAACGAGTGAGTCCAAAGATCCATCTACATGAAGCTTCTTCATGCGTTCTATACCAATATGACTCAAATGGCAGTGCCACAAGTATGTGGTATTATCATTACTATTTTATATCTTTTGGCACGAACATGTGTATCACTGCGATCGAGATTCATTTTAGGTGCAAGACCATTGAAGGTATTATTCAAATAAACAGAGTAACCATTATTCTCCTTAAATGAATAACCGTATTGCGATAAACATAATCCAATCATGTTCAACGCAAACACCAAATCTCGATAGTAGAGGGAGCATGCGATGCTTGATCACATCAACCTTGGAAACACTTCCAACACATATCGTCATCTCACCTTTAGCTAGTCTCCGTTTATTCCGCAGCTTTTATTTCGAGTTACTAACACTTAGCAACCGAACCGGTATCTAATACCCTGGTGCTGCTAGGAGTACTAGTAAAGTACACATTCATATAATGTATATCCAATATACTTCTGTCGACCTTTCCTGCCTTCTCATCTACCAAGTATCTAGGGTAGTTCCGCTTCAGTGACCGTTCCCCTCATTACAGAAGCACTTAGTCTTGGGTTTGGGTTCAACCTTGGGATTCTTCACTAGAGCAGCAAATGATTTGCTGTTTCATGAAGTATCCCTTTTGCCCTTGCCATTCTAGAAACTAGTGGTTTTACTAACCATCAACAATTAATGCTCCTTCTTGATTTCTACTTTCGCGGTGTCAAACATCGCGAGTTGCTCAAGGATCATCATGTCTATCCCTGATATGTTATAGTTCACCACGAAGCTCTAATAGCTTGGTGGCAGTGACTATGGAGAACCATCACTATCTCATCTGGAAGATTAACTCCCACTTGATTCAAGCGATTGTGGTATTCAGACAATCTGAGCACATGCTCAACGATTGAGCTTTTCTCCCTTAGTCTGCAGGCTTAAGAAACTTGTCAGAGGTCTGATACCTCTTGACGTGGACACTAGTCTGAAATCCCAATTTCAATCTTCGGAACATCTCATATGTTCTGCGACGTTTCAAAACGTCTTTGGTGCCACAATTCTAAACCGTTAGCATTACGCACTGAACTATCACGTAGTCATCAAAACGTGTATGTCAGATGTTTTGCAACATCTACAGACAACGCTGAGGTTCAGCACATCGAGCGGTGCATTAAGGACATAAGCCTTCTGTGCAGCAATGAGGATAATCCTCAGTTTATAGACCTAGTCCGCATAATTGCTACTATCAACTTTCAGCTAAATTTTCTCTAGGAACATATCTTAAACAGTAGAACTAAAGCATAAGCTATGACATAATTTGCAAAGACCTTTTGACTATGTTCATGATAATGAAGTTCATCTGATTATTTAATGAACTCCCACTCAGATAGACATCCCTCTAGTCATCTAAGTGATACATGATCCGAGTCAAACTAGGTCGTGTCCGATCATCACGTGAGACGGACTAGTCATCATCGGTGAACATCTCCTTGTTGATCGTATCTACTATACGACTCATGTTCGACCTTTCGGTCTCTTGTGTTCCGAGGCCATGTCTGTACATGTTAGGCTCGTCAAGTCAACCTAAGTGTTTCGCATGTGTTCCGAGGCCATGTCTGTACATGCTAGGCTCGTCAACACCCGTTGTATTCGAACGTTAGAATCTATCACACCCGATCATCACGTGGTGCTTCGAAACAACGAACCTTCGCAACGGTGCACAGTTAGGGGGAACACATCTCTTGAAATTTTAGTGAGGGATCATCTTATTTATGCTACCGTCGTTCTAAGCAAATAAGATGTAAACATGACAAACATCACATGCAAATCATAAAGTGACATGATATGGCCAATATCATCTTGCGCCTTTGATCTCCATCTTTGAGGCGCGGCATGATCACCTTCGTCACCGGCATGACACCATGATCTCCATCATCATGATCTCCATCATCATGATCTCCATCATTGTGTCTTCATGAAGTTGTCTCGCCAACTATTACTTCTACTACTATGGCTAACGGTTAGCAATAAAGTAAAGTAATTACATGGCGTTTTCGTTGACACGCAGGTCATATAATAAATTAAGACAACTCCTATGGCTCCTGCCGGTTGTCATACTCATCGACATGCAAGTCGTGATTCCTATTACAAGAACATGATCAATCTCATACATCACATATATCATTCATCACATCCTTTTGGCCATATCACATCACATAGCATACCCTGCAAAAACAAGTTAGACGTCCTCTAATTGTTGTTGCATGTTTTACGTGGCTGCTATAGGTTTCTAGCAAGAATGTTTCTTACCTACGTAAAACCACAACGTGATATGCCAATTTCTATTTACCCTTTGCATGTCAGTCGGTGGAACCTGTCTCACGTAAGCGTACGTGTAAGGTCGGTCTGGGCCGCTTCATCCCACAATGCCACCGAAACAAGATAAGACTAGTAGCGGCAAGAAGAATTGGCAACATCTACGCCCACAACTGCTTTGTGTTCTACTCGTGCATAGAAACTATGCATAGACCTAGCTCATGATGCCACTGTTGGGGAACGTAGCAGAAATTCAAAATTTTCTACGCATCACCAAGATCAATCTATGGAGTAATCTAGCAACGAGGGGAAGGGGAGTGCATCTACATACCCTTGTAGATCGCGATGCGGAAGCGTTGCAAGAACGCGGATGAGGGAGTCGTACTCCTAGCGATTCAGATCGCGGTTGATTCCGATCTAAGCGCCGAACCACGGCGCCTCCGCGTTCAACACACGTGCAGCCCGGTGACGTCTCCCACGCCTTGATCCAGCAAGGAGAGAGGGAGAGGTTGGGGAAGACTCTGTCCAGCAGCAGCACGACGGCGTGGTGGTGGTGGAGGAGCATGGCAATCCTGCAGGGCTTCGCCAAGCACCGCGGGAGAGGAGGAGGAAGAGGGGTAGGGCTGCGCCATGAGGGAGATGTGTTCTCATGTGTATGGCAGCCCCAAAACCCCAATATATATAGGGGAGGGGGAGGGCTGCGCCCCCATCTAGGGTTCCCCCCCAAGGGGTGCGGCCAGCCCTAGATGGGGCTTGGGGGGCGGCCAAGGGGAGGGGAGAGGGGGGCGCCCCACTAGATGGGCCTTAGGCCCATCTGAGCCTAGGGTTTCCCCCTTCCCCCCTTCCTGCGCCCTGGGCCTCTTGTGGGGGGGGCACCAGCCCACCTGGGGCTGGTCCCCTCCCACACTTGGCCCACGCAGCCCTCTGGGGCCGCTGGCCCCACCTGGTGGACCCCCGGGACCCTCCCGGTGGTCCCGGTACATTACCGATAGCACCCGAAACTTTTCCGGTGACCAAAACAGGACTTCCCATATATAAATCTTTACCTCCGGACCATTCCGGAACTCCTCTGACGTCCGGTATCTCATCCGGGACTCCGAACAACATTCGATAACCACATACAAACTTCCTTTATAACCCTAGCGTCATCGAACCTTAAGTGTGTAGACCCTACGGGTTCGGGAACCATGCAGACATGACCGAGACGTTCTCCGGCCAATAACCAACAGCGGGATCTGGATACCCATGTTGGCTCCCACATGTTCCACGATGATCTCATCGGATGAACCACGATGTCGGGGATTCAATCAATCCCGTATTCAATTCCCTTTTCTATCGATATGCTACTTGCCCGAGATTCGATCGTCGGTATCCCGATACCTTGTTCAATCTCGTTACCGGCAAGTCTCTTTACTCGTTCCGTAACTCACATCATCCCATGATCAACTCCTTGGTCACACTGTGCACATTATGATGATGTCCTACCGAGTGGGCCCAGAGATACCTCTCCGTTTACACGGAGTGACAAATCCTAGTCTTGATTCGTGCCAACCCAACAGACACTTTCGGAGATACCTGTAGTGCACCTTTATAGCCACCCAGTTACGTTGTGACGTTTGGTACACCCAAAGCATTCCTACGGTATCCGGGAGTTGCACAATCTCATGGTCTAAGGAAATGATACTTGACATTAGAAAAGCTCTGAGCAAACGAACTACACGATCTTGTGCTAGGCTTAGGATTGGGTCTTGTCCATCACATCATTCTCCTAATGATGTGATCCCGTTATCAACGACATCCAATGTCCATGGTCAGGAAACCGTAACCATCTATTGATCAACGAGCTAGTCAACTAGAGGCTTACTAGGGACATGGTGTTGTCTATGTATCCACACATGTATCTGAGTTTCCTATCAATACAGTTCTAGCATGGATAATAAACGATTATCACGAACAAGGAAATATAATAATAACCAATTTATTATTGCCTCTAGGGCATATTTCCAACAAAAAGGCCTGCCTATTGGTCCCGGTTGGTGGCACCAACCGGGACCAAAGGCGCCCCCTGCCTGGGCTGGCAGCAGCGGCCACGTGGAGGACCTTCTGTCCCGGTTCGTGTAAGAACCGGGACTAAAGGGTTAGGGCTTTAGTAACGACCCTTTAGTCCCGGTTCGAAAACCGGGACAAAAGGCCCTTACAAACCGGGGTAAAAGCCCCTTTTCCTACTAGTGGGTATCTCATCCGGGACTCCGAACAATATTCGGTAACCACGTACAAACTTTCCCTATAACCCTAGCATCATCGAACCTTAAGTGTGTAGACCCTATGGGTTTGGGAGGCATGTAGACATGACCGAGACATCTCTCCGGCCAATAACCAACAGCGGGATCTGGATACCCATGTTGGATCCCACATGTTCCACGATGATCTCATCGGATGAACCATGATGTCGGGGATTCAATCAATCCCGTACACAATTCCCTTTGTCTACCGGTATGATACTTGCCCGAGATTCGATCGTCGGTATTCCTATACCTTGTTCAATCTTGTTACCGGCAAGTCTCTTTACTTGTTCCGTAACACATCATCCCGTGATCAACTCCTTGGTCACATTGAGCTCATTATGATGATGTCTTACCGAGTGGGCCCAGAGATACCTCTCCGTCACACGGAGTGACAAATCCCAGTCTCGATTCGTGCCAACCCAGCAGACACTTTCGGAGATACCCGTAGTGCACCTTTATAGCCACCCAGTTACGTTGTGACGTTTGGCACACCCAAAGCATTCCTACGGTATCCGGGAGTTGCACAATCTCATGAACGAAATGATACTTGACATTAGAAAAGCTTTAGCATACGAACTACACGATCTTGTGCTATGCTTAGGATTGGGTCTTGTCCATCAAATCATTCTCCTAATGATGTGATCCCATTATCAACGACATCCAATGTCCATGGTCAGGAAACCATAACCATCTATTGATCAACGAGCTAGTCAACTAGAGGCTCACTAGGGACATGTTGTGGTCTATGTATTCATACATGTATTACGATTTCCGGATAACACAATTATAGCATGAACAATAGACAATTATCATGAACAAGGAAATATAATAATAACCATTTTAGTATTGCCTCTAGGGCATATTTCCAACACTATCAACCCTAACCGAGTGAGAGACTTAACCTAGCATGCATGCTAAAACTTAGGGCGCCAGCGCTTCGTTTATTTATGCTCAGGGTCTGCGCCTGGCTTTGTACAGAGGGTTACGTGCCTTGCCGGCAAGGCTTGTACAAAAGGTAGTTTGCTGGGGGGCCCGGCAACCGCGCCTTATTGGTAAAACTTGCGAAGATGTTCAATGTTCCAGGAGTTGCTCACTGGAATAGCATCTTCGGTCTCCAGGTGGACTGCGCCAGGCCTGGTGAGTCGTATTACCCGATAAGGGCCTTCCCACTTCAGCGTCAACTTGTTGGAATTCTTGGCCGACTGAACGTGCCGAACAACAAGGTCACCTTCCTCAAAGCTTCGGGCATGAACCTTGCGGCTATGGTAGCGGCGCAAGGCTTGGTTGGTAACGTGCTGCTCTCAAAGCCGCCCGAAGACGATCTTCCTCAAGGAGCGTTGCGTCATCTTGCCGCAATTGCTCTTGCTCAAACTCGTCATAAAGCGAGCACTCGAGGTGACCCGTATGTGAGTTCCGTGGGGAGAACTGCTTCTGCCTCGTATACTAGGGCAAAGGGTGTCTGGCCGGTGGCTCGTCTTGGCGTCATTCTGATCGACCAAAGAACCGTCGGCAACTCATCAATCCAGCGCCTTCCACTCTTGTGCAGCCTGTAAAAAGTCTTTGTCCTCAGGCCTCACAACACTTCAGCATTTTCCCTCTCCGCCTGGCCGTTGCTCCGCGGGTGTGCCACGGAAGCGAAACAGACCCTGCTGTCGAGGTCTTGGATGTATTGCATGATGGCGTGGCTTGTGAACTGCGTGCCATTGTCGGTGATGACTCTGTTTGGCACACCAAAACGGCACACTAGCCCCTTCAAGAACTTGACGGCTAACTGTGCTGTCACCTTCCTCACTGCCTCCACCTCCGGCCACTTTGTGAACTTGTCGATTGCAACGTACAAGTACTCAAAGCCCCCGACTGCACGGGGGAAGGGGCCCAGGATGTCGAGCCCCCAGACCGAGAATGGCCAGGAGAGAGGAATTGTTTGGAGGGCTTGAGCTGGTTGATGAAGCTTCTTCGAATGGAACTGACACGCTTCACACTTGGTTACTAGTGCCGTTGCATCCTGGAGGGCAGTGGGCCAGAAGAAACCCTGCCGGAACACCTTGCCAGCAAGGGCCCTTGACCCTATGTGGGAGCCACATATGCCTCCGTGTATCTCTGCCAACAGCTCCAGTCCTTCCTCCCGGGGAATGCACTTCAATTTCACACCGTTTGGTCTCTTCCTGTACAAGACGTCATCGACGAATTGATACATAGCAGACCGACGGGCTACTTTCTCCGCTTCTTCCTGCTCCTCAGGAAGCTCCCCTGTTTGGAGGAATCGGATGGTATGTTGTGCCCGTGCCGGAGCCTGGGGCTCGACGACAAGGACCAAAGGCATTTCTTCTGCCATGGGAGCGGCCGTCTCTACGGTCAGGGCTTGACGGCCTGCCGGAATCAGTCGCTCCTCGGCAAGCTCAGAATCCACGGCAACATCCTTGCCGGCGGCCCCCGGGGGCTCAGCGGGAAAGTACTTGTCGGGGCCTGATTTCCTCTGTTTGTTCTGCTCCGCTGATGGTTCGACGGATGGTTGAGTTAACCGAAGCAAAAAGGTACCTAGTTCCACAGGTAGCTTGAATGTAGCGCGCTTTGACAGGTAATCGGCGATGTCGTTCTCCGCTCGGGGAACATGCTCCGCTTGTATACCGTCAAAGCGCTCCTCCAGCTTCCTCACCTCATCTACGTAGGCCTCCATTAACGGGCTCTGATAATCTTTGTTGACTTGTCTGACGACAAGCTGCGAATCACCTCTGACGATGAGCTTCTTGACCCCGAGGTCTGCCGCGATCCTGAGACCGGCAAGCAACCCCTCGTACTCAGCAGTGTTGTTGGTGGACATCTCCCTGGGAAAGTGCATCTGGACTACATACTTGAGGTGCTCTCCGGTGGGTGCGACGAGCAGCACACCAGCACCGGCGCCTTGCAGCGAGAAAGCCCTGTCAAAGTACATGATCCAGTTGTGACTTGCTTCCTTGCCGGGGAGAGTGGTATCCTGGATTTCCTCCTCAGGCATTGAGGTCCATTCTGCAATGAACTCCGCCAAGACTCTGCTCTGGATTGTCGAAGTACTTTCAAACTTCAGACCAAAGCTTGAAAGCTCCAAGGCCCACTCCACAATCCTTCCGGTCGTGTCTGGGTCATGCAGTATCCGTTTTAACGGGAGGCGGGTGACAACGGTGATTTCGTGGGCTTGGAAGTAGTGACGCAGCTTCCTCGAGGCCATAAGGAGGCCGAAGAGAAATTTCTACACGCCAAAGTACCTTGACCTAGCCCCCTGCAGGAGGGAGCTGACAAAGTAAACTGGGTGCTGCATCATCTTCTTCTTCTGCACCACCTCTTTTGATTGCGTGGGCCCTGTCCTGATGGCGTCAGACGCTGCCGGGGGCCTTGCCTTGCCGGCATCGGGCCCTGCCAGGGGAATCTCTGGCTTGCCATCCGTCAGTCCCGCCGTCACCACTGCCTCTTCATCGACCTCCCTCTGTGCCACTAGCGCGGCACTGACCACTTGATTCGTCGCCGCCAAATACAGCAGCAACAGCTCTTGTGGTTTAGGCGCAACCAGTATTGGTGTAGAGGAAAGGTATTTCTTCAGATCCTGCAACGCTGCCTCGGCCTCTGGGGTCCACTCCATTGGGCCCACCTTCTTCAAGATTTTGAAAAGGGAAGGGCACGCTCAGCGGACTTGGAGATGAATATGCTCATGGCGGCAACGCAGCCAGTGAGCCGACGCACATCCTTGATCCGCTTGGGTGCCTCGATCTGCTCAATAGCCTTGATCTTGTCCGGGTTTGCCTCGATCCCACACTGCAACACAAAGAACCCAAGAAGTTTTCCGGACGGAACGCCTAAGACACACTTCTCCGGGTTCAACTTGAGGTTGATCTTGCGTAAGTTGGTAAACGTCTCTTCTAAGTCTTGTACAAGGGTTGCCTTGTCCTTGGTTTTGACCACTATGTCATCCATATAAGCTTCCATATTTCTATGTAGCTGGGGCTCAAAACCAATTTGGACCGCCCTTGCGAATGTCGAGCCAGCACTCTTCAACCCGAAAGGCATTCGTAAAAAGCAATACGTACCACATGGGGTGATGAATGTTGTCTTCTCTTCATCTTCCTTTGTCATGAAGATCTGGTGGTAGCCCGAGTAGGCGTCGAGGAATGATAACAGATCGCACCCAGCCGTGGAGTCAACAATCTGGTCAATGCGCGGCAACGGGAAGGGGTCCTTAGGACAAGCCTTATTAATATCTGTGTAATCGATACACAACCTCCACTTCCCGATTGCCTTGCGCACCACCACCGAATTGGCCAGCCACGTCGGGTGGAGCACTCCACTCACCAAGCCCGCCGCTTCCAACTTCCTGATCTCCTTTGTGATGAATTCCTGCCGTTCCAAAGCTTGCTTCCTGACCTTTTGCTTGACGGGTCGTGCATGGGGACAGACAGCAAGATGCTGCTCAATCACTTCCCTGGGAACGCCGGAGATGTTGGATGCTTGCCATGCAAACACATCGACATTCGCCCGCAGAAAAGTGACGGGCGCACTTTCCTATTTGCTGTCGAGGGTGGAGCTTATGGTGAAAGCCCCTCCTGTGCCATTCTCCTTGACGGACACCCTCTTGGACTCTGGTGGTGCAGCTCTGGATTTCTTACTCTTGCCGGTGGAGCTCTCTGGCACGTCCTCAACGGTAGCACAACACTCCGAAGAGGTGCGCTTGCCGAAGTGGGTGCGAGAGGTCTTGCCGGTCTTCTTCTTCCCACCCGGGGCTTCAGCGGCAGGAGCAAGTGCCTTGGCGGCAGCCGCTGCAACTGCTTCTCGGTAGAGTTGGTCAGCGCAGATCAGCGAGTCCTTCTTGTCGGAGGGGACGGTGATGATGGTCATCGGCCCAGGCATCTTCAGCGTGTTGTAGGTGTAGTGCGACGCCACCATGAACTTGGCTAGTGCCGGGTGCTACCTCTTGAGCAACAGGGGGCCCACGAGGGTGGAGGGCGCGCCCCCCTACCTCGTGGCCTCCTGGTTGATGTCTTGACGTAGGGTCCAAGTCCTCTGGATCACGTTCGTTCCGAAAATCACATTCCCCAAGGTTTCATTCCGTTTGGACTCCGTTTGATATTCTTTTTCTGCAAAACTCTGAAATAGGCAAAAAACAGCAATTCTGGGCTGGGCCTCCGGTTAATTGGTTAGTCCCAAAAATAATATAAAAGTGTATAATAAAGCCCAATAATGTCCAAAACAGAATATAATATAGCATGGAACAATAAAAAATGATAGATACGCTGGAGACGTATCAAGCATCCCCAAGCTTAATTCCTGCTCGTCCTCGAGTAGGTAAATGATAAAAACAGAATTTTTGATGTGGAATGCTACTAGGCATAATTTCAATGTAATTCTTCTTAATTGTGGTATGAATATTCAGATCCGAAAGATTCAAGACAAAAGTTTAATATTGACATAAAAATAATAATACTTCAAGCATACTAACTAAGCAATTATGTCTTCTCAAAATAACATGGCCAAAGAAAGTTATCCCTACAAAATCATATAGTCTGTCTATGCTCTATCTTCACCACACAAAGTATTTAAATCATGCACAACCCCGATGACAAGCCAAGCAATTGTTTCATAATTTTAGTGTTCTCAAACTTTTTCAATCTTCACGCAATACATGAGCGTGAGCCATGGACATAGCACTATATGTGGAATAGAATGGTGGTTGTGGAGAAGACAAAAAGGAGAAGATAGTCTCACATCAACTAGGCGTATCAACGGGCTATGGAGATGCCCATCAATAGATATCAATGTGAGTGAGCAGGGATTGCCATGCAACGGATGCACTAGATCTATAAGTATATGAAAGCTCAACAAAAGAAACTAAGTGGGTGTGCATCCAACTCGCTTGCTCACGAAGACCTAGGGCATTTTGAGGAAGCCCATCATTGGAATATAGAAGCCAAGTTCTATAATGAAAAATTCCCACTAGTATATGAAAGTGATATCATAGGAGACTCTCTATCATGAAGATCATGGTGCTACTTTGAAGCACAAGTGTGGTAAAAGGATAGTAGCATTGTCCCTTCTCTCTTTTTCTCTTTTTTTTATTTGGGCCTTTTCTTTTTTTTATGGCCTCTTCTCTTTTTTTTCGTCCGGAGTCTCATCCCGACTTTTGGGGGAATCATAGTCTCCATCATCCTTTCCTCACTTGGGACAATGCTCTAAAAATGATGATCATCACACTTTTATTTACTTACAACTCAACAATTACAACTCAATACTTAGAACAAAATATGACTCTATGTGAATGCCTCCGGCGGTGTACCGGGATATGCAATGAATCAAGAGCAATATGTATGAAAGAATTATGAACGGTGGCTTTGCCACAAATACAATGTCAACTACATGATCATGCGAAGCGATATGACAATGATGGAGCGTGTCATAATAAACGAAACGGTGGTAAGTTGCATGGCAATATATCTCGGAATGGCTATGGAAATGCCATAATAGGTTGGTATGGTGGCTGTTTTGAGGAAGGTATATGGTGGGTATATGATACCGGCGAAAAGTGTGCGGTATTAGAGAGGCTAGCAATGGTGGAAGGAAGAAAAAGTGCGTATAATCCATGGACTCAACATTAGTCATAAAGAACTCATATACTTATTGCAAAAATCTACAAGTTATCAAAGCAAAGTATTACGCGCATGCTCCTATGGGGATAGATTGGTAGGAAAAGACCATCGCTCGTCCCCGACCACCACTCATAAGGAAGACAATCAATAAATAAATCATGCTCCGACTTCATCACATAACGGTTCACCATACGTGCATGCTACGGGAATCACAAGCTTTAACACAAGTATTTCTCAAATTCAAAACTACTCAACTAGATGACTCTAATATCACCATCTTCATATCTCAAAACAATTATCAAGCATCAAACTTCTCATAGTATTCAACACACTCATAAGATTTTTTTTTCCTTTTTCTAATCTTGAATGCCTATCATTGTTAAAGCAAACTACCATGCTGTTTTGTAGGACTCTCAAAATAATCTAAGTGAAGCATGAGAGAACAGTAGTTTCTATAAAACAAATCCACCACCGTGCTCTAAAAGATATAAGTGAAGCACTCGAGCAAAAACTATATAACTCAAAAGATATAAGTGAAGCACATAGAGTATTCTAACAATTTCCGAATCATGTGTGTCTCTCTCAAAAGGTGTGTACAGCAAGGATGATTGTGGCAAACTAAAAAGCAAAGACTCAAATCATACAAGACGCTCCAAGCAAAACACATATCATGTGGTGAATAAAAATATAGCTCCAAATAAAGTTACCGATGGAAGTAGACGAAAGAGGGGATGCCTTCCGGGGCATCCCCAAGCTTTGGCTTTTTGGTGTCCTTAGATTATCTTGGGGTGCCATGGGCATCCCCAAGCTTAGGCTCTTGCCACTCCTTGTTCCATAATCCACAAATCTTTCACCCAAAACTTGAAAACTTCACAACACTAAACTTAACAGAAAATCTCGTAAGCTCCGTTAGCGAAAGAAAACAAAAGACCACTTCAAGGTACTGTAATGAACTCATTCTTTATTTATATTGGTGTTAAACCTACTTTATTCCAACTTCTCTATGGTTTATAAACTATTTTACTAGCCATAGATTCATCAAAATAAGCAAACAACACACGAAAAACAGAATCTGTAAAAAACAGAACAGTCTGTAGTAATCTGTAACTAACGCAAACTTCTGGAACTCCAAAAATTCAGAAAAAATAGGACGACCTAGACAATTTCTTTATTGATCAGCAGCAATTGGAATCGATATTTTATCACGTTGTGGTGATTTTTAACGATTATTTTCGCAAACAGAAAGTTTCTGGAATTTACAGCAAGATCAAATAACTATCATCCAAGAAGATCCTATAGGTTTAACTTGGCACAAACACTAATTAAAACATAAAGACACATCTAACCAGAGGCTAGATAAAAGATTTATTCCTAAACAGAAGCAAAAAGCAAAAAACTAAAAATAAAATTGGGTTGCCTCCCAACAAGCGCTATCGTTTAACGCCCCTAGCTAGGCATAAAAACAAGGATAGATTTAGGTATTGCCATCTTTGGTAGGCAATCCATAAGTGGCTCTCATGATAGATTCATATGGTAATTTTATTTTCTTTCTAGGGAAGTGTTCCATGCCTTTCCTTAATGGAAATTGGAATCTAATATTCCCTTCCTTCATATCAATAATTACACCGATCGTTCTAAGGAAAGGTCTACGAAGAATAATAGGACATGAAGGATTGCAATCTATATCAAGAACAATAAAATCTACGGGCACATAATTCCTATTTGAAACAATAAGAACATCATTGATTCTTCCCATAGGTTTCTTAATGGTGGAATCCCCAAGGTGCAGGTTTAGAGAGCAATCATCAAATCACGGAAACCTAGCAAATCACATATAGTCTTTGGAATCGTGGAAACACTAGCACCCAAATCACACAAAGCATAGCATTCATGATCTTTAATTTTAATTTTAATAGTAGGTTCCCACTCATCATAAAGTTTTCTAGGGATAGAAACTTCCAACTCAAGTTTTTCTTCATAGGATTGCATCAAAGCATCAACGATATGTTTAGTAAAGGCTTTATTTTGACTATAAGCATGAGGAGAATGTAGCACGGATTGCAACAAGGAAATACAATCTATCAAAGAGCAATTATCATAATTAAATTCCTTGAAATCCAAAATAGTGGGTTCATTAATATCTAGAGTTTTGATCTCTTCAATCCCACTTTTACCAATTTTTGCATCAAGATCTAAGAACTCCGAATTTTTGGAACGCCTTCTAGGTAAAGGTGGATCATAATCAGTCCCATCATTATCAAGATTCATATTGCAAAACAAAGATTTAATAGGGGACACATCAATAACTTTTAGATCTTCATCTTTATTTTCATAGAATTTCTCCGGCTTAGCGGCCATCGTATTGACTAAGGTGGCATGCTTATCCGAAATTTCAGCTATCAATTTCTCGAAGTGAGCAATCTGAGATTTCAAACCATCAAATTCTTTAGACATATCATCGAGCTCTTTATTCATATAACCCATGAATCTTTTTTGTTCTTTAAGCTCGTTTCTAAAGAAATTATTATGCTCAAATTGTAAAACCATAAAACTCCTGACGTTGCTTTCGATCTCTTCCAACCTTTTAAGGTGAAGATCTCCAAATATGGGTTGAGCCATCATGACAAGCAAGCAATCCAACACACGAGCAAACAAGAAACGAGTGAAAAAAGCGAACGGAAAAGAGAGGGCGAATAAAACGGCAAGGGTGAAGTGGGGGAGAGGAAAACGAGAGGCAAATGGCAAATAATGTAATGCGGGAGATAAGGGTTTGTGATGGGTACTTGGTGTGTTGACTTTTGCGTAGACTCCCCGGCAACGGCGCCAGGAATCCTTCTTGCTACCTCTTGAGCACTGCGTAGGTTTTCCCTTGAAGAGGAAAGGGTGATGCGGCAAAGTAGCGTAAGTATTTCCCTTAGTTTTTGAGAACCAAGGTATCAATCCAGTAGGAGGCCACGCACGAGTCCCTCGCACCTACACAAACAAATAAATCCTCGCAACCAACGCGATAAGGGGTTGTCAATCCCTACACTGTCACTTACAAGAGTGAGATCTGATAGATATGATAAGATAATATTTTTTTGGTATTTTTATGATAAAGATGCAAAGTAAAATAGAAGGAAATAAAAATAACTAAGTGTTGGAAGATTAATATGATGGAAAATAGACCCGGGGGCCATAGGTTTCACTAGTGGCTTCTCTCATGAGCATAAGTATTACGGTGGGTGAACAAATTACTGTTGAGCAATTGACAGAATTGAGCATAGTTATGAGAATATCTAGGTATGATCATGTATATAGGCATCACGTCCGAGACAAGTAGACCGACTCCTGCCTGCATCTACTACTATTACTCCACACATCGACCGCTATCCAGCATGCATCTAGAGTATTAAGTTCATAAGAACAGAGTAACGCCTTAAGCAAGATGACATGATGTAGAGGGATAAATTCATGCAATATGATATAAACCCCATCTTGTTATCCTCGATGGCAACAATACAATACGTGCCTTGCTGCCCCTATTGTCACTGGGAAAGGACACCGCAAGATTGAACCCAAAGCTAAGCACTTCTCCCATTGCAAGAAAGATCAATCTAGTAGGCCAAACCAAACTGATAATTCGAAGAGACTTGCAAAGATAAGCAATCATACATAAAAGAATTCAGAAGATTCAAATATTGTTCATAGATAAACTTGATCATAAACCCACAATTCATCGGTCTCAACAAACACACCGCAAAAGAAGATTACATCGAATAGATCTCCACGAGAGAGGGGGAGAACTTTGTATTGAGATCCAAAAAGAGAGAAGAATCCATCTAGCTAATAACTATGGACCCGAAGGTCTGAGGTAAACTACTCACACATCATCGGAGAGGCTATGGTGTTGATGTAGAAGCCCTCCGTGATCGATGCCCCCTCCGGCGGAGCTCCAGAACAGGCCCCAAGATGGGATCTCACGGGTACAGAAGGTTGCGGCGGTGGAATTAGGTTTTTGGCTCCGTATCTGGTAGTTTGGGGGTACGTAGGTATATATAGGAGGAAGAAGTACGTCGGTGGAGCAACAGGGGGCCCACGAGGGTGGAGGGCGCGCCCAGGGGGATAGGCGCACCCCCTACCTCGTGGCCTCCTGGTTGATGTCTTGACGTAGGGTCCAAGTCCTCTGGATCACGTTCGTTCCGAAAATCACGTTCCCGAAGGTTTCATTCCGTTTGGACTCCGTTTGATATTCTTTTTCTGTGAAACTCTGAAATAGGCAAAAAACAGCAGTTCTGGGCTGGGCCTCCGGTTAATAGGTTAGTCCCAAAAATAATATAGAAGTGTATAATAAAGCCCAATAATGTCCAAAACAGAATGTAATATAGCATGGAACAATCAAAAATTATAGATACGTTGGAGACGTATCACCGGGCGGCCGAGGATCCCGTTGTAAGGCAAGGGGATCTCGGCTACATCGAAGACAATCCTCTCCGTCCTGTAGTTCAACTCGCCTCCAAAAGTCACAAGCAACGTGACCTTCCCCTTAGGCTGGCTCCTTCCCGGGTTGACCCCTTGAAACGTGCCCGTTTCCTCGAGGTCTCCATCAGGAATTTGCAGCCTTTTGATCACAACGGGTGAGATCAAGTTCAGACCGGCCCCGCCGTCAACCAGCATCTTGTTCACCTTGAGGTTGCATATCGCTGCTGAGACCAACAACGGCAAACACCCGACCGCATTTGTGTGGTCAGGGTGTTCCTCGGCGTCAAAGATGAGGGGCATGCTGGACCACTTCAGTGGCTTCTGAGCATCGAACGAGGGCTCCGCTGCTGTGATCTCACGCGCCCACTATTTGAGATGGCGATGAGAAGTATGCAGCGAGGCGCCACCATCGACGCACATGGCCTCCGTAGCCTTCTGGAACTCATGCTCGCTGGACTCGTCGTCCTCGTCATGATCATCGTCTTCCTGCTTCTTGTCGCGGCCCCGCGCGGGCCTCTCTTGCTGGTTATCCTTGTCGCGGCGACCTCCTTGGCCGCCATGCTTCTTGTCGGATCCTTCGGCGCCATATTGGCCCTTCTCCTTGCCCCGCCTCTCATACTCGGCTTTTTGCTTTTCACTAAGCAGCTCAACTTGTCGGCAGTTCTGGAGGTCGTGGCCTTTGGTGCGGTGGATCTTGCAGTACTGCTTGTCGGAGCCCCCTGGCTTGTCGGCAGCTGCCAAGGCCCGGCAAGCAGCGCACCCGGCAATCTCCTTGCCGAGATCGTCTGCCTTGGCCTTCTTGGTGGCGCCGGTGTCGTCGGATCCCTCGACGGCAAGCACGGTCTTGCCCTTGCGCTTCCTGTTGCGACGCCGACCCTTCTTCGTCGGGGTGGCGGTGTCTTCGTCGGTAGAGTCGGTTTCCGCGCCGGCGTCTTCGCCGGGGTACTTCCTCCCCTCATCTGCCCGAGCACATCTATCTGCCAGAACGTAAAGTTCGGCCACGTCCTTGACCTTGTTCATTGCCAGCTCTTCACGCATCTTGCGGTTGCGCACATTCTGATGGAATGCACTGATCACGGCGGCAGGGTGAACATCTGGGATGTTGTATTGCACTCGGCTGAAGCTCTGTATGTACTTGCGCAGGTTTTCACCTTCCTTCTAGGGAATGATATGCAAATCACTCGCCTAGCCATGAGCCTGGTGGCCTCCAGTGAAGGCACCAACGAACTCATGGCACAGATCCGACCAAGAAGAAATGGAATCCACCGGCAAGTGCATCAACCAAGACATGACGTTGGGCTTCAGTGCCAATGGGAAGTAATTGGCAAGTACCTTGTCGTCACGAGCTCCAGTAGCTTGCATCGCGATGGTGTAGATGCTGAGGAACTATGATGGATGGGTCTTGCCATTGTACTTCTCGCCGATGTCGGGCTTGAACATGCGGTGGGACGGCCACTGGAACTGCCGCAGCTCACGGGTGAAGGCTGGGAAACCCACCTCGTAAGGTAGGCCGCCGGAACCCCCCGGTGCTGGGTGGTCCATAGCGGGCCCCGCCCGCTTATCCGACTGGTGGCGTGTATCGCGCCGGCGCTCGATGGTGGTTCGAGCGTCTTCATGAGCTTGCTCCCGAAGAACTTGGCGTTGGTCGCGGTGGGTCCGCGGGTCAGATGATGCTATGGAAATGTTATCACAAGCGTCATCACGACGGACCGACACCCGCGGCGGCTGGCGTGGTGGAGGGGAGTGCACCGTGGCGGCGCCGCCTCCGGCCCCTCCACCGCTGGCATGCGGTGGTTCGATGGAGTGCCGGCCTGAGGGCCCCTCCGGCCGTGGCTCGTCTTTGTTGGCGACAACGACGAGGCTCCGGATGGTGGCTCTCCACTCATCGAGCTTCTCCGCAGCAGGAGGGAAGTCGAGGAGCAGCTACGCGCGCGCCAAAGCTTCTGCTGGCGTGGGTGGTGGCGAAAGCTGCGTGGACCATGGCGCGCTTCGACTTCTAACCACGTTAGAAGGAGCTCTATCACGGCCCAGCGGTTGCGTGCCAGTTTCGCCAGCGCTTCGGCAGGCATGCTGGCCTCCTTCGTCCCGTAGATGATGCACATGGCTCTTCCCACGGCGGTGTCCGGGGTCACCGGTGTGGTGACGCTGCTCGTCGCGCACACCCTGGGAAGAGTGCGCTGTGGGCGCTGGGGTGGGCGTCTTGGAAGTCACCGCGCCGCCCGTGGGCGGCACGGCGATGCCCCCGGGGGCCCCACGCCGCCTGCGGGGGGGCCAGCTCCGTCTCTGGATTTCGCGGCGTGCGGCTCGTCGTCTCGCGCACGAACGATGCCGCTCGCCAGGCTCAGACTGCCAGAGCGATGTTGGTGCTCGCGGGTCGTGCCTCGGGTCATGTCCGCGACCGGCCCGCTGCTCGCCCGCACCGGTACGGGCCGTCCGGCCCCCGACGAACCGACCGCCGTGGCCGCCTTCTTCTTGGGAGCCATGGCGATGAAGAACTGCTAGGCTAACTGTTAGACCAAATTCTCACAACTGCGCCCCCTACCTGGCGCGCCAAAGATGTCGGTGGGAACGACACCTATGGGGTCACTGGGATCCCTTCTACGGTCGGCGGGCGCGAGGTTGTGCAAAGAGCGGGTCTGATAGGAAGCACACGGATTGTTTACCCAGGTTCGGGCCGGGAAGGTGCGTAATACCCTAGTCCTCCTTTGGTGGATGTATTGAGTGTTCTTGCGTTCTTGAGCTAGCTACGGGGTGCAACGTGGCCAAAAGAGCCGAAATCCTCTCATGGTCGCCTCTGGCCTCCTTTTATAGGCAAAAGGGGTTGCCACAGTGGCACACAGGAGGTGAAAAGGTCTACAGTGCGCGAGCTTATCGCCCGGCATTATGGGACAAAGCACATTAAATGCGCTACTTAGGTGTCCATTAGCTTTATCGGGGACGGGAACGAGGCCCGTCCCGTCCGTCGCCGCTCCGCCTCGCTTCGACACGCGCCTGGGCCAGCAATGCGTGCGGTGCCATGTAGGCAGGCAGGCAGCTAAGGTGGCGCGGTGGCAGGGCCTTCACGAAGATCTGCATGCCACCACGCAGGTGCTTGCTGAGTTGGCCTGGAAACCGCATGTCGCCACGCAGGTGCCGGCTCAGCTGGTTGGGTTGGCAGCTGCATGCGAACGGCGGTGGAGCCTTGGCTGGTGCGGGCCTGGCAGTGGCCCCGCTGATGCCCTCGGCAAGGGTCTTGCCGGGGGTCTTGCCGTGGCGTTGCAGTCGTCCCCCGCAAGGCGCTTGCTGGGGGTCTTGTGGATTTCCTCGGCTAGGATCCCGCCGAGGGTCGCCGTCTTCTGGTCCTCATCTAATCTCACATGTTTATGATCTTGACGAAGATCTACATGCCACCTCAGAGGCGCCTCCCGAGCCTTGGTTCCAATGTAGTTGGTGGTGTTGGGACCCACGGGCTCAAGGGTGGCTTGCTCTGCTGGCATCGGGCAGGTTGCCCCGGCAAGGCTCTTGCCGGGACTGCGGAGGCTGCCTCGGCAAGGATCTTGCCGGGGGAGCCTACCTCGCCCTCTTACTCTCATGTGTTTCTGGTCTTGGCGTTGCCTTGGTCGTCTTGTGCTTCGGCTTCTCTCCGGCTTCCCTCCTCTGCCCTGCTAAGTGTGGCCGCGGCGCGTGGCTCTGACTGCCCGTGCACAAGTAAAGGGGTCAAAAGGAGAGCCCCTACTTTTGTACACCGACACATATCGCTTTGCATGATCATGTAGTTGACATCGTATTTGTGGCAAAGCCACCTTTATAATTCTTTCATACATGTCACTCTTGATTCATTGCATATCCCGGTACACCGCCGGAGGCATTCACATAGAGTCATATTTTGTTCTAAGTATTGAGTTGCAATCTTTGAGTTGTAAGTAAATAAAAGTGTGATGATCATCATTATTAGAACATATTCCCAAGTGAGGAAAGGATGATGGAGACTATGATTCCCCCACAAGTCGGGATGAGTCTCCGGACGAAAAAAAAGAGAAATAAAAGAGGCAAAAAAAAAAGAGAAGAAGGCCCAAATAAAAAAATAAAAAAATGAGAGAAAAAGAGAGAAGGGACAATGTTACTATCCTTTTACCACACTTGTGCTTCCAAATAGCACCATGATCTTCATGATAGAGAGTCTCCTATTTTGTCACTTTCATATACTAGTGGGAATTTTACATTATAGAACTTGGCTTGTATATTCCAATGATGGGCTTCCTCAAAATGCCCTAGGTCTTCGTGAGCAAGCAAGTTGGATGCACACCCACTTAGTTTATTTTGTTGAGCTTTCATATATTTATAGCTCTAGTGCATCCGTTGCATGGCAATCCCTACTCCTTGCATTGACATCAATTGATGGGCATCTCCATAGCCCGTTGATTAGCCGCGTCAATGTGAGACTTTCTCCCTTTTTGTCTTCTCACACAACCTCAATCATTATATTCTATTCCACCCATAGTGCTATGTCCATGGCTCGCGCTCATATATTGCGTAAAAGTTGAAAGAGTTTGAAAAGGCTAAGTATGAAACAATTGCTTGGCTTGTCATCGGGTTTGTGCATGATGAGAGCATTTTGTGTGACGGAAATGAAGCATAGCCAAACTATATGATTTTGTAGGGATAAGCTTTCTTTGGCTATGTTATTTTGATAAGACATAATTGTTTGGTTAGCATGCTTGAAGTATTATTATTTTTATGTCAATATTAAACTTTCATCTTGAATCTTTGGGATCTGAACATTCATGCCACAATAAAGAAAATTACATTGAGAAACATGCTAAGTAGTATTCCACATCAAAAATTCTGTTTTTATCATTTACCTACTCGAGGACGAGCAGGAATTAAGCTTGGGGATGCTTGATACGTCTCCGACGTATCTATAATTTTTGATTGCTCCATGCTATTATATATTCTGTTTTGGATGTTTAATGGGCTTATTTATACACTTCTATATTATTTTTGGGACTAACCTATTAACCCAAGGCCCAGTGCAAACTGATGTTTTCTTTTTGCCTATTTCAGTGTTTCGCAGAAAAAGAATATCAAACGGAGTCCAAACGGAATGAAACCTTCGGGAGCGTGATTTTTGGAACAAACGTGATCCAGAGGACTTGGAGTGGACGTCAAGCAATCAACGAGGAGGCCACGAGGCAGGGGGCGCGCCTACCCCCCCGGCGCGCCCTCCACCCTCGTGGGCCCCTCGTGGCTCCACCGACCTACTTCTTCTTCCTATATATACCTACGTACCCCGAAACCATCGAGGAGCACCACGAAAACCTAATTCCACCGCCGCAACCTTCTGTACCCGTGAGATCCCATCTTGGGGCCTTTTCCGGCGCTCTGTTGGAGGGGGCATCGATCACAGAGGGCTTCTACATCAACACCATAGCCTCTCCGATGATGTGTCATAGTTTAGAACAGACCTTCGGGTCCATGGTTATTAGCTAGATGGCTTCTTCTCTCTCTTTGGATCTCAATACAAAGTTCTCCTCGATCTTCTTGGAGACCTATTCGATGTAACTCTTTTTGCGGTGTGTTTGTCGAGATCCGATGAATTGTGGGTTTATGATCAAGATTATCTATGAACAATATTTGAATCTTCTCTGAATTCTTTTATGTATGATTGCTTATCTTTGCAAGTCTCTTTGAATTATCAGTTTGGTTTGGCCTACTAGATTGATCTTTCTTGCAATGCGAGAAGTGCTTAGCTTTGGGTTCAATCATGCGGTGCTCGATCCCAGTGACAGTAGCGAAAATGACACGTATTGTATCGTTGCCATCGAGGATAAAAAGATGGGGTTTATATCATATTGCATGAGTTTATCCCTCTACATCATGTCATCTTACCTAATGCGTTACTCTGTTCTTATGAACTTAATACTCTAGATGCATGCTAGATAGCGGTCGATGTGTGGAGTAATAGTAGTAGATCCAGGCAGGAGTCGGTCTACTTGTCGCGGACGTGATGCCTATATACATGATCGTGCCTAGATATTCTCATAATTATGCACTTTTCTATCAATTGCTCGACAGTAATTTGTTCACCCACCGTAGTACTTATGCTATCTTGAGAGAAGCCACTAGGGAAACCTATGGCCCCCGGGTCTATTTTCCATCATATAAGTTTCCAATCTATTTTTACTTTGCAATCTTTACTTTTAATCTTTATCATAAAAATACCAAAAATATTATCATCTCTATCAGATCTCACTTTTGCAAGTGGCCGTGAAGGGATTGACAACCCCTTTATCGCGTTGGTTACAAGGTTCTTATTTGTTTGTTTAGGTACGAGGGACTTGCGTGTGGCCTCCTACTGGATTGATACCTTGGTTCTCAAAAACTGAGGGAAATACTTACGCTACTTTGCTGCATCACCCTTTCCTCTTCAAGGGAAAACCAACGCAGTGCTCAAGAGGTAGCAGTGTTGGTCACATGGCAATGTGAACTATGGGTGTTAATCACATGGTGATGTGTACTATTGGTGTTGAATCACATGGCGATGTGAACTAGATTATTGACTCTAGTGCAAGTGGGAGACTGATGGAATTATGCCCTAGAGGCAAGAATAAAGTTGTTATTTATATTTCCTTATATCATGATAAATGTTTATTATTCATGCTAGAATTGTATTAACCGGAAACTTAGTACATGTGTGAATACATAGACAAAACAAGAGTGTCCCTAGTATGCCTCTACTTGACTAGCTCATTAATCAAAGATGGTTAAGTTTCCTGACCATAGACATGTGTTATCATTTGATGAACAGGATCACATCATTAGAGAATGATGTGATGCACAAGACCCATCCATTAGCTCAGCATAATGATCGTTAAGTTTTATTGCTATTGCTTTCTTCATGACTTATACATATTCCTCTGACTATGAGATTATGTGATACGTCTCTGTCGTATCTATAATTTTTGATTGTTCCATGCCAATATTCTACAACTTTCATATACTTTTGGCAACTTTTTATACTATTTTTGGGACTAACATATTGATCCAGTGCCCAGTGCCAGTTCTTGTTTGTTGCATGTTTTATGTTTCGCAGAAACCCCATATGAACGGAGTCCAAACGGGATAAAAATGGACGGAGAATTATTTTGGAATATTTGTGATTTTTGGGAAGTAAAATCAATGCGAGACGGTGCCCGAGGTGGCCACGAGGGTGGGGCCCACGCCCACTCCAGGCATGCGCGCCCCTGACCCTCGTGGGCCACCCGTAAGGCGGTTGATGCTCTACTTTGGCCGCAAGAAAGCTAATTTTCGGAATAAGATCTGGGCGAAGGTTTCAATCCAATCAGAATTACGGATCTCCGGATATAAAAGAAACGGTGCCAGGGCAGAATCGGAGAACGCGGAAACAGAGAGAGACAGATCCAATCTCGGAGGGGCTCTCGCCCCTCCCACGCCATGGAGGCCAAGGACCAGAGGGGAAACCCTTCTCCCATCTAGGGAGGAGGTCAAGGAAGAAGAAGACGAAGGGCCCCCCTCTCCCCTTCTCTTCCGGTGGCGCCGGAACGCCGCCGTGGCCATCATCATCACCGCAATCTTCACCAACAACTTCACCGCCATCATCACCAACTCTTGCCCCCTCTATGCAGCGGTGTAACCTCTCTCTTACCCGCTGTAATCTCTACTTAAACATGGTGCTCAATGCTATATATTATTTCCCAATGATGTATGGCTATCCTATGATGTTTGAGTAGATCTGTTTTGTCCTTGTAACATCCCAAATTTCCCATTTGGAATGTTTTACAATTGTAGCTAAGCATCTATGCATATTGTTTGAATTGAGTGACATTTGAATTATTTCAGAGGCTTTTGAGTTTGTTGGAATTTGGATTCAAATTGGCAGTTGAATTTATTTCAAACAATGCCTGACAAATACTTGAGCAAAAGTATGAGAGGAGTAAACATGACACTCCAAAAATGTCAGAAGAAAAATATTGCCAAAAAGTTTGAATTTAAATTTGAAATTTTATTTGGGATTTCCAGAAAATTGTTTTTTTTTAGTTTGAGTTTTACCTCTGAAAAATGTCCACGTTGTAGGATTAATTCCCCTGAGAATTTTGATATATATATATGTCCTATATAAAATAATATATATTTCTCTATATTTTTTTCTTTCTCTCTAATTCAAAAAAAGAAGAAGAAGAAAAAGCCCCAGGCGCCAGCCAGGCCAACCGGCCCAGCCAGCGCCGAGCGCAGCCCACCAGCGGGCCAGGCGCAGGCCACCGACGCCCAAGCCGGCCTGCCCCAGCGCCCGATTCCGAACCCCCTCGCCCTCGCTCGCCCGTTCGCTCCCCTCTCCCTCCCCCTTACTGACCCGCGGGGCCCGCCCTCTCTCTTTCCCCTCGCGCACGGCACGCCGCACCGGAGCACGCGCAGAGCGCGCCCGACACCGCGATCTTCTCGGGATCGCGATCCCGCGTCACCCCCTCATCCAAGTCCATGTCCTATAAGTTCCCCTCGCTCTCCTCTCCCGAACCCCCCAAAAACCCAAGCCAGAAACGCACCACAGCTCACGCCCTCCTCCTTTGGATCTCGCCGCCGCCGCCTCGGTTCGCCACCGCTGCTGCCATCGGTGAGCATTCCCCTTGCTTCCAAGCTACACCACCCGAACCCTCTGTTCGTTCCTCGTCTCCCTGACATCCTCTCTTCTCCCAGGGAGCCCCGAAGCCGTCGTCCCCGAGCTCGACCGCCGCCCGCCGGAGCAGGAGCTCACCCGAGCTCGCCCCGATCGACTCCGACGTCCCCGAGCTCCACCAAGGCCGCCCCCGACCTCCCCTCGAGCCGCCGCACTCGCCTGACGTCTTCGCCGACCTCCCCGACTACCGGAGCCGCCGCACCGCCAACGCCCGAGCCGCCGCCATCATCTCCGTTCGTCGCCGCCGACGCTGTAAGCCCGAGCTCCCCTCCACCGTTGGATCTCGCATGTATGGCCTAGATTAGAAACAACGAAGGGGTACGGTTTTATTTAATAGATCGGTTTTACTTACGGTTGTTTTTTTTGTTAGATCAAACCGGTCGGTTTTCTGTTTAGCCGCGGGCACCTCTAGGTTATATTATGCCTGAGCGTTAGATAGCCCAGCAGCGCTAGTTGTTTTTTTTCAGTTTCTGTTTTTTTAGCAGAATAGTTCTGTTTTTGTTTTTGCTATTTCTTTTAGTCGGTTTATTATTTTTAGTTAATTCTTTTTTTGTGAGTTTGCAAATTTGTTGTAGTTTCTGTAGAAAATATGTTTTGCCATGTTTAAATTATTAGAAATAGTTTTATATTAGATTTAAACAGATTAGTTTTTCTGCCATAAATTGAGTTAGGATTTTTTTTTTGTGATTCTTTTTCTACTGCTTAGTTTTGACCATGCCTAGCAGTAGGAACTTGTTTTGGTATTTTAGATTTAATAAACAATTAGTTTTATGTCGAAATCAAGTTTTTCTTGTTTATTTAGCTAGCTACTGTTTTCCTACTGTTCTAGTTAGTAAATAATTTTATTTTTTTTATGTTATAGTTTATTTTAGATTAGTTTCTGTAGCTACAGAGGATGAACTTTTATTTACAGTAGAATAAAATTTTTATTTTATTTTCTTTGCTAGCATTGTTTTAGGCATAATAGGAGTTCTATAATAGCTTTTGATGTGATTCTTTTTGCTCCTAGTTTGTATGATGTTTTTCCTTCTGTTAGTTAGCAAAACCAATGCTTAGGTTCTGTTAAGAAAGGTTTTAGTTGTGTAAAACTATTTCTTAGTTGTTGCTTGATATGATGAAAACCTTGATTTGTTTTCTCCGAGTTTTTCCTTGGTTTTGGTTTGAGTACGTGGGTGTTTTACTTCAACTTGCTGTTATGTTATATTGTGCTATACTTATTTGTGCTATTGTTTGACTCGGTAGAATTTCCGGAGTGCGAAGCCTGCTATTACGAGTCGCTAGCTTTCGAAGACCGTCAGCCAGGCAAGTCATTTGATCATGTTTTTACAATACCTATGATTTTATTGCATTAGAGTTATACCTCCCCACCATGCATGCAGTAGGAGAATTTTGTTAAGTTATGTTCTTGAGTAGTATCATGAGGTAGGATGAACCCTTCTCCCTTGTTACCAATGCCCCGGACGATGTAGTTTATTTTGCTATGCTCGTAGACGGGGTTGGTTGAGTGATTCATAAGGGAGATGCGAGAGTCAAGATGATGAAAACCCCATGACATCAAGCTCAAGATGGACTTCAAAATTCACTACTGGGTGGAGGACGGTTGACGGGCACCCTGGAGAAACCAGCGGATGGCCGGGATGCATGGAGAAGCGCCATGACATCTTGCGGAAAGCTTCACCCAGCCACGAAGAGACGGATGGATACCCCATTGACCGGAAGCTTACCTGTGCAGCCGCAAGCCATTATGGGCTCTGGCTTGGTCGACCCTAGGCGTGACTCTGGACGGACGGTGCTATGAGATGTAGAAGAACGGTAGGATTGGATGGGCACCGGCAGTAGCCCAGAGGAACTCTTTGGAAGACCCTGTATCATTCGTCCCGTCTTCAAACACCAGGCAGTGCGAAGACTTAAAGGAGGGAACGATTCTTGCGGGTAAAGTGCACAAACCTCTGCAGAGTAACAACCTAATCGATTAGCCGTGTCCCCGGTTACGGACAAATGAGCCTCTGGAATTGGAGTATTTCGGATATCTCAACACTGAACTTAATAAATTAATTGAGGGGGTTATTTAATAATTGGGAACGAGACATTGGTTGGCGGAACCATCTCAATTACTACCAACAATTTTGTAGTAATTGCAAACAAGTCCTTGTTGTAGGGAAAAACCGGCTTTTTCGCAAAACTATGAAACTTAGAGCCCCACAGCCAAATTGCATATAGTATTAGTAGTTTTATTGTTGTTCTCTCTTCATGACTTGCCGGCATATTCAAAATGCTGACCTACACGGCTGCAACGTCTTATGTTGCAGAGGAGTTTTCCGATCAGGAGTGAGGCTACGATCCACGCTTGGCGATTGCCCTATGGAGTCGGATGGACTCGCTATTCGTCTACGCTTCCGCAGCTTTATTTAGTTTATTTCTCATGAGTTGGCCTTCGGCCGAATTTATTATGATGTAATAAAGACTCGATATGAGAATCGTGTAATAAATTCAGGTGTGATTGAACTTTGAATCTTGGCATCAATGTACTGTGTGTGCCAGCATGATCTTGGGATGGTACAGCTACACAGAGACTTGACCGATTTCGGGTCGGGTCGTTACAGAGATGGTATTCAGAGCACACACTGACCGTAGGACGTAACCCCTAGGATCGGAAAGCCATAGGAAGAGACTATTTTATTTTATGTCCTTATCATCCCGTAATTCTTCCCTGTTCATTTCTGACTTCTCTCCGATTTTCAACATTCTAGATGGCCGCCGAGTTCACCCCAGTTCTGCTACCGGAGTTTTGCCAGCCAGATGAGACGATGCTTCTCGGCAAGAAGCTGGTTCAGATCGTGAAGAAGCTGAAGATTGCCCTGCCCTCAATCACCGGGAAGCCTATCAATGCACTTCCGACGGATACCCGCTACAGGATTATGGTGCACATTCCAGGGAGGACCTTCGGAGGACATTCAGAGCCCATTGACTTTGAGTTTACCAATTTCACTTGGATCCTCGGAAGAGACATGGCGATTTATCGTGGACTTGGACATCTCCGAGAAGAGTACAGGGCCGAGCTCGACCCATCAGACCTCGCCATGATTTCTCGCAGAGCTAGGAATGGAGATATCATCCGTACCGTAGAGGACGACTCCATTCTTTCATATGTCCAAGACTTGGAGAGTCTCATCAGGAACCGGGAAATCCAGACGCGCCGAAACTCGAAGGTACACAGGAGGTTGTTGTTCCGTGAACTGGAACTGGAGGAGAAAGCACGCGCGGACTTCCTTGAACATGAAGAAGAAGTCAAGGATTTTATGGAGAGAATCGAGGTCCGGGATAAATATATTGCCACACTGGAGGAGAAGATAGACCTGGGAGAAGACCTTTTTCCGAGTGGAGATGATGGACCTCTCGTAAGCAATGACCAGGATTATGAAGAGAGCTCCACTGAAGGAAGCCGCAAGAGGAGACGCCGCACCAGAGGACGCCGCACCGGAGGACACAAGAATAATTGATGAAGACATTTAGTCGACCGCCATGTTATTTTATTTTTTTTCGTCGATCAGTTAGGCCGTTATTTTCGATTAGTCGTGAGTTTTTTTTTTTGTAATCCCAGATTGAACCTTGTTTGAGATGAATGAATAAATGATGGGTGTGTTTATGATTGTGCATTCATATGGGTAGTGCTATTTTCTCATTAGACCCTTGTTCTGTTCTAATTCCTCATCCACTCCAAAACACCAGATGCCTCCGAGACGTGACCCCGGTTTCAACTTTCCGCCGGAGCTCACCCAGCTGATCCAGCAGCAGAATGCCCTGATGCAGATGCTCATCCAGAACCAGAATAACAACAACAACAATCCACCGCCACCACCCCCTGTTGACAACTTGACACGCTTCCTAAGGCTGAATCCGCCAGTGTTCTCTAGCAGCACTGAGCCGATTGTGGCTGACGATTGGCTCCGCAAGGTCGGAAGGGAGTTAGCCACTGCTGGATGCACAGATGCAGAGAAGGTGCGCTTTGCCGCACATCAGCTTGATGGACCTGCATCTTCTTGGTGGGAGAACTACACCGCCACTTATCCGGCCGCCACCGTGACATGGGTTGAGTTCCAGCAGGCCTTCCGCACCGCTCATGTCTCAGCTGGAGCCATGAGTCTGAAGAAGCGTGAGTTCCGCAACTTACGCCAGGGGAACCGTACTGTGGGGCAGTACGTGGATGAGTTCAGCAAATTATCTCGCTATGCCCCAGATGGTGTGGCCATAGATGCCGCAAAGCAAGAGAAGTTTCTCGAGGGACTCAATGATGAGCTAGGAATGCAGCTAATGGTGGCTACCTTCAACAACTACCAGGAGCTGGTAGACAAGGCCACCATACTTGAAGGCAAGCAGCAACACATTGATAGCCGCAAGCGGAAATATGGCCAGGGAAAGTACAACTCCGGAGCTCAGCAGAAGCCCCGCTATACCCCATACTCAGGAGGACATACCCATCACACCCATGGAGGACATAATCATGGAGGACATAACCATGGAGGGAATGGGAACAATCGCAACCACGACAACAACTCCAAGTCAGGCAATGGAGGCAATGGCAACCAACACCGTCCTGCTCCGGCTCAGAAGGATCTGAGTCATATCACCTGTTTCAAGTGCCAGAAGACAGGACACTATGCCACCGATTGTCCGGAGGCCAAGCAGAGGAATGGAAACGGCAACGGCAATGGAAGCTCAGCAAAGAAGCCCAACCCTTTTCCTCGTGCTCAGGTGAATCACCTTGACGTGGAGGACGTCTATGATCAGCCAGACACTGTGGTTGGTAAGTTTTTATTAAATTCACATCCAGTATTGGTACTCTTTGATTCCGGTGCAACGCATTCATTCATATCAAGGGTAGTTGTGGAAAAGTACGGGTTTCCCACTAGAACCCTTAGAACCCCGCTTCAGGTCACTTCCCCAGGAGGAGAGATGACGGCAGGCTTAGGCTGTCATTCGACCCTCAGCATCGGAAACCATGATTTTTCCGCAGACCTCATAGTATTGGAATCCCAGAGTTTGGATGTAATTCTAGGCATGGATTGGTTGACCAAGTTTGAAGGAAACATCGACTGTGCTCGCAAGACGATTTTGCTCACCACCCCGAAGCAGAAAAGGATCAAGTATGTATCCAGACGCACACCGATGAAGAATCGGGTGAATTCCCTCACGGGTGTTGTTCAGGAGGAAGTGCCCGTAGTGCAAGATTTTCCCGATGTGTTTCCAGAGGAATTACCAGGAATGCCACCGGACAGAGACATTGAGTTTTTGATTGAGTTATTGCCAGGCACAGCCCCAATATCCAAGAGACCCTATCGGATGCCCCCGAATGATTTGGAAGAGATCAAGAAGAAAATTAAGGAACTATTGGAGAAAGGATATATTCGCCCAAGCTCGTCACCTTGGGGAGCCCCAGTTCTTTTGGTAGAGAAGAAGGATGGAACCCTGAGAATGGTTGTGGATTATCGTTCATTGAACGATGTGACCATCAAGAACAAGTACCTTCTGCCGATGATTAATGATTTATTTGATCAACTAGTTGGAGCCAAGGTATTCTCCAAGATCGATCTTCGATCAGGGTATCATCAGTTGAAGATTCGTGAACAGGATATACCCAAAACAGCTTTCACCACCAGGTATGGTTTATACGAGTATACCGTCATGTCATTCGGATTAACTAATGCCCCTGCGTATTTCATGAGCATGATGAACAAGGTATTTATGGAATATCTGGACAAGTTTGTAGTGGTGTTCATCGATGACATATTGGTTTTCTCCAAGAGCGAGGAAGAGCATAAGGAACATCTGCGTCTAGTTCTGGAGAAACTCCAGGAACATCAGTTATATGCCAAGTTCAGCAAATGTGAATTTTGGCTAAAGGAAGTCGGATTCCTCGGACATGTTATTTCAGGAGAAGGAATAGCAGTCGACCCCACCAAGGTCGAATCGGTCACCAACTGGCAGTCCCCCACCTCAGTCAAGGAGATCCACAGTTTCTCGGACTCGCAGGATATTATCGGAGGTTTATTGAGAATTTCTCCAAGATTGCCAAGCCCATGACTGAGTTGTTGAAGAAGGAAGCCAAGTACATTTGGACCGAGGATTGTGAAGCCAGTTTTCAGGAGCTGAAGAAATGTCTGGTTACAGCCCCAGTGCTAATTTTGCTGGACATACACAAGGATTACCAGGTATATTGTGACGCTTCTCGTCAAGGACTCGGAGGAGTGCTCATGCAGGAAGGAAAAGTTGTAGCTTATACCTCCAGACAGCTACGACCTCACGAGATGAATTATGCCACACACGATTTGGAGTTAGCAGCCGTAGTGCACGCACTCAAGACCTGGAGACATTTCCTCGTCGGAAACAGTTGTGATGTTTACACGGATCATAAGAGCCTGAAGTATATTTTCACGCAGAAGGAATTGAACCTCAGGCAGAGGAGATGGCTTGAATTGATCAAGGACTATGACATGAGATTGCATTATCACCCAGGGAAGGCAAATGTTGTAGCAGATGCCTTGAGCCGTAAAAGTTATGTGAACACCCTCCTAGTTGGAGGATTACCTCAGGAATTAGCCGACGATCTCAGAGAGCTCCGACTGGAGATAGTACCGAGAGGATTTGTCGCCACCTTGGATATACAGTCCACTCTGACTAAAAGAATCCGTGAAGCCCAGAAGACAGACAAGGAAATTGCAGAGATAAAGGAAAAGATGTGTAACGGAAAGGCGAAAGGTTTTCGTGAAGATGAGCACGGAACTTTATGGCTTGAGGATCGCATCTATGTGCCTAATGACCCAGAGGTCAGGAAGTTAATTCTTCAGGAGGCCCATGATTCACCATACTCGATTCACCCAGGCAACACCAAGATGTATCTGGATTTGAAGGAAAGTTTCTGGTGGACAGGTATGAAGAAGGATATTGCCGAGTACGTAGCAGTATGCGATGTTTGTCAGCGAGTAAAGGCGGAACATCAGAAGCCGGCAGGGTTACTTCAACCTTTGCCAATACCCGAGTGGAAATGGGAAAAACTTGGAATGGATTTTATCACAGGATTACCGAGGACCCGTTCAGGTTATGATTCTATCTGGGTAGTGGTTGATCGCTTGACCAAGGTAGCTCATTTCATTCCCGTGAAGACCACATATACCAGCGCTAAGTTAGCCAAGATATACATGACCAGGATCGTATGTCTGCATGGAGTTCCGAGGAGTATCGTGTCAGATAGAGGAACACAATTTACCTCAAAGTTTTGGAATCAGTTGCATGAAACTTTGGGAACGAGGCTGGAGTTCAGTACAGCTTTTCATCCGCAGACAGATGGACAGACCGAGAGAGTCAACCAGATTTTGGAGGACATGTTGAGAGCCTGTGCGCTAGACTATGGGTCTAGCTGGGATGACAACTTGCCATATGCAGAGTTCTCGTACAACAACAGCTATCAGACCAGTCTGAAGATGGCCCCTATCGAAGCTCTATACGGAAGGAGGTGTAGAACACCATTGCTGTGGGATGGTGTTGGAGACCGAAAACTTTTTGGTCCCGATCTTATCAGAGACTCCGAAGAGAAGGTCAAGCTGATTCGAGATAGACTCAAGATAGCACAGTCGAGACAGAAGAGTTATGCCGACAGTAAACGCAAGGAGATAACGTATGAAGTTGGAGACCGAGCATATCTCCGTGTGTCCCCACTTCGTGGAATCAAGAGGTTTGGTGTTAAAGGAAAGTTGGCACCCAGGTTCATTGGCCCCTACAAAATCCTCGAACGTCGTGGAGAAGTCGCTTACAAGCTGGAATTGCCGGAAGGATTGTCCGGAGTTCACGATGTCTTCCATGTTTCTCAGCTGAAGAAATGCCATGCTGAGATGGCCGAAATTCCATTGAGAGACACAGTGCCCCTAGAGGCCATACAGCTCGACAGTGACCTGACTTATAAGGAGAAACCCGTCCGAATTCTCGAGACTGCAAACAGAGTCACCCGCAGCAAGATCATCAAGTTTTGCAAGGTTCTGTGGAGTCATCATTCCGAGGAGGAAGCCACCTGGGAGCGAGAAGAAGACCTCCGCCGAGACCACGCGCACCTATTTGCTAGCCAACCCGAATCTCGAGGGCGAGATTCATCTTAAGGTGGGTAGGTTTGTAACATCCCAAATTTCCCATTTGGAATGTTTTACAATTGTAGCTAAGCATCTATGCATATTGTTTGAATTGAGTGACATTTGAATTATTTCAGAGGCTTTTGAGTTTGTTGGAATTTGGATTCAAATTGGCAGTTGAATTTATTTCAAACAATGCCTGACAAATACTTGAGCAAAAGTATGAGAGGAGTAAACATGACACTCCAAAAATGTCAGAAGAAAAATATTGCCAAAAAGTTTGAATTTAAATTTGAAATTTTATTTGGGATTTCCAGAAAATTGTTTTTTTTTTAGTTTGAGTTTTACCTCTGAAAAATGTCCACGTTGTAGGATTAATTCCCCTGAGAATTTTGATATATATATATGTCCTATATAAAATAATATATATTTCTCTATATTTTTTTCTTTCTCTCTAATTCAAAAAAAAAAGCCCCAGGCGCCAGCCGGGCCAACCGGCCCAGCCAGCGCCGAGCGCAGCCCACCAGCGGGCCAGGCGCAGGCCACCGACGCCCGAGCCGGCCTGCCCCAGCGCCCGATGCCGAACCCCCTCGCCCTCGCTCGCCCGTTCGCTCCCCTCTCCCTCCCCCTCACTGACCCGCGGGGCCCGCCGCCCGACACCGCGATCTTCTCGGGATCGCGATCCCGTGTCGCCCCCTCGTCCAAGTCCATGTCCTATAAGTTCCCCTCGCTCTCCTCTCCCGAACCCCCCAAAAACCCAAGCCAGAAACGCACCACAGCTCACGCCCTCCTCCTTTGGATCTCGCCGCCGCCGCCTCGGTTCGCCACCGCCGCCGCTGCCATCGGTGAGCATTCCCCTTGCTTCCAAGCTACACCACCCGAACCCTCTGTTCGTTCCTCGTCTCCCTGACATCCTCTCTTCTCCCAGGGAGCCCCGAAGCCGTCGTCCCCGAGCTCGACCGCCGCCCGCCGGAGCAGGAGCTCACCCGAGCTCGCCCCGATCGACTCCGACGTCCCCGAGCTCCACCAAGGCCGCCCCCGACCTCCCCTCGAGCCGCCGCACTCGCCTGACGTCTTCGCCGACCTCCCCAACTACCGGAGCCGCCGCACCGCCAACGCCCGAGCCGCCGCCGTCGTCTCCGTTCGTCGCCGCCGACGCTGTAAGCCCGAGCTCCCCTCCACCGTTGGATCTCGCATGTATGGCCTAGATTAGAAACAACGAAGGGGTACGGTTTTATTTAATAGATCGGTTTTACTTACGGTTGTTTTTTTTGTTAGATCGAACCGGTCGGTTTTCTGTTTAGCCGCGGGCACCTCTATGTTATATTATGCCTGAGCGTTAGATAGCCCAGCAGCGCTAGTTGTTTTTTTTTCAGTTTCTGTTTTTTTAGCAGAATAGTTCTGTTTTTGTTTTTGCTATTTCTTTTAGTCGGTTTATTATTTTTAGTTAATTCTTTTTTTGTGAGTTTGCAAATTTGTTGTAGTTTCTGTAGAAAATATGTTTTGCCATGTTTAAATTATTAGAAATAGTTTTATATTAGATTTAAACAGATTAGTTTTTCTGCCATAAATTGAGTTAGGATTTTTTTTTTGTGATTCTTTTTCTACTGCTTAGTTTTGACCATGCCTAGCAGTAGGAACTTGTTTTGGTATTTTAGATTTAATAAACAATTAGTTTTATGTCGAAATCAAGTTTTTCTTGTTTATTTAGCTAGCTACTGTTTTCCTACTGTTCTAGTTAGTAAATAATTTTATTTTTTTTATGTTATAGTTTATTTTAGATTAGTTTCTGTAGCTACAGAGGATGAACTTTTATTTACAGTAGAATAAAATTTTTATTTTATTTTCTTTGCTAGCATTGTTTTAGGCATAATAGGAGTTCTATAATAGCTTTTGATGTGATTCTTTTTGCTCCTAGTTTGTATGATGTTTTTCCTTCTGTTAGTTAGCAAAACCAATGCTTAGGTTCTGTTAAGAAAGGTTTTAGTTGTGTAAAACTATTTCTTAGTTGTTGCTTGATATGATGAAAACCTTGATTTGTTTTCTCCGAGTTTTTCCTTGGTTTTGGTTTGAGTACGTGGGTGTTTTACTTCAACTTGCTGTTATGTTATATTGTGCTATACTTATTTGTGCTATTGTTTGACTCGGTAGAATTTCCGGAGTGCGAAGCCTGCTATTACGAGTCGCTAGCTTTCGAAGACCGTCAGCCAGGCAAGTCATTTGATCATGTTTTTACAATACCTATGATTTTATTGCATTAGAGTTATACCTCCCCACCATGCATGCAGTAGGAGAATTTTGTTAAGTTATGTTCTTGAGTAGTATCATGAGGTAGGATGAACCCTTCTCCCTTGTTACCAATGCCCCGGACGATGTAGTTTATTTTGCTATGCTCGTAGACGGGGTTGGTTGAGTGATTCATAAGGGAGATGCGAGAGTCAAGATGATGAAAACCCCATGACATCAAGCTCAAGATGGACTTCAAAATTCACTACTGGGTGGAGGACGGTTGACGGGCACCCTGGAGAAACCAGCGGATGGCCGGGATGCATGGAGAAGCGCCATGACATCTTGCGGAAAGCTTCACCCAGCCACGAAGAGACGGATGGATACCCCATTGACCGGAAGCTTACCTGTGCAGCCGCAAGCCATTATGGGCTCTGGCTTGGTCGACCCTAGGCGTGACTCTGGACGGACGGTGCTATGAGATGTAGAAGAACGGTAGGATTGGATGGGCACCGGCAGTAGCCCAGAGGAACTCTTTGGAAGACCCTGTATCATTCGTCCCGTCTTCAAACACCAGGCAGTGCGAAGACTTAAAGGAGGGAACGATTCTTGCGGGTAAAGTGCACAAACCTCTGCAGAGTAACAACCTAATCGATTAGCCATGTCCCCGGTTACGGACAAATGAGCCTCTGGAATTGGAGTATTTCGGATATCTCAACACTGAACTTAATAAATTAATTGAGGGGGTTATTTAATAATTGGGAACGAGACATTGGTTGGCGGAACCATCTCAATTACTACCAACAATTTTGTAGTAATTGCAAACAAGTCCTTGTTGTAGGGAAAAACCGGCTTTTTCGCAAAACTATGAAACTTAGAGCCCCACAGCCAAATTGCATATAGTATTAGTAGTTTTATTGTTGTTCTCTCTTCATGACTTGCCGGCATATTCAAAATGCTGACCTACACGGCTGCAACGTCTTATGTTGCAGAGGAGTTTTCCGATCAGGAGTGAGGCTACGATCCACGCTTGGCGATTGCCCTATGGAGTCGGATGGACTCGCTATTCGTCTACGCTTCCGCAGCTTTATTTAGTTTATTTCTCATGAGTTGGCCTTCGGCCGAATTTATTATGATGTAATAAAGACTCGATATGAGAATCGTGTAATAAATTCAGGTGTGATTGAACTTTGAATCTTGGCATCAATGTACTGTGTGTGCCAGCATGATCTTGGGATGGTACAGCTACACAGAGACTTGACCGATTTCGGGTCGGGTCGTTACAGTCCTATGGGCTATTTGATGATCAAGATTGGTTTGAGTTGCATGTTTTATTATTGGTGTTGTCCTATGGTGCTCTCCGTGTCGCGCAAGCGTGAGGGATTCCTGCTGTAGGGTTTGCAATATGTTCATGATTTGCTTATGGTGGGTGGCGTGAGTGAACAGAAGCACAGACCCGAGTAAGTAGGTTGTTTACGTATGGGATAAAGAGGACTTGATGATTTAATGCTATGGTTGGGTTTTACCTTAATGATCTTTAGTAGTTGCGGATGCTTGCTAGAGTTCCAATCATAAGTGCATATGATCCAAGTAGAGAAAGTATGTTAGCTTATGCCTCTCCCTCAAATAAAATTGCAATAATGATTACCGGTCTAGTTATCGATTGCCTAGGGACAAATAACTTTCTTGTGACAACAAACTCTTTACTAAAACTAATTTAGTTGTGTCTTTATCTAAACAGCCCCTAGCTTCTTTTTTGCTCGCTCTTTATTATCTTGCAAACCTATCCCAAAACTCCTACAAAGTACTTCTAGTTTCATACTTGTTCTAGGTAAAGCGAACGTCAAGCGTGCGTAGAGTTGTATCGGTGGTCGATAGAACTTGAGGGAATATTTGTTCTACCTTTAGCTCCTCGTTGGGTTCGACACTCTTACTTATCGAAAACTGTTGCGATCCCCTATACTTGTGGGTTATCATTATGCAACTCCCGAATACCGGAGGAACACCTTGTGTGCTATCAAACGTCACAACATAACTGGGTGATTATAAATATGCTCTACAGGTGTCTCCGAAGGTGTTTGTTGGGTTGGCATAGATCAAGGTTAGGATTTGTCACTCCGAGTATCGGAGACGTATCTCTGGGCCCTCTCGGTAATGCACATAAGTATAAGCCTTGCAAGCAATGTGACTAATGAGTTAGTTGCGGGATGATGCATTACGGAATGAGTAAAGAGACTTGCTGGTAACGAGATTGAACTAGGTATGATGATACCGACGATCGAATCTCGGGCAAGTAACATACCGATGACAAAGGGAATAACATATGTTGTCACTACGGTACGACCGATAAAGATCTTCTTAGAATATGTAGGAGCCAATATGAGCATCCAGGTTCCGCTATTGGTTATTGACCGGAGATGTGTCTCGGTCATGTCTACATAGTTCTCGACCCCATAGGGTCTGCACGCTTAACGTTTCATGACGATTTGTATTATGAGTTATGTGTTTTGGTGACCAAAGTTTGTTCGGAGTCCCGGATGAGATCACGGACATGACGAGGAGTCTCAAAATGGTCGAGAGGTAAAGATTGATATATTAGAAGGTAGTATTCGGACACCGGAAGGGTTTCGGGAAGTTTCGGATAAGTTTCGGAGTACTGGGAGGTTATCGGAACCCCCCGGGAAGGTAATGGGTCAACATGGGCCTTAGTGGAGAAGAGAGGGCCGACCATAGGAGGCGGCGTGCGCCCCCTTGCCAATCCGAATTGGACAAGGGGTGGGGGCGGCGCCCCCCTTTCCCTCTCCTACTCCTTCTCTCTTTCCTCCTTTGCTACTCCGGAAAAGGAAAAAGGAAGGGGAATCCTACTAGGACTAGGTAGTCCTAGTAGGACTCCCCACACTTGGCGCGCCCCTAGGGGGCCAGCCTCCTCCTCCTCCCCTCCTTTATATACGGGGGATGGGCACCCCAAAGACACAACAAGTCTTCTCTTAGCCGTGTGCGGTGCCCCCCTCCACAGTTTAACACCTCAGTCATATCGTCATAGTGCTTAGGCTAAGCCCTGCGTTGGTAACTTCATCATCACCATCGCCACGCCTTCATGCTGACGAAACTCTCCCTCGTCCTCTACTGGATCAAGAGCTCGAGGGACGTCGTCGTGCTGAACGTGTCCTACACATGGAGGTGTTGTACGTTCGGTACTTGGATCGGTTGGATCGTGAAGATGTTCGACTACATCAACCGCGTTACTAAACGCTTCCGCTTTCGGTCTACGAGGGTACGTGGACACACTCTCCCGTCTCGTTGCTATGCATCTCCTAGATAGATCTTGCGTGATCGTAGGAATTTTTTTGAAATACTTCGTTCTCCAACAGTGGCATCCGAGCTAGGTCTATGCGTAGATGTTATATGCACGAGTCGAACACAATGAGTTGTGGGCGATAATAGTCATACTGCTTACCACCAACGTCTTACTTTAATTCGGCGGTAATGTTGGATGAAGCGGCCCGGACCGACATTACATGACCGCGTTCATGATACTGGTCTACCGACGTGCTTCGCACACAGGTGGCTGGCGGGTGTCTGTTTCTCCAACTTTAGTTGAATCGAGTTTGACTACGGCCGGTCCTTGTTGAAGGTTAAAACAACACACTTGACGAAAAATCATTGTGGTTTTGATGCGTAGGTAAGAACGGTTCTTGCTAGAAGCCCGTAACAGCCACGTAAAACTTGCAACAACAAAGTAGAGGACGTCTAACTTGTTTTTGCAGGGCATGTTGTGATGTGATATGGTCAAGACGTGATGAGATATAAATTGTTGTATGAGATGATCATGTTTTGTAAAAGTTATCGGCAACTTGCACGAGCCTTATGGTTGTCGCTTTATTGTATGAAATGCAATCGCCATATAATTGCTTTACTTTATCACTAAGCGGTAGCGATAGTCGTAGAAGCAACAGTTACCGAGACGACACCGATGCTATGATGGAGATTGACAAACATAGCATTAGTCAATGATGCAACTCATGAAAGAATTAATAAGGGAAGAGAAGATTCACATATAAATATACCATCCTAGAAATCTTTTGTGATTGTGAACCCTCATCAAAATATTATATGCCAAAATTGTTGACGTTGGACAAGGAAGACAACTTAATGATTTATGTTTGTTTATATTCACATAGAAGTCATATTGTCATAGATCCTTCAACATGTGGTGCTTGCCCCCTATCTTTGCTAGCCAAAAATTCCACACTAACTAGAGATACTACTTGTGCATCCAAAAACCCATAAACCCAAATCTCTTTCAAGTGTCCACCATACCTACCTATGGATTGAGAAAGATCCTTCAAGTAAGTTGTCATCACTGCAAAAAGGCAATAAAAATTGCTTCTAAATATGTGAGATCCTTCAAGTAAGAGAAAATTGAGCGTTGTATGAACTTGGATGACAAAGAATAAAAACGACAGACTGCATAATAAAGGTTTTCATCTTAAGGGGCAATACAATGTGACGTTCTCTTGAACTAAGGGATTGAGCATGCAAACAAATAAGCGCATGGAAACCTCTGCTTCCCTCTGCGAAGGGCCTATCTTTTACTTTCATGTATTTACTTTTATGCAAAGAGTCAAAGTTTTCCTTCTATTCCTTTTATTTATTCTTTTGGCAAGCATCACGTGGTGAGGAAAGATCTAGGCACATATGTCCAGTTGAATATAGATAGCATCAGTTATTATTGTTGACATCACCCTTGAGGTGAGTATGTTGGGAGGCGAAACTATAAGCCCCTATCTTTCTATGTGTCCGGTTGAAGCGTTTTGCTCATGGGTACGAGGTGAGTGTCAGCAATCATAGAAGACTATATGATGGTTGAGTATGTGGACTTGCTTAAAAGGCTCCGACACGTGAATCCTCCTGAAAAGATGATGAATTGTAGTTGCAAAGGTGACTGAGAACATAGTTTGTTGGTTTCTAATAGAGTTTTTGCTTTATACTTCGATTGTGTGATGAACTGTTACTTATTCATAGGAAGTATATGATGCAAGTTTTATGATTAAAGTCCTATGTTCAATTTTGTTGTTGCTATAATTATCAACATGATGCTTCTATGTCCGTATTTTGTTTTTATCGACACCTCTCTCTCAAAGCATGTGGACATGTTTTTTGATTTCGGTTTTCGCTTGAGGACAAGCGAGGTCTAAGCTTGGGGAGTTGATACGTCCATTTTGCATCATGTTTTCTTACTGTTATTTATAATTTTTTTATCCATAATAATGCTTTTTGGAGTAATTCTAATGCCTTTTCTTTCATAATTTGCAAGGAACACACCAAGAGGGAGAATTCTGGCAGCTGGAAATCTGGACCTGGAAAAGCTACGTCAGGCCACCTATTCTGCACAACTCCAAATGAGTTGAAACTTCACAGAGATTTTTTATGGATTATTTAGAAATATTGGAGCCAATAAACACCAGAGGGGGGCCACCAGGTGGGCACAACCCACCTGGGCGCGCCAGGCCCCCCAGGCGGGCGCTGGTGGGTTGTGGCCTCCTCGGCCCACCTCCGGTGCCCATCTTTTGGTATATAAGTCATTTTGACCTAGAAAAAATAAGGAGAAGGCTTTTGGGAGTGCCGTCGTCTTGAGGCGGAACTTGGGCAGGAGAAATTTTGCCCTCCGATGGAGCAATTCTGTCGGGGGAACTTCCCTCCCGGAGGGGGAAATCATCGTCATCATCATCACCAACAACTCTCCCATCTTGGAGAGGGCAATCTCCATCAACATCTTCACCAGCACCATCTCATCTCAAACTATCGGGCATATACCCCGCGGTATGACCCGGCCGGATATATGACCCGGCTGGGACTTGGCGTTTCATTGGTAACCCGCCGGAGGATTGGCGACTTACGAGTCTGGCGGCTCACTGGTCTGATGACTCATGAGCCTGACGACTCACTGATGGCCCCGATGGCGGGTCAGATAAAGGACAAGGTCCAAGGGCCAGAAGGCCGGCTCATGTTATGGTGGGCCGGCTTAAGAGGAAAGTGTAAGGAATATTCCGTTGCAAAGGAAGCAAGACTAGGACTCCACTTGTAATAAGTAATCCTAATCCTACTAGGACTAGTCATGTAACCCGCCCCTTCAACTTATATAAGGAGGGGCAGGGCACCCCAAGAGGGACAAGAAATAATCTCTAAGGCTAGATACAACAAAGGGGAGCCGGCTTATACAGTAACTCCCTCATGAGCATAATGAGACCTAGCCACAAACAGCATGTAGGGTTATTACCGGATGATGTTTCCCGGGGCCTGAATCTATCTAAACCCTTGTCTTGTGTTGCGTCTCTCGATTCCGCTCAACCTCTCTCAAGCTACCACATAGATGTGTTGGCCTCACGACTAAGTCCTCACACTAGGACATCTGCCGTGACAAATCCACGACAGTTGGCGCCCACCATGGGGCAGGCGCACGGTGGTGTTGAGTTCTTGGAGGGATCTCTCCCACGGATCGAGAAGTTCGCAATTTTTCGGATGAAGAAATACTCAGCTCGGAAGGATTTGCATCAGCTTTGAGTTTATCAATCCAGATTTCACAATCCGTGAGATTAAAGTCAGAGAAGAGGTTTAAGACCAAGAGAAAATTAGGGTTGCATGTTCAGCATCTACGCCGAGGTGACCCGCCGAGTCCGAGACAAGGGTTTTGTATGATGAAAAGTGTCAGGGATCTGTCAGGATTGCGCCGAGACGGACCACATATCTCTATTGCGACCGTGCTTTGCAATCCGCCAAGTTGCGATTATTTTTTCCACGCTTCCGCATCTGTTTCAAAGTCCCAATGCCATCTGCTAAGCACTGTTGCATCTTGAGGTGGAAACGGAATTACTGTTATGCTATTAACACAAAAAGGAAACATCCACGACCGGAAGTAGAGTTGGACACGAGCTCGGATTCCGCCATCGAGCCGCCGTCACTCCGCCGGCTTCCGTGGCCGCCGCCCGCGCCAGGGCAGTCGGCCTCATCGACTTACCGGGGTGCCCTCGTTGCAGCCTCCGAGTCGCCAAAAACGCCTCCTGAGCTACCATCGCCGGTACCCAAGCCGCCACTGAGCCGTCCTCACCTCGGTCTTCGTCGCCGAGCCACCACCAAGTCGCTGGGCGAACCTCGCTTCCACGGCTGCTGCACTGCATCACCGACTCGCCGTTCAAGGCCGCCGCTGTCATGCCTCGCCAAGCTGTGCGACCCGCCTTCGCCACTTCAAGCCGCTATCAAGCTTGCCTCGCTGCCATGGTACCAAATCACGTCGCCGATGGAGCACTTCCTTGAGCCGCCCTGCCTTTCCTTCACTTCAAATTCAGAGCTGCCGCCGCGGCCTCACTTTGAGCTGCCGCCCCGAGCCGCCCAACTCTGCGGTCGAGCCGCCTCAGAGCCATCTCCACCACGGCCGGTCTCCGCATATTGCGCTGCTTCACGTCACCGCTGTCGCGAGCCGCCTCGCCGCGGGCCTCCCCGAGCGGCCTCGCTCCACCGTCGCGCCTTGGGCCACACCCGCTTTTGAGCCGCCATGTCTGCGACCACTTTGCGCCCTCAGACGCTGCACTTCAAGCCGACCGCACGCCTCTACCTCCATTACAGATTCGTCAGTATGTACATATACAAAGACAGGTTGAGCAGAGAAGTTGTTGTGCCAGCATCCCCTACGTCGACTGACTTCTCCACCACGGATGCAAGTTGCCTCGCCGGCCTTGTCGAGCCACCTTGTGACCCCGTCGTGTCGAGCCGCCGACCTTGCTGCGGTTCACCTCGCCTCCAAGCGGCCCGCGTGGCCGGCTTCCTCCGCCAAGAGCTGCCCAGAGCAGTCGCCTCCGACGCCACCGCCCCTCATCAAGTCGGCTGTTCAGTGACCACGGCGCTCGCACCGCCCGGGTCGTGCTGGCGTTGGACATGCGACGGTCTGTAGCGATAGCTATGATGGGCTCCCGCAGTTTCAAAACTGATGTTGGAAATGGCCGAAAGATCAAAGGAAAATACTTTGCTACTGTGGTGGTCAAGTCAGCCACAAGAATCGGAATAAAGAAAACAATATTGCATGGCATTTGCTAGGCACTGCCATCTCCACTCTCTCGCAAGAAGACAGAAGCAAAAGCAACTAGTATTACAGTACTAGTACAGCACAGAATCACACGGTCAAGGAATCAATTAGCAGTACTGGTAGTACTCTATGAAGACTAAAATACTGGCACATCTACAGGAGGGGAATTTTTGTCTATGGGACATATGCACCCTATATGGAAAAAAAATAGTAATTCAACAAAAAGTCAAAAATTCCTGAAAGTATTTTTGAAATAAACTTGACCTTCTATTGTACTCGTGAGAAATAAAATCCAAAAAATATCCTTTTGACTTCTTTTCAAAAAAGACAAATTTTTGGCTAAAATAGTATGAATAGTGACCTATAATAGCAAATAAATTTTGTCTCTTTTGCTGTGAGATCAACTTTTGTTTTTTTTTCGTCGAGATTTATATATCAGTGCAAAAGTAAGTCAAGTGTTTTGTCAAAATAGTTCTTACCTATTTTGACTTTTTATTAAAATATTTAAAAAAAATCCCCATATAGGGTGCATATACAACCAGGAACCAAAGTGTATTTCCCCACATCTACACTGCTATTCGGCCCGATTAAATTCTAGCCTGCGCATGGATCATCTGTCGTTCGAACAAATCAGGTGATATTCATCTAAGTCCATTTTTCACATATTGTTTTTTGTCAAAGAACAATTACTTTGCCCTGTAATATTTTTACACAGGACAGTTTTTTATGCCATTATACCGCGAATACGGAGTGCACGTCAACATCATTCTGCACCAGCGTTCGTCCGTACCACGCTGCTCGACAGACACGCGGGCAAGCCACCGTTCCCGCGGTTCAGTCTGCATCAACTCGTCAGGACCGCGCCCGCTCTTGCGAATTGCCCAATAGCGCGCACAGGCCGCCGTCCCCTGCAGTCCGGTCTACATCAACATATGGCTGACTCGCCCGTCTGCGTCGGCTTACAACGCCGCGGCCGACTCTCTCGTCTGCACTGGCTTAGAACGCCGCGACTGACTCTCTCGTCCGCACTGGCTTACAACGCCGCGGCCGACTCTCTCGTCCGCACAGGCTTACAACGTCGTGATTGACTCACCCGTCCGCATCGGCTTACAACGCCGTGGTCGACTCATCTGTCTGCTCCCGCGGCCGACTCACCCGTGATTAATTTCAGCTTCACCATAGTGATCATCAACTCCGCGGAGGATAAATTCTGGCCTAACATATCAGCGTTCCGCTGCTCGAATTATGTGACGGTTTATATCATGGTCAAGTATGAAGAATCTCAATCCAACTCTTCGAGTCGTCTTAAGACTCGGGGGCTACGATGACATGACTTAGCAAATTTTGCCAATTCATGACCCCGGGCCACTGGAGGGAAAATAACCCGGTCCCGGAGGCTACTACTACATTGATGAAAATTCAAAAGGCTATCAAGATAATTTCCGGCTTAAACAGTGCCGAGTAATCTGAAAATTCCGACTCAAAGAAAGAGTTCCGGTTTATAAGGAAAGATTCCGGTTCAAAATCCGGTTCAAGGGAAATCTATCTCCCACAAAGCTTTGAAGCTCTCAATATCCGGTTTAAAATTTCGGTTCAAAAAGAATTCATCTCTCGCAAGTTCGAGTTCTCAGGAAAAATTAAAGGTTGCCAAAGAGAACTTGCTGCCATGATGCGCGGTTCAAACATGGGTATCCTGCCTTATTGGCTTATCTTATATGTCACTTGGGGGCTTCTTGTTCAAACATAGGTGTATTCACCAAAGAGAACATAGCGTTACTACCCTCTTGACCGAATATGTCACTTGGGGGCTTCCTGTTCAAACATAGGTGTATCCACCAAAGAGAACATGGCATTACTACCCTCTTGACGGGGTTATCTTGTTCAAACATAGGTGTATTCACCAAAGAGGACATAACCCTTTCGGGTCATCCTGCCTATAGGTCAGCTGCTTCTCCATCAGGTAATCCTGATTGACCCACTGAACTCTTAACAATCAATCTTTTAAACAAGACCCTGAACTCATTAAGGTTAAAACGCTAGAATGTCATGTGAGGGCATGGCTTACAGATAGCGAGGATGAACCCAGGCTACTAAGCCGCCTTCATTGAAACTTGGTTAAACCTGCCTGTTTGCTTGATGCTACTCCGACCTCGTGTACTCTTGATAAGTCAAATCTGAACTTATCCAGGTTAAAAACATCGATTGGGTCATGTGAGAGCCGGCTTACAGAAAGTGAGGATACTCCAGTGGCTATCATGCTAGTTTCATTGAAGTAAGATTCAAGCTTCAAAAGTTGATATTCTTTACTTTGTTATCATACACATACATCATCATCATACATTGCATCTATCATATATGCATGGATATACTGGTTTATATTGCAGGAACCGGTTTTCAAAATGGGTTATATTATTCAAATCTTGAATAGCCAACATGGCTGGATTTTTATTATATCAATAACCAGTATTATGATTGAGGTTTTCAAAGTCGCTTCAGCGCAATGGCTATTATTTTATCAATGGATATGATTTATTCTACAATGGAAGGAATGGTCCCGAGTCGCTGCAGGCTTACGACCCGGCACTTGGGGACTACATTATTCAAGTTGAGATTACTTCAAATATGCAAGTCCCATGTCACTGCCAGCATGCACCATGGCACTTGGGGGCTAATGCAAAGTCATTTTTTACTTGCCTTATTGAAGACCCGACTCATCACATCGTAATGACCGGCCCTTGGGGGCTACACTGGTTGAAGTTTTCATGAGTATAAGGAAATTACAAGTCCCATGTTGCTGCAAGCATGACAACTCGGCATTTGGGGGCTACATATGTGGAATATTCAGTTTTGACTAGTGATTGAGATGAACAACCTGGATTTCTTCAAGGTTGCAACATTTATATTGAAGCAAGTCTTAAGTCATCACTTTGCTCTGCTCAAGACTTGGGGGCTACAGGTAATATGGATATAAGGGAGAAATATCTTCAAATTCTCAGTTTTGAGAAACCAGATTGACCCGGTGTCTACAACAAACATGACCCGGCGTCACCAATAATTATGACCTGGCGTCAGCAACAATTATGACTCGGCATTATCTGTTTATAACCTGGCAATTTTGATAATCGTAAATTGGCAAGTTTTACATCTTTAAGCCGGCTGAAAATCAGATGAGTATTTCAAGACCAATATTTTTGTCAAACTAGAGCATTGGAAGCTGAGTCAAATGGATTATGCACTACTAGAAAAATGCTTACCAGTAGCGCTGCTTTTTTGCTACCAGTAGCGCTGGCAGACGCGCTACTACTATGGCGCTACAACTATTTTTTAGCAGTAGCCCTTGATTGTCCCAGCGCTACTGATAACTGAAGATAGCAGTAGCGCTTTTTTGTAACCCACGCTACTACTATCCTAAGTACTAGTAGCGTGCACTTTTCCCCCACGCTACTACTAGCTAATTAGGACTAGTAGCGTGCACCTTTTCCCCCATGCTACTACTAGCTAATTAGGAATTAAAAAATAAAAATTAGATGCAGTACTCATGGATGGAAATCAGAGACACATCCAGTGCAAAATAAACTAAGGTCACATAACCATCTCAACTGAAAGGTCACAGAACCATCTCAACCGAAAGACATCACAAGAATCCATTTAACATCAGACGCACACAACCATCATCAAAACGTGGGTACCTTCCCTAGTGTTCACCACCAACCTAAGCAAACCACTTCTCTAGATGTATCTACCAAGGCTCGGAGTTCAGACGCCGGTGGACCCGAATCCTCCCTCCCCCCGGACGGTGGCGTCGAGGTCCTCCACCTCGGCGACCTTCGGCGTCGCGATCACCTGGACGATCATCTGTGCGACGTGGCCGCCGGGCTTCACGACGAAGTCCGCCTCCGAGTGGTTGAATAGAACAAGGACCACCGGGGCGCGGTAGTCCGCGTCGATCACCCCTGCGCCCACGTCGGGAAAGTGAAAACTTGTTAGTATGCGTCAACGTCCAAATCTAGCTTCAGTACACTCTTAAGATGATACATTTACTACTGAAGAGCTCAATATATGACAATATGATACATGAAACTTAAGGATAGATAATGACTTTACAAAATGCATTCTAAACCAGCTGACAGGCTATATAAATTCTAGTCCATGCATTATAATGCTCACTTAGCTTCACGGGCATCTCAATCCAGGCTCAATGTTAAGGAACTCATAATGCAATTAAAAAAACTTATCTGCAGATTCATAATTTATGAAACCACAAGCTTTACTTCTCATTATATATGGAGTTAATCTAGCCACAAAAATCCTGGTGAGTTTACTATTCTACATTGATAGCATCACGGAAGTCAACTTCGATAGTTCACATATAGCATCTGTAGTATAAATGAACTGCATGAAGTGAGTTTACATAACAAGTCAAACGCGATGTAGTTTGTAGACCACGGAAACTAAATAAAAGCACTTGAAGCAACTTTGTCAATGTGGATACAACCTACAGACAATTTTTCTGGAACTCTGAGGTTGCAACTGTAAAGAACAAAAATATTTGCAAGGGCTTAAAATGATCAGTGGATAGCACAAGTACCATCTGGCAAGTAATCGTGACGGGCAACAACTGTATTTAGCCTAAGAAATGTTCGAGTTATAAACTACCATGAATCATTTACCCAATCATTTTCCCATCGGGATATCTGGAGACAACTTTGTCCTCTACACTTATTTGCTAATAATGGGAGAAGTGCAGAGAAACAATTGCAAAAGGACAACTCGCAAGCACCTTGGCATGAATAAACTTCTCTTTGGCAGAGAAAGGATCTGAGTGTCTAGGCTTGCTAGTGGTGAAGTATAGTTGCCTGTGATCCATTAGTACTACAAGACAACAAAGTTGCAAGTTAATTTTTGAAAGCACTAAAAAAAGACTGAAGTTTTGTAAAGAAATTTATATTACCTTGTATTATAAACAGAAGAGCCATTGTTTGATGAAGGTAATGTTTCTTCCCAAACTCTGTACACAAACATGTTGCCTAATGATTGAAAGAGATTGGTTACAAATGGTTCCCAGACTCTGACATCGAGAGTCAGAGACCTTACCTGCAAATATGATGTATTTATTTTGAAGTTATGTTCAGTTAATTAGTCATTAGCGACCCTAATGATACCATCAAACACAACTTGCTAATTATGTAATCAAATTTGACTGCAAAATGTGCATGCAAAATAGGCAGAGTGCAGACACTTGTAGAAGTATAGGTGGCAATGTACACAGTTGCACACACATATATAGGGACACCCAAATATAAACAATTACTTGTATCATCTTCAAAGAATGGCAGTGTCCTAAAGTTAAATCTCAACGAGTATCCTAAAAAGTATGATGCATGCAAGCCACTACATCAATGACTTAAATAACAGTGCATGCTATTTTCTGCCAAGCAGATGCCATGGGGATGGGGGTGCTTACCCAAGCTAGGAGCCATGGAAGCTTCAAATAGCTGTAGGTAGCACAATTCAGATAGCTAGTTGCGACCGATGGATGAACTATGTAACTGTTGTACATGGTTGTTCTGGAGACCAGGGCGCATGAGAACCTTGGGACTGTGATGTAGCTGCATATCTGTTACTTGATGGCCAACCCCTGGGTTCAGGAAATTTCAGAATTAGAGGCTACAACTTACACAACTAAAACGGAAACACTTTGCTAAACACCAGCCGACACTGTTGTGTGTCATACACCGTTAGGTTGCATATGCTAAAGTACAAACTCGATGGAGGAAGAGGAAAGTGGTGTTACGATATCCTAAGTATCCCTGTTATGTTTGCCCACATCCCGCGACGAGACAAGTTCAGTGCATGAATAATCCTCAGATTCTACTTCTCAAGACGCGCACAGATATATTCAGGCACTATACAATAGGCAAAGAGGTAATGCAATCATTTTATTCCTACTCCTGAACCCATGAACCAAACAGAACAAGAAAACAACAACGACAACTTCCTTCAGATTCCTACTAGAACTTGCTCAATAAATACCACTAGTAATTAATCATCAGATGCTAATCGAATCCTCGACGTTGTCGTTAAGTATATTCTTATTTGTTTTACTCCATAGCCATCTGCTTGGCATAAAATCTTATCAAGCTGGATTGGGGGTGCTTACTCAAGCTAGGAGCCATGGAGGCGGAGGTTGTTGGACCAGCACCGCATCGGAGCAGACAATAGCGAGCTCAACCATGTGCGGGCCGTGGTGATCGTCCTCGTCCATGGAGGAGGGTGGCTGCTGCACCGAATTGAAGAAATAAGTGAGGGGCCGGGGAGAGAAGGAAGAAGGTGAGAGGAGAGGGCATGAATCGAGGGAAGAGGAGAGCTCACCGCGCCGGAGTTGGAGGCAGTCGAAACCCTAATCGCGGGGAGAGGTCGCGCGCAAGCGCTTGCGGCCGCGAGGAGCGGATCTGGCCGGAGGGAAGGAAGCACCGTCGCGAGGAGGACTCGTGGGTGTGCTGCGCTCCGGCGAGGGCCACCGGAAGTTGCCGGAATCGTCTAGCGTTGGTGGCGGCGGCGAGGTTCGCGGGAGGCAGAGAGGCTATTTGCTTCTTCTTTTTTTTGAGCAGTGGCAGAGGATGTTCGCTGGGCGTTGTCTCCCTAATACAGAGGAGGTGGGCTTCTCTAAAAAAAGGAGGTGGGCTGGGCTTAGTTATAGCTCATGTAGTGACCCGCGCTACCATTACATTGGTAGTGCTAGCGTGGCCTAGCAAACCCACGCTGCTAATATATCTTGACCTGGGGGTCTGGTGTGGCACACTTACCAGTAGCGCGTCCGAGCAAAACCAACGCTACCGCTAAGTTATACCAGTAGCGCGTTTTGTACCAAGCGCTACTGGTACTTACCAGTAGCGTGGGGGCCCAAATAGACGCTACTGGTAAATTTCTATGTATAAGCATTTTCCTAGTAGTGATGCTTTATAATATTTGTCTACAAGAAGCCAATGTCAGCAAATTGACTATGAAGCTGGTCCATTGACCCGGATTTTTCAGAAGAAGTGCCTGGATTTTTTGCATTGGCAAAGTTTGAACATATCTGCTAAAAGAGATTTGCTATGAGTTCATGGGCACGTATCAAGAAGGAAATGACAAGGACTTAAGGATGATCAGGTGCCGGTTCAGATTTTTTTAACCCGGAGCACAACCTATCAAATTTATTCTTGTGTTTATTTTGCAGGATCAGTTTAACATGGATAAATCCAAATTAACTGGGGGCTAATGTTGGGGATATACCCCGCGATATGACCCGGCCGGATATATGACCCGGCTGGGACTTGGCGTTTCATTGGTAACCCGCCAGAGGATTGGCGACTTACGAGTCTGGCGGCTCACTAGTCTGACGACTCATGAGCCTGGGACTCACTGATGACCCCGACAGCGGGTCAGATAAAGGACTAGGCCCAAGGGCCAGAAGGCCGACTCATGTTATGGTGGGCCGACTAAAGAGGAAACTGTAAGGAATATTCCCTTGCAAAGGAAGCAAGACTAGGACTCCACTTGTAATAGAGTAATCCTAATCCTACTATGACTAGTCATGTAACCCGCCCCTTCAACTTATATAAGGAGGGGCAGGGCACCCCAAGAGGGACAAGAAATAATCTCTAAGGCTAGATACAACAAAGGGGAGCCGGCTTATACAGTAACTCCCTCATGAGCATAATGAGACCTAGCCACAAACAGCATGTAGGGTTGTTACCGGATGATGTTTCCCGGGGCCCGAAGCTGTCTAAACCCTTGTCTTGTGTTGCGTCTCTCAATTCCGCTCAAACCCTCTGAAGCTACCACATAGATGCGTTGGCCTCACGACTAAGTCCTCACACTAGGACATCTGCCATGACAAATCCACGACACAAACCCTAGTTCATCTCTTGTATTCAATCTTGTTACTGGAACTATAGATTGGTGCTAGGGGGTGACTAGTAGTGTTGATTACATCTTGTACTTGATTACTATATAGTTTATTTGGTGGAAGATTATATGTTCAGATCCATTATGCTATTGAATACCCCTATGATCATGAGCATGTTTATTATTTGTGAGTAGTTACTTTTGTTCTTGAGGTCACGGAAGAAATCATGTTGCAAGTAATCATCTGAATTTGATATGTGTTCGACATTTTGATAATATGTATGTTGTGATTCCCTTAGTGGTGTCATGTGAACGTTGACTAGATGACACTTCACCATATTTGGGCCTAAGGGAATGCATTGTGGAGTAGTAAATAGATGGTGGGTTGCGAGAGTTACAGAAGCTTAAACCCCAGTTTATGCGTTATTTCGTAAGGGACCGATTGGATCCAAAAGTTTAATGCTATGGTTAGAATTTATTCTTAATAATTTTCTCGTAGTTGCGGATGCTTGCGAGAAGGTTAATCATAAGTAGGAGGTTTGTTCAAGTAAGAACAACACCTAAGCACCGGTCCACCCACATATCAAATTATCAAAGTAGCGAACACAAATTGAACCAACATGACGAAAGTGACTAGATGAAATTCCCATGTACCCTCAAGAATGCTTTGCTTATTATAAGAGACCGTTTTGGCCTGTCCTTTGCCTCAAAAGGGTTGGGCTACCTTGCTGCATAATTATTGCTACTATCTTTACTTCCTTATTACAAATTATCTTGCTATCAAAATACTCGTTACTTACAATTTCAGCACTTGCAGACATTACCTTACTGAAAACTACTTGTCATTTCCTTCTGCTCCTCGTTGGGTTCGACACTCTTACTTATCGAAAAGAGCTACAATTGATCCCCTATACTTGTGGGTCATCAAGGCTATTTTCTGGCGCCGTTGCCGGGGAGGGAAGCGCCTTTGGTTAGTGGAATTCGGTAAGGAAACATTTATATAGTGTGCTGAAATTTATTGTCACTTGTTACTATGGAAAACAATCCTTTGAGGGGTTTGTTCGGGGTATCTTCACCTTGTTCGGAACCACAATTAGCTACACCTCAACCTACTGCACCTACTGAAAATATTGAATATGAAATTCCTTCGGGTATGATAGAACAATTGCTAGCTAATCCTTATGCAGGAGATGGAACTGAACATCCTGATACGCACTTGATATATGTGGAACAAACTTGCAGGCTTACCCAGAGATGAGGTGATGAGAAAGGTTTTCCCTTTATCTTTGAAGGGAAAAGCATTGGCATGGTATAGGCTATGCGGTGATATTGGATCATGGAATTGGAATCGTTTGAAATTGGAGTTCCACAAAAAATTTCATCCTATGCATCTAGTTCATCGTGATCGGAATTATATATATAATTTTTGGCCTCGTGAAGGAGAAAGTATCGCTCTAGCTTGGGGGAGGCTTAAATCAATGTTATATTCATGCCCCAATCATGAGCTCTCAAGAGAAATTATTATTCAGAACTTTCATGCTCGGCTTTCTTGTAATGATCAAACCATGCTTGATACTTCATGTGCTGGTTCTTTTATGAAGAAGACTATTGAATTCTGGTGGGATCTTTTGGAAAGAATTAAATGCAACTCTGAAGATTGGGAACTCGACGAAGGTAAAGCGTCAGGTATTAAACTTAAGTATGATTGTGTTAAATCTTTTATGGATACCGATGATTTTCAAAAGTTCAGCACTAGGACTTGACTCTGAGATAGTAGCCTCCTTTTGTGAATCATTTGCTACTCATGTTGAACTCCCTAAAGAGAAGTGGTTTAAATATCACCCACCTATTAAAGAAGAAATTAAAGAACCGGTACCAGTTAAAGAAGAAACTATACTTTATAATGTTGATCCAGTTGTTCCTTCGCTTATATTGAGAAACCCCCTTTTCCTGTTAGGATAAAGGAGCATGCTAAAGTTTCAACTGTGGTTAACAAAAGCTATATTAGAACACCTAAACCAGATGAACAAATTAAAGTAGAACCTAGCATTTCTATGGTTAAAGATCTCTTGGAGGAAGATATAGATGGGCATGTTATTTACTTCTGTGAAGAAGCTGCTAGAATTGCTGAACCTGATGGAAAAGATAAACATAGACCTGTTGTTGGCATGCCTGTTATTTCAGTTAAAATAGGAGATCACTGTTATCATGGTTTATGTGACATGGGTGCTAGTGTGAGTGCTATTCCATACACCTTATTGATACATCTCCAATGTATCTATAATTTATGAAATATTCATGCTGTTATTTTATCATTCTTGGGTGTTTTACAATCATTTTATAGCAACTTTATATCACTTTTTGGGACTAACCTATTGACCCAGTGCCCAGTGCCAGTTGCAGTTTTTTGCTTGTTTTATACATCGCAGGAAATCAATACCAAACGGAGTCCAAACGCAATGAAACTCCACGGAGATTTTTTATGGACCAGAAGGAACCCAATGGGCCAGAGCTGCACCTGGGGGGTGCCCCAAGGGGGGCACAACCCACCAGGGCGCGCTGGGCCTGGCGCGCCCAGGTGGGTTGTGCCCACCTCGGTGGCCTCCCGCACCCCCTCTTTGCACTATAAATTCCCAAATATTCCGAAACCCATCGGGGTTAACCTAGATCAGAAGTTCCACCGCCGCAAGGTCTCTGTATCCGCAAAAACCAATCTAGACCCCGTTCCGGCACCCTGCCGGAGGGGGGAATCATCTCCGGTGGCCATCTTCATCATCCTGGCGGCCACCACGATGAGGAGGGAGTAGTCCACCCTCGGGGCTGAGGGTTTGTACCAGTAGCTATGTGTTTAATCTCTCTCTCTCTCTCTCGTGATCTATATCATGGGCTTTGTTAATATAGTCGGATCATATGATGTTTCTACCCTCTATACTCTTGTTATGATGAATTGAATCTTTACCCTTTGAAGTTTTGTCTTGTCGGATTGAATATTCAGAGATGAGAACACATGATATATGTCTTGCGGTATGAATACTTGAGGTGACGGTTGGGGTATCTTATTGATTCACTTGACATATGTTATGGCATTCAACTCGCAGATTCCCGCAGTGATATTGGGGTAATCTATGCATAGGGGTTGATGCACGTTTTTCTCTGGTAGAAACTTCGGGGTCTCTTTGTAGTTCTTTGTGTGGATTGAGTATTATGTTTATGAATTTGCGTTTGGACTCCTTTCCAATCCGAATTGGACAAGGGGTGGGGGCAGCGCCCCCCTTTCCCTCTCCCACTCCTTCTCTCTTTCCCCCTTTGCTACTCCGGAAAAGGAAAAAGGAAGGGGAATCCTACTAGGACCAGAGAGTCCTAGTAGGACTCCCCACACTTGGCGCGCCCCTAGGGGGCCGGCCTCCTCCTCCTCCCCTCCTTTATATACGGGGGAGGGGGGCACCCCAAAGACACAACAAGTCTTCTCTTAGCCGTGTGCGGTGCCCCCCTCCATAGTTTAACACCTCGGTCATATCGTCGTAGTGCTTAGGCTAAGCCCTGTGCCGATAACTTCATCATCACCGTCGCCAGGCCGTCGTGCTGACGAAACACTCCCTCGTCCTCAACTGGATCAAGAGCTCGAGGGACGTCATCGTGCTAAACATGTGCTGAACACGATGGTGCCATACGTTCGGTACTTGGATCGGTTGGAACGTGAAGACGTTCGACTACATCAACCGCGTTGCTAAACGCTTCCGCTTTCGATCTACGAGGGTACGTGGACACACTCTCCCGTCTCGTTGCTATGCATCTCCTAGATAGATCTTGCGTGATCGTAGGATTTTTTTTGAAATACTGCGTTCCCCAACATGATGGTGGCTATGCTATGTTGATCAGGCTTGAACATGAGAATGGTATTGTCAGTGTATTGAAGATGTGAGCCCTCCTCCTAGGGATAAGGTGCGATGCTATGCTGGAAAGATGACCTGTTTGCCCAGGCTGGCCCAACAAAGTAGATAAAAGTGTCGACAACAATGTCAAACATCAAAGGGGATATCGGATCCACTTGCCTAAGGCCACATCTATTTCTCAAGAAGGGCCCCACTTCCTCGTTGATGCATATAATAGTTTGTCCTTCCCAGACCACATTTGCATAATGCGGTGAACAAAACTGGTTTGGAAATTTTTGCGAAGCATACCCTCTCTCAAAATCCAGCTTCACAAAGATGGTTTTTTAATTAGATCTCTTAACTTCGTCGATGATTTCATGGAGACAGAAAATGTCCTCAAAGATATGACGTCCCATGATGAACGGCATTTGGCCCCGGTCTACGATTTTGCTAGCAACATGGCCAAGTATAAAAGCATATGTCCTGACCACTAATTTGAGGATCACGTTAACGAGGGCAATGGGCCTATATGGGGTAATTCGGCTGGCCCTTGGAAGTTTTGGAACAAAGCCAAGGATAACGAAATTCAAAAGCGCGACATCCACCGTCCCAGCGTTACCCGAGTGATGACATCTGCTCTATAGGTTCCAAAAATCCTACAATGCTTAAAGCAACAAACATGGAAATCATCCAGTACGAGAGCAATGGAAAACCATCATCATCCTCATTGAAATCCCTCACAAGTGATGGAGAAATTAGACGGTCTATTCATGACAGTTCGATTATACCTACCCTATCCTCTTGAAATCCCTCACAAGTGATGGAGAAATTAGACGGTCTATTCATGATAGTTCGATTATACCTACCCTATCCTTTTGGACCTTCTGATCTATTGGACGATCTACCATGTGATCGGTCCCGTGTTTCCTTTGCATGTTTGAACTTTCGGCATACCAATTGTTTTGTGCATGTTTGTTTTGAATTAACTTCTAACAACATGATAATAATAATGGGAGAAATTGGTTTTTAAATACCCATCATTTTCACCATTTTTTCACTCTCTGTCCTTTTCAAAGGTGAGACAAATATTAGCGCAGGAGCGTTTCAACCAGGGCACCTGCCACCTGGCAAAAGAAGCTCAGGTGTCCGTGGGAATGGCCAATGGCCGCCTTGACCGTCCACTAATCCACCGCGAGACAAAACTACAGAAATATACTACTGGGAGAATAATAATAACACGGGATCCCCACATCACCCAACCCACCTGGTTCCCCTCACGTCGCCGTGCTTCGTTTGCGCGACCACAGCCCGCGAGCCAGCGCGACGAAGCCGGGGGGCGATCCCTCCACCGCCGCCGGCGACCCCATCCCCCGAAGCCGCCGGCGGTACCGGCCCACGCCGCCCTCCGCGATCCCCCACCCGGTTCGTCCTCCCTCCATTTCTAGCCGATGAATGATTGGTGCCGCTTGTTTGGGCCGTTCTGGAATCCCCAGATGCGATTAGCCTCCTGATCCACGAGGTAGGGAATGTGGCGCGGCGCCGTCGGGCCGATGCGGCTCGATTTGGTAGGTTTATTTGATGGCACGGCTCGTTTGATTGCTCGATCCGATTTGGTAGGCTTGTTTGATGGCATGGCTCGTTTGATTTGGGCCCCGTTCGGTGGCGTGGTCGCTTGATTGCGTTTCACTTATTGTTTCCTCTGCTGATCCGTCGGCCATTTCGCCTCGTCCCGGGTTGGAATGCAACCATGAATTTGGTGCTCCGTTCGATGTGGAGTTCGAGGCGATAGATTAGGAAGATCTCAGGTCCAAGGTGCCTGGAATCGGGGACGATTGATGAGCCTAGCGATTTCTGTATACGAATCCCCCATTCATCTCGTTGCACGAATTCCACCATGCCCATTTTCGTTTCCGTGATCACAAGGGAGATCTATACACGTGGGGCGCACCACTACGCTTGCAAACCACACGCACACGCCTACAATTGACAAGAGGCCGGTGACAAATCCGCTTATCTCACGAGATCTGCTACTAATGTGAATATGAGAGTTCGAACCATGGTTGGATTTTCCCACCGACAACTTCAGCGCCTCGTTGAAATGGTGTCTATCTGTCCTGTGCATTCCACAGGTTGTCAGTATTTCATCTTACCTGATCTAAAACCGACGTGTATGTTTTGAGCCTGATATCACATGTCTTTCTGTGCGCTGGCCGGTCAGGTTTCATTGGGGTGGCCTGGCCGAGCCAAGCCAAACCAAGTGTTAAGTCTGTATCGTGGAAGATCGAGGCTGCATTTGGTATTTCGATGGATTATAATAATCCAGCTTAACCAACCAGCTTTTATCGTGGAAGATTGAGGCTGCATTTGGCATTTCGATGGATTATGATAAGCCAGCTTATCCAACCAGCTTTTGTCTATTTTGTTGTTTCTGTAACCAACATATCTCTAGTTTTGTGCTTTCCACAGCAGATTATAAAATAAACTCAGGTCTACTACAGTTCAGTAACCACAATCTGAGCCTGAGTTGGCTTATTACGTTCTGCTGGTCTTTTCATGCACCTGTAGAATATTTCCTGCCAGGGTGAAAACACTATGGAATGTTTCTGCCTCAGCCCATTCTGGGCAAAAAGGGAATCAGCGAGTTTTTTCATAAACAGAAACTGAGACGGCTTGTGTGGTATTTTGTTGTTATGATGCAGAAGGTAGAAACGTATGCACAATTTTATACTACTTTGTAGTGAATCCCTGCCAATTGAACTAGATTTTTTTTGTTTGCACAGTTGAAGGGTTTTTTGCTGTCAGACTAACATTTGCTTTCATATATTTGTCTCCTACACAATTTGACACTATCTGCTTCTGTATCTGTTTCTAGCATTTCCGTATGTGTTTCCACTAACGCTAAAAATAATAAGCAAATGAGACTAGGCAGATGGGCACTATGGATCCATTGTCTATATGCCAGCTGACATATGTGTTTTATCTTGAGTTACATATGTGTGCAAATTTTGCGCAAGTTTAGTTTTTGCCAAAAATGAGAATGCATGGAAGCTATTTGATGAATGAAATATCTGATCTTGGCATCTTAAACTCCCAAACTGTTACGGGCTTACGGCCCAAAACTAGCTATCTTGTATGCTTTAAATTTTATTATAATAACTAGGCTACCTGATGTTGTGCTGAGGGCCTGGAGTCCGACTTGTCATGCATCGTGAAGATGCATTCTCGTGAGAGAAAAATAAAAAATATTATCATGTTTGCAACTTGAAAATGGTTACGAACGTTTTACTGTGGCCTTTTATTTTGATTTTAAATTCGATTATTGACTCCCCCTTCTATGTTTTGTGCAGGCACAGAAATCTTTTTTGTTGTTGTGAGTTATCCGAAGTTCGCTTCAAACATGAGTGCTGCTAATCGTTCCCAACCCATCAAGTTGAACAGGCCTGTCGTAGGTGCGTCACATATTCTAGCTACTACATTATATGCCATATCTCATATTATTATTCTAGAACCATAGGAGGTCCTGATAACTGATATATCAGATGCAAGTTCTTCACGAATTTTTACTATTTTTTTCCAGGCAAAGCACGAAAGTTGAAGGATCTCATGCTGAAAAGTGACAATCGAGTGTGTGCTGATTGTAGTGCACCTGACCCCAAATGGGCGTAAGTGCCTTTGTTGCACAGATTAAGGCATCAATTATATACATACACTTGTCTTGTTTTCCATGTCAAAAGAGAGATGTGTTGTACTCCCTTTGTTTCTTTTAAGACAAAACTTATATGCGGAGTAAAAAGAAACGTTGGGAGTATATATTTTCTACAGAATGATTATTCATTTTACATAGATAAATTGTACAGTAGGTTTGTTATGCGACATACACATAGTTCTTAAATCATACTCGTGGTGCATAATACAGTGCCAGCACACTGAAGCTAGGAACCTTCGTTTGATCTTGCATTGCTTCTATCTTAACCTTACCTCTGTGCATTCAGGTCTTCTAATATCGGAGTATTTCTTTGCTTAAAATGTGGAGACGTCCACAGGGCCCTTGGACAAGACATTTCAAACGTAATTTATCACATCAATAAATTTCTTCTCACTTTTGTCTCTCCCGACTAATTCCACTAATAGGCCTATGTGGATCTTATTTCATTATTTTCCTGGTTGTACCTAATATGTAAGGACACATTCAATTTATCTTTATTCTTCACCTGTTCTTTGTGTCAGGTTTTGTCTTTAACTTTGGATGATTGGTCTGATAGTGATATTGACTCCATGATTGAGGTTGGTGGAAACTCATATGCAAATTCAATTTATGAGGCTTTTCTTCCAAAAGATCACCCAAAACCTAAACCAGACTCACCAATGGAATATCGTACCAAATTTATAAGGTGGTAATTGCTCCACTTCACACTCTCTGATGTCATCAGGATTTCAGTATTAATCTTTTATCTTTCTTAATTAATATACAGAGCCAAGTATGAAACACAAGATTTTCTGAAGCCAAGTTTGCGCATTAGCTCAAAGGCAGGTTTAGAATCTACCAATTCTCTGAACAGTGTGGATAATAGTTTCTCTAGCACTTCAAGGAAGCATGCCCCAGTAAGTTTTCGTGCTGAATCATAGATGATACAGTTGTACAGATTTATGCAACTCTTTCTTTCTTGTGCTGGAAAGATTGAGCATATCTGATTGAAGCTGCATTACTGTAATCAATCTTACCCTTACAAATGGTCACAGGAAGATACAAGAGAATTTGTTGGACAACTGAACATTACAGTGGTAAAAGGTTCTGGGTTGGCGGTCAGAGATATGCTTACAAGTGATCCTTATGTTGTTTTAAGTCTTGGAGAGCAGGTAAAGTTTCATTTCCTTGTCACTTGCTAGGATTAATGCCCATGGCATCATCTTTTGGTCAAAATGTAATCTGTGTTTGTTACGGTGACCTGTTCTGAAAACATCAACTATTGGGTTCTAAATGCAGAAGGCTCAAACAACAGTTAAAGCGAGTGACCTGAACCCGGTATGGAATGAGGTTCTTAATCTATCAGTTCCTCGAAATTATGGACCTTTAAAACTTGTAAGTTTGATGGAACTATTCACTCTAGATTTTTTTTTTTGCTTCTCTTCACATGCAACTCATGTAATAGTGAAGCACATACGAGGTATCAATGATTGAAGTTATGTAAAACAACAGTAAACCTTACTGTATTTGCCCTGATTTCAATTATATAGAGTGAAGTGCTTCCTAGGTCCTCGAACTATTTTGAAGGTGTCATATAGGTCCTCAAACTATGAACAGTGTCATCTAGGTCCTAAAAAATCCTTGAAGTGCAATAAGTGTGTGTATATGTGACACCTCTAAAATAGATCAAGGACCTACGTGACACTTTTGAAATAGTTTGAGGACCTGGATGACACATATTGCACTTTGAGGACCTAGATGGCGATTTTCATAGTTCGAGGACCTACATGACACTTCTGAAATAGTTTGAGGACCTATAGTCAATTATATATAAGCAGATTTTAACTATTGCAAACCTAGTTAACTATTAGTACTTGATTAATGCCAAAATAAAGAGTTTAATAAATAGCTGGCTCGATCACATTAACATTCCCATATTTCAACTGCAACATACCTTGTCGATAAGTTTCTGTTGCATCATCAGTTATGGACATGTGCCTTAGTTAGTGAACCAACTACGAGACGAAGGGATGATTCCATGATGAAGAGCACCTTATGAACATCATCATTTTTGTCAAGATTTCTGTGCAGTGGAAGGGCAAAGATTCATATATTTGCTTCCTTATTACTTCAGATGCATTTAACTGTAGTCCACTTGTCCGACTGGAAAACTTTGTGTCCAATGGGCTGGTATGGTATGGTAGGGTACACATGTTTGAATATCTTATGATGTTACCAAATTGTAGTTGTCGACAGAGATTTCATGATGTCTCAAATGATAGCTCATCATTGAAGCACACACATATGTGAGAAAAGAAACTCTTCAATAAATTCATGTAGTCCTTGCGAACAGTAACAAATCAGGCAAGACAATGTTTTTTTCCTCACTCCCTGATACAATCTTACTGTTTCCAGGAAGTGTATGATCACGACACTTTTTCTGCTGACGATATCATGGGGGAAGCAGAGATAGATCTGAAGCCAATGATCACAGCTGCTATGGCCTTTGGAGACCCGTCGCGTCACGCGGACATGCAAATTGGAAGGTGGTTCATGACCAGAGACAATTGCCTGTTGAGCGACAGCATTGTCAATATTTCGTCGGGAAAGGTAAAACAGGAAGTTTACCTAAAGCTGCAGAACGTAGAATCAGGTGAGATGGAGTTAGAACTGGAATGGGCTCGTCTAGATTAAATAAGCCTCGCTGTATCCCTGTCAAAGTTAACTCAGAAAGCATAAATGCTTTGTAATTTATGCTGGATGGCTTCGAAACCTATCTAGTTACCGAAGCTTAGCTTTTCCTCATGGCCGAAATGTGTAAAAATGAAGGCTGTACAATGTCTTGTAATTTGTCCATGTGATTCGGCATGTTGTATTGTCACATTAAAAGGACGCATGTATCGTGCAGAGATGAAGCTAAAACTCTTGTGTTTGCTAATGTCACATTGGTGCTTAAAATATCTCTGGCGTGTTCCCCTTTGAATTATATCTTTCCCATTTATACATATCCTAGCTAAGTAGAGATTATTAATTTTGGCTCAGTTGGTCGCAGCTAGCTTCTCTCGGGGCCGAACACCCCCATGGCAGAGCCAACGGAGGCGAAGCCGCAGGCGACCAGGCAGCCGGCGCTGAAGGCCTGGATGGCGAGCCACCGCCCCGTCCACGGCGCCACCTTGCCCTGCGCGAGGTACATCTGGACGGGGAAGTGGATGGCCAGCGGCCAGAAGGTGAAGGCGCCGATGAGCCCCACCACCTGGTTGAAGTAGGGGAACCACACGGCCACCGCCGTCGCCGCCGCCACGTTCGCCGTGCGGAAGCACAGCCTGGACACGCTCACGCGCCCGAGCAGCGGCACCTCCGCGTCGACGACGCCGGCGCCGAACCGCCGCTCCACGAGCGCGAACATGGGCTGCGCGTACACCTGGTAGCCGCCGAGGAGGTGGAGGACGACGCAGAGGTTGGCGAGGCCGACGAGCCAGTAGGGCCCCCTAAGCCGGTGAGGAGGTTCCCTGGGGTGCCGTCCCCGAACGCCGCGTAGCCGAAGCACCCGCAGCCGAGGTAGAAGAAGGTGGTGACCGCGATGCTCGCCCTCGACGCCGCCTTCATCGTCTCGCTCTCCGCCGGCGGCGACCTCAGCGTGTCCTCGATCTCCAGCAGCACCAGGGAGAACGGGTAGGCGAAGGCGATGTCGCCGAGGGCCTGCGCCACGCGCCACACCTTCTGCGCCGGGGACACCAGGGAAACGCCTCCGATCGCCCCCTTGATCACTCCGTTCTCTGAAAGAAACCGATGAGCTAGCCGTCGTCAGAATCATTTGCCTTTTGCAAGTCTCATTGTACGCACGTGTCCGTGTGGCGGGAGCATATTGTGCTATGGCTTTTTGTACCGATCACTTTGGCCGCGCCGAGGCCGAGGCCGATGAAGGAGTAGGAGAAGGACATGACGGCGGCGAAGACGGAGAGCCACGCCATGCTGTGGAAGTCCGGTATCTGCGACAGCGCCACCTGCGCCAGGCCGAACAGGAGCATGTAGTAGGCTTCCGATGACCCGCCGGCGCCGGCGGCGCAGCACGGCGCGCCTTCGCCTTCCCTGTGGTAGCAGTTGGCTCTCTCAATCGCCCTGCAAAATAAGAGTTGGCCAACAAATCACAAATCCACCCGCCCAAAAAAGAAAAGAGAAAAAGTAATCACAAGTTTATTACTACCTCATGCTAGCGGCCGCGGTGAGAGTGTACACCACACTGTTCCCAAACAGGCTGAAGCCGAGGAAAAACCCGCTCAACATCTGGCTCTTCTTGCCTAGGTAGAGCCTGACGGCGTCGACGTAAGACCTGTTCCTGACGGCGGCGCCGCGCTCCGGGTCGCGGGAGATGTAGCAGTCGGCGAGCAGGGAGGACTGCACCACGGTCACCCCGGCGAAGAGCACCATGGCCGCCGGCCCCCCGACCCAGCCGAGCTGCGCCACGCTCCACGCCAGCGACAGCACGCCGGAGCCTATCACCGCCGTGATGACGTGCGCCATCGCCGTCCATACCGTGCCTGTCAAGGAAAACTTTTCCGTCGGTGGAATGCACACGTAGACAATTAGACATCATGCCTATTGTCTAGCCGTGCAAGCAAGCGACGGCTCACGCCGGGGTATGAGGTCATCCCGAGAGGGGCACGCGCAGCAGCAGTTGTGATGTGTTTGGAATTGTGGTTATGCTTTCGCGTCGCTGTTGTGGCCGGCCAGGCCCAGAGTGGAACCCACTGTCATCACTGACAGGGACCGGCAGCTACCTAGTTTCTCGCTGAGACCTAAGCACCGTCGAACTGGATGTGTTATGGCCATGAAATGAATGGGTGCCCTCTACATGTTTTGAGTATGCCATGGCAGATTTTTGGGGGTGTTTACCAGCATGTAGATCAAGATAGTTCATGGATCATGTGGAACAACAAACTATATGGCCGGCCGGCTGGATGTACAGTGCAAAGAACACATCAAAACCAGAAGTTTCAGACATGGGGCCGGGTTTGGAACTTGGAAGCTCATGACATAGAGTCTCACGAATCATCTGGTATAAAAGCAAGGTATGTAATTACAATCTTGATGCAGGGACTTACCGGTTCTTTTCACCGGATGCTCCTCGGAGGAATTATCAGAAGAGGATTCTGAGAGCTTCCGAAGCAGCGGCTCTGCTTGGCGATCGCCTCTTCCTCCTCCCCCTCCTCCCATGGCTTCGCTATCTTCTCCTATGCCCTCTTTGTGACAATTGTCCAAGAGACTTGGCTTGTGCATATCAGCTTCATTATATAACTAAGGAGAAAATAAATCCCTTGTACTGGTGGGTTTGGTAGTTCAAAACCACAAAGCAACACAGAATTGTACAGTACGTCACTAGTGGTGTGCTGATGGCGGGCACCTTGGCCTGTCCCATTCCGGAGTCCACCACACCACAGTTGGATAGCACTCCCTCCATGCGAAAAGTGGAAGCAGCGACCGAGCTCCACAGAGCTCTTTATTTTTCTTTCAACGAAAATACTTTTTCACACTTCAAAAAAATCTGAAAAAAGTATACACATAGACATATGTTTGTAGTATACATGTGTAAATTTTCATAAACATATATGTTAATATGTGATGTATACAAAAAAGACAAATACATGAAGTAAAATATGCCTTTTCCTTTTTGTTTTTGGGACTGATATTTGTCTTTTTTGTGTAGCATGCAAATAGTCAAATTAGTTGATGAAATTTTATACATATTTGAGGAACATGCATATGTATTTATAGAAAAAGATTTGACATTTTTTGAAACTTTTAAATATATTTTGATTTTTTTGGTAAAACAGGCTCCCTGGAGCCCGGTCTCTGCGACGCCTCTCTCTCCTTCCATGTTTCTACTTCGTACTAACTTTAGTACTTCCTTTGTAAAGAAATATAAAAATATTTAAATCACTAGATAATAATCTAAACGCTCTTATATTTATTTACGAAAAAATAGAAAATTAATATAAAGTTGAGGCATTTATTTTGATACGGAGGGAGTATCAAAGGCAGTGGGACCTAGCGAGCCTCCTCTACCGTTTGATGAAAAATCGGTCTAGTGGACTATGTACTGAAAAAACAACCTTTTTCTAGTGGACTCCGTACAGTCACCAACATATCACTCATTCATCATCAATTTGGAAGAGCGAGCTTGGTCAGGTATCAAATATTCCAATGCTACCCTTACGCTAGACACCGTATCCATCCCTGGATCGATGAGATCAGTTAATGGACACTCATGAGGGAGCCAATCATTCAACCTTATCCACATACATTTCAAAGCGGATTTCAACAAACCAAATGAAATTCATACAAACCAGACAAACACATTTACATTTCTGACATATTTTAACTAAACTATGGCGGATTCTAACCTAGTCTATCATCGGCCTTGACATAGCCTGTTTCCCACGACATGTCTTCCTATGTCCAAACAAAAAGCTCACTAGACCGTCGCAAGCTTGGTCAGGTATCAAATATTCCAATGCTTGCTTAGGGCATCTCCACTGTTGACACTTACACTGGACACCGTTCCATCCCTGGATCGATGAGATTAGTTTAATGAACACTGATGAGGGAGTCGACCATTTAACCTTCCGCATACATTTCAAAGCGGATTTCAATAAACCAAAGGAAATTCATGTAAACCGGAAGAACACATTTACATCCCTGACATATTTTAACTAAACTATGGCGGATTTTAACCTAGTCTATCGTCGGCCGCGAAAGAGCTTGTTTCGAACGACATGTCTTCCCTATGTCCGACAACAAGCTCACTGGACCGTCACCAGCCCCAGAGCTAAATGCTTCAGCACGAGGGGAAGAATAGCCTCTACCTCCGCGAAGCACGGATGAACGGATGGTTTTTGGGCGAGGGAACACAGTCGTGGTGGCCTACGCCCCCGCGAAGCGGGCAAGTCACCGACTGTGACGCCCGACAAGACAGTGGCGGTGGCCTTCCTAGGACACAAGAAGCGACGGCCTCCCATGGTCTACTTTTCCTTGCTATCGGCGGCAGCCACGGACATGCCGGCTTCGTCGACGTGGCGGCGGGGTGTGGCCGACGCAGAGCTGGCGATGTCATCGATGTGCTCCAGTCAAATTCCTCTGCCGCCACGTCAATCTTCATGAACATGGCTTCTTTCTCTGCCTGCAGGGACCTGTGTGCGATCGCTCGTGGCGGATTTCACTGGTCGCTGCGTAGGACAGAAGCATCACCTTCTGCTCGTCCACGTTCGCTACGATGCACGTGCCGATGATTTGCTCTTCTTCATGCCAGTGCTCGTCGAGGATGCGGAGGCTGTCGGGGATATACTCCGCGGTATGACCGGTCGGAAATATGACCTGACCGGACTTGGCGGTTTACTTGAGACCCGGTTGACACTTGGCGATTCACTGGCGACCCGCCCTGACCAGACGGTTTACAAGCAACCTGCCTGAACATTATGACTCACTGGTAACCCGGTGGGCGGGACAGACGGATGACAAGGCCCAAGGCCCAGAAGGCCGGTTTATATTAATGGTGGGCCGGTTTAAGAGGAAAGGCGTGAAGAATATTTACCTTACAAGGAGTTAAGACCCGGACTTGTATCCGGTTTGTACTAGAAGGTAGACTAGTCCTAATCCTAATAGGACTCCACATGTAACCCGCCCCTTCAACTTATATAAGGAGGGGCAGGGCTCCCCAAGAGGGACAAGAAGAAGAAAAAAACTCTAGGGCTAGACACAAAGAGCCGGCTTACCGGCGACTCCCTCATGATCATAATGAGACCTAGCCACAAACATCATGTAGGGTTATTACCGGACGATATTTCCCGGGGCCCGAAGCTGTCTAAATCCTTGGCTTATGTTGCGCCTCTCGATTCCGCCCAACCCCTCTCAAGCTACCACATAGATGCGTTGGCCTCGCGACTAAGTCCTCACACTAAGGACATCTACTGTGACAAATCCACAACAGAGGTTGTACCTCTGGTCGGCGTGCGCCTGCCGAAACGCGACCTCTTGTTCTTCCAACACCAAGACGGCGCAGTGTTCCCATGCCTTGCCAATGGTGATGGCGGCCTAGACCGACGAGGGCGGTGGCGCCAGCTTGTCCGCGTTGCTAACCTCTGGAGAGCTCACTGACAAGCCAAACTTTATAATGTTGTCTCAGCGGGTCACCCAGCCGACTGCAGTGCGGGAGAGTTCCTTCTTCTGCTCGCCGGAGGGGCCGCCCCATAGGGCTTTGGAGCTCAAGACCATGACGGGGGTGGTGCAAGGAGGAGATGGAGAGTGGAGGTGTGTTTTGGCAATTGCCCAGTGCCTAGCCACATTTAAATAATAGGCGGATGCTAGACGCCAAGCGGCGGGGTGTTTAATGCCGACCGGCATGCGGACGGACGTATGGCACTCGGGGAGCCATTGTAGGTTCCTGTAGGATCGAAAGTAGGTCTAGAGGGGGGGGGGTGATTAGACTACTTGACTAAATAAAAATCTAGCCTTTTCCCAAATTTATGTCTTGGCAGATTTTAGCAACTTAGCACAATTCAAGCAATCAACCTACACATGTAATTCTAAGAGTATAGCAGCGGAATGTAAACCATTGCATATGAAGGTAAATGGAAGGGTTTGGAGAAGGCAAACGCAATGTAGACACGGAGATTTTTGGCGTGGTTCCGATAGGTGGTGCTATCGTACATCCACGTTGATGGAGGCTTCAACCCATGAAGGGTAACGGTTGCGCGAGTCCACGGAGGGCTCCACCGATGAAGGGTCCACGAAGAAGCAACCTTGTCTATCCCACCATGGCCATCGCCCACGAAGGACTTGCCTCACTTGGGTAGATCTTCACGAAGTAGGCGATCTCCTTGCCCTTACAAACTCCTTGGTTCAACTCCACAATCTTGACGGATGAGGGAGTCCTGGATTAGGGGGTCCTCGGGTGACTGGCCTATTCAATATGGGCCGGACTGATGGGCCGTGAAGATAAAAGCCGAAGATTATCTCCCGTGTCCGGGTAGGACTCCTGTATGCGTGAACGACAAGTTTTGGTGTCCGGATGTATTATTTCCTTCCACTGCAAACCGACTTTGTACAACCATAGCCCCTCCGATGTGTATATAAACCGGAGGGTTTAGTCCATGGAGGCGGTGAGAATATTCATAGGCTAGACAGCTAGGGTTTAGCCATTATGATCTCGGGGTAGATCAACTCTTGTAACCCCTATACTCATTGAATATAATCAAGCAGGACGTAGGGTTTACCTCCTTTAAGGGAGCCCGAACCTGGGTAAACATCGTGTCCCCATCGTCCCTTGTTACTATCGATCCTCAGACACACAGTTCGGGACCCCCTACCCGAGATCTTCCGGTTTTGACACCAACATTGGTGCTTTCATTGAGAGTTCCATTGTGTTGTCAATAGAAGGATCGTTGGATCGCCTTGTCATCAACGATGATATCACTTCTGGAAGGAGCCTAACTTCAGGACAAGTCCTCCAGCTCGGCGGTTTCACCGTGGGTGCCTGTACAGCCATCAAGCCGACGGCGCCCCCCGTGATCGCCAAACATCACCTCCGCATCGGTCTCCAACACTCCGAAAAGATGGATCCGACAGACATCTCGTCCTTAAACGAGCTGTTAGATCGCATCGCCGCCCTGGGGATTTCAACAGATTATGATCGGATCGGGCTTAAACTTGACCAGAGGGAAATCAATCTCCCGCCGATCACTCACCTGGTGGTGGTCGTCGAGGAACGAGACAAGAACACTTCTTCCCCTAAGTTAAAAACCACCTATGTTCGGATCTCCGAACCCATCGAACCAGATACTTTTCCTTCGGAGGAGACCTCACGTCCCCCAAACTCAGGGTCAGACTTAGGGCCCGGGGAGCACTTGGATCTTCCCGGACCTGAGCCTGCGACCTCGGAGATTTTACAAGCTCCGAACACAATTTTGGGCCGTGATTCAAGTTTTAGCCTACCCGCCTACCACAACCAATACTCTCCAAGCAATTCAAGACCTCCAGACATATATGACCTGATGTATGTACGGCAGCAACCTCAGGAAACGGTCCATCACTTTTGGGCCAGGTTTCTACTTGTCAAAAAGAAGATTAAAGATTTTTGCGACAATGCGGTCTCGGTTTTTCATCACAATTGCAACGATGAGGGAATTCAGAATGCCCTCGACCGTCGTTGCATACAGAGTTTCACGGAACTATCATAGTACGGAAGTACTGCTCGATGGAAAGCACATGGAAGGCCCAAAAAACCCAATTGGAACCTGCTGCCTTTAAGCAGTGCACTGCCCGGGCAAAACGGGTACACCCTTATGAGGCATCCGATCATAAGCCCCTTGGAAAAAATAAACCCTTTGCGGGACACAGGTCCATTCTTGACGAACTCCTCGACAAACCCTGTCAGATACATGCAACGCCGAGCACCGAACCAACTCATAGCCTGTTGGCATGTTGGGTACTCCGGCAAGTGGCTAAAAGCGGTGAGGTTATCCTCACCACCGCTACCCCAGAGAAGTACTCTCCGGAGGATGACGATCTTAAAGTCTTCACGGTCTTCGAGACCTTCTCCTCAAATAATCGGCGTAAAAGGGCACCCCGCGACCTCGCCGAAATTAACCAAGTAACCACAATGAGCCCATGGAACGACACATCAATAACTTTCACCGCTGACGACGAACCAAGGGCCCGATTAGTTCGAGCACCCGCCGCCTTGGTATTAAACCCAAATGTGGACGACTTTCGACTTACCAAATTGCTCATCGACGGTGGCAGTGGACTTAACCTCATCTACGAGGACACGCTCGACAAAATGCATATTGACAGAGCACGCATCGAGCAAAGCAGGCCATCTAAATAAGATAACAACGGAAGCATCAAAAATAAATGAGTCCATCAACTCCAACGGCATAGCTGAGTGCACGACAAACGACTGAGCGCACCTTACTCTTCGTCTGAAAAGTATGCAACATGATATGTTGCAGCCCGAAACGGGTCAACACATGGAATATGCTGGCAAAATAACACAGTAGAGCAATGAACAGAATAAATGCTATCACTACATGCATATATGGCTGGTGGAGGCTCTATGGTTATAATGTTTTGCGAAAAGCCAATTTTTCCCTACAACAAAGGAATATAGTTTGTTTAACTATCATGGTAGTTGATAAACATTGAGAATGGTAACCCCATCTCAATCCCAATTAAACAGTAATTAATAACCCAACAAATTAATTTAGAGTGATGAGACCAACATGATAATCCAAGAACCAGATACTCAAGATGTCCGTAACCGGGGACACGGCTAACCATGATTAGTTTCTACATTCTGCAGAGGTTTGCGAACTTTTCCCCACAAGACTCGATCTCCTCCGTTGGATTTCTCGCACTACATGGTGTTTGAGAAACGGATGACCGAGACACAGTCTTTCCGAAGCATTAACTCTTTACTCTGGGTAGACAGTTACACCTACTTTCCCCTACATCTGCTAGCCTACCACTGAAAGAGGTCATGCAACTTACTCAACTATGCTAGAGCCCATAATAGCTTGTGGCTGCACACGAAAGTTTCTAGCATGAATAATCTTATGATCCCTTTGAGCCTGGGTGGCGAACCATAGGATGATCATACGGTAACCCCGGGATCTCCTAGGACAACACTGGTATAACCCCAGGTGCCCAAAACCGATCCACCCAGATGTGTATTTAAGTAGCCACCTTAAGTTAACCATTAATTAACAATCTCACGCTGTCATGGATCACTCAAACCAAACCACGTCTACGAGCATAGCATAGCCATATAAGCATAGCGTAGAAGTAACTCCCAAGGTTTGATAGTAAAAAGGCAATAGGTTCTACCTCATCATCTACTTCCCAATACCCACAAGTTAATCACATCCTAATCATGCGATGTTTGAGGGTTGTAGCTAATGCATAAAAACTGGGTAATAAAGGGGTATGATCAAAGTGTTACTTGCCTTGCTGACGATCCGCAAAGCCTAGAGACTCGTAGTAGCACGCTTTGCACTCCAGAAATTCTATCGCAAACAAACAATAGCATACATAAGCACTCAAGCCTAGATGCAAGGGTAAAACTTAAATAAGAAGATCCAATCTGAAAATTCAACTGAAGAGGTTCGATTTGCGAAAAGAATCAATCGAACCGGAGCTACGGAAGTGAAACTACGATCAAAAGAACTTCGAATTCAAATCTGCTTGAAACCAAATTTTAAGTTGTCAAAACCATGTTCAAGTTGTTTAACCGGAAAGAGGGGCTCAAGACGAAGATTTTGGCGTTGGTTTCACTGGATTTGGACGAACGGTTAAAAAGTTGCGAGAGTTTGAAGATCAGGGGCTAATCTGCGATAAAAATAATCGCAGATAGGTCCCTGGCCGAAAAATAAAAATCTATCGGACGAATGTCCGCTAACAGAGACTAGCGAACGAATTCGTTCGTTACAGAAACTAAACGAACGAACGTTGGCAGATTAGATCTAAACCGAGAAAATCCGAGAAAACCGATCGGCTAAAAAAACCGGAGTAGATCTAGGGTTTAAAAAAACCCGAACGGACCAAAACAAAAACCGGCGGCGGCGATGAGTCAACGGAGACGGCGGGCGGCGGCTCCGGCGAGCGGGCGGCTCGGCAAGGCAGCGGCGTCGGCGCGTGGGCGGCGGCGGTGCGGCAGCAGCAGCGACACACGGGGCGTGCGGGCTGCGGCGGTTGGCGGCGCAAGCAGCGGCGGCGGTGGTGCGGGACGAGGAGGAGAGGGCGGCGGGGCAGGGCTATTTATGGGGAGGGGAGAGGGGACGGCGGCTCCGACTTCGGGAGGGGGTCGGACGGCGCGGCGGGGCGAGCTCGGACTCCTTCGGGAGTCCGGCGACCGCACGGCGTCGCGCGGCTGGAAGGCGGCGGCGGCTGGGCTTCGGCCCGGCTCGGCTCGGGCCAGCCCAAAACCATTTTATTAAAATAAATTCCGCCAAAAGAAAAGTCCTAAATAAATATAAAAAAAATCTAAAAATGCCAAAACAATTTTTGCCTTCTAAATAAAATATTTAGAACAAAGTGAACATTTTTCTGGCCTAAAAATGCAATTTTGAAAAGTGCATATTTTTTTCTTCTAATTCAATTAAAATAGCAATAAAAATCCAAATAAAATATTTATTTGATTTTAAAATTTTCCTCCAATATATCTTTTATTTTGGAGAAGTCATTTTATCTCCTCTCTTTTATTTGTATATTGGAAATATTTCGGAGAGAAAAAATATTAAAACCAACATGACCCTCTTTTCAAATTTGAGAAAATTCAAATGGGAAAATGAATGAAATCCCCAACTCTCTCCGTGGGTCCTTGAGTTGCTTAGGATTTCAAGGATCACAAACAAAATGCAAATAAAATATGATATGCATATGATGACCTATGTATAACATCCAAATTGAAAATTGGGATGTTACAAACCTACCCCCCTTAAGATGAATCTCGTCCTCGAGATTCGGGTTGGATAGAAAATATGTGTGGGTGGTCTTTCCGTAGGTCTTCCTCTCGTTCCCAGGTGGCTTCATCCTTGGTATGGTGGCTCCACTGAACTTTGCAAAACTTGATAACCTTGCTGCGTGTGACTCGGCTGGCAAACTCGAGAATCTTGACTGGTTTCTCCTCATAAGTCAAATCACTATCCAACTGAATTGCTTCCAGGGGCACTGTATCTCTCAGAGGAATATCGGCCATCTCAGCATGACACTTCTTGAACTGAGAAACGTGAAATACATCATGAAGTCCTGACAGTCCTTCGGGTAACTCCAACTTGTAGGCTACCTCTCCCATACGCTCCAAAACTCGGTATGGTCCTACAAATCTCGGGGCTAACTTTCCTTTAACTCCAAATCGTTTAACACCTCACAGAGGTGACACACGAAGATATGCTCTGTCTCCGATTTCATAGACTACCTCCTTGCGTTTTGAGTCTGCATAACTCTTCTGTCTGGACTGAGCTACCTTCAGTCTATCGCGAATCAACTTGACCTTCTCTTCTGACTCTTTGATCAAATCTGGTCCAAACAACTGACGGTCTCCAACTTCATCCCAGATCAATGGTGTCCTGCACCTCCTTCCATACAAAGCTTCGAAAGGTGCCATCTTCAAACTGGCCTGGTAGCTGTTGTTGTATGAGAACTCTGCGTAGGGCAAATTATCATCCCAACTAGATCCATAATCTAGCGCACAAGCTCTCAACATGTCCTCCAGAATCTGATTGACTTTCTTGGTCTGTCCATCTGTCTGCGGATGAAAGGCTGTACTAAACTCTAGCCTAGTGCCCAAAGTCTGGTGCAGCTGATGCCAAAACTTTGAAGTAAACTGTGTCCCTCTATCTGATAGGATGGTCCTTGGAACTCCATGCAGACATATGATCCTGGTCATATATATCTCGGCCAACTTCGCACTCGTATAGGTGGTTTTCACTGGGATAAAGTGAGCCACTTTGGTCAAGAGATCAACTACTACCCAGATAGAATCATACCCTGACCGGGTCCTGGGTAATCTGGTGATGAAATCCATGCCAAGCTTGTCCCACTTCCATTCGGGTATCGGCATAGGCTGCAGTAATCCTGCTGGCTTCTGATGTTCTGCCTTCACTCTCTGACATACATCACATACGGCTACATACTCGGCAATATCCTTCTTCATACCAGTCCACCAGAAACGCTCCTTCAAATCCAAATACATCTTGGTGTTTCTGGGGTGTATCGAGTATGGCGAGTCATGAGCTTCCTGAAGTATTAACTTCCTGATCTCTGCATTATTGGGTACATATACATGGTCCTCAAACCATAAAGTGTCGTGCTCATCCCCACGAAAACCTTTGGCTTTTCCTTTGCTCATTTTCTCCTTTATCTCAGCAATTTCCTTATCATCCTTCTGAGCTTCTCGAATCTTTCCCAAATAATGTTGACTGAACTTCCATCGCTGCGACAAAACCTCTAGGGACTATCTTCAAACGAAGCTCCCTGAGATCTTCGGCTAACTCCTTTGATAATCCTCCGCTTACGAGGGTATTTGCATAACTCTTCCGGCTTAAAGCGTCTACTACGACATTGGCCTTTCCTGGGTGATAATGCAACTTCATGTCATAATCCTTTATAAGCTCCAACCATCTCCTTTGCCTGAGATTCAGCTCCTTCTGAGTGAAAATGTACTTCAAACTCTTGTGATCCGTGTACACATCACAACGATTTCCAATAAGAAAATGTCTCCAGCTCTTGAGTGCATGAACTACAGCTGCTAACTCCAAATCATGCGTGGCATAATTCAACTCATGCGGTCGAAGCTGTCGTGAGGCATATGAAACAACTCTTCCGTCTTGCATAAGTACACCTCCAAGTCCTAAGCGAGAAGCGTCGCAATACACTTGGAAATCTTTACGTATATCCGGCAGAATCAGCACTGGGGCTATAACCAAACGTTTCTTCAGCTCCTGAAAACTTGCCTCACATTCATCTGTCTATTTGAACTTAGTGTCTTTCTTCAACAACTCCATCATAGGCTTCGCAATCTTAGAAAAATTCTCAATGAATCTCCGATAATATCCCGCGAGTCCAAGAAAACTGCGGATCTCTCCTACTGAGGTGGGTGCCAACCACTCAGTGACAGATTGAACCTTGGTAGGATCCACTGCTATACCTTCTACTGATATAACATGTCCAAGAAATCCAACTTCCTTCAACCAAAACTCACATTTGCTGAACTTGGCATACAACTGATGTTCCCTGAGCTTCTCGAGAACTAGACGCAAATGCTCCTTGTGTTCCTCTTCATTCTTCGAGTATACCAAAATATCATCAATGAACACCACAACAAACTTATCCAAAAACTCCATGAACACCTTATTCATCATACTCATGAAATAGGCTGGGGCGTTAGTCAAACCAAATGACATAACCGTGTACTCATATAGCCCGTACCTTGTGGTGAAGGCTGTCTTAGGTATATCCTGTTCTCGGATCTTCAGCTAGTGGTATCCTGATCACAGATCGATCTTGGAAAATACTTTAGCTCCTTGCAGCTGGTCAAACAAATCATTGATCATCAACAGTGGGTACTTGTTCTTGATCGTCACTTCATTTAATGCATGATAATCAACAATCATTCTCAAAGATCCATCCTTCTTCTCAACCAAGAGCACTGGGGCTCCCCATGGTGATGAACTTCGTCGAATTATCCTTTCTCCAATAACTCTTTAATCTGCTTCTTAATCTCCTCCAAATCATTTGCGGGCATCCGGTATGGTCTCTTCGATATTGGTCTGGTGCCTGGCAACAGCTCTATAGAAAACTCAATGTCTCGATGCGACAGCATGCCTGGTAGTTCCTCTAGAAATACATCCGGGTAATCCTTCACTACAGGCACTTCCTCCTGAACAACTCCTGAGAGGTAATTTACTTGGGTCCTCGTAGGCACATGCCTAGATACATACTTAATCCTTTTTCCCTCCGGGGTGGTGAGCAGAATTGACTTACTGGCGCAATCGATGTTTCCTCCATACATCGATAGCCAATCCATTCCTAGTATCACATCCAATCCTTGCGACTCCAAAATTATTAAGTCTGAGGGGAAAACATGCCTACCTATGGTCAATGGCATCTGAAAACATCCTTGGCTTGCCATATACTCCGCTCCTGGCGAGCTTACTAACATAGGTGTCCTAAGAACTTTGGTGGGCAACTTATACTTATCCACAAATCCCCTTCATATGTATGAATGCGATGCACCAGTATCAAAAAGAACGATTGCAGTAAATGACTTAACCAAAAACTTACCTATAACTGCATTTGGCTGCTCTTCAACCTCCTCCATGTTCACGTGGTTCACTTGTCCCCTATTGAAAGGGTTGGGCTTCTTCCCAGAGCTTCCATTGCCATTTCCATTCTTTGCTTCAGAACACTCATTGGCATAGTGTCCAGTCTTTCCGCACTTGAAACAAGTAATGTGACTTTGGTCCTTCTTGGCGGGTGTGGCTGGGTTAGAGCGGTTCTGGTTGCTGCTTGCTCCATTCCCATTTCCATTCTTAGGTCCACTATGGTTATGCGAACTTCCTCCATTGTGGGTATGGCCTCCATGGTTATGGGTATATCCTCCCGAGTTCGGGGTAAAACGAGGCTTCTGCTGAGCTCCTGAATTGTACTTCCCTTGTCCATACTTCCTTTTGCGGCTCTCAATCTGCTGCTGCTTCCCTTCATCATTAGAGCCTTGTCTACCAACTCCTGGTAGTTGTTAAATGTTGCCACCATTAACTGCATGCTCATCTCATCATTCAACCCTTCCATAAACTTCTCCTGCTTCGCGGCATCTGTGGCCACGTCATCTGGGGCATATCGAGCTAACTTACTAAACTCATCTACGTACTGCCCCATAGTACGATTTCCCTGGCGTAAGTTGCGAAACTCACGCTTCTTCATGCTCATAGCTCCAGTTGAGACATGTGCAGTGCGGAATGCTTGCTGAAACTGCTCCCAAGTGACATTGGCTATGGGGAAAGTGGCTGTGTAATTCTCCCACCATGAGGCTGCGGGTCCATCCAATTGATGTGCGGCAAAACACACCTTCTCTGCATCTGTGCAACCTGCGGTGGTAAACTCCCTTCCAATCCTGCATAGCCAGTCATCAGCAACTATCGGCTCGGTGCTACTAGAAAACACCGGCGGTTACAACCTCAGAAAACGGGCTAAGTTTTCAACTGGAGGTGGTGGCGGTGGGTTGCTGTTGTTGTTGTTGTTGCCTTGGTTCTGGACTAGCAACTGCATCAGGGCATTTTGCTGTTGGATCAACTGAGTGAGCTCCGGTGGGAAGACAAATCCGGGGTCACGTCTCGGAGGCATCTGATGGGCTTAGAGGGGAGATATTAGAATAGAATGAGGTCTAGTGAGAAAGCACTACCCATATGCACATGAGACAAACACATTCATATCACACCACTCAATTCAAACAAGGGCATACAAACGATCTAACTACCGTTACAAAAGTGCTCGGACTACTACTATATACATGGGGGAATACTACTGATAATATGGTGGTCGACTAGAAATTTTGATCGGTGGAAGACTCCATGATATCCGCTCCAGCTTCGTCTTCGTAATCATCATCACTACTGCCGGGGTCGGAGTCGGTGTCGTTGATGATGATGTAGTCTTCAGAACGGATGTCGTTGGGATGGTCGTCATCTCCTCCTGGCGTGGGGTCTCCCATGAATACTCCTAGCTTCCTTGTTAGGTTGTCATTCTTCTCCACTAGTATTGCGATTTCCTCCTCATATCCGTCGCGTGTAGACTTGAGTTCCTCTTCTAGCTCCATGTTCCTGGTCATCACCTTCTTCAGGTCTATCATGCTTGCGCACATTTGGTTCTCCTGGCGACGAATGTGCTGGTTTAAGTCCTGGATGAAGGCTGCAATGGACCCGTCCCTCCTGGTACTGATCATCTACCATTGCTCATGGCTGTGCCCACATATCTGGTAGATGGTGTCCTTAAGATCCTTGTGATAAACTTCACCGATGCATCCCATGGCGATGTGGGCTGCCATGCTCTTTCCTAGACTCCAGGTTGGTGCATCAAAGGAAAACTCTATGGGCTCAGTAACTGGCGTGAATGTCCTTCCTGGAACTTGAACTCGAATCATCCAACGCTCCTCTTCTAGTAGAGTGGCGGTGTAGGTCCCGGTGAAGCTTGGTATTCTGATGTTCAGGTACCTAGTGACTTCCTTCAAGTGTCGTCCAAAAGGTGTGTCTTCATCCGGTTGTGCAAACTTATTCCTTGAGTCCGCCATCCTATAGAGTGGAAAAGGGAGAGGAGTCAGAAATGAGTAGAGAAGAGTGACCTATGGTTTAACTTAGTGGTCGTGTCCTACAATCAGCAAATGCTCTGATACCATCTTGTAGCGATCCGACCCCGATGGTCAAATCTCTGTGCATAAGTGCCATCCCTGGATCGGTAATGCTGACACACACAATACTTGAAGGATTTATAACAGAGTGCAATCACACACTATTACATCGAATGTCTCAAACCAGAACTTATTACAATAATATGGCTTAAGGCCATCTAAATAAGATAACAGTGGAAGCATCGAAGATAAATGAGTCCATCAACTCCAACGACATAGCTGAGTGCATGACAAACGACCTAGTGCACCTTACTCTTCGTCTGAAAAGTCTGCAACATGATATGTTGCAGCCCGAAACGGGTCAGCACATGGAATATGCTGGCAAAATAACACAGTAGAGCAATGAACAGAATAAATGCTATCACTACATGCATATATGGCTGGTGGAGGCTCTATGGTTATAATGTTTTGCGAAAAGCCAATTTTCCCCTACAACAAAGGAACATAGTTTGTTTAACTATCATGGTAGTTGATAAACATTGAGAATGGTAACCCCATCTCAATCCCAATTAAACAGAAATTAATAACCCAACAAATTAATTTAGAGTGATGAGATCAACATGATAATCCAAGAACCAGATACTCAAGATGTCCATAACCGGGGACACGGCTAACCATGATTAGTTTGTACATTCTGCAGAGGTTTGCGCACTTTTCCCCACAAGACTCGATCTCCTCCGTTGGATTTCTCGCACTACATGGTGTTTGAGAAACGGATGACCGAGACACAGTCTTTCCGAAGCATTAACTCTTTACTCTGGGTAGACAGTTACACCTACTTTCCCCTACATCTGCTAGCCTACCACTAAAAGAGGTCATGCAACTTACTCAACTATGCTAGAGCCCATAATAGCTTGTGGCTGCACACGGAAGTTTCTAGCATGAATAATCTTATGATCCCTTTGAGACTGGGTGGCGAACCATAGGATGATCACACGGTAACCCCGGGATCTCCTAGGACAACATTGGTATAACCCCAGGTGCCCAAAAGCAATCCACCCAGACGTGTATTTAAGTAGCCACCTTAAGTTAACCATTAATTAATAATCTCACATCTGTCATGGATCACTCAAACCAAACCACGTCTACGAGCATAACATAACAATATAAGCAAAGCGTAGAAGTAACTCCCAAGGTTTGATAATAAAAAGGCAATAGGTTCTACCTCATCATCTAATTCCCAATACCCACACGTTAATCACGTCCTAATCATGCAATGTTTGAGGGTTGTAGCTAGTGCATAAAAACTGGGTAATAAAGGGGTATGATCAAAGTGTTACTTGCCTTGCTGACGATCCGCAAAGCCTAGAGACTCGTAGTAGCACGCTTCGCACTCCAGAAATTCTATCGCAAACAAACAATAGCATACATAAGCACTCAAGCATAGATGCAAGGGTAAAACTCAAATAAGAAGATCCAATCTGAAAATTCAACTGAAGCGGTTCGATTTGCGAAAAGAATCAATCGAACCGGAGCTACGGAACTGAAACTACGGTCAAAAGAACTTCGAATTCAAATCTGCTTGAAACCAAATTTTAAATTGTCAAAAGAATGTTCAAGTTGTTTAACCGGAAAGAAGGGCTCGAGACGAAGATTTTGGCGTTGGTTTCACTGGATTTGGACGAACGTTTAAAAAGTTGCGAGGGTTTGAAGATCAGGGGCTAATCTGTGATAAAAATAATCGCGGATAGGTCCCTGGCCGAAAAATAAAAATAAAAAGAAAAATCTATCGAACGAACGTCCGCTAACAGAGACTAGCGAATGAATTCGTTCATTACAGAAACTAAACGAACGAATGTTCACAGATTAGATCTAAACCGAGAAAACCGATCGGCTAAAAAAACCGGAGTAGATCTAAGGTTTTAAAAAAACCGAACGGACTGGAACAAAAACCGGTGGCGGCGACGAGTCAACGGAGACGGCGGGCGGCGCCTCCGGCGAGCGGGCAGCTCGGCGAGGCGGTGGCGTCGGCGCGGGGCGGCGGGCAGCAGCGGCGCGCGGGACGGCGGGGCTACGGCGGGGGGCGGCGCAGGCGGCGGCGGCGGTGGTGCGGGACGAGGAGGAGAGGGCGGTGGGGCGGGGCTATTTATGGGGAGGGGAGAGGGGGCGGCGGCTCCGACTTGGGGAGGGGGTCGGAAGGCGCGGCGGGGCGAGCTCGGACTCCTTCGGGAGTCCGGCGACGGCACGGCGTCGCGCGGGGGAAGGCGGCGGCGGCTGGGCAGCTCGGGCCGGCCCAAAACCTTTTTTTAAATAAATTCCGCCGAAAGAAAAATCCAAAATAAATATAATTTATTTTTCTAAAAATGCCAAAAACAATTTTCACCGTCTAAATAAAATATTTAGAACAAAGTGAACATTTTTCTAGCCTAAAAATGCAATTTTGAAAAATGCATATTTTTTTCTAATTCAATTAAAATAGCAATAAATATCCAAATAAAATATTTATTTGATTTTAACATTTTTCGTCCAATATTTGTTTTATTTTGGAGAAGTCATTTTATCTCCTCTCTTTTATTTGTATATTGGAAATATTTCGGAGAGAAAAATTATTAAAACCAAAATGATCCTCTTTTCAAATTTGAGAAAATTCAAATATGAAAATGAATGAAATCCCCAACTCTCTCCGTGGGTCCTTGAGTTGATTAGGATTTCAAGGATCATAAACAAAATGCAAATAAAATATGATATGCATATGATGACCTATGTATAACATCCAAATTGAAAATTGGGATTTTACATTTCGAGGCATCATCCCCAGTCGAGAAGCACGATGTTCAGGGAAAATCAAACTTGATGTAGTATTCGGCACGCTTGAGAATTACAGGTCCGAATAGTTGCTCTTCCACGTGGCTCCCTTCAATAGCGGATATCACGCCCTTTTGGGGCGGGACGCCTTCTCACACTTCCAAGCCATACCCCACTACGGGTACATGAAGCTTAAAATGCCGGGGCCCAATGGAATAATCACAGTTACAAGTGATCCGGATAAAGCACTCCGCGCTGAAAACGAAACCGCAGCCTTGGCCCTTGAGGCACTATCCGAAGCCCTTGCGGCCGAAGAACTAACCACCCTGCGATCCACGGTGGACAAGGATGATGTGATCATCGATAAGAGACCCAAATCCAACTCTTTCAAACGAGCAGATGAAATTGTTAAAGTTCAAGTGCACCCGACGGATCCTAACAAAACAACGTCCATTGGAGCACAGCTGGATCCGACGGTCGATGCCGCCCTACGAGTGTTCCCGCATGAAAATTGGGATATCTTTGCCTGGCACCGTGATACGTCCATTTTGCATCATGCTTTTATGACAATATTTATTGCATTATGGGCTGTTATTACACATTATATCACAATACTTATGGCTATTCTCTCTTATTTTACAAGGTTTACATGAAGAAGGAGAATGCCGGCAGCTGGAATTCTGGACTAGAAAAGGAGCAAATATTAGAGACCTATTCTGCACAACTCCAAAAGTCCTGAAACTTCACGGTGATTATTTTTGGAATATATAAAAAATATTGGGCGAAGAAAGAACTAGAGGGGGCCACCAGCCAGCCACAAGGGTGGAGGGCGCGCCCCACCCCCTGGGCGCCCCCCCGACCATGTGGGCCCCTGGCAGGCCTCCGGTGCCCATCTTCTGCTATATGGTGTCTTTTACCCTCGAAAAAATCATAAGGAAGCTTTCGGGACGAAGCGCTGCCGTATCGAGGCGGAACCTGGGCAAAACCAATCCAGGGCTCCGACGGAGCTGTTTTACCGAGGAAACATCCCTCCCGGAGGGGGAAATCATCGCCATTGTCATCACCATCGATCCTCCCATTGAGGGAGGGTCAATCTCCATCAACATCTTCACCAGCACCATCTCCTCTCAAACCCTAGTTCATATCTTGTATTCGATCTTGGTCCCAAAACCTCAGATTGGTACCTGTGGGTTGCTAGTAGTGTTGATTACTCATAGTTGATGCTAGTTGGTTTATTCAGTGGAAGATCATATGTTCAGATCCTTAATGATAATTAATACTCCTCTGATTATGATTATGAATATTCTTTGTGAGTAGTTACGCTTGTTCCTGAGGACATGGGAGAAGTCTTGTTATAAGTAATCATGTGAATTTGGTATTCGTTCGATATTTTGATGAGATGTATGTTGTCTTTCCTCTAGTGGTCTTATGTGAACGTCGACTAAATGACACTTCACCATTATTTGGGCCTAGGGGAAGGCATTGGGAAGTAATAAGTAGATGATGGGTTGCTAGAGTGACAGAAGCTTAAACCCTAGTTTATGCGTTGCTTCGTAAGGGGCTGATTTGGATCCATATGTTTCATGATATGGTTAGGTTTACCTTAATACTTCTTTCATAGTTGTGGATGGTTGCGAGAGGGGTTAATCATAAGTGGGAGGCTAGTCCAAGGAAGGTCAGCACCCAAGCACCAGTCCACCAACATATCAAATTATCAAAGTAATGAACACGAATCATATGAGCATGATGAAAACTAACTTGACAATAATTCCCATGTGTCCTCAGGAGCACTTTGCTTTATATAAGAGTTCGTCCAGGCTTGTCCTTTGCTACAAAAAGGATTGGGCCACCTTGCTGCAGCTTGTTTACTTTATTTACTTGTTACCCGTTATGATTTATCCTATCACAAAACTATCTGTTATCGATAATTTCAGTGCTTGCAGAGAATACCTTGCTGAAAACCACTTGTCATTTCCTTCTGCTCCTCGTTGGGTTTGACACTCTTACTTATCGAAAGGACTATGATAGATCCCCTATACTTGTGGGTCATCAAGACTTTTTTCTGGCACCATTGCCGGGGAGTGAAGCGCCTTTGGTAAGTGGAATTTGGTAAAGAAACATTTATATAGTGTGCTGAAATTTACTGTCACTTGTTAGTATGGAAAATAATCCTTCGAGGGGTTTGTTCGGGGTATCTTCACCTCGACCGGAACCACAATTAGTTGCTCCTCAACCTACTGCACCTACTGAAAATATTTATTATGAAATTCCTTCGGGTATGATAGAGAAACTGCTAGCTAATCCTTATGCAGGAGGTGGAACATTACATCCAGATACGCACCTAATCTATGTGGATGAAGTTTGTGGATTATTTAAGCTTGCAGGTATACCCTAGGATGTTGTCAAGAAGAAAGTCTTCCCTTTATCTTTGAAGGGCAAGGCATTTACATGGTATAGGTTATTGGATGACATTGGATCATGGAACTACAACCGATTGAAATTGGAATTTCATCAGAAGTTTTATCCTATGCATCTAGTTCATCGTGATCGGAATTATATATATAATTTTTGGCCTCATGAAGGAGAAAGTATTGCTCAAGCTTGGGGGAGGCTTAAGTCAATGTTATATTCATGCCCCAATCATGAGCTCTCAAGAGGAATTATTATTCAATTTTTTTTGCTTGGCTTTCTCATAATGATCGATCCATGCTCGATACTTCTTGTACTGGTTCCTATATGAAGAAGGATATTGGATTCAAATGGGATTTATTGGAAAGAATTAAACGCAACTCTGAAGATTGGAATCTCGACGAAGGTAAGGAGTCAGGTATAGACCTTAAGTTCGATTGTGTTAAATCTTTTGTGGATACCGATGCTTTTCGTGATGTTAGCACTAAATATGGACTTGACTCTGAGATAGTAGCTTCTTTCTGTGAATATTTTGCTACTCAGGTTGATCTCCCTAAGGAGAAGTGGTTTAAATATCATCCTCCCATTGAAGTTAAAGTAGCTGAACCTATTAAAGTTGAAGAAGAAACTATTGTTTATAATGTTGATCCTATTGTTCCCACTGCTTATATTGAAAAACCACCATTCCCCATTAGAATAAAGGATCGTGCTAAAGCTTCAACTGTGGTTCGTAAGAGTAATACTAAAACACATACACCTTCTGAACAAATTAAAGTTGAACCTAGTATTGCTTTGGTTAAAGATATCTTGGTTGATAATATTGATGGGCATGTTATTTATTTCTGTGATGAAGATGCTAGGATTGCTAAACCCGATACTAAAGACAAACATAGACCTGTTGTAGGCATGCCTGTTGTTTCTGTTAAAATAGGAGATCATTGTTATCATGGCTTATGTGATGTGGGTGCTAGTGTGAGTGAAATTCCTGATACCTTATATAAAGAGATTATGAATGATATTGCACCTGCTGAGATAGAGGATATTGATGTCACTATTAAGCTTGCTAATAGAGATACTATATCACCGATTGGGATTGTTAGATATGTTGAAGTCTTGTGTGGGAAGATAAAATACCCTACTGATTTTCTTGTTCTTGCTTCCCCACAAGATAATTTTTGTCCCATTATATTTGGTAGACCCTTCTTGAATATTGTTAATGCTAGGATAGATTGCGAGAAAGATATTGTTACTGTTGGTTTGGGAGATATGTCTCATGATTTTAATTTCTCTAAATTTCATAGACAACCCCAAGATAAAGAATTGCATAATAAAGATGAAATTATTGGTCTTTCTTCTATTGTCGTGCCTCCTAATGATCCTTTAGAACAATATTTGCTAGACCATGAAAATGATATGTTTATGAATGAAAGAAGGGAAATATATGAAGTATTCTTTAATCAGGGACCTATTTTGAAACACAATTTGCCTGTTGAAATCCTTGGGGATCCTCCTCCACCTAAGGGTGATCCCGTGTTTGAGCTTAAACAATTACCTGATACTCTGAAATATGCTTATCTTGATGAAAAGAAGATATATCCTGTTATTATTAGTGCTAACCTTTCAGAGCATGAAGAATTTTTTTTATTGAAAACTCTGAAGAAGCACCGTGCCGCTATTGGATATACTCTTGATGATCTTAAGGGCATTAGTCCCACTTTATGTGAGCACAAGATTAAATTGGAGAAAGATGCTAAACCGGTTGTTGATCATCAACAGCGGCTAAATCCTAAGATGAAAGAAGTGGTAAGAAATGAAATACTAAAGCTTCTAGAGGCAGGTATAATTTATCCTATTGCTGATAGTCAATGGGTAAGTCCTATTCATTGTGTCCCTAAAAAGGGAGGCATTGTCGTGGGAGTAAGTCTGACAATAGAATATGGGGTACGTAGGAGGAGGCAAGATCCTAGCTACGGTGAGGTTGTGCACGGAAGATTTACGAGTTCAGGCCCTTCTCAGAGGGAGTAATAGCCCTACGTCTCGTGCCCGGAGACTTGGTCGACTGGATTATGCATGAAAGTTACAGGGGGTGCGAATACTCCGAGTGGTTTCTCGTATGGTCGAGTGACTCTGTCTTGGTCGAATGGAATTGGGATATCCGAGTGAGATAGATGGTCGAGTGGATTGCACTCCTAGGTGAACTAAGTCGGTTTCTTCTGTTGTATTTTGAATGTCTTTGACTCTTAGGGCAGTGTCCTTGGGTAGGGTGTCTAGGTCAGGCCTATGACCCTACCCTAGGTACATGTCATCATTATTAGCCCCCGAATGGATTCAGGTCCGAGTGAAGAAAGAGATGAAGTTGACTCCGACTCGATTCCATACTTCAGAGGTATTTCATCTGGGTCTATGAATCATGTTGATGCTTCAATCTTGTTTCGGTCGCTGATACGTCTCGAACGTATCTATAATTTTTGATGTATTCATGCCATGTTTATAATATTTTTTACATGATTTTGGTATGATTTGGTTAGAACCAACCCGGACTGACGCTGTTTTCAACAAAACTACCGAGGTGTTGTTTTTGTGCAGAAATAAAAGTTCTCAGAATGCGCTGAAAATCAACGGAGTTTTTTTCTGGAAAATATAAAAATACTAGAACAAAGAGTTACCGAAGGGGAGTCTCGTGGGTCCCACGAGGGTGGAGGGCGCGCCCCTGTGCCTCGTGGACTCTCCGTGGGGTCCCCTGACTTGTTCTTGATGCCAACCTCTCCTATAAATCCCCAAACCTCCAGAAAATAACCTAGATAGGGAGTTCCGCCGCCGCAAGCCTCTGTAGGCACCAAAAACCAATCGGGACCTTGTTCTGGCACCCTGTCGGAGGGGGGATCCATCACCGGTGGCCATCTTCATCATCCCGACGCTCTCCATGATGAGGAGGGAGTAGTTCACCCTCGGGGCTGAGGGTATGTACCAGTAGCTATGTGTTTGTGCTCTCTCTCTCTCTCTCTCTCTCTCTCTCTCTCGTGTTCTTGATTCGGCACGATCTTGATGTATCGCGAGCTTTGCTATTATAGTTGGATCTTATGATGCTTCTCCCCCTCTACTCTCTTGTAATGGATTGAGTTTTCCCTTTGAAGCTATCTTATCGGATTGAGTCTTTAAGGATTTGAGAACACTTGATGTATGTCTTGCATGTGCTTATCTGTGGTGACAATGGGATATTCACGTGATCTACTTGCTGTATGTTTTGGTGATCAACTTGCTGTTGGGGAACGTAGTAATTTCAAAAAATTTCTACGCACACGCAAGATCATGGTGATGCATAGCAACGAGAGGGGAGAGTGTTGTCCACGTACCCTCGTAGACCGAAAGCGGAAGCGTTAACACAACGCGGTTGATGTAGTCGTACGTCTTCACGATCCGACCGATCAAGTACCGAACGCACGCCACCTCCGAGTTCAGCACACGTTCAGCTCGATGATGTCCCTCAAACTCCGATCCAGCCGAGTGTTGAGGGAGAGTTTCGTCAGCACGACGGCGTGGTGACAATGTTGATGTTCTACCGACGCAGGGCTTCGCCTAAGCACCGCTACGATATTATCGAGGTGTAATATGGTGGAGGGGGGCACCGCACACGGCTAAGAGATCAATGATCAATTGTGTGTTTAGAGGTGCCCCCTGCCCCCGTATATAAAGGAGCAAGGGGGGGGGGGTCGGCCGGCCAAGGGGAGAGGCGCGCCAGGAGGAGTCCTACTCCTACCGGGAGTAGGACTCCCCCCCTTTTCCATGTTGGACTAGGAGAGAGAGGGGGAAGAGGTGGAGGGGAGGAAGGAAAGGGGGGGGGGGCGCCCCCTCTCCTTGTCCTATTCGGATTGGGGGGGAGGGGCGTGTGGCCCTGCCCTGGCCTCCTCTCCTCTCTTCCAGCTAGGCCCACCAAGGACCATTAAGTTACCGGGGGGTTCCGGTAACCTCCCGGTACTCCGGAAAAATCCCGATTTCACCCGGAACACTTCCGATGTCCAAACATAGGCTTCCAATATATCAATCTTTATGTCTTGACCATTTAGAGACTCCTCGTCATGTCTGTGATCACATCCGGGACTCCGAACAACCTTTGGTACATCAAAACATATAAACTCATAATATAACTGTCATTGTAACGTTAAGCGTGCGGACCCTACGGGTTCGAGAACTATGTAGACATGACCGAGACACCTCTCCGGTCAATAACCAATAGCGGAACCTAGATGTTCATATTGGTTCCCACATATTCTACGAAGATCTTTATCGGTTAGACCGCATAACAACATACGTTGTTCCCTTTGTCATCGGTATGTTACTTGCCCGAGATTCGATCGTCGGTATCTCAATACCTAGTTCAATCTCGTTTCCAGCAAGTCTCTTTACTCATTCCGTAATAAATCATCTCGTAACAAACTCATTTGTTGCAATGCTTGCAAGGCTTAAGTGATGTGCATTACCGAGAGGGCCCAGAGATACCTCTCCGACAATCGGAGTGACAAATCCTAATCTCGAAATACGCCAACCCAACAAGTACCTTCGGAGACACCTGTAGAGCACCTTTATAATCACCCAGTTACGTTGTGACATTTGGTAGCACACAAAGTGTTCTCCGGTAAACGGGAGTTGCATAATCTCATAGTCATAGGAACATGTATAAGTCATGAAGAAAGCAATAGCAACATACTAAAACGATCGAGTGCTAAGCTAACGGAATGGGTCAAGTCAATCACATCATTCTCCTAATGATGTGATCCCGTTAATCAAATGACAACTCATGTCTATGGCTAGGAAACATAACCATCTTTGATCAACGAGCTAGTCAAGTAGAGGCATACTAGTGACACTCTGTTTGTCTATGTATTCACACATGTATCAAGTTTCTAGTTAATACAATTCTAGCATGAATAATAAACATTTATCATGATATAAGGAAATAAATAATAACTTTATTATTGCCTCTAGGGCATATTTCCTTTAGTCTCCCACTTGCTCTAGAGTCAATAATCTAGTTCACATCGCCATGTGATTAACACCCATAGTTCACATCGTCATGTGACCAACACCCAAAGGGTTTACTAGAGTCAGTAATCTAGTTCACATCAGTTATGTAATTAACACCCAAAGAGTACTAAGGTGTGATCATGTTTTGCTTGTGAGATAATTTTAGTCAACGGGTCTGTCACATTCAGATCCGTAAGTATTTTGCAAATTTCTATGTCTACAATGCTCTGCCCGGAGCTACTCTAGCTAATTGCTCCCTCTTTCAATATGTATCTAGACCGAGACTTAGAGTCATCTAGATTAGTGTCAAAACTTGCATCGACGTAACCCTTTACGACGAACCTTTTGCCACTTCCATAATCGAGAAACATATCCTTATTCCAGTAAGGATAATTTTGACCGCTGTCCAGTGATCTACTCCTAGATCACTATTGTACTCCCTTGCCAAAATCAGTGTAGGGTATACAATAGATCTGGTACACAGCATGGCATACTTTATAGAACTTATGGCCGAGGCATAGGGAATGACTTTCATTCTTTTTCTATCTTCTGCCGTGGTCGGGCTTTGAGTCTTACTCAATTTCACACCTTGTAACACACGCAAGAAACTCTTTCTTTGACTGTTCCATTTTGAACTACTTCAAAATCTTGTTAAGGTATGTACTCATTGAAAAAACTTATCAAGCATCTTGATCTATCTCTATAGATCTTGATGCTCAATATGTAAGCAGCTTCACCGAGGTCTTTCTTTGAAAAACTCCTTTCAAACACTCCTTTATGCTTTGCAGAATAATTCTACATTATTTCCGATCAACAATATGTCATTCACATATACTTATCAGAAATGCTGTAGTGCTCCCACTCACTTTCTTGTAAATACAGGCTTCACCGCAAGTCTGTATAAAACTATATGCTTTGATCAACTTATCAAAGCGTATATTCCAACTCCGAGATGCTTGCACCAGTCCATAGATGGATCGCTGGAGTTTGCATATTTTGTTAGCACCTTTAGGATTGACAATACCTTCTGGTTGCATCATATACAACTCTTCTTTAATGAATCCTTTAAGGAATGCAGTTTTGTTTATCCATTTGCCAGATTTCATAAAATGCAGCAATTGCTAACATGATTCGGACAGACTTAAGCATTGCTGCGAGTGAGAAAATCTCATCGTATTCAACACTTTGAACTTTGTCAAAAACCTTTTTCCGACAAGTCTAGCTTGGTAGATAGTAACACTACTATCAGCGTCCGTCTTCCTCTTGAAGATCCATTTATTTTTTTATGGCTCGCCGATCATTGGGCAAGTCAATCAAAGTCCATACTTTGTTCTCATACATGGATCCCATCTCAGATTTCATGGCCTCAAGCCATTTTGCGGAATCTGGGCTCACCATCGCTTCTTCATAGTTCGTAGGTTCGTCATGGTCTAGTAACATAACCTCCAGAACAGGATTACCGTACCACTCTGGTGCGGATCTTACTCTGGTTGACCTACGAGGTTCAGTAACAACTTGATCTGAAGTTTCATGATCATCATCATTAACTTCCTCACTAATTGGTGTAGGTGTCACAGGAACCGGTTTCTGTGATGAACTACTTTCCAATAAGCGATGAGGTACAATTACCTCATCAAGTTCTACTTTCCTCCCATTCACTTCTTTCGAGAGAAACTCCTTCTCTAGAAAGGATCCATTCTTAGCAACGAATGTCTTGCCTTCGGATCTGTGATAGAAGGTGTACCCAACTGTCTCCTTTGGGTATCCTATGAAGACACATTTCTCCGATTTGGGTTTGAGCTTATCAGGATGAAACCTTTTCACATAAGCATCGCAACCCCAAACTTTAAGAAACGACAACTTTGGTTTCTTGCCAAACCACAGTTCATAAGATGTCGTCTCAACGGATTTAGATGGTACCCTATTTAATGTGAATGCAGCTGTCTCTAATGCATAACCCCAAAACGATAGTGGTAGATCGGTAAGAGACATCATATATCGCACCATATCTAATAAAGTACGGTTACGATGTTCGGACACACCATTACACCGTGGTGTTCCAGGTGGCGTGAGTAGTGAAACTATTTCACATTGTTTTAACTGAAGGCCAAACTCGTAACTCAAATACTCTTCTCCACGATCAGATCGTAGAAACTTTATTTTCTTGTTACGATGATTTTCCGCTTCACTCTGAAATTATATGAACTTTTCAAATGTTTCAGACTTCTGTTTCATTAAGTAGATATACCCATATCTGCTCAAATCATCTGTGAAGGTCAGAAAATAATGATACCTGCTACGAGCCTCAATATTCATCGGACCACATACATCTGTATGTATGATTTCCAACAAATCTGTTGCTCTCTCCATAGTTCCGGAGAACAGCGTTTTAGTCATTTTGCCCATGAGGCACGGTTCGCAAGCATCAAGTGATTCATAATCAAGTGATTCCAAAATCCCATCAGTATGGAGTTTCTTCATGCGCTTTACACCAATATGACCTAAACGGCAGTGCCACAAATAAGTTGCACTATCATTATTAACTTTGCATCTTTTGGCTACATTATTATGAATATGTGTATCACTACGATCGAGATCCAACAAACCATTTTATTGGGTGTATGACCATAGAAGGTTTTATTCATGTAAACAGAACAACAATTATTCTCTAATTTAAATGAATAACCGTATTGCAACAAACATGATCAAATCATATTCATGCTCAACGAAAACACTAAATAACACTTATTTAGTTTCAACACTAATCCCGAAAGTATAGGGAGTGTGCGATGATGATCATATCAATCTTGGAACTACTTCCAACACACATCGTCACCTCGCCTTTTACTAGTCTCTGTTTATTCTGCAACTCCCGTTTCGAGTTACTACTCTTAGCAACTGAACCAGTATCAAATACCGAGGGGTTGCTATAAACACTAGTAAAGTACACATCAATAACATGTATATCCAATATACCTTTGTTCACTTTGCCATCCTTCTTATCCACCAAATAGTTGGGGTAGTTCCGCTTCCAGTGACCAGTCCCTTTGCAGTAGAAGCACTTAGTCTCTATCTTAGGACCAGACTTAGGCTTCTTCACTTGAGCAGCAACTTGCTTGCCGTTCTTCTTGAAGTTCCCCTTCTTCCCTTTGCCCTTTTCTTGAAACTAGTGGTCTCTTCAACCATCAACACTTGATGTTTTTCTTGATTTCTACCTTCGTCGATTTCAGCATCACGAAGAGCTCGGGAATTACTTTCGTCATCCCTTGCATACTATAGTTCATCACGAAGTTCTACTAACTTGGTGATGGTGACTAGAGAATTCTGTCAATCACTATTTTATTTGGAAGATTAACTCCCACTTGATTCAAGCGATTGTAGTACCCAGACAATCTGAGCACATGCTCACTGCTTGAGCTATTCTCCTCCATCTTTTAGCTATAGAACTTGTTGGAGACTTCATATCTCTCAACTCGGGTATTTGCTTGAAATATTAACTTCAACTCCTGGAACATCTCATATGGTCCATGATGTTCAAAACGTCTTTGAAGTCCCGATTCTAAGCCGTTAAGCATAGTGCACTAAACTATCAAGTAGTCATCATATTGAGCTAGCCAAACGTTCATAACGTCTGCATCTGCTCCTGTAATAGGTCTGTCACCTAGCGGTGCATCAAGGACATAATTTTTCTGTGCAGCAATGAGGATAATCCTCAGATCACGGATCCAATCCACATCTTTGCTACTAACATCTTTCAACATAATTTTTCTCTAGGAACATATCAAAAATAAGTACAGGGAAGCAACAACGCGAGCTATTGATCTACAACATAATTTGCAAAATACTATCAGGACTAAGTTGATGATAAATTTAAGTTCAATTAATCATATTACTTAAGAACTCCCACTTAGATAGACATCCCTCTAATCATCTAAGTGATTACGTGATCCAAATCAACTAAACCATAACCGATCATCACGTGAAATGGAGTAGTTTTCAATGGTGAACATCACTATGTTGATCATATCTACTATATGATTCACTCTCGACCTTTCGGTCTCAGTGTTCCGAGGCCATATCTGCATATGCTAGGCTCGTCAAGTTTAACCTGAGTATTCCGCGTGTGCAAAAACTGGCTTGCACCCGTTGTAGATGGACGTAGAGCTTATCACACCCAATCATCACGTGGTGTCTGGGAACGACGAACTTTGGCAATGGTGCATACTCAGGGAGAACACTTTTATCTTGAAATTTAGTGAGAGATCATCTTATAATGCTACCGTCAATCAAAGCAAGATAAGATGCATAAAAGATAAACATCACATGCAATCAAATATAAGTGATATGATATGGCCATCATCATCTTGTGCTTGTGATCTCCATCTCCGAAGCACCGTCATGATCACCATCGTCACCGGCGCGACACCTTGATCTCCATCGTAGCATCGTTGTCGTCTCGCCAACTATTGCTTTTACGACTATCGCTACCGCTTAGTGATAAAGTAAAACAATTACATGGCGATTGCATTGCATACAATAAAGCGACAACCATATGGCTCCTGCCGGTTGCCGATAACTCGGTTACAAAACATGATCATCTCATACAATAAAATATAGCATCATGTCTTGACCATATCACATCACAACATGCCCTGCAAAAACAATTTAGACGTCCTCTACTTTGTTGTTTTAAGTTTTACGTGGCTGCTACGGGCTTAGCAAGAACCGTTCTTACCTACGCATCAAAACCACAACGATAGTTTGTCAAGTTAGTGCTGTTTTAACCTTTGCAAGGACCGGGCGTAGCCACACTCGGTTCAACTAAAGTGAGAGAGACAGACACCCGCCAGTCACCTTTAAGCAACGAGTGCTCGCAACGGTGAAACCAGTCTCGCGTAAGCGTACGCGTAATGTCGGTCCGGGCCGCTTCATCTCATAATACCGCTGAACCAAAATATGACATGCTGGTAAGCAGTATGACTTATATCGCCCACAACTCACTTGTGTTCTACTCGTGCATATAACATCAACGCATAAAACCAGGCTCGGATGCCACTGTTGGGGAACGTAGTAATTTCAAAAAATTTCTACGCACACGCAAGATCATGGTGATGCATAGCAACGAGAGGGGAGAGTGTTATCCACGTACCCTCGTAGACCGAAAGCAGAAGCGTTAACACAACGTGGTTGATGTAGTCGTACGTCTTCACGATCCGACCGATCAAGTACCGAACGCACGGCACCTCCGAGTTCAGCACACGTTCAGCTCGATGACGTCCCTCGAACTCCGATCCAGCCGAGTGTTGAGGGAGAGTTTCGTCAGCACGACGGCGTGGTGACAATGTTGATGTTCTACCGACGCAGGGCTTCGCCTAAGCACCGCTACGATATTATCGAGGTGTAATATGGTGGAGGGGGGCACCGCACACGACTAAGAGATCAATGATCAATTGTGTGTTTAGAGGTGCCCCCTGCCCCCGTATATAAAGGAGCAAGGGGGGGGGGGGGGTTCGGCCGGCCAAGGGGAGAGGCGCGCCAGGAGGAGTCCTACTCCTACCGGGAGTAGGACTCCCCCCTTTTCCATGTTGGACTAGGAGAGAGAGGGGGAAGAGGTGGAGGGGAGGAAGGAAAGGGGGGCGCCGCCCCCTCTCCTTGTCCTATTCGGATTGGGGGGGGGAGGGGCGTGCGGCCCTGCCCTGGCCTCCTCACTTCTCTTCCACCTAGGCCCAATAAGGCCCATTAAGTTACCGGGGGGTTCCGGTAACCTCCCGGTACTCCGAAAAAATCCCGATTTCACCCGGTACACTTCCGATGTCCAAACATAGGCTTCCAATATATCAATCTTTATGTCTCGACCATTTCGAGACTCCTCGTCATGTCCGTGATCACATCCGGGACTCCGAACAACCTTCGGTACATCAAAACATATAAACTCATAATATAACTGTCATCGTAACGTTAAGCGTGCGGACCCTACGGGTTCGAGAACTATGTAGACATGACCGAGACACCTCTCCGGTCAATAACCAATAGCGGAACCTGGATGCTCATATTGGTTCCCACATATTCTACGAAGATATTTATCGGTCAGACCGCATAACAACATACGTTGTTCCCTTTGTCATCGGTATGTTACTTGCCCGAGATTCGATCGTCGGTATCTCAATACCTAGTTCAATCTTGTTTCCGGCAAGTCTCTTTACTCGTTCCGTAATACATCATCTCGTAACAAACTCATTTGTTGCAATGCTTGCAAGGCTTAAGTGATGTGCATTACCGAGAGGGCCCAGAGATACCTCTCCGACAATCGGAGTGACAAATCCTAATCTCGAAATACGCCAACCCAACAAGTACCTTCGGAGACACCTGTAGAGCACCTTTATAATCACCCAGTTACGTTGTGACGTTTGGTAGCACACAAAGTGTTCCTCCGGTAAACGGGAGTTGCATAATCTCATAGTCATAGGAACATGTATAAGTCATGAAGAAAGCAATAGCAACATACTAAAACGATCGAGTGCTAAGCTAACGGAATGGGTCAAGTCAATCACATCATTCTCCTAATGATGTGATCCCGTTAATCCAATGACAACTCATGTCTATGGCTAGGACATAACCATCTTTGATCAACGAGCTAGTCAAGTAGAGGCATACTAGTGACACTCTGTTTGTCTATGTATTCACACATGTATCAAGTTTCCAGTTAATACAATTCTAGCATGAATAATAAACATTTATCATGATATAAGGAAATAAATAATAACTTTCTTATTGCCTCTAGGGCATATTTCCTTCACTTGCGGGTTCAGTGACCTTGTGAACTTATGCATAGGGGTTGGCACACATTTTCGTCTTGACTCTCCGGTAGAAGCTTTGGGGCACTCTTAAGTTCTTTGTGTTGGTTGAATAGATGAATCTGAGATTGTGTGATGCATATCGTATAATCATACCCACGGATACTTGAGGTGACATTGGAGTATCTAGGTGACATTAGGGTTTTGGTTGATTTGTGTCTTAAGGTGTTATTCTAGTATGAACTCTAGGATAGATCGAACGGAAAGAATAGCTTCGTGTTATTTTACTACGGACTCTTGAATAGATCGATCAGAAAGCATAACTTTGAGGTGGTTTCGTACCCTACAATAATCTCTTCATTTTTTCTCCGCTATTAGTGACTTTGGAGTGACTCTTCGTTGCATGTTGAGGGATTGTTATATGATCTAATTATGTTATTATTGTTGAGAGAACTTGCACTAGTGAAAGTATGAACCCTAGGCCTTGTTTCCTAGCATTGCAATACCGTTTACGCTCACTTTTACCACTTGCTACCTTGCTGTTTTTATATTTTTAGATTACAAAAACCTATATCTACCATCCATATTGCACTTGTATCACCATCTCTTCACCAAACTAGTGCACCTATACAATTTACCATTGTATTGGGTGTGTTGGGGACACAAGAGACTCTTTGTTATTTGGTTGCAGGGTTGTTTGAGAGAGACCATCTTCATCCTACGCCTCCCACGGATTGATAAACCTTAGGTCATCCACTTGAGGGAAATTTGCTACTGTCCTACAGACCTCTGCACTTGGAGGCCCAACAACGTCTACAAGAAGAAGGTTGTGTAGTAGACATCAAGCTCTCCTTTCTGGCGCCATTGCCGGGGAGGCGAGGTAAGCGGCACTAACACCCCGTCAACTAAGCTCTTTTCTAGCGCCGTTGCCGGGGAGGTTAGTGCTTGAAGGTATATCTTTAGATCTTGCAATCGAGTCTTTTAGTTCTTGTTTTATCATTAGTTTAGTCTATAAAAGAAAACTAAAAAAAAATGGAATTGAGGATGCCTCATATGCTTCATCTTTTTAATATCTTTCGTGAAAATGATGGAAAGGAAAATTGTGCTCAAGTGTTAGAATGTCAGGACCCCGATTCTAAGTCACACCGATCTAGCCTGTAACACCTCATATCACTTTGCGGCCTCACGCACGGTATTCCCATGGGTGTCGCCTTACCATGGCCCGGGACCGTTTGCGCCTTTTGGCTCACGTATATGATAATGTCGCTAGCATCCATATGACAGAGAACCCGGGCCGACATGACTAGTCGTGAACCCGAAGTGGCACTAACTTACGGGGACAGGCATACGTGAATCAACATCGAGCATGTCGGTCAGCAGCGTGCGAATCCGGGCTGTAGCACTGGGCTAACAGGACTCCGGGAACCCGGGCTGTAGCAGGCTAGGCAGGACTCCGGATGTCACCGCGTGAAATTTCCCCGAAGGGACAGACACAGGAACGAAGTGAATCACATGCCGGCCAGTCAGGTGTCCGGAGAAGTAGTGCTGGGCTAGCAGGACTCCGGTGAACCGGGCTGCAGCGGACTACTATGGCTCATGGAAGCACAAGACTACATTTCCCCATAAGAGAGGCTACCAAGGATAAACAACTAGGTTGTCGGATCCCACACATACCAAGCATTTCAATCATACACGCAATATGCTCGATATGTGTAAGTACAACATGGCATCACAACATAACTCTACGACTCAAGTATTTATTCATTAGGCTCCGAGGAGCGAGATATTACAAACATAGGTCTCATGACCCAACATTCAGAGCATACAAGTCAAACACATGCGGAAGCTTAACATGTCTGAGTACATACATCTACAAATGAAAAAGGCTGAGAAGCCTGACTATTTACTAGATCCTGCCGAGGGCACAAGATCGTAGCTGAGGTATCAAGCTAAACGTCGAAGTCCACACGGAACTACTAGCGAGACTGACGTCTCTCTGCAAAACATAAAATAAGCAAACGTGAGTACAAATGTACCCAGCAAGACTTACATCAGAACTATCTACATATGCATCGGTATCAACAAAGGGGGTGGTGGAGTTTAACTGCAGCAAGCCAGCTTTGACTCGGTGGCTATCCTAACTACGACTGCAAGTAACTCTTTTGAGGTGGCGCACACGAGTCCACATATTCACCATATCAATACTCCACTATGGATCCGCTCCCGTCTCCCGATGAGAACGCCATCCATAGCACTCACGCTTATCTTGCGTATTTTAGAGTATCCACTTTCACTTGTCTATGAACTGTTATAGGCAACCCAGAAGTCCTTTACCGCGGACACGACTATTTGAATAGATGATGTTAACCCTGCAGGGGTGTACTTCGACACACACGCTCTCAGCACTTACCGCCGTTTACACGACATGTACTCGGCAACCTTCAAGCGGAAGCCCAGCGAGGGTGTCGGCCACAGCCTACCTAAACACTCAAGTCTCTAGTCCAGGTTTATCGCCTATTCAGGTTCCATCCGCAGGGAGTCCGGCCGAGGTTTCCACATACGGCCCCGAACGATGTGTGCAGGGTTCCCGAGACACCAAACGGGCGCCCGGTACACCGTGCCACGAGCCTACCGCATCACAGCCCACCCCTCGGGTCAGCGCTGTCCACGGCCTCCAGCTTACTACAAACACCAGAAACTACTTGCAACTCCTGGACAGAGGACAAGGGTGATTAAGAAGCCGAGAGGGTCCATTGGTTTCGGGCCCAATGCGTGGTAGTAACTGTTTCATGGATCACAAACACAGAACTCAGTTCCTGAGGACAGCTTCAATGAGACAACCCACCATGTACTCCTACATGGCCTCTCACCGCTACCTTTACCAAATCGTGTTCACACACTTAGCTCTCAACAGTAGGACATGTTCAAACACCTCTGATTCATCCCCGACGAATCAGACCTGACTCAATTCTAAGCAGTAGCAGGCATGACAAACAAGCAGGAATGAGTAGGCACATCAGGGCTCAAACAACTTCTACTCATGGTAGTGGGTTTCATCTATTTACTGTGGCAATGACAGGTCATGCAGAGGATAAGGGGTTCAACTACCGCAGCATGAAACAGTTGCATCGTTGTTGTCCTAATGCAGTAAAATAGAGCAGAGCGAGAGAGTGGGTTTGTATCGGAATGAACAAGGGGGTTTGTTTGCCTGGCACTTCTGAAGATAGCATTGGGTCTTCATCAGTGTCAACGATCACAGCGTCGGAACGACGTCTACCGAGGGGGAACAACACCGGCAAACAGAGAATAAACACAATCAATGCAATGCACAATATGATGCATGAACATGACATGTATATGTGATGTTGTTTGTGCTAATGCAAACAACAACAAGTTCAATGGAGCTCATTTGAATCAAGGATTCAAATGCAACTCCAAACTTAAGCATTTTAAATGCCCTTTATGTGTTTTCATATATACAAAAGGTTTAGGTTGGTTTGTCATGCATGAAACTAGTACAGATGGATAGATTGAATTTTTCTGATCATTTTTCATATATAAATCTTTTCATTCTGAGCTATAGATTATTTTCTATGATTTTTTGAAGTTTGTGGTATTTTCTGAAATTTCCTGTATAAACATAATTCCAGTAATTAAATTAATGCGTCAGCATTGCGTCAGGATGACGTCAGCAAGTCAACAGCGGCTGGTCCAGGTCAAACCTGACCAGTGGGACCTACTGGTCACTGACACAGAGTCAGCTACAGACGCTGACATGTGGGACCCGGTCAAAGCTGACGTGCCCAAGTCAACGTTACAGGTGGGCCCACTGTGGTTAGTGCTAATCTAATAGAGAAATAAAACTAATTAGTTTAGGCACCGGGGCCCACATGGCAGTGGCTCTAGGGGTGGTTTAGCTGGGTCATTAGTGGCTAATGACGAGCCACGTCATCAGTCGCCGGAGTTTCGCCGGCGACGACCATTTCGCGCGGCGGAGATCGTCGGGATCTCGCTACAGCCCACGGTTTGAGGCGGGGTTTGCTCCTGCAGATTGCTGGCGCTCCCGCGCATCTAGTGGTGGTAGCAGCAGCAGCTAGGATGGTCGGAGGTGACGGTGGCGAGCACTTCCGCGGCGGCTGGAGTACGGGCACGCTCGGACACAGCGTTTTGGTGCACGGGAGGACGAGCTGCGGGTTGCTACGGAGTCCTGCGGACTCGCTGAGCACGGGGGTGGGCTCGAATGCGTCGTGGATGCACTCTAGCTATGACGGTGCCATGGCCGGCGGCGGTGAGCTCTCAGGCTCGGTCGGAAGACGGGGCTAGGGGACGAGAACGGAGGGGGAGAGCGAGGGGGAAGCAACAGGAGCTCACAGTGAACTCTATGGCGTCGTCGGAGAGGTCGGGGAAGCCCGGACGGTGACGAATCAAATGGGGCGGCGCTCGGAGCAGAGGAAGAAGACAACAGCGATAGCGGCGCCGCGGGGCGCTCCGCCGTCATGTGGCTCGGCGAAGAGGACGGGGACGTCACGGCGGAGCTCGGGGGCGCGTCGGAGAGGCTCGGAGATAGCTGTGGCCGTGGTGGAGCTCGTCGGCGGCGATGGCTACGTTCGGTTTCGGGAGAGAGAGCGGCAGAGGCGGGGATGACACGGGGAAGAGGCGAGAGGGACCGGGGTGGCGCGTGGCGTCGTCCAGACGTGTCGGGGAGGGGGCAGGTAGGCAGGGAGGAGCTGGCCTCCTCGGCCGCGCGCGTGCGAGCACGCAGCTGCTCCTACTGGCAGGAGGAAGACGACAGGAGGCGCCAGGTGGGCTGGGCTAGCGAGCTGGGCCGGCTACAGGTAGGTGGCCAGGTAGTCCTTCTCTCTCTCTCTTATTTGTTTTAGTTTTCTATTTCTTTGCATTTTGTTTTGATTTGATTTTAAAACATCAAATCATTTTTTTGAACTTTCTGTAAATTGTTATGTGAGCTCAGAAACTAGTCCAAGGTCACAAGCAACATACAAAAATATTTGAACTTTATTTCTTATATAACAGAAATAAATTCAACTCAAATATGTCATTGATTTAATTCAAAAGCCCAAAATAAATATTTCCGTGATTCCAAAAATATTGGTTTGGATTTTACCTCTTACCAATATTTTCACAGAATAATAGGAACATTTTCTTGGACTCATTTGATAAGTTTTAAATGTTGATTATTATTAGAAGGTTTCTGAGGCTTTGAGAATTCCTCAATTCAAATTTCATTTGAATTTAAACATGATGCTCGCAAGGAAGCTAGCCTAGGTCAGACCAGAACTAGGGATGTGACAACTCACCCCCACTAAACAAGAATCTTGTCCCGAGATTCGAGACGTGAGGTAAGAAGGCAGAGGGGACACAAACTAACACAATCTTCATGATCCAGTTGCTCTTCTCGAAGATGTTGATTCATTGCATCACCTTGATCTCGACGTCTTGCTTTGAGAACTACATCCAACATGACAACGAATAGAAAGAGAGAATTTTAGAAGAATCGATCTTTCTGAGATTCGAGCAACTTAGGATCATCTTAATGATCACAAGATCAATTCACGAGATATAGAAATATCTCTGGAGCTGAGAGGCAAAACATGCATCAGGAGGGGCGGAAGAAACAATTTGACGAGGGTTTCAAAGCAGCGAGGAAAATTGCCATGATTCCATAACGGGGCACCTTGGGAAAGGTAACTCGTAGAATTATTACCTTAAGTGGCAAAAAGAATTACCTTTGATATAGAGATCATTGAGACTCTTATATAAGCCTAAGGCAAATCACAGCAATCGTTTGGCGGAGTTCGAAGGAATGGCATACTCGGACTAGGATGGATGATGTGGACTACCTTGTTGAAGACAACGTAATGGATGATCTCTACTTATCATCGGAAATGGATGGAACCTGTGGTAGGACCACTTGAAGATGATCTTGATCAGTAATTACTGAGCAGGGTAGTCCATAGTAGAACGGCACAATGACGGTGCAAGCTGGGAACATAATGCAAATGCTAGGAATGATTCTAGTAACTGGGGAGAAGCTCAACAGTAGAGAGTGAATCTACTGTTTGAAAGGTTTAGCATAACCGAAGGAAACTGGGAGCAATCCCAGTTAGTGCCGATGATAACACCTAGTGCTTGTGCGTGCTCTCAAGAACTTGAGCATTTCCATATTCATCAAGGTTTTACCAACATCCGTGTCGAGGATCCTGGCAACACATCATACTACCATGATGAATGGTGATGGAGGATGCAGGTGCAAAGGAGGACAACACTTTCTCAGATTTTTCCTTAGCAATGCCAAAGAAGCAATCTGGATGATCGACCGAGAGACATTTAGCACTCCACTTCTAATGTTCTCCTTGATGTGCTAGCGTAACCCATTTATTGATATGGTTTGGTATCTAGAACATCAAGTAAAAGGTCGGACTTCGGGAGCACAAGAATCCATAAGGAACAACTAGGGAGTAAATCCTACGAAATCCTTATGGGGAGGTGGCCAACTTCCTTAATCAAGATACTACAATAATAGGTCTTCCGGCTGGGTGTGTTGGCCACGACATCCACTTTACCGATTATCGAGAGACCAATATTGTAGTTCTTGGGAATGTTCCAACCATCATGTCTGCCTGAGATTTAGATCTGGTTGGTGTCAGAATATTCCAGACTCATCAAGTCTAGAAAGAAAATTAAAGTTTGCAACACAAATCGACGAGAAGACGTTGCAAGATTCTCGGGAGATGGACTAAGGTAGTAAGCTCCAAAACATGAGCTGGTTCTGCTACAAACATGTGAACACGTTGTCCCAGAAAAGCATGACCACATAGTAGTCTTACAACAAAACACTACCGAGTTCTGGTTGGGAACCATCAACGAGGATATCGAGGTTCTTTCATAAGTCCGGATTAGCTCTTATGAAGGAACTCCTTCTCCTTGAACAAATCAGTCAGTGGCTTAGTGTGCTAGAGAATTCATATGGAATGAAGATGATCAGTCTAACAGACCACGGAATACTTCGCACGTGCATAACTGACTTGGGATGATTCCAGAGGAGGTAGAAACATGCTTTCTCAAATTCACGGCGGCAACTTGCATCAAATGCACATGAATTAGAGGAAGTCACTCCTTTCATCCAAACGTAGGCTTCATGAACTAGCACAAAGAAAATGCTTTCAAAAGTTTCCAACACTAACTTAGATGTTCAACATGAATCATGGACAAGATGAAAATGTTGTCAATGGGCTTAACAACAATTCATCCAGGTTTCCATATAAATGTAATTCCATAACTATGTGAACATGGTGATAGCACTGGTCATACCAAAGGATGTAATGGTGTATGCTCGAGGGATCAACCACGAGTAAGACAACATTATGCATATCGTTGGTTCTGACTTGATTTGATGATAGCCCATACGCAAATCAAAGATTTGTGTAAGACAATAGATCCAACAATTGATCACGAGGATCAATCAATGAAGATATCATCTTTCTTCAACACACACACAGACACAAGATATTCCTTTGGAAATGAACTAGGTTAGACAAGCTTTTATCTTCCAACTCTCCAAGTTGTTGTTTAGCTTGACCAACTAGCTCAGGGGTATCCAACACAGATTCTTGGAGAAGGGGTGGTTTATTGGAAAACCAACTTGTTCACAAACTCAACATATCGGTCAGGGACAACCTGGTGGTACTTCCAAGAAGATATTTGGAAAATCACGATCCACCGACATGTTATTAAGATCGAGAACAATCTTGCTTTTCAGGGCAAGACGATATGACCGAATAAGCAAGGACTGACACTATCCTAACTCATTGATCGGAAAGTGCACCGGAAATAAGGACTGGGTAGCACGATCAACCTTAGGATGTGATTCAGTAACCAACACGCTAAGGATGAAATTATTGTCCTTCAACTACCAAGCAACGGAGTTGCTAGGAGTATTGATTTCACGCATCATGATTCACTTGTCGGTGTTCCGGTTACAATAACACGGGACCGAGAAATGAATGATGATGGCGAGGAGTATCACTGCGTCAATAATTCACAAAAGGTGGTGCAATTCCTACGATATTCTTGACATAAAGGGGGTAATACTCGAAGGTAGAACAGAACAAAAGCTGGTTAGGCATTTGATCTGCGGAATACAACTACTTTGACCCAATCCTAGAGATGGACGAGGTACTGGAGTTTGTTTCTCCTAGTCATTCCGGATTAGAATGGCTTGACAGACCACAAGAATAATAGGCATTGATAACACAAATGCACAATTGCTCCTGACTATCAATTGATAGACGAGGGCCAGAAAATAACTAAAGAGGGACAACCCAAAGGAACATATGTTTTTCTGAGTTGTGGATGCATGGATTAGTATGTCGAACAAATTCAACATATTTCTTCCGGATAACCCATGCAGAGGAGGAAGGACTGGCAGAGTCACAATATGAATGGAGTACTCCTCAAGAGCGCCCTGGTTGTGATCTTTTGGTTAAAAGAACTTCTGCCATGATGGTTCATGGTATTTGGAAGAAGGAAATACCATGGACCTCGAGGACTGTCGCAAGGTTACTAATATCCTAAAGGAACGAGCAAACACTATCAACATGAGGTAAGTGGAGTGAATCTTGGGCTCAAGAACCCAGAAATAGAATGCCTACTAACTAAATGGCATCACGGGATGCTTTCGAGAATAATGGCCAGAATCATCACACTGGGGATGCAAGCATTGCTAGATTACTAAGTGGTCCTCTAAGACGCCTAGGGTCATAATAATAACTCCAACATATATGTCAAGGTAACAGAGTACCTCAACTCAACGATTAGTGTGGTTAATCTGGCCCAAAGGAACGTGGCATAACCACTCAACATCACAATATAAACTTCCGGGATCAATGGTCAACATACGGAAGTAGTAGGAACTGAACGGAGGCTTAAATCCATCAATCCTATGAGTCTACGGATTAGTAACATGTGATCCTGATAGAAAGATGAGAAGCCTAGTTCTTAATCCCCGTAGAAGAGAAGAGGGTGACTCAGATCAGAAGGGCATAAGGTAAAGGAGTAAAAAAAGCCTTACGTTCCCTCCCACAATCAATTCCCTTATATAACTAAAGCATTTCTAGACAGAACTTCAACCAGTTTGGCTTGGTAATCCTACAGGCAGTCAGGCTCTGATACCAACGCTGTCAGGACCCCGATTCTAAGTCACACCGATCTAGCCTGTAACACCTCATATCACTTTGCGGCCTCACGCACGGTATTCCCACGGGTGTCGCCTTACCATGGCCCAGGACCGTTTACGCCTTTTGGCTCACGTATATGATAATGTCGCTAGCATCCATATGACAGAGAACCCGGGCCGACATGACTAGTCGTGAACCCAAAGTGGCACTAACTTACGGGGACAGGCATACGTGAATCAACATCGAGCATGTCAGTCAGCAGCGTGCGAATCCGGGCTGTAGCACTAGGCTAACAGGACTCCGGGAACCCGGGCTGTAGCAGGCTAGGCAGGACTCCGAATGTCACCGCGTGACATTTCCCCGAAGGGACAGACACAGGAACGAAGTGAATCACATGCCGGCCAGTCAGGTGTCCGGAGAAGTAGTGCTGGGCTAGCAGGACTCCGGTGAACCGGGCTGCAGCGGACTACTATGGCTCATGGAAGCACAAGACTACATTTCCCCATAAGAGAGGCTACCAAGGATAAACAACTAGGTTGTCGGATCCCACACATACCAAGCATTTCAATCATACACGCAATATGCTCGATATGTGTAAGTACAACATGGCATCACAACATAACTCTACGACTCAAGTATTTATTCATTAGGCTCCGAGGAGCGAGATATTACAAACATAGGTCTCATGACCCAACATTCAGAGCATACAAGTCAAACACATGCGGAAGCTTAACATGTCTGAGTACATACATCTACAAATGAAAAAGGCTGAGAAGCCTGACTATTTACTAGATCCTGCCGAGGGCACAAGATCGTAGCTGAGGTATCAAGCTAAACGTCGAAGTCCACACGGAACTACTAGCGAGACTGACGTCTCTCTGCAAAACATAAAATAAGCAAACGTGAGTACAAATGTACCCAGCAAGACTTACATCAGAACTATCTACATATGCATCGGTATCAACAAAGGGGGTGGTGGAGTTTAACTGCAGCAAGCCAGCTTTGACTCGGTGGCTATCCTAACTACGACTGCAAGTAACTCTTTTGAGGCGGCGCACACGAGTCCACATATTCACCATATCAATACTCCACTATGGATCCGCTCCCGTCTCCCGATGAGAACGCCATCCATAGCACTCACGCTTATCTTGCGTATTTTAGAGTATCCACTTTCACTTGTCTATGAACTGTTATAGGCAACCCAGAAGTCCTTTACCGCGGACACGGCTATTTGAATAGATGATGTTAACCCTGCAGGGGTGTACTTCGACACACACGCTCTCAGCACTTACCGCCGTTTACACGACATGTACTCGGCAACCTTCAAGCGGAAGCCCAGCGAGGGTGTCGGCCACAGCCTACCTAAACACTCAAGTCTCTAGTCCAGGTTTATCGCCTATTCAGGTTCCATCCGCAGGGAGTCCGGCCGAGGTTTCCACATACGGCCCCGAACGATGTGTGCAGGGTTCCCGAGACACCAAACGGGCGCCCGGTACACCGTGCCACGAGCCTACCGCATCACAGCCCACCCCTCGGGTCAGCGCTGTCCACGGCCTCCAGCTTACTACAAACACCAGAAACTACTTGCAACTCCTGGACAGAGGACAAGGGTGATTAAGAAGCCGAGAGGGTCCATTGGTTTCGGGCCCAATGCGTGGTAGTAACTGTTTCATGGATCACAAACACAGAACTCAGTTCCTGAGGACGGCTTCAATGAGACAACCCACCATGTACTCCTACATGGCCTCTCACCGCTACCTTTACCAAATCGTGTTCACACACTTAGCTCTCAACAGTAGGACATGTTCACACACCTCTGATTCATCCCCGACGAATCAGACCTGACTCAATTCTAAGCAGTAGCAGGCATGACAAACAAGCAGGAATGAGTAGGCACATCAGGGCTCAAACAACTTCTACTCATGGTAGTGGGTTTCATCTATTTACTGTGGCAATGACAGGTCATGCAGAGGATAAGGGGTTCAACTACCGCAGCATGAAACAGTTGCATCGTTGTTGTCCTAATGCAGTAAAATAGAGCAGAGCGAGAGAGTGGGTTTGTATCGGAATGAACAAGGGGGTTTTGTTTGCCTGGCACTTCTGAAGATAGCATTGGGTCTTCATCAGTGTCAACGATCACAGCGTCGGAACGACGTCTACCGAGGGGGAACAACACCGGCAAACAGAGAATAAACACAATCAATGCAATGCACAATATGATGCATGAACATGACATGTATATGTGATGTTGTTTGTGCTAATGCAAACAACAACAAGTTCAATGGAGCTCATTTGAATCAAGGATTCAAATGCAACTCCAAACTTAAGCATTTTAAATGCCCTTTATGTGTTTTCATATATACAGCAGGTTTAGGTTGGTTTGTCATGCATGAAACTAGTACAGATGGATAGATTGAATTTTTCTGATCATTTTTCATATATAAATCTTTTCATTCTGAGCTATAGATTATTTTCTATGATTTTTTGAAGTTTGTGGTATTTTCTGAAATTTCCTGTATAAACATAATTCCAGTAATTAAATTAATGCGTCAGCATTGCGTCAGGATGACGTCAGCAAGTCAACAGCGGCTGGTCCAGGTCAAACCTGACCAGTGGGACCTACTGGTCAGTGACACAGAGTCAGCTACAGAGGCTGACATGTGGGACCCGGTCAAAGCTGACGTGCCCAAGTCAACGTTGACAGGCGGGCCCACTGTGGTTAGTGCTAATCTAATAGAGAAATAAAACTAATTAGTTTAGGCACTAGGGCCCACATGGCAGTGGCTCTAGGGGTGGTTTAGCTGGGTCATTAGTGGCTAATGACGAGCCACGTCATCAGTCGTCGGAGTTTCGCCGGCGACGACCATTTCGCGTGGCGGAGATCGTCGGGATCTCGCTACAGCCCACGGTTTGAGGTGGGGTTTGCTCCTGCGGATTGCTGGCGCTCCCGCGCATCTAGTGGTGGTAGCAGCAGCAGCTGGGATGGCCGGAGGTGACGGCGGCGAGCACTTCTGCGGCGGCCGGAGTACGGGCACGCTCGGACACAGCGTTTTGGTGCACGGGAGGACGAGCTGCGGGTTGCTACGGAGTCCCGCGGACTCGCTGAGCACGGGGGTGGGCTCGAATGCGTCGTGGATGCACTCTAGCTACGGCGGTGCCATGGCCGGCGGCGGTGAGCTCTCGGGCTCGGTCGGAAGACGGGGCTAGGGGACGAGAACGGAGGGGGAGAGCGAGGGGGAAGCAACAGGAGCTCACAGTGAACTCTATGGCATCGTCGGAGAGGTCGGGGAAGCCCGGACGGTGACGAATCGAACGGGGCGGCGCTCGGAGCAGAGGAAGAAGACAACAGCGATAGCGGCGCTGCGGGGTGCTCCGGCGTCATGTGGCTCGGCGAAGAGGACGGGGACGTCACGGCGGAGCTCGGGGGCGCGTCGGAGAGGCTCGGAGATAGCTGTGGCCGTGGTGGAGCTCGTCGGCGGCGATGGCTACGTTCGGTTTCGGGGAGAGAGAGCGGCAGAGGCGGGGATGACACGGGGAAGAGGCGAGAGGGACCGGGGTGGCGCGTGGCGTCGTCCAGACGCGTCGGGGAGGGGGCAGGTAGGCAGGGAGGAGTTGGCCTCCTTGGCCGCGCGCGTGCGAGCACGCAGCTGCTCCTACTGGCAGGAGGAAGACGACAGGAGGCGTCAGGTGGGCTGGGCCAGCGAGCTGGGCCGGCTACAGGTAGGTGGCCAGGTAGTCCTTCTCTCTCTCTCTTTTATTTGTTTTGGTTTTCTATTTCTTTGCATTTTGTTTTGATTTGATTTTAAAACATCAAATCATTTTTTTGAACTTTCTGTAAATTGTTATGTGAGCTCAGAAACTAGTCCAAGGTCACAAGCAACTTACAAAAATATTTGAACTTAATTTCTTATAAAACAGAAATAAATTCAACTCAAATATGTCATTGATTTAATTCAAAAGGCCCAAAATAAATATTTCTGTGATTCCAAAAATATTGGTTTGGATTTTACCTCTTACCAATATTTTCACAGAATAATAGGAACATTTTCTTGGACTCATTTGATAAGTTTAAAATGTTGATTATTATTAGAAGGTTTCTGAGGCTTTGAGAATTCCTCAATTCAAATTTCATTTGAATTTAAACATGATGCTCGCAAGGAAGCTAGCCTAGGTCAGACCAGAACTAGGGATGTGACATAGAAGAAGAATGCATTAAAATGTTTGGCACTAAATATTTGAATGATGAGCATTATTGCAATGTTGTTAGTATGAATTCTATGAATATCCATGATGCTAATAATATGCAAAGCCACAAGCTTGGGGATGCTATGTTTGATGAAGATGATATTTTTTGTCCCCCGAGTTTTGATGAGCAAATTACTATGATGAAAGCATGCCTCCTATCTATGATGATTATTGTGATGACATGTATGCTATAGTGAATAATGATAACCATGAAACTTGTAATCTTGATTTTAATTTTCAATCACATGATAATTATATGTGCTAGTCATATTCTTCATGATGCTCTCTTTATGTTTCAATTCTTATCTTTTATGTGAGCATCATTGAATTCATCATGCCTAGCTAGGGGCGTTAAACGTTAGCGCTTGTTGGGAGGCAACCCAATTTTATTTTTGTTCTTTGCTTGTTGCTCCTGTTTAGTAATAAATAATCTATCTAGCCTCTGGTTATGTGGCACCCCGGCTCAGAGAAACCGGAACGCCCCGTATTCCAGACCAGAGATCAAGGAGAAGTCTTCTGGAATATGGCACTGCTTAGCATAGAACAAACCAGCTCTTTATTGCAAGCTATATTGGGTACAAGGGGATTACATCGGCACGGCGACACTACGCCTGCCACGGTTGCTCTATGTAAACAGCAGAACAACTCGACGCAGCGGAATGACTACTGGCAGCGGAACAACGACGGCGGTGATGAACTCCACTCCGCAGGGACTCTGGCTGGAACGCTTATCCTAGCGCGCAAACAAGGGATCCACGACAAACAAGCAATCATATCCGGCATGACCTGCAAAATGGCATGACACGCCAGGTCAGTACATTGAATGTACTTGCAAGCTCATAGCAACCAAAGCAATCAAGACAAACGATAGCATGGCAATTACAGGTTAACAAGCATTAACATGATACTATCAGATCAATCATAGCATGAATAAGATGATACAACTAGAACAATACGAGCATGGCATAAACATATGAACATGATGAGACTAGCATGCAACATGATGAAACTATCATGCACCAACTTACTTTGCTCGGGTTATCTCGTAACCATCACATGCACAAACTTACCATCACGAACATCACACGATCATCTCAGGATCCAATCAAGCTTGGTATTAACCATACCGTAGTAATCATTCATGACCACAAGGAGCTTGGCCTTTACCCTTGACTCTCGCATAACACCACAAATATCCAACAAGTCGGTATTCACGATACCACAGAGATCCTCTTACGATCACATAAATATCAACCAACTTCTTTCATCATCGAACTGGGGTTGTTATTAAGCACATTATTATTACTGTTGACCCATAGTGTGACCAACTATGAACTGGGCCCATATCCGCGGGCGTGGCTATCGATAGATTAAACACACACACTCTGCGTAGGTTAGCACACTGTACCCACACCACGGAACCCTGGCCTCGCACTTCCATTTGGGTGGACCAAAGCGTTCCGACAAAACCGTTCTACTGCCATGACACCCTCCCAGCCACTCCGACCAACTCCCCTTTGGGCTAAGTCCTGGGTGGCCCCGTGCCTACTGAAGGCACCAACGGCCACCGTCGTGGCAAAACGGTCCCAAACGGGGACAAGGATCCATACTCAACAACGGGCACACAAGGCTTATGCCGTCCTACCTGATCAGGGTAGCGCCCGCGCATAACCTTCCCTCGCGGGAGGCACCGTTGAGAGGCATGACAAGAGACCCAGTTAGGACCCCCCATAGGGTAAGCGTGGTTGCACTGGTCAGATCGATATGGTGGCACCATGACTCAGCCAACAGTTGTTCAAGTTCAATTTAATCCGGTTAAACTTGAATGCAATATGCTGAGCCATGACAAAAATAATAGGATGCAACTACAATGCATGAACATGATATCAAACATAAGCATGGGAGTGCATCATAATCAACGAGCATAACAACAACATTTGATCATTTATCCAGATGAGCATGGCATACTGACGAGCATGAATATCACAACTAGAACACTACTCATAGCATAACATGACCACTAGCATCAATAATAAATACCATGCAATAACATAACGATAAAACTACCATGCAAGTATTTAATCAACTGGATGCAAAGAAACATGCATAACAGCGGTAACAAACGATAGTCATGCACCGAAGACCATCACCAACATGTACTACTACCAAGCATGGCCAATATTAAAGTAATACTAGCATGAAGAACATAATAACATAGTGCAAGAAAACATATCATGACGGTAAACACCGATCCATAAGCATAACCGAAATAACGACTGCAGTAGCAAAACAATCAATTAGTTATTAAAGATTCAAGTTGGAAACCAATGCTTCTTCATGGCTATCATACAAATGGTGGTTGTGGCTTGCCTGGGTATGAAGAAGGCTCCGGGGAGAAGTGCGGAAAGATCGCGGAAGGAATCGTCGGAAAGGGTTCTTCCTCGGAGGGGGCTGATTAGGGGCAAGGGCAAAATGGTCATTTTCAGAATGTTGAGACATAGTGAAAATGTGACCAACAGAACAGGCTCGACGAGACGAAGAAGTGGGCTTTAGAATCACCTAAATCGGTGTGGCACCCCGGCTCAGAGAAACCGGAACGCCCCGTATTCCAGCCCAGAGATCCAGGAGAAGTCTTCTGGAATATGGCACTGCTTAGCATAGAACAAACTAGCTTTCTATTATTACACGAATATGAATACAATGTCTCCAATATTACAATGAATAACACCGGCACGGCGACAGTACGCCATCCTCAGTTGCTCTATGCAAGCAGCAGAACAACTCGAAGCAGCGGAAAAACTTCTAGCAGCGGAACAACGACGATGGTGGTGAACTCCACTCCGCAGGGACTCTGGCTGGAACGCTTATCCTAGCTCGCACGAACGGAAACCACAACAAGCAAGCAAGCAAATTTGGCATGACCTGCAAACTGGCATGACACGCCAGGTCAGTACATTGAATGCTTGCAAGCTCACAATAACCAGAAGCATTCAAGAAAGACAACAGCATGGTAATTACAGGTTAAGCAGGAATTATCATGAGATCATCAGGATAGCATGGCATGAACAACATGAACATGATACAACTAGAACAATACGAGCATGGCATGAACATATAAATCTGACGATACTAGCATGCAACATGATGACAGTATATGCACCACTTATTCTGCTCGGGTAACCATCACATGCATCACTTACCCACCTCGGACATCACACGATCATCTCACGATCAAATCAAGCTTGGTATAAACAATAACGTAGTAATCATTAAATGATCACAAGGAGCTTGATCTTTACCCATGATTCTCGCACAACATCAAGAATATCCAACAACTCGGTATTCTCGATACCACGGTGATCCTCTCATGATCACGAACGGAACCACTCTTGGTTCAATGGGTTACCTTGTAACTGAACGGTGATCTTTCCGACGATCACAACCAACGTATCTCATCATCGAACCAGGGTTGTTATTAATCAAGTTATTATTAATACTGATGACTCACAGTGTGACCGGCACGAACTGGGCCCTTATCCGCGGGCGCGGCTATCGATAGATTTAATATACACTCTGCAGAGGTTAGTACACTGTACCCACACCACGGAACCGATGGCCTCGCACTCCCATTTGGGTGGACCAATGGCGTTCCGACAAAACCGATCTACTGCCATGAACTCTCCCGGCCACTCTGACTCACTCCCCACTGGGCTAGTCCTGGGTGGCCCCGTGTCTACCAAAGACACCAACGGTCACCGTCGTGGCCAAAACAATAAACCGTCCCAAACGGGGACATGTGCACATAACAACAACAACGGGCACACAAGGCTTATGTCTGCCTACCTGATCAGGGTAGCGCGCACCCATAACCTTCCCTCGTTGGAGGCACCGGCGAGAGGCACGACAATAGACCCAGTTAGGACCTTCCCATAAAGGTAAGCGTGGTTGCACTGGTCAGCTCGATATGGTGGCACCATGACTCAGCCAACAGTTGTTCAAGTTCAATTTAATCTGGTTAAACTTGAATGCAATATGCTGAGCCATGATAAAATAATATGATGCAATTACAAAGCATGAGCATGATAACTACATAAGCATGAGAGTACAACATAACTATCCACCATATCAACAATGATTCATATCCAACTGAGCATGGCATAATGATGAGCATGAATATTACAAGTACAACACTACTCATAGCATAACATGACCCTTATCATGAACATTAAATACCATGCAAGAACCCATCAATAACATAACCGAGTAAACACTTAACCAAGTAACAGCAAAGGAACAATGCATATTAACGATACTCGGTAACCGACGTTAGTCATGCACCGAAGAACATGACCAACCCAACATGTACTTATATCAAGCATGAACAATTATGAAAGTAATACTAGCAAGTAGAACATGATAACAGAGTGTAAGAAAAGATAGTAAGACGGTAACCACCGATCCATAAGCATAACCGAAATAACGACAGTAGTAGCAAAGCAAGCATATAGTTATTAAAGATTCAAGTTGAAAACCATTGCTACTGCATGGCTATCATGCAAATGGTGGTTGTGGCTTGCCTGGGGATGAAGAATACTCCGGGAAGAAGTGCGGAAAGATCGCAGAAAGATTTGCCGAAAAACGTTCTCTCTTGAAGGGGCTGGTTGGGGGCAAGGGCAAAAAGGTCATTTTTAGAATGTTGTCACATGGTGAAAATGATACCAAAAGAATGGGCTCGACGAAACGAAGAAGTGGGCTTTGGAATCACCTCATTTGGAGTTGTGGTTGAAAAGTTATAGCCCGACGAAGTTCAGGGACCAATCTGTAAAAATAACTCTACAAACAGGCCCCTGAGTTGAAGAAGGAAAACGCATTTTAGGAAATACGCTTTCGGGACAGTGAAGACGTATTCCAGGCCGAAGCCGCAGAACTTTACGCTTTCACTGAAACGAAAGCATACACCAGAGAATACGCTTTCACTTAAACGCGCGCGGGCCCGGGTCTGGGGTCGTTGACGTGCGGGTCCCGTGGGGCGGGGCCTGTCACTTATCCACGTCAGTAGACTAGGTCAACGCGCAGCGGCGGGACCGGCCGCCTAGGTCGCTGCCAGGTGGGGTCAGGGGGGCTGACCAGGTCGTCGTCCTCTACCTCGCTCCCCCGACTAGAAGCAGAGGAAGCCAGGGGAGGGCGCGACGCCGGCGGGGGCCTGGCCAGCTTCGGCCGTCTCAGGCCAGGGGGAGGCCACCGGAGGCCTCGGCAGATGCCCCGCTCCTGTTCAGACCACGCATGGCGGCCGGGAAGGAGCAACGAGGTGACGGGGTTTGCGGCGTCCGAGGACACAGGCGGCGACCAAGTATTGGGGTCGCGGCCACAGTGGCTCCGGCGACGAAACGAGGAACTGGGAGGGTCCGCCGGAGTTTGGTGGGGCTCATGGAGGTGGAAAGAAGGAGAGGGAGGGCATGGTTGGCCGGAATTTAGGCCGGAGGGGGCGGCGGCCATGGCGGCCATTGGGGGGCTCGGGAGCTCTCGAGCTCGAATGAGAGGCTGGGGAGGGGTAGTGGAGCGAGGCAAAGCTGGTGACGAGCTCGGAGGGGGTCGGGGCTTCCTTATATAGGCGGGGCGAGGGGCACGACTGGGGTGCCGTCGCTCGCGCTCGGCCAAGGCTCTGGCGACGCGCAGCGAGCACGGGCGAGCACAGGAAGGCGACGAGGGAGGCAATAGACGAGCTACAGAAGTGCACAGGGTAAGGGGGGCCGAGGGCGCAGAGGAGAAGCGGCCACGGCGCCATTAAAGCTCGGTCGGCCATAGTGCACCCGTGGGCGCGCGGCGACGAGCGCTGACGGAGGGGGAGATGGCTCCAGGAGGACGGCGACGACGCGGTAAAACGGTGAGACATGCTCAAGAGCTCTACCACGACGAGAGGGAGAGGGGTCCGAGCAAGAATCCATCCAGCTCACGTCCATGGCATGCCAGAGCTCGTGATCACCACGTGCACTGGTGCACACAGTGCCACACGGCCGTCCAAACGATGTCTGGGGGTTTGTCCTTCTTGGGGAGGTTGCTACTGCGGTGGTATTTTGGTTAAAAGTGCTCTGGTTAAATGGTAAGTAACCTCTGAAGTTTACTGCAGTAAACCTGGGTGAGCACTGTTGATCAACAGGAAGGAGATTGGGAGCAATGGAGTTGTCTGCAAGGTTTAGGGTAAGAAGGACTTTCATCCTGGTAACTTTTAGAAGATTTGGACCAAGATGAATCATAGTTGCTTCACAACTGCATATTTAGTCCAGAATCAAGATCATGATGGTGCACTCACATGGAGTGTCAAATTGAGGTAAAAGTTGGCAAGGCTTAGTGATTTGGTCATAGTGAGAAGCTGTAACAATTTCATACCAATTGGATTCACCAAAATGGTACTTCCTTCACAGCTATCTTCACTGACCAGAATCTTGCAAGAATTTTGGAGAAATATTGGCTAAGTGAAATGGTGCCAAATTTGGTGGAGATATGTTATAAGAGTAGAGGCACAATCTGGTAATTTATCAGGATTTTTGAAGCAATATAAAATGCACTTGCTTCACAACCTGAAAATATTGCCAGAATCAAAGATTTGGTCCTGTGCTCACATAGATCAAGGGATGGAGCTGAAATTTGGAGGAGGCTAATTATATGAGCACATGAAGAGGCATGCAAAATTTCAACTCATTTGGATAACCCTAGCTAGCACTTCCTTTACAGTGGCTTCTATTTGACAGTAACTTTAAAAAAATCACTGAGGAAGATTGGCTAGGCAAATAAAGTTGAATTTTGGCATGTGGCAATTATTTGGACATAAAAGAATGCCCAACAAGTTTGGGAGCAAACAAGATTGGATAGGTGGCACTTCCTTCACAAAATGCCACTTTGGACATAAATGAAGAATAATTATTGGGGAATTATTCTTGGGCTAGGACAGGAAATTTTGGGCATAATTGAGCAACATATGACCCAAAGGAATTATGAGAATTATTTGGGAATTTATGGATGGACAGAAATATAGGTTGCTTCACAACCTAGGGCAGACAGGGTTATTCCTTTAATAGAAAAAGGAATATTTCCTAGAAAAATATTTTAGGGTTTGGTCAAGGAGTGGGGTGACATGATCTTGGCAATGTTTTGAGAATGATGAGCCACTTGGGAGAGGAAATGAAGATGATTTCCCAGGTGACAAGGCCACAGAACCACTCCAAAAAGAAAAACAGAGCAAAAACCAATTAAATTAAAAGAAAAAGAAAAGGGCCAAAAACCAGGCTATTACAAACCTTCCCCTCTTAAAGAAATCTCGCCCTCGAGATTTGGTTGCTCAGGGAACAAGTATGACTTTAGGACACCGTTTCCAACTTGGGTATCCTTTTTCCTTTATTTATTGTTCCCCCAAGAATTTCAGATGATTAACTTACCTTGCTCTGGGGTGGCTTGCTTCACCTTTCCCCAAATTCTGACGGGTCTTTGCTCATATACCAATTCCTTTTTACTGAAGTTGATTCTCCATACATGTGGTGATATCCAATGGATCTGTGCATAAATTTTCTTTTGGTCATGAAAATCTTTTTACTTCGGTCATGGGGCTGCTTCAAATAAATGCAAGCCTTCTGGTTTCAACAAATGCTGAGAATTAATCATGGCCATCTTCTGACAGAATCTGACTACTCATAAGTGGTACTGATTTAGTTTTGTTTCATTCCTTTGGCTCGAGCATGAGATATGTCCCAAAGATTCGACTGCCTTTTGTCGTGAGCAATATAACGGGGCATGGAGTTATAGCTGAGTCATACCTCAAATATTTACGTCTTGAGACTGGCCCGACAGGGGGCTGACGGACAAATGCTTTTCCTGACAGACTGACCGTGTACTTGTTTTCGTTGGTGAGTATTCCGGATCTGAGCTGGTTGTTCAGATTTTGACTTCCTCATTTTGTCGGTATGCCCATTTGGATTTTTCACACTAACCATTCCAAGCGGGTCAGCGGGATATGAAATCCTTGTAGAGCATAGTAATCCACTGAGGGTATACCTTTGTGGCTCCATATGTAATCTGGCCACTAACTGACTTGGGTATCCGGACCCTGATGGTCATGCAAAAAATCATCATACCGTTGCTATCAGTCTCACTCTTTAACGGTCATGATTTTCTTTGTTAGGATACCTTACAAAAATAGGTTGGCTACATATATCCTTGATTCTTTGTATGACCATGGTTGTGGCTAGTGCGATATTTTTGTCATTATTCCTGGTGCTTGGGTTCCGCACGTATATGACATATACTCGGGGCTTGTAGCTGTACAGAGCTCTTTGTTGAGGCCAACCATACAAGAGTTCATGAGATCTCCTTGTCGGTGCGGGGGTATTGGCCTTGGTGGCCACTGTCAAGACTGTTGATTCTGTAATGTCTTATCCAGATCTTGTCGATCCTTGTAATTTATGAGATGTATCTCTGCTTATCTTCATTTGCATGATTCATGAGGTTGTGGGATCCATACTTTCCTTAGGTATATCTGTTGGATCCTTGTCGTACCTTGTGTGAGTGACTGATATGATTGGGAATGCATGCTCACCATATATGTAAGAATCATAGGCAACCGAACACTTGATCCTTGAGGTAGGCATATGTTTTGACTGATTTGTGCTTCTAACCAAAAATATTGCCGATCTGACTCTTGAGATGCACTGCCATATATTGCCAACTCGCCGCATAATCTCTGAGGACGGTGCAATAGTGTGGTACTGACGCGGACTAATTGGCTTACAAGAGAAGCCATCCGAGTAGCTTGCTGAGGAAGACTTGTTAACTTCTGCTCAAATCTTTTGTCTGGGTAGCGTGTCGAAGAAGGCTCTATAGCTTGTACACGAAGCTTGGTCTGATTATTGTGCTGGAGAAGCCTGAGTTCCGTACTTGAGAAGCTTCTCCTCGGGTTTGCTTGTCGAGAAAAATTCATTTTCGTCTATCAGAATCTTTTACCGAGGTATCTTGCTAAGAAAGACCGGGTATCTTTTGGACCGGAAATTGTTCACATATCATGTTGAGGAAAATCGAGGAGCCTTGCATCATAAATTTCTTCCGATAACGTGTGGGAGAAGACTGAGTTTCTCATATTCAAACTTCATACTATGATATGCAGACTCAAATCCACACACACACACACACCCATAATATTCGGTGGCTGATAATTTGCATGAGAAAATTTGTTTGACTGTCTACCTTGAGCATATCACATTCTGACTTTATTTTGGATGATAACATATCTCAGTATCATGCATTGCTGAGCCAAAATTTTATATATGATCCATACCTTTGACTGGAAATATACTATTGATCTTGTACCTGACTTGATCGTTACTGTTGTGAGGATTTTGTACAGATGTAGACTTGAGTTATCCGTACTGTTGTGAGGAGTGCACACTAATGCAAAATTGATTATCAGCCTCAAAATCAGATATTCCCCATTTCACTGAAGTCGGCTAAGAATTCCATTCTGTTTAGATGAGTTTCCAAATATTGAACTCCTGATTACTTCTTCGAGTCCGGTGTCAGTTGATGAGCAACTCTTTATAGGGGAAAAATAATGTAACACCGGGGCCCAAAAAGAAAGAAGCAAAAGAAAACTCAAAAACACACAACAACAATCAATTCACACACAATCAATGTCACATATTACTGCTAGTCACACAATATGCATGCCTACTTAAGCACACAAATCTCGCGGGATCTCTGGTTCTACGATCTAGCATGCTGTGATGGTGTGCACGAGGACGAATAAATGTGTGGAAGAATTAGTGTAAACAACGCTACACCAAGTGCTAGCTTAGCCAGGTAGCAACCTGGACTAGCTCGGAGGCGAGGACGCACTCGATAAACCTGTAGTGGGACACGAAGGTCGCAACCACATTATTATCAAGCGTACGGAAAAAGATCCGTACTCGTCCAAGGAATTGGATAGCGGGGGAAAACTGAGGCTGCTGACATTGCCCTTTCTTGATAACTAAGATCATTAAGGGTTTCCAACATGGCAAAATAAAAGAGCGATTCGGGATAGAAGCATGTCCGTCACCGAAACGATAGACGGGTCTGAAAGGAGGATATCGGCGAGATACCTGAGCACCATTTTTGCAAACGGTGTCGGGATCACTTGGCATCACTCTGCTGGGACTGAAATGACACCAAACACCGAAGAACGAGCAGGAAAAGAAAACTGGAGAAATGCAAAGGCTGAGCTGTAGTGGATCTGAACTATTGCCAGCAACACTCACCAGATAAACCATTAGCAACAATTACTAAGGCTATATGCATGCTATGCAACAAACAAATGCAGCAACCAAATGCAATAACCAGGCCGGACTTTAAAGTACTGATTTCTACTGGTTTCTACCGCTCGTGCTGACTAGGGCGTGCTACAGCCAGACCTGCTCTGGTACCAAGCGCTATGGCACCCTGGCTCAGAGAAACCGGAACGCCCCGTATTCCAGCCCAGAGATCGAGGAGAAGTCTTCTGGAATACGACACTGCTTAGCATAGAACAAACTAGCTTTCTATTATTACACGAATATGAATACAAGGTCTCTGATATTACAATGAATAACATCAGCACAGTGACACTACGCCATCCTCAGTTGGTCTATGCAAGCAGCAGAACAACTCGAAGCAGCGGAAAAACTTGTAGCAGCGGAACAACGACGACGGTGGTGAACTCCACTCCGCAGGGACTCTGGCTGGAACGCTTATCCTAGATCGCACGAACGGAAACCATGACACGCAAGCAAATCCGGCATGACCTGCAAACTGGCATGACACGCCAGGTCAGTACATTGAATGTACTTGCAAGCTCACAATAACCAGAAGCATTCAAGACAGACAACAACATGGCAATTACAGGTTAAGCAGGAATTATCATGAGATCATCAGGATAGCATGGCATGAACAACATGAACATAATACAGCTAGAACAATACGAACATGGCATGAACATATAAATCTGACAATACTAGCATGCAACATGATGACACTATATGCACAACTTATTCTGCTCGGGTAACCATCACATGCATCACTTACCCACCTCGGACATCACACGATCATCTCAGGATCAAATCAAGCTTGGTATAAACAATACTGTAGTAATCATTAAATGATCACAAGGAGCTTGATCTTTACCCATGATTCTCGCACAACATCAAGAATATCCAACAACTCGGTATTCTCGATACCACGGTGATCCTCTCATGATCACGAACGGAACCACTCTTGGTTCAACGGGTTACCTTGTAACCGAACAGTGATCTTTCCGGCGATCACAACCAACATATCTCATCATCGAACCAGGGTTGTTATTAATCAATTTATTATTAATACTATTGACTCACAGTGTGACCGACACGAACTGGGCCCTTATCCGCGGGTGCGGCTATCGATAGATTTAATACACACTCTGCAGAGGTTAGTACACTATACCCACACCACGGAACCCATGGCCTCGCACTCCCATTCGGGTGGACCAACGGCGTTCCGACAAAACCGATCTACTGCCATGACACTCTCCCGGCCACTCCGACTCACTCCCCACCGGGCTAGTCCTGGGTGGCCCCGTGTCTACCAAAGACACCAACGGCCACCGTTGTGGCCAAAACAATAAACCATCCCAAACGGGGACATGTGCACATAACAACAACAATGGGCACACAAGGCTTATGTCCGCCTACCTAATCAGGGTAGCGCGTGCCCATAACCTTCCCTCGTTGGAGGCACCGGCGAGAGGCACGACAATAGACCCAGTTAGGACCTTCCCATAAAGGTAAGTGTGGTTGCACTGGTCAGCTCGATATGGTGGCACCATGACTCAGCCAACAGTTGTTCAAGTTCAATTTAATCCGGTTAAACGTGAATGCAATATGCTGAGCCATGATAAAATAATATGATGCAATTACAAAGCATGAGCATGATAACAACATAAGCATGAGAGTACAGCATAACTATCCACCATATCAACAATGATTCATATCCAACTGAGCATGGCATAATGATGAGCATGAATATTACAAGTACAACACTACTCATAGCATAACATGACCCTTATCATGAACATTAAGTACCATGCAAGAACACATCAATAACATAACCGAGTAAACACTTAACCAAGTAACAGCAAAGGAACAATGCATATTAACGATACTCGGTAACCGACGTTAGTCATGCACCGAAGAACATGACCAACCCAACATGTACTTCTATCAAGCATGAACAATTATGAAAGTAATACTAGCAAGTAGAACATGATAGCAGAGTGTAAGAAAAGATAGCAAAACGGTAACCACCGATACATAAGCATAACCGAAATAACGACAGTAGTAGCAAAGCAAGCATACAGTTATTAAAGATTCAAGCTGAAAACCAGTGCTACTGCATGGCTATCATGCAAATGGTGGTTGTGGCTTGCCTGGGGTTGAAGAATACTCCGGGAAGAAGTGCGGAAAGATCGCAGAAAGATTTGCCGGAAAACGTTCTCTCTTGAAGGGGGCTGGTTAGGGGCAAGGGCAAAAAGGTCATTTTTAGAATGTTGCCACATGGTTAAAATGGTACCAACAGACTGGGCTCGACGAAACTAAGAAGTGGGGTTTGGAATCACCTCATTTGGAGTTGTGGTTGAAAAGTTATAGCCCGACGAAGTTCAGGGACCAATCTGTAAAAATAACTGTACAAATAGGCCCGTGAGCTGAAAAAGAGAAAACACAATTTAGGAAATACGCTTTCGGGACAGTGAAGACGTATTCCAGGCCGAAGCCGCAAAACTTTACGCTTTCACTGAAACGAAATCGTACACGCGCAGGCCCGGGTCTGGGGTCGCTGACGTGCGGGTCTCGTGGGGCGGGGCCCGTCACTTATCCACGTCAGCAGACCGGATCAACGCGCAGCGGCGGGACCGGCCGCCTGGGTCGCTGCCAGGTGGAGTCAGGGGGGGCTGACCAGGTCGTCGTCCTCTTCCTCGCCCCCCGACCAGAAGCAGAGGAAGCCAGGGGAGGGCGCGACGCCGGCGGGGGCCTGGCCAGCTCCGGCCGTCTCAGGCCAGGGGGAGGCTACCGCAGGCCTCGGCAGATGCCCCGCTCCCGTCCAGACCATGCATGGCGGCCGGGTAGGAGCAGCGAGGCGACGGGGTTCACGGCATCAGAGGACAGAGGCAGCGGCCAAGTATTGGGGTCGCGGCCACAGTGGCTCCGGCGACGAAACGAGGAACTGGGAAGGTCCGCCGAAGTTTGGTGGGGCTCATGGAGGTGGAAAGAAGGAGAGGGAGGGCATGGTTGGCCGGAATTTAGGCCGGAGGGGGCGGCGGCCATGGCGGCCATTGGGGGGCTCGGGAGCTCTCGAGCTCGAATGAGAGTCTGGGGAGGGTAGTGGAGCGAGGCAAGGCTGGTGACGAGCTCGGAGGGGGTCGGGGCTTCCTTATATAGGCGGGGCGAGGAGCAGGGCTCGGGTGCCACCGCTCGCGCTCGGCCAAGACTCTGGCGACGCGCAGCGAGCACGGGAAGGCGACGAGGGAGGCAACGGACGAGCTACTGAAGTGCACAGGATAAGGGGGGCCGAGGGCGCAGAGGAGAAGTGGCCACGGCGCCATTAAAGCTCAGTCGGCCACAGTGCGCCCGTGGGCGCGCGGCGACGAGCGTTGACGGAGGGGGAGATGGCTCCAGGAGGACGGCGACACGCGGTAAAACGGTGAGGCATGCTCAAGAGCGCTAAGACGACGCGAGGGAGAGGGGCCCAAGCAAGAATCCATCCAGATCGCGTCCATGGCATGCCAGAGCTCATGATCACCGCGTGCACTGGTGTACACAGTGCCACACGGCCGTCCAAACGATGTCTGGGGGTTTGTCCTTCCTAGGGAGGTTGCAACGGCGGTGGTATTTTGGTTAAAAGCGCTCTGGTTAAATGGTAAGTAACCTATGAAGTTTACTGCAGTAAACTTGGGTGAGCACTGGTGATCAACAAGAAGGAGATTGGGAGCAATGGAGTTGTCTGCGAGGTTTAGGGTACGAAGGGCTTTCATCCTGGTAACGTTTAGAAGATTTGGACCAAGATGAATCATAGTTGCTTCACAACTGCATATTTAGTCCAGAATCAAGATCATGATGGTGCACTCACATGGAGTGTCAAATTGAGCTAAAATTTGGCAAGGCTTACTGAGTTGGTCATAGTAAGAAGTTGTAACAATTTCATACCAATTGGATTCACCAAAATGGTACTTCCTTCACAGCTATCTTCACTGACCAGAATCTTGCAAGAATTTTGGAGAAATATTGGCTAAGTGAAATGGTGCCAAATTTGGTGAAGATATGTTATAAGAGTAGAGGCACAATCTGGTAATTTATCAGGATTTTTGAAGCAATATAAAATGCACTTGCTTCACAACCTGAAAATATTGCCAGAATCAAAGATTTGGTCCTGTGCTCACATAGATCAAGGGATGGAGCTGAAATTTGGAGGTGGCTAATTATATGAGCACATGAAGAGGCATGCAAAATTTCAACTCATTTGGATAACCCTAGCTAGCACTTCCTTTACAGTGGCTTCTGTTTGACAGTAACTTTAAAAAAATCACTGAGGAAGATTGGCTAGGCAAATAAAGTTGAATTTTGGCATGTGGCAATTATTTGGACATAAAAGAATGCCCAACAAGTTTGGGAGCAAACAAGATTGGATAGGTGGCACTTCCTTCACAAAATGCCACTCTGGACAGAAATGAAGAATAATTATTGGGGAATTATTCTTGGGCTAGGACAGGAAATTTTGGGCATATTTGAGCAACATATGACCCAATGGAATTATGAGAATTATTTGGGAATTTATGGATGGACAGAAATATAGGTTGCTTCACAACCTAGGGCAGACAGGGTTATTCCTTTAATAGAAAACGGAATATTTCCTAGAAAAAGATTTTAGGGTTTGTTCAAGGAGTGGGGTGACATGATCTTGGCAAGGTTTTGAGAATGGTGAACCACTTGGGAGAGGAAATGAAGATGATTTCCCAGGTGACAAGGCCACAGAACCACTCCGAAAAGAAAACAGAGCAAAAACGAATTAAATTAAAAGAAAAAGGAAAGGGCCAAAACCAGGCTGTTACAATCGGAGTTGTGTTTGAAAAGATACCGTCGTTCGTTCGTTAGGCAGAAAACAAATAAAATCTTATTCATTTCTGCCCTAAACAAACGAACGTTCACAAAATAGGGGTTTTGGCCGGCGGCTGGAAAAATAGAAAGCGCCTTTTGGGAAATACGCTTTCCTGCAGGGAAAACGTACTCTGGTTATAAGACGCAGAGGAATACGCTTTCGGCTACAAAAAACGTAAAGCAGAGAAGGCGTCTCCACTTATCCACGTCATCAGCGCGGGGTCAACGGGCGGAGGGGCTGACGGGTGGGGTCGCGGGGTCAACGGCCAGCTGGCGGGGAGGGGTCGTCGTCTTCATATTTCCCCCATGCTCGCCCGCGGTCAAGAGAGAGGCCGCCGGTGCTGGCGCTCGTTCGGGCGGCTCCGGCCCTCTCCGGCGGAGCTTGGACCGTCGTTGGGATCGGGGGGAGGCGCCGCACCCATCCAGGCAGGGCACGGGCCTCGGGGAAACCGAGCACGAGGGCTCCTACGAGCGCGGCGGAGACCGGCGACGGGCAGAGAGGAGTTCGGGGCTACAGCGCTCCGGCGACGAGGACAAGGGGGTGGGGAGGGTCTGCTAGCTCCGGTGGGTCTACGAGTGGATGACGGAGAGGAGGAGGGGCGCTACCGTGCTCGAATTTGAAACGAGCAGAACGGCGGCCATGTCAACGGTTTGCGGCGAGGAAGGACTCCGGGGCTCAGGAGACTAGCTAGGGAGGGGTCTGGGAGTGAGGTGAGGCCGCTGGTGAGGTCGAGGCACCTCGTGGTGGGCTTATATAGCCGAGGGGAGGGGGAGGCGAGCTGGCAGCTCTGCGGACGCGTGTCCGGCACCGCAGACACGTGTGCTAGCGGCCAAGCTCGGGCGGCGACGAGGGAAAGGCCCAAAGGGGGTTCACGGAGTCGAGGAGAGCTCTGGGACAAGAGAGGAAGAAGCCATGGCGCCATTAATGCCTTGTCGGCATTGTGCGCCCGTGGACGCGCTCTATTTCTCGATGGGGACGGGTCACCGGGGAAGCAAATGGAGGGGGCAAGCGCTCCAGAGGGACGGCGACAATGCGTGCTAGCTGTTAGACACGCTCACGCGCGTGAAGACGATGAGAGGAGGAGGGGCCCGAAGCAAAACGACGCTCGGGACATGACCATTGCTGCCAGAGCGTGTGCAAACGACGCGGTCACCACTGTGACCGGCAAGGAGGGGACGTGAGAGGCTGCAGCGTGATGTCCAGTGACGAGTCCTTGCATTACCGAGGCTGGGGGAAGCGATAGATCAAGCAGAGGTGCACTGGATCGATGTGATTTCTCCGCTGAAGTTTGCTGTATCAAATTGAATCAAGTTACAGTGATCAACAGCGAAGAGCTTGGAGCCAAATGAGTTGTCTAGTGTGTTTATGATAGGAAGGACAAGAATCCTGTGAAGTTTGGGGGGATTTGGACTACTAATTAATATAGTTGCTTTACAACTAAGTAATCTGGTCTAGAATGAAGATCATGATGATGCACTCAAATGGAGAAGCCACTTGAGCTGAAATTTGGCAAGGCAGGGTTATTTGGCCATATGAAGATGCTGCAAAAGGTTTCATACCTATTGGATAAACCAAAATGGTACTTCCTTCACAAACATTTCCACTGACCAGAAACTTGCAAAACTTCTAGAGGGAAATTGGCTAAATGGAATGAGCCCAAATCTGGTGGAGATAGTTTATATAGATAGGAGAAGGCCTAGAAAGTTTTTTAGACATAATGGAGCAAGATAAAATATACTTGCTTCATTAACTGAAAATTTGGACAGAAACAAAGATTTGAAGCTGTGCTCACATGGATGCATTGCATGAGCTCAAATCTTGTGGAGAGCTTTTAATTGATGATATGAAAGACCATGCAAAAGTTCAACTCAATTGGATTAACCTAGCTAGTACTTCCTTCACAACCAATTCCCTTAGACAGGAACTTTGAAAAATTGCTCAGGAATATTTACTAGGCAAATTAAGTTGAAATTTGTCATGAGGCAATTATTTGGACATGAAAAGATGTCCAAGAAGTTTGGAGTCACTTGGGCAAAGATAAATGGCGCTTGCTTCACAATCTGTCACTCAGGACAGAATAGGAAATGAATTATTTGAGCATGATGATAAACATGGCAAATGAAATATTTTGCCACATTTGAGGAAGATATGACCCAAAAAATTTATGAGAATTATTTGGGAATTTTAGGAGTGACAGGAATATAGGTTGCTTCACAACCTAGGGCAATTAGGGTTATTCCTTTAATAGAAAAGGAATATTCCCAATAAAAAGAATATTGGGATTTGGTCTAGGATGAAAATGGAAAGGTCTAGGGAAGGATTTGGGTATGACAAACCACTCTGGAAGAAAACAAGAGGTCATCTTCTTCAGTTTCCAGACCACATAGCCACGGAAAAAGAAATCTCAGGCAAAAACCTCAGAAAATCAAAAGAAAAAGAAAGGGCCAAAAATCAGGCTGTGACAGACCTCCCCCCTTAAAGAAATCTCGTCCTCGAGATTTGGTTGCTCAGGGAACAAGTATGCATATACTGACTTAAGGAAACCATTTCCAACTCGGGTATCCTTTTTCTATTATTGATTGTTCCCATTAAATTCTTCATCTGACTTGCCGGACTGGCTCTGGGGCGGTTTGCTTCACTGTATCCATATCCTAGCAGATCTTACTTCCCATTTTCCTGCTTATACTGGCTCCAATTCTGCTCATATCTACTGACTTATATGAGATTTACCATGTCTGAAATATATGCCTGTCGCACAAATCCGAGAGTGATTTCCAATTGCCGTGTCGGTACTGAAAACTGTCCACGAATTAGTGATCAGATTTTCCTGATGAACCCCCAAGCTCTGACTCCTTGCGTTGGGTTTCTCCACTTAACTGCAGGTCCTTCGGGTTCCAAACAGTGAGGTGAGGCATAACTGCTTTCCTGACAGATTCTGACTTATCACAGGACTTTCTGAATCATCCTGACTGGCTCCACTGTCTTGAGTCTCAACTTCATACCAAATGTTTGATTGTCGCCTATTGTGGCCAGCATAAGGGGCATGACCTTATCTGATAATATCCTCATCCAGAACTGACGGTGGTTCAAAATTGAGTAGACCCCTTAGGTGAATATCCATGGTGGTCGATACTGACTCAGACTGTCCGGGGTATCTGCACCATGTGAGTCATGCAACAATTATCCGTCTTGCTCCTTCATTACTGCTTTCTTGATCCGGATCCTTGGTTGAAAGAGCGGGGTCATATTACTTCTTCGGGTGCAACATTCTGATAGGCATACTTTTATCCTCATCTCCTGCCATGGTAGCATCATTGGAATGGCAGGTTCATCATCTCTCAAGTTCTGACCGTAGAAAAATGATCATCCGAACCCTTGCAAGAAATCGGTAAATAAATCAGTAGCGACCAGAACGGTCTTTACAACTCAGATCTGGGACATCACTTAAATAGCTCAACCACGGCTCAAGACGGCCGAAAAGCAGCTCAGAACATGAGATCGGGTTGATAAGAAGAAAGTGGCAGTTCCCTAAGATAGCCTAAAAGTAGCTAAAAGCATAGGGCCACTGTCACAAAAAGAAACTCAACAGCTGTACGAGACGGCTGGAAAGCATCTCAGAACTCGTGACAGTTGTTGAATAGAGAAATATAAAGTCGGCATCCACCCTGGACGACCAAAAACGGCTCAGAACACAGGCGTGGTGCCGTTACCAGAGAAAAGAAGACAAGGGCTCATCAGTATCATATTCCAGGTTCACCGGTACTTGTACAGAGCTTAGTGTTGTCGTCAATCCTCATAGTCCTTTGTCACACTGAGGTGTATATCTGGCTTCCTTCACATATATCTGAGAATCTAATTCCCGAGGCAGACTTGTGTTCTGACTGATTCTTGCTTCTCACAACTGTTGCAGATCTGATTCTGACATCTGCTGTCAATTCACAATGTACTCTTGCACCAGTGCCGTACTGAGGACGATTGGATGGCTTATGCTGAAAACCATCGAGAGTATCTTGCTGAGGAAGACTGGGTTATGTGCTGAAACAGGAATTGCTGGACCATCCTCCTTTCTGAGTATGTGGCACATCCTTGCTTTCTTCTAGGCATATCATGTTTCCATATCATCCTCCACAAAGAATCAAACCTTGTATATGAACCATACCTTTGACTGAAATTGCACTGTTGGTCTTGCACATAGCTTATCTTCTTGCTGATCTGATCATTTCTGTCATGAAGAGTGCACAGTGAGGCAAACTTGATTATCCGTATTGTTGTAAGGAGTGCACGCTGATGCAAACATGATACTGACTGTCCATTCAGGATTCCTTTTGCGTTCAGACGAGGTATTCCAAATTTCACTGCAGTCTGCTGATAACTTCATTCCGTTTATCTGAGCTTCCAAATATTTGAATTCCTTATTGATTCTTCAGGTCCGGTGTCGATTGATGAGCAACTTTAATAAGGGGAAAAAATTGTAACACAGAAGTCCCAAAGAAAGAAATAAAAGAAACGACGAAAACAAAAGCACACAAGCATACTAATAAAATAAAGCAATCAACACATATTACTGCTACTCACACAATAATATGCATGCACACCTAAGCACACAAGTCTCATGGAAACTCCGGTATTGCGGTCTACTATGCTGTGACGGTGTGCACGAAAGTGAATCTGTGTGTGGAAAGAGTTGGCGTAACCAAGGCTACACCAAGCGCTGGCTGAACACCAGCTGGATCTGGATGGATACGGAGCGAGGACGGACTTGGTGATGAAGTAGCGAGACACAAGGTCACGGCCACGTCATCATCAAGCGTACGAAGGGGAACCGTACACGTTCCAAAGAATGGAATGACAGGGCAATATAGTGGAGGAAAAGCAAGGTTTGATGGCATTGCCCTTTTCCGATAACAAGTATCAGTAAGGATTGCCAAAGGGACGAGATGGATGGCACGATTCGGGATAGAGGCATGGCTATCACCTAAATAATACGTGTGGGTGGCAGAAAGATATCGACGCGATACCTGAGCATAACTCCTGCAACTGGTGTCTGGAACACTTGGTACTAGGGCATCATTCTGCTGGGACAGAGATGACTCCAAACACTGAAAAGCAGGCATGCTGAGAAGGAGGGTGCAGGTAGTGGATCGAAACCGATATGACCTACACTCACAAGATTAACCGTTAGCGGCAAGATAATAATCTATATGTATGCTATGCAACAAAAAAATGCAGCAATCAAGTGCAACAAATCAATTGGGGTCTATACTACCGTTTCTAACGTCGCGCGGGCTAGGGCATCCTACAGCCAGACCTGCTCTGATACCAAGCCTGTGGCACCCAGGCTCAGAGAAACCGGAACGTCCCGTATTCTAGCCTAGAGATCAAGGAGAAATCTTCTGGAATACGGCGCTGCTTAGCATAGAACAAACCAGCTCTTTATTGCAAGCTATATTGGGTACAAGGGGATTACATCGGCACGACGACACTACGCCTGCCACGGTTGCTCTATGTAAACAGCAGAACAACTCGACGCAGCGGAATGACTACTGGCAGCGGAACAACGACGGCGGTGATGAACTCCACTCCGCAGGGACTCTGGCTGGAACGCTTATCCTAGCACACAAACAAGGGATCCACGGCAAACAAGCAATCATATCCGGCATGACCTGCAAACTGGCATGACAAGCCAGGTCAGTACATTGAATGTACTTGCAAGCTCACAGCAACCAAAGCAATCAAGACAAACAATAGCATGGCAATTACAGGTTAACAAGGATTAACATGATACTATCAGATCAATCATACCATGAATAAGATGGTACAACTAGAATAATACGAGCATGGCATAAACATATGAACATGATGAGACTAGCATGCAACATGATGAAACTATCATGCACCAACTTACTCTGCTCGGGTTATCTCGTAACCATCACATGCACAAACTTACCATCACGAACATCACACGATCATCTCAGGATCCAATCAAGCTTGGTATTAACCATACCGTAGTAATCATTAATGACCACAAGGAGCTTGACCTTTACCCTTGACTCTCGCATAACACCACAAATATCCAACAAGTCGGTATTCACGATACCACACTGATCCTCTTACGATCACATAAATATCAACCAACTACTTTCATCATCGAACTGGGGTTGTTATTAAGCACATTATTATTATTGTTGACACATAGTGTGACCAACTACGAACTGGGCCCATATCCGCGGACGCGGCTATCGATAGATTAAACACACATACTCTGCAGAGGTTAGCACACTGTACCCACACCACGGAACCCTGGCCTTGCACTCCCATTCGGGTGGACCAAAGCGTTCCAACAAAACCGTTCTACTGCCATAACACCCTCCCGGCCACTCCGACCAACTCCCCTTTGGGCTAAGTCCTGGGTGGCCTCGTGCCTACCGAAGGCACCAACGGCCACCGTCGTGGCAAAACGGTCCCAAACGGGGACAAGGATCCATACTCAACAACGGGCACACAAGGCTTATGCCGTCCTACCTGATCAGGGTAGCGCCCGCGCATAACCTTCCCTCGCGGGAGGCACCGTTGAGAGGCATGACAAGAGACCCAGTTAGGACCCCCCATAGGGTAAGCGTGGTTGCACTGGTCAGATCGATATGGTGGCACCATGACTCAGCCAACAGTTGTTGAAGTTCAATTTAATCCGGTTAAACTTGAATGCAATATGCTGAGCCATGACAAAAATAACAGGATGCAACTACAATGCATGAACATGATATCAACCATAAGCATGGGGATGCATCATAATCAACGAGCATAACAACAACATTTGATCATTTATCCAGATGAGCATGGCATACTGACGAGCATGAATATCACAACTAGAACACTACTCATAGCATAACATGACTACTAGCATCAATAATAAATACCATGCAATAATATAACGATAAAACTACCATGCAAGTATTTAATCAACTGGATGCAAAGAAACATGCATAACGGCAGTACTCGGAACAGACGATAGTCATGCACCGAAGACCATCACCAACATGTACTACTAACAAGCATGGCCAATATTAAAGTAATACTAGCATGAAGAACATAATAACATAGTGCAAGAAAACATATCATGACGGTAAACACCGATCCATAAGCATAACCGAAATAACGACAGCAGTAGCAAAACAATCGAACAGTTATTAAAGATTCAAGTTGGAAACCAGTGCTTCTGCATGGATATCATGCAAACGGTGGTTGTGGCTTGCTTGGGTATGAAGAAGGCTCCGGGGAGAAGTGTGGAAAGATCGCGGAAGGAATCGCCGGAAAGGGTTCTCCCTCGGAGGGGGCTGATTAGGGGCAAGGGCAAATGGTCATTTTTAGAATATTGAAACATAGTGAAAATGTGACCAACAGAACGGGCTCGACGAGACGAAGAAGTGGGCTTTAGAATCACCTTAATCGGAGTTGTGCTTGAAAAGATACGACCGTTCGTTTGTTAGGAAGAAAACAAATAAAATCTTATTCATTTCTGCCCTAAACAGATGAACATCCACAAAATAGGGGTTTCGGCCGGCGTCTGGAAAAATAGAAAGCGCCTTTTGGGAAATACGCTTTCCTGCAGAGAAAACGTACTCTGGTTATAAGATGCGGAGGAATACGCTTTCGGCTACAGAAAACGTAAAGCAGAGAAGGCGTCTTCACTTATCCAAGTCATCAGCGCGGGGTCAACGGGCGGAGGGGCTGATGGGTGGGGTCGCGGGGTCAACGGCCAGCTGGCGGGGAGGGGTCGTCGTCTTCGTCTTCCCCCCGTGCTTGCCCGCGGTCCAGAGAGAGGCCGCCGGTGCCGGCGCTCGTCTGGGCGGCTCCGGCCCTCTCCGACGGAGCTTGGACCGCCATTAGGATCGGGGGGAGGCACCGCACCCACCCAGGCAGGGCACGGCCCTTGGGGAAAACGAGCACGAGGGCTCCTACGAGCGGCGACGGGCAGAGAGGAGTTCGGGGCTACGGTGCTCCGGCGACGAGGACAAGGGGGTGGGGAGGGTCTGCTAGCTCCGGAGGGTCTACGAGTGGATGACGGAGAGGAGGAGGGGCGCTGCCGTGCTTGAATTTGAAACGAGCAGAACGGCGGCCATGGCGATGGTTTGCGGCGAGGAGGGACTCCGGGGGTTGGGAGACTAGCTAGGGAGGGGTCTGGGAGTGAGGTAGGGCCACTGGTGAGGTCGGGGCACCTCGTGGTGGGCATATATAGCCGAGGGGCGGGGGAGGCGAGCTGGCAGCTCCGCGGACACGTGTCCGGCGCTGTGGACACGTGTGCTCGCGGCCAAGCTCGGGCAGCAACGAGGGAAAGGTCCAAAGGGGGTTCACGGAGCCAAGGAGAGCTCGGGGACAAGAGAGGAAGAAGCCATGGCGCCATTAATGCCTTGTCGGCACTATGCGCCCGTGGACGCGCTCTGTTTCTCGACGGGGATAGGTCGCCGGGGAAGCAAACGGAGGGGGCAAGTGCTCCAGAGGGACGGCGACAACGCGTGCTAGCTGTTAGACATGCTCACGCGCGCGAAGACGATGAGAGGAGGAGGGGCCCGAAGCAAAACGACGCTCGGGACATGACCATTGCTGCAAGAGCGCGTGCAAACGATGCGGTCACCATTGTGACCGGCAAGGAGGGGACGTGAGAGGCTGCAACGAGATGTCTTGTGATGAGTCCTTGCATTACTGAGGCTGGGGAAAGCGATAGATCAAGCAGAGGTGCGCTGGATCGATGTGATTTCTCCTCCGAAGTTTGCTATATCAAACTAAATCAAGTTACAGTGATCAACAGCGAAGAGCTTGGAGCCAAATGAGTTGTCTGGTGTTTTTATGATAGGAAGGACAAGAATCCTGTGAAGTTTGGGGGGATTTGGACTACTAATTAATATAGTTGCTTTACACCAAGTAATCTGGTCCAGAATGAAGATCATGATGATGCACTCAAATGGAGAAGCCACTTGAGCTGAAATTTGGCAAGGCAGGGTTGTTTGGCTATATGAAGATGCTGCAAAAGGTTTCATACCAATTGGATAAACCAAAATGGTACATCCTTCAGAAAAATTTCCACTGACCAGAAACTCGAAAAACTTCTAGAGGGAAATTGGCTAAATGGAATGAGCCCAAATTTGGGGGAGATAGTTTATATAGATAGGAGAAGGCCTAGAAAATTTTTCAGACATAATGGAGCAAGATAAAATATACTTGCTTCATTAACTGAAAATTTGGACAGAAACAAAGATTTGAAGCTGTGCTCACATGGATGCATTGCATGTCGGGTGGTTGGTGCGACATATGCCAACGGGTGGCTTATCATTGTGGGTGCCAATAAGACGTCGCCGGTGCCTGGAAACGGGATGAGGCGAAGACATGCACGCTGGCGGATCTTACCCAGGTTCGGGGCTCTCCGAGGAGATAACACCCCTAGTCCTGCTTTGCGGGGTCTCCGCATGATCACTAGACCAGGAAAGGTAGCTACAATCGCTCCTAGAGCTGTTTTGGGGTTCAAGGGAGAAGAAGAACAAGGCTAGCTCTAACTTCTCTCTATCTATGGTGTGTGTGCTATGCTTAGAAGCCAACCCTTTGCATGGGTGCTCCGGGGGGTTTATATAGGCCTACCCCCCGGGGGTACAATGGTAATCCGGCTGGGCACTGGTCCCAGCCGTCAGTGTCTACGTTCGCCGGCTTCTCCGCTGGCTGTTGGGTCCCGCCGACTGGTGGGTCCCGCCGGCTGCCGGCTTCTTGGTCGACAGGCCGGCCCCACCGCCTAGGGTCTTGTCGGCGGCTGTTTATTGTAGCCTCGCCCTTGATGATGAGGGCCACGTCGAGGTAAGCGTGGCTACAGTGGGCCGCCTCGGGGGCTCTCACTGTAGCCTTACCTCGTCTTGTCTTCTTAATGGGGCACATGCTTCGAGGGAGGGAGTAGCCGGCTTCTGGGGGCCGGCTACGCCCTTGGCCGACTGGGGGAGGCCGGGCCGCCTTCACGCCTCTCTCTGGCTGAAGGGGCCCGCCGCCCGTGGGCCGTACGGGAGTCTGTCGTGGATGACGTCGAGGCTGGCATGGCTACAGTGCCGAGCCGAACGGGAGACGGCCGTCCCGTACGGCCTCCTGTAGCCATGCCCGCCTCGGGCTTTGGGGGTAGTGGGCCGCACTGTGGCCACACCCCGTCTTGTCACTGTTATGTGGGTGTAGCTCTGGTGGTTGTGGTCTCGGCCGGCTTCTTGGAGTCGGCGCTCTTCGAGGCCGGCTTCCTGGAGTCGGCCACCCCGCGGGTATCCTGGGGGGGAGGTTGCTGAGGCTGGGCCACCTCCCGTGAGTTGGCTTCGGGGCTAGCTGGCCAGGGGAGGCGGTCCAATGCTTGAAGTGCTTGGAGGCCCGAAGGCCGGATAATTTTTCTGAAGAACCAGGGGTAGTCGGTGAGGCTACCCGTGGCTATTTACTCCGACATTGCATGAGCTCAAATCTTGTGGAGAGCTTTTAATTGATGATATGAAAGACCATGCAAAAATTCAACTCAATTGGATTAACCTAGCTAGTAATTCCTTCACAACCAATTCCCTTAGACATGAACTTTGAAAAATTGCTCAGGAATATTTACTAGGCAAACTAAGTTGAAATTTGTCATGAGGCAATTATTTGGACATGAAAAGATGTCCAAGAAGTTTGGAGTCACTTGGGTAAAGATAAATGGCGCTTGCTTCACAATCTGCCACTCAGGACAGAATAGGAAATGAATTATTTGAGCATGATGATAAACATGGCAAATGAAATACTTTGCCACATTTGAGGAATATATGACCCAAACAATTTATGAGAATTATTTGGGAATTTTAGGAGTGACACAAATATAGGTTGCTTCACAACCTAGGGCAATTAGGGTTATTCCTTTAATAGAAAAGGAATATTCCCAATAAAAAGAATATTGGGATTTGGTCTAGGATGAAAATGGAAAGGTCTAGGGAAGGATTTGGGTATGACAAACCACTCTGGAAGCAAACAACAGGTCATCTTCTTCAGTTTCCAGACCACATAGCCACGGAAAAAGAAATCTCAGGCAAAAACCTCAGAAAATCAAAAGAAAAAGAAAGGGCCAAAAATCAGGCTGTGACAGGTTAGATGTGGTTTTATGTTTTAGTTAGTGTTTGTGCCAAGTAGAACCAATAGGATCTTCTTGGGTGATAGTTGTTTGATCTTGCTGAAAAAGACAGAAACTTTGTGCTCACAGAAATAATTGTTGAAATTCACCAGAATGTGATAAAATGCTAATTATTTTTGCAGAAGATCAATATACAAATTATCCAGGTTTTCCTAGGTTTTCAGAATTTTGGGAATTCCATAAGTATTCGAACAAATCAGATTGCTACAGACTATTCTGTTTTTGACTGATTCTGTTTTCGATGTGTTGTTTGCTTATTTTGATGAATCTATGAGTAGTATCAGAGGGTATGAACCATATAGAAGTTGGAATACAGTAGATATTTCACCAATATGAATTTAGAATGAGTTCACAACAGTACATAAGTGGTGATTTATTTTCTTATACTAACGGAGCTTACGAGTTTTCTGTTAAGTTTTGTGTTGTGAAGTTTTCAAGTTTTGGGTAAAGATTCAATGGACTATGGAATAAGGAGTGGCAAGAGCCTAAGCTTGGGGATGCCCAAGGCACCCCAAGGTAATATTCAAGGACAACCAAGAGCCTAAGCTTGGGGATGCCCCGGAAGGCATCCCCTCTTTCGTCTTTGTTCATCGGTAACCTTACTTGGAGCTATATTTTTATTCACCACATGATATGTGTTTTGCTTGGAGCGTCATTTTATTTTATTTTGTTTTGCTTGCTGTTTTAATAATATCCCTAGATCTGAAATTCTTAAATTTTATAGTCTTCACATAGTTACATAATTATTCAACTACTCATTGATCTTCACATATATCTTTTGGAGTAGTTTGTCATTTGCTCTAGTGCTTCACTTATATCTTTTTAGAGCACGACGGTAGTTTTTTTTGAAGAAATAGATGAAATCTCATGCTTCACTTATATTATTTTGGGAGTCTTTAGAACAGCATGGTAATTTGCTTTGGTTATGAATTTAGTCCTAATATGATGGGAATCCAAGAGGGATATAATAAAAACTTTCATATAAAGTGCATTGAATACTATGAGAAGTTTGATTCCTTATGATTGTTTTGAGATATGAAGATGGTTATATTAGAGTCATGCTAGTGAGTAGTTGTGAATTTGAGAAATACTTGTGTTAAGGTTTGTGAGTCCTGTAGCATGCACGTATGGTGAACCGTTATGTAACGAAGTTGGAGCATGAGATATTTTTTGATTGTCTTCCTTATGAGTGGCGGTCGGGGATGAGCGATGTTCTTTTCCTACCAATCTATCCCCCTAGGAGCATGCGCGTACTACTTTGTTTTGATGACTAATAGATTTTTGCAATAAGTATGTGAGTTGTTTATGACTAATGTTGAGTCCATGGATTATACGCACTCTCACCTTTCCGCCATTGCTAGCCTCTCTAGTACCACTCAACTTTCACCGGTACCATAAACCCACCACATATCCTTCCTCAAAACAGCCACCATAACTACCTATCATGGCATTTCCATAGCCATTCCGTGATATATTGCCATGCAACTTTCCATAGTTCCGTTTATTATGACACACATCATCATTGTCATATTGCTTTGCATGATCATGTAGTTGACATCGTATTTGTGGCAAAGCCACCATTCATAATTTTTTCATACATGTCACTCTTGATTCATTGCACATCCCGGTACACAGCCGGAGGCACTCATATAGAGTCATATTTTGTTCTAAGTATCGAATTGTAATCCTTGAGTTGTAAATAAATAGAAGTGTGATGATCATCATTATTAGAGCATTGTCCCGTGCGAGGAAATAAAAAAAGAGGCCAAAGAAGCCAATGAAAAAAGGGAGGCCAAAGAAGCCAAAAGAGAGAGAGAGAGAGAGAGAGAGAGAGAGAGAGAGAGAAGGGACAATGCCACTATCCTTTTTCCACACTTGTGCTTCAAAGTAGCACCATGATCTTCATGATAGAGAGTCTCTTATTTTGTCTCTTTCATATACTAGTGGGAATTTTCGTTATAGAACTTGGCTTGTATATTCCAATAATGGGCTTCCTCAAAATGCCCTAGGTCTTCGTGAGCAAGCAAGTTGGATGCACACCCACTTAGTTTCTTTTGTTGAGCTTTCATACATTTATAGCTCTAGTGCATCCGTTGCATGACAATCCCTACTCACTCACATTGATATCTATTGATGGGCATCTCCATAGCCAATTGATACGCCTAGTTATGCGAGACTATATTCCTCCTTTTTGTCTTCTCCACAACCACCACTCTATTCCACCTATAGTGCTATGTCCATGGCTCACGCTCATGTATTGCGTGAAAGTTGAAAAAGTTTGAGAACACTAAAGTATGAAACAATTGCTTGGCTTGTCATCGGGGTTGTGCATGATCTGAATATTTTGTGTGGTGAAGATGGAGCATAGCCAGACTATATGATTTTGTAGGGATAAGCTTTCTTTGGCCATGTTATTTTGAGAAGACATGATTACTTTGTTAGTATGCTTGAAGTATTATTATTTTTATGTCAATATTAAACTTTTGTTTTGAATCTTATGGATCTGAATATTCTTGCCACAATAGAGAAGATTACATTGATAAATATGTTAAGTAGCATTCCACATAAAAAATTCTGTTTTTATCATTTACCTACTCGAGGACGAGCAGGAATTAAGCTTGGGGATGCTGATACGTCTCCAACGTATCTATAATTTTTGATGTACTCATGCCATGTTTATAATATTTTTTACATGATTTTAGTATGATTTGGTTAGAACTAACCTAGACTGACGCTGTTTTCAGTAGAACTACCGTGGTGTTGTTTTTGTGCAGAAATAAAAGTTCTCGGAATGCGCTGAAAATCAAAGGAGATTTTTTTTCTGGAAAATGTAAAAAATACTGGAACAAAGAGTTACCGGAGGGGAGTCCCGTGGGCCCCATGAGGGTGGAGGGCGCGCCACTGTGCCTCGTGGACTCTCCGTGGGGCCGCCTGACTTGTTCTCAACGCCAACCTCTCCTATAAATACCCAAACCTCTAGAAAATAACCTAGATTGGGAGTTCCACCGCCGCAAGCCTCTGTAGCCACCAAAAACCAATCGGGGCCCTGTTCCGGCACCCTGCCGGTGGCCATCTTCATCATCCCGGCGCTCTCCATGACGAGGAGGGAGTAGTTCACCCTCAGGGCTGAGGGTATGTACTAGTAGCTATGTGTTTGATCTCTCTCTCTCTCTCTCTCTCTCTCTCGTGTTCTTGATTTGGCACGATCTTGATGTATCGCGAGCTTTGCTATTATAGTTGGATCTTATGATGCTTCTCCCCCTCTACTCTCTTGTAATGGATTGAGTTTTCCCTCTGAAGTTATCTTATCGGATTGAGTCTTTAAGAATTTGAGAACACTTGATGTATGTCTTGCATGTGCTTATCTGTGGTGACAATGGGATATTCACGTGATCTACTTGATGTATGTTTTGGTGATCAACTTGCGGGTTCAGTGACCTTGTGAACTTATGCATAGGGGTTGGCACACGTTTTCGTCTTGACTCTCCGGTAGAAACTTTGGGGCACTCTTTGAAGTTCTTTGTGTTGGTTGAATACATGAATCTGAGATTGTGTGATGCATATCTTATAATCATACCCACGGACACTTGAGGTGACATTGGAGTATCTAGGTGACATTAGGGTTTTGGTTGATTTGTGTCTTAAGGTGTTATTCTAGTACGAACTCTAGGATAGATCAAACGGAAAGAATAGCTTCGTGTTATTTTACTACAGACTCTTGAATAGATCGATCAGAAAGGATAACTTTGAGGTGGTTTCGTACCCTACAATAATCTCTTCGTTTGTTCTCTGCTATTAGTGACTTTGGAGTGACTATTTGTTACATGTTGAGGGATTGTTATATGATCTAATTATGTTACTATTGTTGATAGAACTTGCACTAGTGAAATTATGAACCCTAGGCCTTGTTTCCTAGCATTGCAATACCGTTTACGCTCACTTTTACCACTTGCTACCTTGCTGTTTTTATATTTTCAGATTACAAAAAGCAATATCTACCATCCATATTGCACTTGTATCACCATCTCTTCGCCAAACTAGTGCACCTATACAATTTACCATTGTGTTGGGTGTGTTGGGGACACAAGATACTCTTTGTTATTTGGTTGCAGGGTTGTTTGAGAGAGACCATCTTCATCCTACACCTCCCACGGATTTATAAACCTTAGGTCGTCCACTGGAGGGAAATTTGCTACTGTCCTACAAACCTCTGCACTTGGAGGCCCAACAACGTCTACAAGAAGAAGGTTATGTAGTAGACATCAGTCGCCTTGATCCATTCAGAGGCCATCGTCGAGTGAATTATACTGACAATCTTCGAGTGTTGAGATGGAACGAAATCTTTGGCGCGATTGGTTGCTCTACGGTCCGTGGATCTCACGGGATTCGAAATTTCGGGAAGCGCGCGAGATGGAGCGTGCTGCAGTAAACGCAGTGGATAGAGATTGGTGCCTTGATTCTCGCGCCACCTTTTTTTGCCATGTATTGGGTGCGCGACTGTTGCGGGATTTGACAGGATCACTTGGGCCCACGAGTCAGCCACTCGAAAGCAGGCCCATAAAAGGTGTCGAGGCTGATGTGTTTGTAAAGTGCGCCTTATTCCCCTTCTTACTCCTCTGCTTCTCCACCGCGTCCTCCTCCACCCGCGACGCCGCTGCCCCGCCCGTGCGCAGTCCGCCGCAATGGGAAAGGACAAGACGGCGGCCCTGGAGCGCGCGAAGAAGGCGACGACGAAGGGCAAGAAGACGAGTCGGGGGGTCATCGTCGCGGTCCGGATTGCCGCCTGGTTGGATCCACGGGGATTGGATTCGGTCCACGGTCCAGAAGGAAGATATGGAGGATCTGGCCGGTGCGGGCTTGACTGCCCACAAGTCATGGAGATTGTCGGGGAACGAGACCGAGCCTCGGCCGCAAGAGGGTGAGTGCGTTCTCCTTGCGACCCATGTTGACCATGGTTTCACTCGGCCTCCGCATCCTTTCTTCTGTGGTTTCTTGAACTTCTTTGGTGCCCAACTTCATCATTTCTCCCCCAACACAATCACACATCTCGCTGCGTATGTCTCTCTGTGTGAAAACTTCTTGGGTTGTCGACCGCATTGGGGTCTTTTCAAACACATCTTTACCTGCCGCTCTCAAACTGTGAAGAAGGCCAGTCCGACTGACAAAAAGACACGTGTGATCCAAATGTGTGGGGGTTTAGGGATTCAGACGAGGGGTAGGAGTACTTTTCCTTCTATGACCCTTCCTGAGTCGGTTAGGGGATGATAGTCGACCTGGTTCTATTGCCAGGATGTTCTGACCCCTGTTCAGTCGACAGGTCTTCCCCCCTTCACCATGGATCGAGTCCGCCGACCCTCTTCATTTGACCGTGACTCCAGCAGAGAAAGTAGAGGTGTCCATGCTAGTTGACCGGGTAGTTCAATTGGTTCGTGACGGTGTGACTGGCATGGATTTGTTGGAGGTGTTTCTCAGTCGACGCATCTAGCCCCTCCAAGCTCGCGATCATCCAATGTGGATGTGCTCGGGCACCAATGACACCGCTTGGGTCCACCCAGAGGAGGTCAACGAGGAGACGGTGGCATAGTGGTTGCAGAGCATCACTGGAAACAAAGACAACCCCAGGGGGTCCAGGAGAGTTGCACCACTCGACGCCAGCAATGAGCCTGACAAGGTCTGACCTTTGTTACCGAATGTCTTCTTATTCTGATTTGAAACTGTCCTTGAATCTGATTGATGCTTGTTCAACTCCTTGCCTTGCAGATTTATACCGAGATGTACTCGATGCCAATTGGAGAGCAAGTCCAGGAGGGAGCGGAGAGCGGAGGCGAGAGTGCCGACTGGAGATCTGATGATGAAAGTGATGAAGAAAATGAGGACTCAAGCAGCAGCGAGGAAGTCGACTCACCGCCTCGTTCTGAAAGACGCTCCAAGCAGAAACACGACCTAGTAGGTGGACGTGGCAAAGCGATTGCGCCAAGTACGCAGGCATCAAAGCGCACTCGGACATCCACTCCCGATCCGATAGAGAAGGCCCCGAAGCAGCCCAAGGTTGCACCTACAAAGCCTCGGAAGGCCCTGCCTAAGATCAAGGTGGACGTTCCCGTTGCCTCCGCGTAAGTGTTTTTCCTCCTTGCTTTTCTTTTGCACGAGAATTCCTATGTTTGTTGCCGACTCACTCGCCTGTTTGACCGAGTGAATTCTGAAACTTTCGGTGCTGCTACTTCTGGACCTCCATGGACATTTACAAGGATGAAGATGATGAGGAAACTGAAGACGCGGCCACTTCCAAAGCGGGTATGACTCTGCAATCTTACCTTCATTTTTTCAATTGAACTGTCGGTCGACCGACCTTTTACAGTCGAGTCTTTTGCAGCGCCGCAAAATGTCATTGTACTTCGAGACGATGATGAAGACATGCCTCAGAAGACCACGGGAAGAAAGGGCAGGACTTCGAGCAGGAGGGTGCCTGCCAGCAAGGTACCTCAGTCGACACCGGTGCTAGAACCAGTGATCCAGCAATCTGGAGATCCAGTTTGGGCTTCTGTTTCTTTTGTCGTTCCTGTGTTGACTGATCATCTTTTGACATCGACTGCCCAAGTCCTTGCTTCGTCTATGCAACTCCATGCCTCAGATCCCTTGGCTGCTCCGACTGTTCCACCAACTCCGCTCTTTGTCACCCATCATGTCCCATAGGACCGAGTGGGCGCTGCTAAGGAAGCTATACGCCAAGCAGGCCTTATGATGGAGCAAATGAAGGTGGTGCATGAAGCTAGCAAGGCTGCCTACGATGCTAGCTCTGCTCTTCAAATCAATGTCCAGGTGAGTTGATTTCTGACTGATCTTTGCTCTGTTAGGATATGGTACTTGAAAACTGCTACTTTATTATTTGTAAGATGTCCGTGGATGAGCATTTTGAAACCATTAATGTGCATCTATCATGAATATGCACCTTGCATCCGTTCACCCACTGGGTGCTTTAACTTTTGCTGAATAGTTCTTCCACTTGAGTCGACTAGGTCGCGTCGAGTGTATCCTTGAATCAGTAGGGCACGCAGAGTGCACCCACTGGGTGTAGTCCCCGAGATCGTCGTCGAATGTTTGATTCGGCGGGGGTCTTTGTCAAATGTCTCTTTACAGTCCTTCCACTCGGTGTAGACAGGTCGTGCTGAGTGGAAAGTCGAACCAGTGGGGGCACGCCGAGTGCACCCACTGGGTGTAGTCCCCTAGACCGCGGTCGACTGCAGGCAGTCGGCGGTGGTCTGAGAATAATTGTTGTCGTTTTATTCCGACTGGATGGACCATGTCGAGTGGGAAGTCAAACCAGTGGGGGCACGGCAAGTGGACCCACTGGGTGTAGTCCTCGAGACTACCGTTGAATGTTTGATTCGGCAGTAGTCTTAGAACTCTTTTTGCCGTAATGACCTAAACTTGTATCTTATCGCCCAGAGGCAATCCGTCCTTGTTCCTGTCGACTGACATGTCTTATTCGTTGACTTGCAGAAATCTTGTGAGCTCGCGGTCCAGTTCACTGAATTGGAGCAGAAGTAGATCCAGCTCAATCTCGACCTAGAGTTGGCCAAGGAGAACTTGCAGAAGGCTAAGGATGAAGCAGCTGCCATGGGAGGTAATAACTTGTCGACTGTTTGCCTTGTCATCCTCTCTTTTCATCTTTTGAACCAAGTGAATCCACTCGAACAGATGTGCATGGTGAAAATCGACAACTCCAAGCTCGTCTGAAGAATGTTACTTCTTTAGACAAAATGAAGCAGGCTCTGGAGCAGAAGGACCTCGACCTTGCCGCAGCGCAGAAGACGGCGCGGGGAAGAACTGAACTTGCCGACAAGAAGCTGGCTTTAGTCGACAAGTTAGAAGAAGAAAACGCCAAGTTGAAGACTGCCATTAATGAAGCCAACAAAGAAGTCGTGCAGCTGAAGAAGGACAAGGTGGCCCTGACTGACAAGGTTGGAGATCTCACTCGGAAGAGGGATGAACTGGAGGCTTATCTGGGAGGACTCGCCAAGAAGATGTTCCTTATGCTTGAAGGTACCTTCTCTTGTCCGACTGATTTTCCACTGCCGACCCATCATACAACTGTCGACTCACCATTTTTCCGTGTGTGCAGAATTCTGTGAAAACTTCGAGGAAGAGACTAGGCGGATTGAGATGAATCTATACCCCATTAACTCCCCCGTCAAGGACGAAGCTGCGATGAATGTGCTACAACTGGAATCCCGCCTCGCCAGCGTCACTGACTATCTTGCTCGACCGAAGGTGGAGGTATCGCGGATTGACATGGAGCTCTGGCCAGGTGTGACATTCCAGAATGACCTCGAGTCTCTGATGACCCTACTCAACGAGATCCCTAGTCGAGTGCAGGCGTGGAAGAAGTCATCTACTTGTTGCGGCACTGACGTGGCTCTGTCTCTGGTCCGCGTCCATTGCAAGGAAGTTAAAGAAGAAAAGCTTGTGGCTCTCAAGGTCGCCAATACCAAGAAGCTTCACTTCCAGTCCTTCATGGAGACCTTCATTGACGCTGCAACTGGCATTGCTGATGGAATCGACCTGGATGTGTTCGTCGAGCCAGCTAGCCCTCCTCCTGCCGAGTGAACCAACTTAATGCCTCACTTTTATTTGCCTCGGAATGCCGAGTGATTTTGTAACCGTTAAACTCCTTCGGGCCTGATGCCCAAGTACTTCCGTTCGTGGTTCCGAACATTGCTGGATTTATCCGCACTTAGTTTTTCTTTGAATATGGTTGCTTTGTCTTTACCACTTTCAGATCTCTTAACTCCGAGTGAAGCTTGATTCTTCACTCGGAATAGACGTTGTACTTGTGGCGCAGCTCCGACGAAAGGGCCGTGGACATGAGCAACAGGTGCCGCACACGACCTGCACCTCGTCGTCCTTGCAGATCGGGATGGAGCGGATGTCTCACTTCTGACTCAGCTCCGACGAGAGGGCCGTGGACACGAGCACTAGGTGCTGCACACGACCTGCACCTCATCGTCCTTTTGGATCGGGATGGAGCGGACGTCGCACTTGTGACTTGGCTCCGACGAGAGGGCCGTGGACATGAGCACTAGGTGCTGCACACGACCTGCACCTCTTCGTCCTTGCGGATTGGGATGGAGCGGTCATTGTACTTGTGACTCAGCTCCGACGAGAGGGTCGTGGACATGAGCACTAGGTGCTGCACACGACCTGCACCTCGTCGTCCTTGCATATTGGGATGGAGCAGACGTTGCACTTGTGACTCAGCTCCGAGTGGGAGGATTGCTCTCCACTCAAAATGGTTTTTTAACTTAGGCGAGTGCAGGGTCACAGCTAAGCCCCCGAGTGAAAGGGTTGCTCCTCACTCGGAGTGTTTTTGTAACTTAGGCGAGTACGGGGTCGCAGCTAAGCCCCCGAGTGAGAGGGTTGCTGTCCACTCAGAGTGGTTTTGTAACTTAGGCGAGTACGGGGTCGCAGCTAAGCCCCATAGTGAGAGGGTTGCTCTTCACTCGGAGTGGTTTTGTACCTTAGGCGAGTACGAGGTCACAACTAAGCCCCCGAGTGAGAGGGGTGCTCTTCATTCAGAGTGGTTTTTTAACTTAGGCGAGTACGGGGTCGCAGCTAAGCCCCCCAGTGAGAGGGTTGTTCTTCACTCAGAGTGTTTTAGAAACTTAGGCGAATACGGGGTTGCAGCTAAGCCCCTGAGTGAGAGGGTTGCACTTCACTCGGAGTGTTTTTGAAACTTAGGCGAATCAGGTTCGCGTCTAAGCCCCCGAGTGAGAGGGTTGCTTTTCAATCGGAGTGTTTTTGAAACTTAGGCGAATCGGATTCGCGGCTAAGCCACCCACTGGGGGATTTGAACACCTGTGTTTACGGGATAACAATCATTAAGATACTACAAAAATCTTGTCTTTGATAAGCAAACTGAAGGATTCTTATTACAACTCATTGATCCGAGTTTTTAGGAATAGAAACGGCGGAGCAGCTCCGCATTCCACGAGCGTGGCTCGTCTTCTTTCTTGGCTACGTTGTAGAGGTGATACGCCCCATTGTGGAGCACTTTTGTGATGATGAAGGGACCTTCCCAGGCCGGAGCGAGCTTGTGAGGTCGTTTCTGATGCACTCGGAGCACAAGGTCTCCTTCTTGGAATGCTCGACCTCTGACATTACGGGCATGGAATCGACGCAAGTCTTATTGGTAAATGGTCGACCGGATCTGAGCCATTTCACGGTCTTCCTCCAGGAGATCAAGTGCATCTTGGCGTGCCTGTTCAGCTTTAGCTTCTGAGAAAAGTTCCACTCGGGGAGCATTGTGCAGCAAGTCACTCGGAAGCATTGCTTCAGCGCCATACACCATGTAGAAAGGGGTTCGGTCAGTCGACCAGTTTGGAGTTGTTCTCAGTCCCCATAAAACAGATGGAAATTCAGTCACCCAAGCTCCAGCAGCATGCTTGAGATCGCGCATCAGTCGGGGTTTCGGCCCTTGAAGGATCAAACCATTCGCCCTTTCTGCCTGTCCATTTGACTGCGGGTGCGCAACAGATGCATAATCGACCCGAGTACCTTGGGAAGCACAGAATGCCCTGAACTCATCAGAATCAAAGTTGGAGCCATTATCTGTGATAATGCTACGAGGGACTCCATATCTGAATATCAGCTCCCTGATGAAACTGATGGTAGTGCTTGCAAGGTTCTTGATAGGCTTGGCTTCGATCCATTTGGTGAATTTGTCGACTGCCACAAGAAAATGAGTGAAACCACTCCTATCGGTCTTGAAGGGTCCAACCATATCCAACCCCCAAACAGCAAACAACCAGACGAGTGGAATAGTCTTCAGGGCAGATGCAGGCTTGTGAGACATGTTTGAGTAGAACTGGCAGCCTTCGCACTTGTCGACTATATCTTTTGCCATCTCATTCGCACATGGCCAGTAGAAATCTGCTCGGTATGCTTTGGCCACGATGGTCCGAGAGGACGCATGGTGACCACAGGTCCCCGAGTGGATCTCATTTAGGATCATTCGACCTTCTTCTGGTGTGATACATCGCTGAGCGACCCTGGTGACACTTTCTCTGTAAAGCTGACCACCTATCATCGTGAAGGCTTTGGATCGATGGACAATCTGAGGGCCTCGTCTTCATCCTCCGGAAGCTCCTTCCTGAGCAGATACACAATGTATGGCACCTTCCAGTCGGGGGTGATTACCAAAACTTCCATGATTAGGTCGACTACAGCCGGGACTTCAATCTCAGTCGGATCGGTAGAACTTTTTGGTTGCGGGGGCTCCTCTGTGGAAGGATCTTCTTGGACTAATGGGGTATGGAGATGCTCCAAGAACACATTGATGGGTATAGGTTTCCGAGTGGAACCTAACTTTGCCAGATCGTCAGCAGCTTGATTCTTGATTCGGGGTATGTGGTGGAGCTCTAACCCCTCAAACTTCTTCTCTAACTTTCTTACTGCATTGCAATAACCAGTCATTGATGGAATCCTGATATCACATTCCTTCATCACTTGAGTGACTACCAAGTCTGAGTCGTCGTAAACCATCAGGCGACGGACACCGAGTGAGATGGCCATACGCAACCCATACAAAAGTGCCGCATACTCAGCTTCATTGTTTGAAGAATCGAAGTGAATTTGGAGGACATAGCTGAGCTTGTCACCTCTGGGAGATACCAGAACCACACCTGCACTAGAGCCATTCAACATCTTGGACCCATCAAAGAACATAATCCAATGTTCCGAGTGAATCTGAGTCAGTTGCTGTTGTTCAATCCACTCGGCGAGGAAATCTGCTATTGCTTGGGACTTGATCGCTTACTTTGCCTCGAACTTGATATCTAACGGAAGGAGTTCAATCGCCCACTTTGCCACTCGACCAGTTGCATCCCTATTGTTCAGAATTTCTGATAATGGAGCATTGCTGACGACTGAAACCGAGTGGTTTGAGAAATAGTGTGCAACTTTCTTCGTGGTCAAGTAAATTCCATAAACAAGCTTCTGATAATGTGGATATCTCTGCTTGGATGGACTCAAGACTTTAGAAATATAATATACTGGGCACTTAACTTTGTAGGCTTTGCCTTCTTCTTCCCGCTCGACCGTGAGCACTGTGCTGACAACTTGTCCAGTGGCTGCAATGTATAGTAGTAAAGGCTCTTTGCTGATTGGGGCAGCAAGCACCGGCTGGGTGGAAAGCAGGGCTTTGAGCTCTACAAACGCTGCTTCGGCTTCAGGAGTCCACTCGAACTTGTCAGACTTTTTCATCAGTCGGTAAAGAGGTAATGCCTTTTCACCGAGACGAGAGATGAATCGGATCAATGCAGCCAAACAACCAGTAAGCTTCTGAATGTCGTGCACACACACGGGGCGTTTCATTCGGAGGATTGCTCCAACTTTCTCTGGGTTTGCATCAATCCCTCGTTCGGAAACAAGGAGACCGAGTAACTTTCCGCCTGGGACTCCGAATGTGCACCTTGATGGGTTAAGCTTGATATCGTATCTTCTCAAGTTGGCAAAGGTTTCGGCGAGGTCAGTCAGTAGGCCAGAACCTTTATGTGACTTGACCACAATCTCATCCATGTATGCTTCCACATTCCGACTGATTTGAGTGAGCAAACACTTCTGAATCATGCGCATGAATGTGGCGCCAACATTATTAAGACCAAAAGGCATGGTAACATAGCAAAAACACCCGAATGGGGTGATGAAAGCTGTTTTTATTTCATCGGGCCCATACAGTCGGATCTGATGGTACCCGGAATATGCGTCCAAAAAGGACAAACATTCACATCCCGCAGTCGAGTCAAATTTGGTCGATGCGGGGGAGAGGGAAGTGATCCTTCAGGTAGGCCTGATTGATGTGTTTGAAATCGATGCACATATGAAGTGAATCACCTTTCTTGGGGACCATGACAACATTGGCGAGCCACTCGGAGTGGTATATCTCGTAGATGAACTCAGCTGCCAGAAGCCGAGCCACCTCCTTGCCAATTGCCTTCCTCTCCTCCACGGCGGACCGACAGAGATGCTCTTTAACGGGTTTTGCTTTTGGCTCAACTCACAAATGGTGCTCAGCCAGTCCCCTGGGTACACCTAGCATGTCAGATGGTTTCCATGCAAAGATGTCCCAGTTCTCACGGAGGAACTGGATGAGCGCTTCTTCCTATTTACTGTCGAGTGTTGTTGATATATGAGTTGGATCAGCATTGGGATCGGTCGGGTGAATGTGTACAGACTTTGTTTCACCGGACGACTGAAATGCAGACTCCAAAGCAGGCTTCTTAGCACGCAACAAATCACTCGGATCTGCAGTCTTCTTGTATTCTTCCATTTCTACTGCTGCCATCTGTTCATCGACATTTTTTGGCCTTTCTGGAGGCACTCTTCTGCTCTCTGCCGATTTCCCGTGACTGTGATCACACCTCTGGGGCTAGGCATCTTCACCTTGAGGTACACGTAACACGGTCGAGCCATGAAATGAGCATATGCAGGCCGACCCAGAATTGCATGATAAGCGATGTGGAAGTCCACCACCTTGAATGTCAACTTTTCCTTACGGTAATTCTTTGAATCACCGAAAACCACATCAAGAGTGATCTGACCGAGTGAGTCGGCTTTCTTTCCTGGGATGACTCCGCGGAATCGCATGTTGCTCTCGCTGAGTTTGGACATCGGAATGCCCATCCCTCGGAGGGTCTCAGCATACAAAATGTTCAGACCACTGCCACCATCCATCAGAACCTTGGTCAGTCGGGTGCCCCCAACGACTGGGTCGACCACCAACGCTTGCCACCCAGGGGTAGCAACATGCGCTGGGTGGTCAGACTGGTCGAATGTAATGGGAGTCTTTCACCACTTCAAATACGTTGTCGTCACCGGAGCAACTATGTTTACTTCCCTGTTAATAACTTTCAGTCGACTTTTGCTCTCAATATCAGCAAAAATCACCAAAGTGGCGTTAACATTGGGGTAACCATCATCCTCCTCTTTGTCCTCATCCTTATCAGATTCCTTTTCCTTTTCACTAGGTTGACCCTCTCGGAAGCTCTGAATCTGGAGTCGACAATGTCGAGTGGTATGTTTGGGGTAAATCAGGTTTCCCTCTTCATCTTTCTTGGTCTGTATATGACACGGTAAATCAAGCACGTCATTTCCCGCTTGATCTTTCACTTTCTTGGGGATCCAAGGGCCCTTAGGCTTTCCTTTGAACTTCCCTTGGTTCACAACTGCGGCCTCACCAGGACCTGCGGGTTCGGCTTTGCGCTTTTGCTTCCGACCAGAATTTCCTCCTCTAGTGTCCTGGGCGAATGATTTATTCTTGCCACTGTGGAGTCGGTCTTCTTCCTCGCCGTTAGCATACCGAGTGGCAATTTCCATCATCCAAGCCAGGGTCATGTCTCCTATCCGTGCGAATTTCAGATTGAGTCTCTGTACCGAACGCCCTCTTTGAAGGCGCAAACTGCATGATGTTGTGACACATTCTCCACTGTATGATGAAGGGTGGTCCATCTCTAGATGTAATCCCTCAAAGTTTCATTCGGTTTCTAGACGCAATGCTGCAACTCAGTAAGCCCAGCATGTCGTTTGCAAGTGCCCTCAAACGTTTTGACAAACACTCGGGCCAACTCTTCCCAACTGAAAATACTTCCAGGAGCCAACTGATTCAACCAAGCTCTGGCTGAGCCTTCCAGCATCAAGGGGAGGTGCTTCATGGCTACATCATCATTGCCACCGCCAATCTGCATAGCCACTCAGTAATCCTCTAGCCAAGTGTCGGGCTTTGACTCACCGGTGAACTTGCTTACTCCCGTCGCCAACCTGAAGTTGGGCGGAATCTTAGCAGCTCTGATGGCTCTGCTGAAAGATTCAGGCCCAGACACGTGAACTCTGCCTCCACTCGGGTGATTGCTATCTTGACCTTCTCTGTGTGCCCAGTTTCTGTCGACCAGACCTTGCACAAGAATTGATCTTGCATCGAACCCGGGCTCTCTTGGGTTGACTGGGATCCTTCGCTCATCGCCATACGGGTGCCTGTCATCGTACAGCCGGGACACATACGATCCGCCCCTCGGAGGGGGCGTAGGCACTCGACCGCGGTCATCACGGCCGAGTCGATGATCATACTGCTCATGGTTCCGACCTAGGTACAGCTCTTGGCGGTGCCCACGACCCTCACGCTGCGGAGGCGATCTTGGGCTGTGAGCCGATTGGAGTGTGTCTGCCACCATGGACCTGCTGTGGATCCTGTTGCGTGACTGGGAAATTGCTGAGTTTTGTTCCACAGCCGCCCGAAGCAAAGCTCGAATTTGCATCAAACCTCTACCAGCCTCTGAACGGGATGGCTGAATTGACTTTGCTATACGAGTTGCGGCTGCAACATTCTGGACTGGTGTGCGATATACCTGAGGTTCAGGCGGGAACAACTGTCGGTGTTGTCGACTGGATTCGGGGATCTGTTGACGAGCGCGCTCGTCGAGTGAATGTCGGAGATTCTCCAGACGTGCGCGCTCAGCCAAGGTGGCCAAGCGCGCAGTCTCAAAGGCCTGAGCCTCGGAGGTTTCCCCGATGATGGGGGTGTGGAGGGCCTCCACGTTGCGTCGATGCAGCTCTTCCCTCTGCTCCAAAGTGAGGGCTTCGGGATGATACTCGTCATGACCGCGCGACGGACCGCCGCCACTACGATGGAAACCAGGCGGACTGCATGGCGTGTCGACCATCAGGACCTCCACCGTCGGGTCGCTGCTCCCGCACTCGGACAGAGTCTCAGCGGAACTAGTCGAACAGACCGTAGAGAGATTCGTCGGGCTCGATTGCCGCGACTTGAGGGGTGGCCGACTGGCGGGCCACCACATGCTTCACCCACCGCTGAAACCACGATCGACCGAATCGTTTCAGGTGGCGTACAGCCGGAAGGGTGGACGATGCGGAAGCCGACTGATACTGGGTCGACGATTGCCGCAGGAGGACGCCGCAGGCACTCACACGAAAGTGCTCCGCCCCACGGATGGGAAGGGCCTCGACGTCGACGGGGGCCTCTTGGAGCCAAGCGGTGTCGTCGGCGATGAAAAAGAGCACGCCGAGTCGGATCTCGCGGCCCAAAGCCAGACCACCGCTGGAAACCATGATGATGAAGATCGGAAAAATTGCAACAACGCCGGAAGTCGCTAAGACACCTGCCCCATGGTGGGCGCCAACTATCGTGGGACTAAGTCTGACAATAGAATAGGGGGTACATAGGAGGAGGCAAGATCCTAGCTACGGTGAGGTTGTGCACACAAGATCGAGTTCAGGCCCTTCTCAGTGGAAGTAACAACCCTATGTCTCAGTGCCCGGAGGCTTGGTCGACTGGATTATGCGTGAAAGTTACAGGGGGTGCGAACCCTTGTGCCAGAGGAGGGGGTGGCTTATATACAGTGCGCCAGGACCCCAGCCATCCCATGTTACACAGAGTTCAATGTTCTAAGACAGGGCGTTACTGGTAACGCCAGTTATAAAGGGCTATAAATGATCTTAAAGACTACGGAGTGAACGCCTGACCGTTGCCATCCTGGGTGACTCTTGGTCTTCTATACTCCGAGTGGTTTCTCATATGGTCGAGTGACTCTGTCTTGGTCGAATGGAATTGGGATATCTGAGTGAGATAGATGGTCGAGTGGATTGCACTCCTAGGTCAACTCAATCGGTACCTTCTGTTGTATTTTGAATGTCTTTGACTCTTAGGGCAGTGTCCTTGGGTAGGGTGTCTAGGTCAGGCCTATGACCCTACCCTAGGCACATGTCATCGTCAGGTATTACTGTTGTTCCTAATGATAAGAATGAATTGATTCCTCAAAGAATAGTTACAGGTTATAAAATGGTAATAGATTTTCGCAAATTGAATAAAGCTACTAGAAAATATCATTACCCTCTACCTTTTATCGATCAAATGCTAGAAAGATTATCCAAACATACTCATTTTTGCTTTCTAGATGGTTATTCTGGTTTCTCTCAAATACCCGTGTCAAAAGAAGATCAAGAGAAAACCACGTTTACTTGTCCTTTCGGTACCTTTGCTTATAGACGTATGCCTTTTGGTTTATGCAATGCACCTGCTACTTTTCAAAGATGTATGACTGCTATGTTCTCGGACTTTTGTGAAAAGATTGTTGAGGTTTTCGTGGATGATTTCTCAGTTTACGGAACTTCTTTTGATGATTGCTTGAGCAACCTTGATCGAGTTTTGCAGAGATGTGAAGAAACTAATCTTGTCTTGAATTGGAAGAAGTGCCACTTTATGGTTAATGAAGGTATTGTCTTGGGGCATAAAATTTCTGAAAAAGGTATTGAAGTTGATAAAGCTAAAGTGGATGCTATTGAAAAGATGTCGTGTCCCAAGGATATCAAAGGTATAAGAAGTTTCCTCGGTCATACTGGTTTCTATAGGAGGTTTATTAAAGACTTCTCTAAAATTTCTAGGCTTCTCACTAATCTCTTACAAAAATATATTCCTTTTGTTTTTGATGATGATTGTGTAGAAGCATTTGAAATACTTAAGAAAGCCTTGATTTCTGCTCCTATTGTCCAACCACCTGATTGCAACCTACCATTTGAAATTATGTGTGATGCTAGTGATTATGCTGTTGGTGCTGTCCTAGGACAAAGAGTTGATAAGAAATTGAATGTCATTCAGTATGCTAGTAAAACTCAAGACAGTGCCCAGAGAAATTACGCTACCATTGAGAAAGAATTTTTAGCAGTTGTTTTTTCATGTGATAAGTTTAGACCTTATATTGTTGATTCCAAAGTAATTGTTCACACTGATCATGCTGCTATTAAATATCTTATGGAAAAGAAAGATGCTAAACCTAGACTTATTAGATGGGTTCTCTTACTACAAGAATTTTATTTGCATATTGTTGATAGAAAGGGAGCTGAGAACCCCGTTGCAGATAACTTGTCTAGGTTAGAAAATGTTCTTGATGACCCACTACCTATTTATGATAGCTTTCCCGATGAGCAACTAAATGTCATAAATGCTTCTCATAATGCTCCATGGTATGCTGATTATGCTAATTATATTGTTGCTAAATTTATACCACCTAGTTTCACATACCAGCAAAAGAAAAAGTTTTTCTATGATTTAAGACATTACTTCTGGGATGACCCACACCTTTATAAAGAAGGAGTAGATGGTGTTATTAGACGTTTTGTACCTGAGCATGAACAGGAACATATCCTACACAAGTGCCACTCCGAGTCCTACGGAGGACACCACGCTGGAGATAGAACTGCACACAAGGTATTGCAATCCGGGTTCTATTGGCCCACTCTCTTTAAAGATGCCTGTAAGTTTGTCTTATCTTGTGATGAATGCCAAAGGATTGGTAATATTAGTAGACGTCAGGAAATGCCTATGAATTATTCACTTGTTATTGAACTATTTGATGTTTGGGGCTTTGATTATATGGGACCTTTTCCTTCCTCTAATGGGTATACACATATTATAGTTGTTGTTGATTATGTTACTAAGTGGGTAGAAGCTATTTCAACTGGTAGTGCTGATCATAACACTTCTATTATGATGCTTAAGGAAGTTATTTTTTCAAGGTTTGGAGTCCCTAGATATTTAATGACTGATGGTGGTTCACATTTTATTCATGGTGCTTTCCGTAAAATGCTTGCTAAATATGATGTCAACCATAGAATTGCATCTCCTTATCATCCTGAATCTAATGGTCAATTAGAATTGAGCAATAGAGAGATTAAATTAATTTTGCAAAAGACTGTTAATAAATCTAGGAAGAATTGGTCTAAGAAACTTGATGATGCTTTATGGGCATATAGAACTGCTTATAAAAATCCTATGGGAATGTCTCCATATAAAATGGTTTATGGAAAAGCATGTCACTTACCTCTTGAGCTAGAACATAAGGCATATTGGGCTATTAAAGAGCTCAACTATGATTTCAAACTTGCCGGTGAGAAGAGGTTATTTGACATTAGCTCACTTGATGAATGGAGAACCCAAGCCTATGAGAATGCCAAGTTGTTTGAGGAAAAATTTAAAAGATGGCATGAAAAAAGGATACAAAAGCGTGAGTTTAATGTAGGTGATCATGTTTTGCTATACAACTCTCGTTTAAGATTTTTTGCAGGAAAGCTTATCTCTAAATGGGAAGGCCCTTACATTATCGAGGAGGTCTATCATTCTGGTGCCATAAAAATTAACAATGCTGCAGGTAAAATCCAAAGGTAGTAAACGGTCAAAGAATCAAACATTATATGTTAGGTACTCCCATAAATGTTGAGACCAATATAATTACTACCATAACACCGGAGGAGTACATAATGGATACTTTCCAGAATGTTTCAGACTCCGAAAAGGAATCAGTATGTGGTACGGTAAGTAAACTAACTCCAAAACGTTTCCAATGATAAATTTTCTCTGTTTTGGAATATTTAAAGAATTAGGAAAATTAAAAGTAGTCCAAAAGAGACACGAGGCCACCACAAGGGTGGAGGGCGCACCCCCAACCTTGTGGCCACCTGTGTGCCCTCCGGACTCCGTTTTCTTGCAGAATACTTCTTATGGTCAACAAAAAATCATTATATAATCTCCCGAAGGTTTTGACCACCGTACCACGCAAAAATCCCCTGTTTTCGTTTTGAGTTTTTTCTGCAGCAGATTAGAAGCAAGATGTCGTCCCAAGATTTAGAGGGAGAAAGCTACATGGCTGATTATATCACAAACCCAAAAGTATATGGGGATGTGGAACATTATGGTTGGACTACGGAGGAAAAAGAAGATTAAGAGCCAAAGGGGAAGAAGGAGACAAGTTCCGATGAAGAGGACGATTCACTACCCCAACTTGGCGATATGCAAGTGGAGTTCAAGAAGTCAAGCCTCCCTAAGGACCGATCAATCCCACCATGTTTTTCGCAGGACAGCAAGGCAGCATTATGCAAAAAGATATTGAAGCTTGAGCTCAATAACGAGAAGCTAAGGGAGGAAAATTTTATCCTCCGATGCCAGTTGGAGAAGAAGAATACAACTCCATCATCACCACCTCCGAAGAAAGAGATCTAAATACATGTGTATGGGCACTCCCCTTGGCAACTGCCAAGCTTGGGGGAGTGCCCTGGTATCATATCAGCATCACATCTTTATCTTTATTGTTTTTTCTTAGTTCGATCCTTTTGGTTATATCTTGATCTAGTAGAATAGAGTTTTTAGTATGATCTAGTTTTGAGTTTTGCCTTATGATCCCTCTATGTAATCGAGTCCGTGAGATATATAATAAAGAGTAGTTTTGAGTAAAGGGCTTGGCTTTCTTGCTATGATCTTGAGGGAATTAAATAAAAGAAAGAATTAAAGAAATAAAAAGATCATATATTGATCTTATGTAGAGTAATGACTTCACATATAAAGAGTATGATGAATGAAAGTTGCTAAGAGTTGACAAACATAGTTTTGGCCATTGTTGCAATTAATAGGAAGTAATAAAGAAAGAGAGGCCTCACATATAAATATACTATCTTGGACATCTTTTGTAATTGTAAGCACTCATTAAAATATGACATGCTAAAAAGTTGATGTTGGACAAGGAAGACAACGTAATGAGTTATGTTTGCTTATATCCGAATAGAAGTTATATTGTCTTGAATCATCCAACATGTTGAGCTTGCCTTTCCCTCTCATGCTAGCCAAATCCTTTGCACCAAGTAGAGATACAACTTGTGCTTCCAAACTTCCCTGAACCCAGTTTTGCCATGAGAGTCCACCATACCTACTTATGGATTGAGTAAGATCCTTCAAGTAAGTTGTCATCGGTGCAAGCAATAAAAATTGCTCTTTAAATATGCATGATCTATTAGTGTGAAGAAAATAAGCTTTATACAAACTTGTGATATGGAAGAAGTAAAAGCGACGGACTACATAATAAAGGTCTTTATCACAAGTGGCAATATAAAGTGACGTTCTTTTGCATTAAGATTTTGTGCATCCAACCATAAAAGCGCATGACAACCTCTGCTTCGCTCTGCGAAGGGCCTATGTTTTATTTTGATCTCCTACCCTTATGCAAGAGTCATGGTGATCTTCACCTTTCCTTTTCACACCTTTTCCTTTGGCAAGCTCTATGTGTTGGAGAGATCCGGATATATATATATATCCACTAGGATGTAGGTTTCCATAAAGTATTATTGTTGACATTACCCTTGAGGTAAAAAGTTGGGAGGCGAAACTACAAGCCCCTATCTTTCTCTGTGTCCGATTGGAACATTGTACCCATAGGTATCGCGTGAGTGTTAGCAATTGTGAAAGCTTATATGATAGTTGAGTATGTGGACTTGCTGAAAAGCCCTTATATTGACTCATTCCGATATTATGATAAATTGCAATTGCTTCAATGACTGAGATCATAGTTTGTTAGTTCTCAATGAAGTTTCTGAGTCGTACTTTGCCTTGTGAATGAATTGTTACTTTATCATAAGAAATTATATGGCATTATATGTTGTTGTTCTAAAGATGATCATGATGCCCTCATGTCCGTATTTTATTTTTATCGATACCTCTATGTCTAAACATGTGGACATATTTATCGATATCGGCTTTCTCTTGAGAACAAGCGAGGTCTAAGCTTGGGGGAGTTGATACGTCCATTTTGCATCATGCTTTTATGAAAATATTTATTGCATTATGGGCTGTTATTACACATTACTATATCACAATACTTATGGATATTCTCTCTTATTATACAAGGTTTACATGAAGAAGGAGAATGCCGGCAGCTGGAATTCTGGACTAGAAAAGGAGCAAATATTAGAGACCTATCCTACACTACTCCAAAAGTCCTGAAGCTTCACGGAGATTATTTTGGAATATATAAAAAATATTGGGCGAAGAATGAACCTGAGGGGGGCCACCAGCCAGCCACAAGGGTGGAGGGCGCGCCCCAACCCCTGGGCGCGCCTCCCGACCTTGTGGATCCCCTGGCAGGCCTTCAGTGCCCATCTTCTGCTATATGGTGTCTTTTAGCCTGGAAAAAATCATAAGGAAGCTTTCGGGACGAAGCGCCGCCGTCTCGAGACGGAACCTGGGCAGAACCAATCTAGGGCTCCGGTGGAGCTATTCTGCCGGGGAAACATCCCTCCCGGAGGGGGAAATCATCGCCATCGTCATCACCATCGATCCTCTCATCGAGGGAGGCTCAATCTCCATCAACATCTTCACCAGCACCATCTCCTCTCAAACCCTAGTTCATCTCTTGTATTCGATATTGGTCCCAAAACCTCAGATTGGTACCTGTGGGTTGCTAGTAGTGTTGATTACTCCTTGTAGTTGATGCTAGTTGGTTTATTCAGTGGAAGATCATATGTTCAGATCCTTAATGATAATTAATACTCCTCTGATTATGACTATGAATATGCTTTGTGAGTAGTTACATTTGTTCCTGAGGACATGGGAGAAGTCTTGTTATAAGTAATCATGTGAATTTGGTATTCGTTCGATATTTTGATGAGATGTATGTTGTCTTTCCTCTAGTGGTCTTATGTGAACGTCGACTACATGACACTTCAACATTATTTGGGCCTAGGGGAAGGCATTGGGAAGTAATAAGTAGATGATGGGTTGCTAGAGTAACAGAAGCTTAAACCCTAGTTTATGCGTTGCTTCGTAAGGGGCTGATTTGGATCCATATGTTTCATGCTATGGTTAGGTTTACCTTAATACTTCTTTCGTAGTTGTTGATGCTTGCGAGAGGGGTTAATCATAGGAGGCTTGTCCAAGGAAGGGCATCACCCAAGCACCGGTCCACCCACATATCAAATTATCAAAGTAACGAACGCGAATCATATGAGCATGATGAAAACTAACTTGACAATAATTCCCATGTGTCCTCGGGAGCACTTTGCTTTATATAAGAGTTTGTCCAGGCTTTTCCTTTGATACAAAAAGGATTGGGCGACCTTCCTGCACCTTGTTTACTTTATTTACTTGTTACCCATTACGATTTATCCTATCACGAAACTATCTGTTACCGATAATTTCAGTGCTTGCAGAGAATACCTTGCTGAAAACCACTTGTCATTTCCTTTTGCTCCTCATTGGGTTTGACACTCTTACTTATCGAAAGGACTATGATAGATCCCCTATACTTGTGGGTCATCACACCCTTCGGACATGCCCGGGATCCCACACAGGCTGGCCGAACATAGCCTCAACATAATCAAAGGGTTCAAACTAGTCAAACAAACGCAACGACAATTTTCCGAACCCAAACGACAAGCTGTGGGGGAGCTAGCCAAACTACTCGAAGCCGGATTCATCAGAGAAACCAAACACCCAGATTGGCTAGCCAACTTGGTCATGGTGCCGAAGAAGGATAAGTCTTGGCGCCTTTGTGTCGATTTCAAAGACCTCAATAAGGCTTGCCCCAAAGACCCTTTCCCATTGCCCCACACTGACCAGATTATTGACCCAACCGCAGGAGACGACTCCTTGTGTTTCCTCTACGCTTACTCCGGATACCATCAGATTAAAATGAAGGAGTCCGACCAGGCCGCAACGATGTTTATCACCCCGTACGGGCCTTTCTGTTTCAACACTATGCCTTTCGGGCTTAAAAATGCTGGTGCCACTTACCAACGCATGATTCAAACATGTTTGGAAAAACAAATCGGCATGACAGTGGAAGCATATGTGGACGACGTGGTCATCAAGACTAAACACGTCGAATCATTGGTGGACGATCTCCACCTCACATTTGACAACCTCCGAACATATGACATACGGCTCAATCCGAAAAAATGTGTTTTCGGCTTTCCAGCCGGAAAGCTACTAGGGTTCATTGTCTCCAATAGAGGAATTGAAGCCAACCCAGCCAAAATCCGAGCCTTGTCACAACTGGCCATACAAACATACTTAAAACAGGTCCAATAACTAGCAGGGTGTGTGGCAGCGTTAAGACGCCTCATCTCCAGATTAGGAGAAAAAGCATTACCACTTTATAGAATGCTTAGACGCACCAACAACTTCGAGTGGACTGATGCGGCTACAGCCCAATTGGAAGAATAAAAACCTTATTAGCAGGCAACCCAATCCTAGCCGCCCAAGTGTTGGCGAGCCTATGTTGCTTTACGTATCCACACTCACCAGGTAGTGAGTGATGTACTCGTCGTTGAGCGAGGGGAAGAAGGACATAAATTCCTCATCTAGAAACCAGTGTATTACGTATCAGAGGTCCTTACACCATGCAAATCCCGATACCCTCACTACCAAAAGATAGCTTACGCGGTCTTTATGGCATCCCGAAAACTTCGGCACTATTTTCAAGAGTGTTCAATTACGGTGGCATCCAAAGTACCACTCAATGACATTATAAACAACAAGGATGCCACCTGCCGCATAGCTAAACGGGCCATTGAGCTCTTACCACTTGAAATAACATACAAGCCGTGCCGAGCTATCAAATCTCAGGTGCTGGCCGACTTCGTCACCGAGTGGACGGCAGCCGAGCTCCCTAAAGAGTACAGTTCATACTCCAACTGGATCATGTACTTCGACGGCTCTAAAATGTTAGCCGGACTGGGGGCTGGTGTCATCTTGACATCCCCTACGGGGGACACAGTCCGTTACGTGCTGCAATCATTTACACGGACTCCAATAACGCAGCCGAATACGAGGCACTTTTACATGGTCTCCGAATGGCTGTCTCCATGGGCATACAACGCCTAGAGGTGCGCGGTGATTCAAACCTCGCAATATCCCTGATAAATGGAGAGTTCGATGCAAAAGATCCAAAAATGGCAGCATATCGAAACGCCGTATTAAAAATATTGGCTCGGTTCGAGGGGCTTGAGTTTCATCACGTCACTCAAGACAGTAACCAGGCAGCGGACATACTTGCTCGAACGGGGGCCAAGCGCGACCCTGTCCCGCCTAATACCTTTATGGAAAGGCTCTTCAAGCCATCCGTAGTGTGGCAGGACGAGAGCGGCAACACCAGTCTGGACCTGATAACACCCCCAGCAGCCAAACAAGATACAAATATCGTCGGGGGATCATATAACGAAATAACACCCTCTGCTCATGAAATCATGGTTGTTATTGCTCCATGGACCAAATCCTTCCTGGCCTACCTTAAGGGCAGGAGCTTCCCGGTGATCGAAATGAGGCCCGTCGCATAGTTCGACGTTCTAAAGCCTATAAAGTTCACGAAGGTGAACTGTACAAGAAAAGCACTACCGGAGTCCTCCAAAGGTGCATCTCCGAAGAGGAGGGATGGCAACTCTTGGCTGAAATACATGCTGGTCTGGGCGTCCATCACGCCGCAGCTCGGGCCCTTGTAAGCAAGGCCTTCCGGACTGGTTTCTTCTGGCCAACGGCCCGAGCAGACGGACAAGCCCTCGTGCAATGTTGTGTAGGATGTCAGCTTTTCGCCAATCAAAGTCATATGCCTCCCACCGCCTTAAGAACAATCCCCATCACTTGGCCTTTCGTGGTCTGGGTGCTAGACATGCTCAGACCCCTTAAAGGGGGAAGCCACAAAAAGAAATATTTACTGGTCATGGTGGATAAATTCACTAAATGGATAGAGGCCAAACTAGTAAAAACGGTTCAACCAGGGCCAGTGATCGACTTTATATCCAGCGTAGTACACCATTATGGTGTCCCGCACAACATCATCACTGATAAATGGCTCTAATTTTACAGCTGATGAGGTGAAAAACTGGTGTGCTAACTTGGGCATTAAGCTCGACTATGTATCCGTCTACCACCCTCAAACAAACGGTCAGGTTGAACGGGCCAATGGCCTGATAATGAGCGGCATTAAACGCATAGTGGTGCGCTCCCTATGGAAGTCAGATAAGCACTGGGTTGAGGAACTCGATTCTGTACTCTTGTGGCTGCAGACTACGCCTAATCGAACGACCGGATACACACCTTTTTTCATGGTGTACGGCGCAGAAGTTGTCTTGCCCTGCGACATTATTCATGACTCACCTCGAGTACGCATGTACGAAGAGAGAGAAGCCGAGCTCGATCGGCAGGATGACCTAGATGGCCTTGAATTGGAGCGTGATATTGCACGAGCCCGTTTCACATTTTATCAACAACAGGCTAGGCTATACCAAAGCAGAGAAGTGCGGGCCAAGACTTATAACGTCGGCGAACTCGTTCTGCGCCTCCCAGAGAAGAAGAAGGATAAGCTCAAACCAAAATGGGAGGGCCCCTTCATCATAGATGAAGTTCTCACAGGAGGAGCCTATCGCCTTCGTAATGCATCGGATAATCGCCTTGAGCCGAATCCATGGAACGCTACTCGGCTCCGACGATTCTACGGATAGTTCGGCCGCATCCTTTTTTTTCTAGTTTCCTTTTTTCTCCCCTTCTTTTTAGCTTATATATATATATATATATACGTCCCAGGGTATGTTCGGATCTGCCGAACTGTTAGGTGTACACATCTTTAAATGTATACACCCCACTTTGACTTGGGGCTTCTTTGACGAAGCTTATTATTAAAAGCTTGTGGCTCACATTTTCTATGTCGTTTGTTATATATACCTTTTGCCATTATATGCACCTCTATGACTAAATGTTTTGCCAAGCTGGGTTGCCTCGCTCCTGTGTTTATACCCTATGTTCCCGATTGTTCGGCTAGGGTGTAAAGGGAGCACCTCTACGATTGCTACAACCGGGTAATCTGGACCTGTACCTCAGACGGGTGAAGCTGAAAGCTAGCGTTCTTAAGAGAAGAATTGGTCGGCAAGCAACGACAGATTGTTTATGTTTTTGTAACTCTTCTAAAAATACGGGATCAACTCCCCGTAATTCGGATCAAATCCTAGGCACGCGTAATTAAGCATGCCAACCCAAGGAATGGAACCCTTAACGGAACTATTTTCCTTGGAAGATGTTTCTTACGTTAAATAGTAATATAACATAACTCCCGAACAATTTTTTTGTCTGTTTGAGCAATATGGCTGGATTGCCTGGTTTCCGAACATAATGAATGTTTCTTACATTCCAACATGGTATCCAGAAACACTCCACCTTCTTGGTTTGGAGGTTGAAGCAGAAGGCCGGCGATGAAATTTTTTGACATGTTCGGTTGGAGATAAGTTTGATGATAAAGTACATTGATACATTGAATCAAATGCCTACTCTTTATCTATACACTCTATAAGACTGTCTAAGCTACAATCTTCTTGCGAATATTTCGCAACTATCATCACTTGGTCATATACCAAGTTCACGGGAATCTCTTTTCCGTCTGGTCCCTGAGGTCCAACTCGGGCCATATGATTCGGATTGAGTCCGGTGTAGCGCGTTTTCACCATCGCCCACGCCTCTCGTGCACCTTCCCGGCATGCGGACGCCTTCCATATCCCGAAACGGCGCTGGGCACCTTTGAACAGGTTCGCCAACCCCTCCATACTTTCTAGAGGGGCATCGGATGGCCATAGGGCCTTAGCCATACTTCTCATAGCTTTCCGGGCCCGCTCATGCACCATAGACAGCTCCCTAAGCACGTCGCCTCGAAATCCAGATACTTCCTCTTCAGGCCGACAGGTTAACAGACCTGCAACAACAGAGTTGTGACAATCTGAATTATGGGATACTATGAGTCCCTTGGATGGTTCAAAAGGTCACACCGAATATGTCGCCCTTCAACTTCTTATTTTCTTTTTGCGCAACCGATAACTGAGCCTTTAAGCTCTTTATCTCTTTGGCTTGTTTGTCCTTTCCTCCTCGAGTTTGTTCTTTTGATCGGTGGTCATTATGGCTTTGTTCATCTCCGCAAGCTCTATGGTGGCGGCATTCAGCTTCGCCTAGCTTGTTTTCAGCTCCTGGGTCAACGCGTTGTTCTTCTCTTTGAGAACCTGCGGTCATAACGATCCTTAAATCGGTTGGCCTAACCGCTTCAAGTGTCGGGGGGCTACTGGCATATATCTATTAAATTTACACGAGCTATTACCTGCATATCCTTTGAAAACAGTTGAGTAACTCCAGCAAGTCCGTCCCAGGCGGCTCGGATATAAGCATCCACGGAGCTAAGGGCGGTAAATTCCTCTTCAGTAAAAACTGGAGCGCGCATGGCCTCTTTTAATCAACGATGATTCATCACGCTCTCCACCTAGAAATTCATGACGGATACGTCATCCGAATCCTCATGAAGGGACGGATCTGGCACTGTATCAGCTCTCGTCCTGGTTGACGAACCCGGAGACGGATCAGCCGATACTCGGCTAGCAGGGCGTTTGCCCATGATCTGCCGTGTGCTCCTCCTAGAATAAGGTGGAGGATAACTTAAACAATCTGATCTCATGCTTAGGCATATATCAAAGGACATACCTCTTTGAAGAAGGAGGGGGCTCTACAGAGCTCCTGGTTTCCTTTCATTTTGAACGATCGCCCTGATTAGAGGCCGCTCTCGATGAGGTGCGGCTTGCCGAGTGCCGATCCTATGAAACACAGTTCAGTGTGATGGATAAGGTGCAAGTTGGGGTTTCCTTTTTTGGAAGCTTTCCGAGTACTTACAATGGATAAAGGGTAAAGGCGGGTGTAGTCGGCCATAATAGCCACTTCCGAGCCGTCAAGGCTCGCTTGATAAAATACTCCATCATCAAACTCTATGTATATATCCAGATCCTCATGGAAGTCGGGGTCTTCGTTGCAAGCATAATCCTCTGGTTGTGGGGCGGGGCAATGAATGTTCTCGACCACCTTCCTCCATGACTGCTATAAGACAACAATAACAATTTAATTAGCATGCCTCGATAACAAGGAAGAACAATACTGATAATCAAAAACTTACCCGTTCGATGGGGTTGTACATAGAAAAACCTTCCCCGCAATTTAAAAGGAGGAAGTCTTATTTCTCCCCCTTATACAGATCGGCCAGGATTATGGCCAGTTCGGCCGGGGTATCTGGGCCCTTGCATCTGTAATGAGATGTGTTGTCCTCTTCGTTGTAACACCATAAAGGAGTCACTCTGGATTGGAGGGGCTGAATACATCGCTTTATCGCGATGGCCATGACTTCGATTATCGAGAGCTCAGAATGAGCAAGTATTTGACCTTGCTGACCAACCTCTTCACTACCGCACTGTCTTCTTCCTTGGGACTCCAGGGGCGCCAATTGAGGCGTTTCTTCAAAGGAGCACTGGAGAATTCGGGGAGGCCGCGCTGAACTGGGTCCAGAAGGGGAACGTCCTCAATGTAAAACTATTCCGAAGACCATTCTTGGGATACCTCCTTGGGAGTTCCGATAGGGTAGCCTGATCCGGCTATGTGCCATACTTCGGCGCCGCCCACTTCAAATATAGCACCCCCTCAATGACGAGGGATGAGGTAAAAGCACTTTCTCCATAGTTCGAAATGGGCCTCACAGCCCAGAAATAGTTCGCAGAGAGCGACAAAGCCCGAGATGTGTAGAATAGAACCTGGGGTGAGGTTGTGCAACTGGATCCCGTAGAACTCCAACAAACCCCTGAGAAAGGGATGGATCGGAAATCCTAATCCCTGCAAAAGAAACGAAACAAAACACACCCACTCTTCCTTTTTGGGGTTGGGGAAATTCTTTGCTAGCACATATTGCCGATCGGGGCCAATCCCGCTCGCACAGAGACTAGATCTGTGAGAGGTAGATATCCCTGCGTCTGAAGTCGACTCAACTGAAGGTGAGACACTGAGCAGCTTCACCAGTCACCCTCTTGAGGGCCATGAGGGCACGAAGAAGAGCTAGGAGCACTGGCCATGTTTTGAAGTTTTTCATGGCTGGTTCTGATGTTCTCTACATGATGTGGATGGCATTTGGGATCTAACCTCTTTATATATATGTCATCCCTGTGTGGTCAAGGGCTTATTTGTAAAAAAATATTATGGACCGTTCGCATTCGCCCGGCGCGTGGAAATCAAGGCAACGACAGGGAGGAGTCATAAAGGCAAAACATGAAGGTCAGGGCCGGACTGTTATACGTTCGAGGTATGATGAAGAACCTGCCTCGCAAAGCTGAAGACATAAGCCGGATACTACATCGTCATTGAAGGCAAGTTCGGGGGCTACTGAGGGAGTCCTGGATTAGGGGGTCCTCAGGTGACCGACCTATTCAATATGGGCCAGACTGATGGGCCGTGAAGATAAAATCCGAAGATTATCTCCCGTGTCCGGGTAGGACTCCTATATGCGTGAATGACAAGTTTCGGTGTCTGGATGTATTATTTCTTTCCTCTGCAAACCAACTTTGTACAACCCTAGGCCCCTCCGGTGTGTATATAAACCGGAGGGTTTAGTCCATGGAGGGTCAGAATATTCATAGGCTAGATACACCCATGGTGTGTATATAAACCGGAGGGTCAGAATATTCATAGGCTAGATAGCTAGGGTTTAGGCATTACGATCTCGAGGTAGATCAACTCTTGTAACCTCTATACTCATTGAATATAATCAAGCAGTACGTAGGGTTTTACCTCCTTTAAGAGGGCCCGAACCTGGGTAAACATCGTGTCCCCATCGTCCATTGTTACTATCGATCCTCAGACACACAGTTCGGGACCCACTACCCGAGATCAACCGGTTTTTACACTAACAACGGAGACTCCCAAGTGACACCTAACCAATCTAGGAGACACCACTCTCCAAAAGGTAATAGATGGTGTGTTGATGATGAACTCCTTGCTCTTTTGCTTCAAATGATAGTATCCCCAACACTCAACTCTCTCTCATAGATTTGGCTATGGTGGAAAGATGATAAGGGTGGAAAGCGACTTGGGGAAGGCTAGAGATCAAGATTCTTGTGGTTGGATTGGAATGTCTTGGTCTCAACACATGAGTAGGTGGTTCTCTCTCAGAAAATGAGTAGTGGAAGTGTAGGCACGTTCTGATGGCTCTCTCTTGAATAGAGAAGGGGGTGGAGGGGTATATATAGCCTCCACACAAAATCTAACCGTTACGCACATTTGACCCAACTCGGTCAGAATGAATAGGTGAACTCGATGAGACCGATTCAGTTCAAAATGTGAACATTAGGATTCTCAGTGGGACCGACATGATCAACTCGGTGAGACCGATGTGCTAGGGTTAGGGCAAAACCTCATCTCGGTGTGACCGGTTGCATAAACTCGGTTAGACCGATTTCAGCAATGAGCATATAGGGAGTTGGCCAGGCAAACTCGGTGGGACTGATCGCTCCTTTCGGTGATATCGAAACGTTACGAAAGGGAAGCATAGAGTTTGCATTGCGAACTCGGTGGGAGCGATCGCTCATTTCGGTGAGACAGAAACATTATGAAGGGAAACAGAGAGTTTGCAATCCCATCTTGGTGAGACCGAATTTATTAGGGTTTCTGGCTATGGCTATGTCAAAAGAACTCGGTGGCGACGGATGGATCAAATCGGTGGGGCCGAGTTTGACTTTAGGTTTAGGACATATTTGGATTTGAGAAAGTGGTTGAGGGCTTTGGAGCATATCACTAAGCATTTTGATCAAGTAGACCATTAAGCAACACCTCATCCCCTTTTAATACTATTGGCTTTTCCTATGGACTCAATGTGATCTTGGATCACTAAAATAGAAATGAAGAGTCTTGAGCTTTTGCGAATATTTGTCCTTAGCATTTTGAGGGGTCCACATCTCTAGTCCATGCCATTGCCAATCATTGAACTTTCTGAAATAATCAACTTGAATGGATATTAGTTCAATGAGCTATATGTTGTTATGAATTACCAAAACCACTCGGGGATTAGTTGCACTTTCAATCTCCCCCTTTTTGGTAATTGATGACAACATATAGGTCAAAGCTTCGACAAATGATAATAAGATTGAAATATATCATCGCTTTGAGAAGTATGTGATAAGCAAGGGCTCCCCCTAAATTTGTGCATTATTAAAAAAATTGCTTGTGAATGCAAATGCACAATCGATTAGGATCATGGGTTACTCTTCCATGTCACATACATCTTGGCGGAGTGCTCAAAATGATAGAATATAAATAGCATGCACTCATCACCAAGGCAAACATGATTGATCATACACAAGTGATAAGATATCATCGTTCAAGCACACATTAAGGCATGATATGATCAATCACATGATCATAAGAGTATCTCACACACAAGCACAAATATTGTAGCAAACAAACAAGCAAATAACAAGTAGCAAGAGAGGCAAACAAAAGCAAAACACACACTCTCTCTCTCTCGAAGCCTATGATCTATACACTTTCTTTGGCCACAAGTTACCAAAAAGCTTGAAAATGCATAGTGCTATGCGGCACTCTAAGCATGATCTCCGGGAGCTCCGGTGTGCGAAGATGGCGTGCCGAGGACATCATTTGCAAAAGCTTCCGATGATGTCTGAGGAACTGGAGGGGAAACTAGGGAAGTGGCTACAGGTGCTGAAGTGGTAGCTCACGTGTCACTAGCTGGCACAGCTATAGACCTGTGTGCTCTAGGCACTCTCTGAAATGCCTCTGTGGTAGCTCTTCCTCTCATGTCCTCTGCTTCTTCTTGAGGTTGCTCAACTGTGGTCTGAATCTCTGTGACCTTCAAGTCTAGATCATAAAATTTTGTTTCAATGATCCTCTGAAGACTTTCTTGATTTCGAGTCAGGGTGGCTAGTCCTTTCTCAATTCTCACTGTGGCTTCAAGAAGATAGCTGAGCTAATCCTGCTTGGTCTTGAGATTTACAGCTGAGACATCTGGAATCTTGGAAGTCTTTGATGTCTTTGCTTTCTCTCTCTTCTCCTGAGCCTCTACAGATATAGGATGTGATGCATCCATGACAACAACATTGTCCTCAAAGTCTGGCCTCAAGGGAAGGTGCTCTCTGTCTAGTACATATGTGCATGTACCCATCTTGGAGTTGATGAGCATCTGAATGTGTGGGGCATATCCACATGACCTCTTCTGATATGCTGCAGTCCTCTTAATCGTTTCAACAATCAAGGTCATGACCTTGAACTTCTCTGGCACATCAAACATATGTAACAAGTTGATTGAGTGTCCTCTGATCATCCTGTCATCTCCTGATTTGGGCAACAAGTGAAGGAAATATGCCCTAGAGGCAATAATAAAGTTGTTATTTATATTTCCTTATATCATGATAAATGTTTATTATTCATGCTAGAATTGTAGTAACGGGAAACTTAGTGCATGTGTGAATACATAGACAAAACAGAGTGTCCCTAGTATGCCTCTACTTGACTAGCTCGTTAATCAAAGATGGTTATGTTTCCTGACCATAGACATGTGTTGTCATTTGATGAACGGGATCACATCATTAGAGAATGATGTGATGGACAAGACACATCCGTTAGCTTAGCATTATGATCATTGAGTTTTATTGCTATTGCTTTTTTCATGACTTATACATGTTCCTCTAACTATGAGATTATGCAACTCCCGAATACCGGAGGAACACCTTATGTGCTATCAAACGTCACAACGTAACTGGGTGATTATAAAGATGCTCTACAGGTGTCTCCGGTGGTGTTTGTTGAGTTGGCACAGATCGAGATTAGGATTTGTCACTCCGAGTGTCGGAGAGGTATCTCTGGGCCCTCTCTGTAATGCTCATCACTATAAGCCTTGCAAGCAATGTGACTAATGAGTTAGTTGCGGGATGATTCATTACGGAACGAGTAAAGAGACTTGCCGGTACCAAGATTGAACTAGGTATGATGATACCGACGATCGAATCCCGGGCAAGTAATATACCGATGACAAAGGGAACAACGTATGTTGTTATGCGGTTTGACCGATAAAGATATTCGTAGAACATGTAGGAGCCAATATGAGCATCCAGGTTCCGCTATTGGTTATTGACCGGAGAAGTGTCTCGGTCATGTCTACATAGTTCTCGAACCCGTAGGGTCCGCACGCTTAACATTCGATGATGATTTGTATTATGAGTTATGTGATTTGATGACCGAAGTTTGTTCGGAGTCCCGGATGAGATCACGGACATGACGAGGACTCTTGAAATGGTCGAGACGTAAAGATTGATATATTGGAAGGCTATATTCGGACATCGAAAAGGTTCTGAGTGGTTCCGGTATTTTTTTGGAGTACCCGAGAGTTACAGGAATTCGCCGGGGGAAGTATTGGGCCTTAGTGGAAAGGAGAGAAGAGCCACAATGGGAGGCCGCGCCCCCCACCATGGGCTGGTCCGAATTGGACTAGGGAGGGGGCGGCGCCCACTCTTTCCTTCTCCCTCTCCTACTCCTTCCCTATCTCCCCTCTTGGAAAAGGAAGGGGACTCCAACTAGGATTGGGAATCCTAGTTGGACTCCCCGTATAGGAGCGCCCCTCCTAGGCCGGCCTCCTCTTCCCCCCTCCTTTATATATGGGCAGGGGGCACCCCAAAGGCACACCAAAGTTTCTCTTAGCAGTGTGCGGTGCCCTCTCCACAGTTTTACACCTCGGTCATATTGTCGTAGTGCTTAGGCAAAGCCCTGGGCCGGTAACTTCATCGTCACCGTCCCCATGTCGTCGTGCTAACGAAACTCTCCCTCTGCCTCAACTGGATCAAGAGTTCGAGGGACGTCATCGAGATTAATGTGTGCAGATCGCGGAGGTGTCGTGCGTTCGGTACTTGGATCGGTTGGATCGCGAAGACGTTCGACTACATCAACCGCCTTACTAAACGCTTCCGCTTTCGGTCTACGAGGGTACGTGGACACACTCTCCCCGCTCGTTGCTACATCTTGTCTGATCGTAGGTAAAATTTTGAAATACTACGTTTCCCAACAGTGGCAGCTGAGCCAGGTCTATGCGTAGATGTTATATGCACGAGTAGAACACAAAGAGTTGTGGGCGATAATAGTCATACTGCTTACCAGCAACGTCTTACTTTGATTCGGTGGTATTGTTGGATGAAGCGGCCCAGACCGACATTACATGACCACATTCATGAGACTGGTTCTACCGACGTGCTTTGCACACAGGTGGCTGGCGGGTGTCTACTTCTCCAACTTTAGTTGAATCGAGTTTGACTACGCCCGGTCCTTTTTGAAGGTTAAAACAGCACACTTGACGAAAAATCATTGTGGTTTTGATGCGTAGGTAAGAACGGTTCTTGCTCGAAGCCCGTAGCAGCCACGTAAAACTTGCAACAACAAAGTAGAGGACGTATAACTTGTTTTTGCAGGGCATGTTGTGATGTGATATGGTTAAGGCGTGATGAGATATAAATTGTTGTATGAGATGATCATGTTTTGTTAGAGTTATCGGCAACTGGCAAGAGCCTTATGGTTGTCCTTTTATTGCATAAGATGCAAGCGCCATATAATTGCTTTACTTTATCGCTATGCGATAGAAATAGTTGCAAAAGCAATAGTTGGCGAGACGACCTTGTGATGACACATTGATAAAGATCAAGATGATGGAGATCATGGCGTCATGCCGGTAACGATGGAGATCATGATGGTACTTTGGAGATGGAGATCAAAGGCACAAGATGATGATGGCCATATCATGTCACATATTTTGATTGCATGTGATGTTTATCTTTTATGCATCATATTTTGCTTAGTACGACGGTAGCATTATGAGATGATCCCTTACTAAAATTTCATGGTATAAATGTTCTCACTGAGTATGCACCGTTGCGACAGTTCTTCGTGCTGAGACACCACGTGATGATCGGGTGTGATAAGCTCTACGTTCACATACAACGGGTGCAAGCCAGTTTTGCACACGCAGAATACTTGGGTTAAACTTGACGAGCCTAGCATATGCAGATATGGCCTCGGAACACTGAGACCGAAAGGTCGAGCGTGAATCATATAGTAGATATGATCAACATAGTGATGTTCACCATTGATGACTACTCCATCTCACGTGATGATCGGACATGGTTTAGTTGATATGGATCACGTGATCATTTAGATGACTAGAGAGATGTCTATCTAAGTGGGAGTTCTTAAGTAATATGATTAATTGAACTTTAATTTATCATGAACTTAGTCCTGATAGTTTTTGCATATCTATGTTGTAGAACAATAGCTCGCGTATAGCTCCCCTGTTTTATTTTTGATATGTTCCTAGAGAAAAATAAGTTGAAAGATGATAGTAGCAATGATGCGGACTTGGTCCATGATCTGAGGATTATCCTCATTGCTGCATAGAAGAATTATATCCTTGATGCAGGAGCAGATGCAGACGTTATGAACGTTTGACAAGCTCGGTATGATGACTACTTGATAGTTTAGTGCACCATACTTTACGGCATAGAACTGGGACTTCAAAAACGTTTTGAACACCATGGAGCATATAAGATGTTCCAAGAGTTGGCATTGGTATTTCAGACTCATGCCCGAGTCGAGAGGTATGAGACCTCTAACAAGTACTTTTCCTACAAGATGGAGGAAAATAGCTCAACCAGTGAGCATGTGCTCAGAATGTCTGAGTACTACAATCGCTTGAATCAAGTGGGAGTTAATCTTCCAGATAAGATAGTGATTGATAGAGTTCTCTAGTCACTATCACCAAGTTACTGGAACTTCATGATGAACTATAATATGCAAGGGATGGATAAGACAATTCCCGAGCTCTTCGCGATGCTAAAAGCTGCGGAGGTAGAAATCAAGAAGGAGCGTCAAGTGTTGATGGTTGACAAGACCACTAGTTTCAAGAAAAAGGGCAAAGGGAAGAAGGGGAACTTCAAGAAGAATGGCAAGCAAGTTGTTGCTCCCGTGAAGAAAGCCAAAGCTAGACCTAAGCCTGAAACCAAGTGCTTCTACTGCAAAAGAAATGGTCACTAGAAGCGGAACTGCCCCAAACATTTGGCGGATAAGAAGGATGGCAAAGTGAACAAAGTTATATTTGATATATAGATTATTGATATGTACTTTACTAGTGTTCATAGTAACCCCTAGGTATTTGATACCGGTTCAGTTGCTAATATTAGTAACTCAAAACATGAGTTACAAATTGAACATAGACTAGTTGAGGGCGAAGTGACGATGTGTGTTGGAAGAGATTCCAAGGTTGATAAGATCACCATCGCATACTCCCTTTACCTTGGGGATTAGTTTTGAACCTAATATAAATGTTATTTGGTGTTTGCGTTGAGCATAATATGATTGTATCATGTTTATTGCAATACGGTTATTCATTTAAGTCAAAGAATAATTGTTATTCTGTTTACATGAATAAAACCTTCTGTGGTCATACACCCAAGGTGAATGGTTTATTGAATCTCGATCGTAGTGATACACATATTCATAATATTGATGTCAAAAGATACAAAGTTAATAATGATAGTGCAACTTATTTTGTGTCACTGCCGTTTAGGTCATATTGGTGTAAAGCGCATGAAGAAACTCCATGTTGATGGGCTTTTTGGAATCACTTGATTATGAATCACTTGATGCTTGCGAACCATGCCTCATAGGCAAGATGACTAAGACTCCGTTCTCCGGAACGATAGAGCGAGCCACTAACTTATTGGAAATAATACATACTGATGTATGCGGTCCGATGAGTGTTCAGGCTCGCGGCAGGTATCGTTATTTTCTGACCTTCATAGATGATTTAAGAAGATATGTATATAACTACTTAATGAAACACAAGTCTAAAACATTTCGAAAGTTCAAAGAATTTCATAGTGGAGTTGAGAATCATCGTAACAAGAAAATAAAGTTTCTACGATCTGATCGCGGAGGCGAATATTTGAGTTACGAGTTTGGCCTTCATTTGAAACAATGTGGAATAGTTTCGCAACTCACGCCATCTGGAACACCACAGTGTAATGGTGTGTCCGAACGTCATAACCGTACTTTATTAGATATGGTGTGATCTATGATGTCTCTTACCGATTTACCACTATCGTTTTGGGGTTATGCATTAGAGACACCTGCATTCACGTTAAATAGGGCACCGTCTAAAAATCCGTTGAGATGACACCGTATGAACGGTGGTTTAGCAAGAAACCTAAGCTGTCCTTTCTTAAAGTTTGGGGTTGCGATGCTTATGTGGAAAAGTTTCAGCCTGATAAGCTCAAACCCAAATCGGAGAAGTGTGTCTTCATAGGATACCCAAAAGAAACTGTTGGGTACACCTTCTATCACAGATCCGAAGACAAGATCTTTGTTGCTAAGAGTGGATCCTTTCTAGAGAAGGAGTTTCTCTTGAAAGAAGTGAGTGGGAGGAAAGTAGAACTTGATAAGGTAATTGTACCTTCTCTCGAATTGGAATGTAGCTCATCACTGAAATCAGTTCCAGTGATGCCGACACCAATTAGTGAGGAACTTAATGATGATGATCATGAAACTTCAATCAAGTTACTACCGAACCTCGTAGGTCAACCAGAGTACGATCTGCACGAGAGTGGTACAGTAATCCTGTTCTGGAATTCATGTTACTTGACCATGATGAACCTGCGAACTATGAGGAAGCGATGATGAGCCCAGATTCCGACAGATGTCTTGAGGCCATGAAATCTGAGATAGAATCCATGTATGAGAACAAAGTGTGGACTTTGGTGGACTTGCCCGATGATCGGCAAGCCATTGAGAATAAATGGATCTTCAAGAGAAAGACGGACGCTGATATTAGTGTTACTATCTACAAAGCTCGACTTGTCAAAAATGGTTTTTGACAAGTTCAAGATGTTGACTATGATGAAATTTTCTCACTCGTATCGATGCTTAAAGTCTGTCCGAATCATGTTAGCAATTGCCACATTTTATGAAATCGGACAAATGGATATCAAAATTGCATTCCTTAATGGATTTATTAAAGAATAGTTGTATATGATACAACCAGAAGGTTTTGTCAATCCTAAAGGTGCTAGCAAAGTGTGCAAGCTCCAGTGATTCATCTATGGATTGGTGCAAGCATCTCGGAGTTGGAATATACGCTTTGATGAGTTGATCAAAGTATATAGTTTTATATAGACTTGCGGTGAAGCCTGTATTTACAAGAAAGTGAGTGGGAGCACTACAGTCTTTCTGATAAGTATATGTGAATGACATATTGTTCATCGGAATGGTGTAGAATTTTCTGGAAAGCATAAAGGAGTGTTTGAAAGGAGTTTTTCAAAGAAAGACCTCGGTAAAGCTGCTTACATATTGGGCATCAAGATCTATAGAGATAGATCAAGACGCTTGATAAGATTTTTCAGTGAGTACATACCTTGAAAAGATTTTTGAAGTAGTTCGAAATGGAAGTCAAAGAAGGAGTTCTTTCCTGTATTTCAAGGTGTAAAGTTGAGTAAGACTCAAAACACGACCACGGCAGAAAATAGAAAGAGAATGAAAGTCATTCCCTATGCCTTAGCCATAGGTTCTATAAAGTATGCTATGTTGTGTACCAAACCTATTGTGTACCTTGCCATGAGTTTGGCAAGGGGGTACGATATTAATCCAGGAGTGGATCACTTGACAGCGGTCAAAATTATCCTTAGAAGACTAAGGAGATATTTCTCGGTTATGGAGGTGATAAAGAGTTCGTCGTAAAGAGTTACGCCGATGCAAGCTTTTACACCGATCCAGATGACTCTGAGTCTCAATCTGGATACATATTGAAAGTGGGAGCAATTAGCTAGAGTAGCTCCATGTAGAGCATTGTAGACATAGAAAATTTGCAAAATACATATGGCTCTGAATGTGACAGACCCATAGACTGAGCTTCTCTCACAAGAAAAACATGATCACACCTTAGTACTCTTTGGGTGTTAATCACATAGCGATGTGAACTAGATTATTGACTCTAGTAAAACCCTTTGGGTATTAGTCACATGGTGATGTGAACTAATCACATGGTGATGTGAACTATTGGTGTTGGCGATGTGAACTAGATTACTGACTCTAGTGCAAGTGGGAGACTGAAGGAAATATGCCCTAGAGACAATAATAAAGTTGTTATTTATATTTCCTTATATCATGATAAATGTTTATTATTCATGCTCGAATTGTATTAACCGGAAACTTAGTGCATGTGTGAATACATAGACAAAACAGAGTGTCCCGAGTATGCCTCTACTTGACTAGCTCGTTAATCAAAGATGGTTATGTTTCCTGAGCATAGACATGTGTTGTCCTTTGATGAACGGGATCACATCATTAGAGAATGATGTGATGGACAAGACCCATCAGTTAGCTTAGCATTATGATCGTTGAGTTTTATTGCTATTGCTTTCTTCATGACTTATACATGTTCCTCTAACTATGAGATTATGCAACTCCCGAATACCGGAGGAACACCTTGTGTGCTATCAAACGTCACAACATAACTGGGTGATTATAAAGATGCCCTACATGTGTCTCCGATGGTGTTTGTTGAGTTGGCATATATCGAGATTAGGATTTGTCACTCCGAGTGTCGGAGAGGTATCTCTGGGCCCTCTCGGTAATGCTCATCACTATAAGCCTTGCAAGCAATGTGACTAACGAGTTAGTTGCGGGATGATGCATTACAGAACGAGTAAAGAGACTTGCCGGTACCAAGATTGAACTAGGTCAGATGATACCGACGATCGAATCTCGGGCAAGTAACATACCGATGACAAAGGGAACAACGTATGTTGTTATGTGGTTTGACTGATAAAGATCTTCGTAGAATATGTAGGAGCCAATATGAGCATCCAGGTTCCGCTATTGGTTATTGACCGGAGAAGTGTATCGGTCATGTCTACATAGTTCTCAAACACGTAAGGTCCGCACGCTTAACGTTCGATGACGATTTGTATTATGAGTTATGTGATTTGATGACCGAAGTTTGTTCGGAGTCTCGGATTGTAGGAGATATGCCCTAGAGGCAGTAATAACAGTTATTTTGTATCTCCAAGTTTGTAATGAATGTTTATGATCCATGCTATAACTGCAATGATTCTCGAGTCTACAATATCCACGAGGCTCGGAGGGAACTCATATGCACGTGTGGTATAATAAACGGTAAAATATATTCCTAGTCTTGCCTCTAAGACTAGCTCAAGTATTGCATGATGATCCTGTTTTCCTGATCATGGGCATGACTATGCCGACAATTTTGAGGGCACAATGTTGGTAGAACGCTTGTGTTGAATCAACCCGGATTGATGTTATGCTATGAGATACCTTCGTCACAAGTTTATGGTTAATATCATTGAGATAGTTAATGTTTGTATAATTCCTTAGACCATGAGAGTATCAAGTTCCTTCGTGCTTGCTTCGTGAACTTTGGGGTTTGTTAAACGTCATCCGTAACTGGGTGGCTATTACGGCAGCTTACAGGTTCACGGAAAAGTATAGGAAGTAACAAGATAGCTCAAGATTGGGATTTGCTCCTCCGACAATGGAGAGATATACTCGGGCCCTCTCGGTGTAACGGTATCCATCATCGTCTGGCCAGACACATTGTGATTTGATCACTGGGATGCCGGAACACGGAAACGAGAAAAGAGAACAAAACCGGTAACGAGGTAACTTGCATGCTGGACAAATTGTTGATCCACAGGAATGCAATAAATCTCACCTCGGGTGTTTGTGACATTTCACTAAGCAAAAGGAATAGCTCACTGCAACTAGAGGTTCACTTGAATATTTATTCGTGTGGGTATAGGGGTCAACATGTGTGTCCACGGCTCCGATGTTGATAATTGATCGGAAGGGGTTCCGGGTCATGTCTATACTTCACCGAACCTATAGGGTCACACGCTTAAGGGTCATCTATCTGCTGAATACTAGACAGGGAGTATGAGAGAAAATCACCGAAAAAGTTTCGGACATCGGAAAGGTTTTGGACAGCGGAATCGTACCGCAGAGAGAGGTCATCGGATAAGTTTCGATGGTACCAAAAAGTTGTTTCGGGATATACCATTAAGTCAGATTGGTTTCGGCAAATGCCTGATAATTCTTGGAGGGTGCCAGAATCATTCTGGAAGCTTTTTGGAATTTTCTGAGATAAAAACCGGAAATGTTCCGGAGCTGCCGGAGCCACTTCAGATGCGTTTCGCAGATGAAAATCACTAAAACCGGAATTGTTTCGGAACGCGTTGAAAATTATTTTAGTGGGTACTAGAAATGTTCTAAGCCCACATAAATATTTTCAGTTCGAACGGACGCTGAAAAATGTCGTCGTGAATAGTGAAAGTGCTTTGTGGGATATTTTTGGAGAGCCACCTTTTTGACTTGGTCAAAGTTCTAGAAGGAAGTGGCTTACAAGGGAAGGAACCCCATTTGGGGGGGGCCTAGGGGTGGCCGGCCATGGGTGGTGGAGCTCCTTGGAGCTCCACATGGCATCCCATTTTGTCCTTAACACCCTCATGTGTGACCTAATGCATGGGGTTTTTTTGGTAATTTGTGGAGGCACACTACCCCTTGGTTTTCCTATAAATAGAGGAGGTGAGGGCTGCCATCTCTTCATCCCTTGCTCTCATACACATGTCATGCAATATATGGCTTCTTCCCTCCCTCCCACGAAAAGAGTTTCGTAGAGCCGTAAGGTTGTCTGGGTTCCGGCAGGAACTAGTTCTGGACGGCGAAGCCCTGCCGGATAGCTGACACCGTATGTGTGCAACCCCGTAGAGAGATTGTAGTTTTGATCTTTTGCCCGAGGTGCTGTTCGAGTGTCCTCCCGAAGGGCTGTCCGAGTCTCCGTCCGAGTTTCGAGGGTCCTCCCGAAGGGCTGTCCGCGACATCGTCCGGGGGACTGTCCAACCGCCTCCCGAAGAGTTGTCCGGAGAGGGAGTACATCCTCGCGGTTGGGAGGTTGTAAATCCTAGTTGCGGGGATCTGCATCGACGATCTACACCGACTCTTCTTCCGTTGCGTTTCGAGTCGGTACGGATCAGATCAAACCTTGTATGTAGTCTCCATAGTGGTCCTGGGCGTGCTCGCTATACCGAAAATTTTCGTTTTCTGTTGCGTTCCCCTACAGTGGCATCAAGAGCCGTGCTATATGTAGATGCAGGTTACGATCTAGAATACATGGAGATGTTTGGGTATTGCATAATATAAATTTTGGAGTAGATGATCTATTGCTAAAAATTATTTATGCGGGTGACAGATGAAATCTGTTACCCGACGTTCTTGTTGCTTCCCTAGAATTTGTGTTTGCTCAATCTCGAGACAGCATGGTAGAATTTGACAAAGTTCTGGCAATCCGTGATCCTGATTGATCGTGGAAGTGCTATCAGTTCTTTGGGTTCTGCCATAGTCAAAAGAAAGATGAAATTCGCAGATGAAAGGGCATTGCAGATATGATCTGCACGGGGGTCATGCGTATGACGAAGTTTAGTATGGGGCTCGAGATTTAATTATCTCGTGTTTCATACATCCCGAGATGTTAATCTAGCAACTTGAATAATCATACTTGATGATAAAACGTTGGTAGCTGCGGTTTAAGTCAAAACCTTAGAAGCCACGTAAAATAAAATTTTGCATAAACCGATTAGAGGCGTCTAACTTGGTTTTGCAGGATGTGCATGTGATGTGGTATAGCAATGCTCATATTCAATTTGATTGTGTATGAGATGACTATATGATGTAATTAACATGACCTGCGTGTCATGATTCGGCATGATGGCTGGAGCCATATGATTGCACTTTAATGACCTGCGTGTCAACCTTAAGTAATGCACTTATATTATTAGCTATAGAGATAGCAATATTATCTGGTGCATCGACAAGGTGGTGGCAATCTTCGCAAAGGTGAACACCGACGCAAATGCCGAAGACGAAGAATTGAAAGACTTCTCCGTCAGAAAGCGCTATACCATATCATGCTAATTATGAATTGCCTGAGATGTTTATCCCCTATGATGCACCCTTCTTGATTGCGCGGTAGTTGCTTTTATTAGGGTGATCTCTCACTTAAAGATATCAAGTAGGTAGTGTTCTCCCAAGTGTAGCACCGTCACGGCACCTATCTTTTCAGGGTGCGCCGTGTCACACGGGTACGAACGATTAGAGAAGTGTGAGGCGGGTGAGTTGAGACCTCGCAGCGAGATCACTTGGTTGTCTTGACTTTCAGGCATGGCCGTCATGAGCTCAGAACACACGCATCAAAATATGAACAAGAGTCACGTAGTGATGTGATTGGCAAGTTGGCCTACCGGTTAAGATTTTCGTCATCAGTGGTGTTACACCAATGGCGAACATGCAAGACACGGATCTTGAATCACTCATAATAAATTTTGAGAGATATTGATTTGAGTGGGAGTGCATTTTAGAATAAAATGTTTATTCACTAGTGCAAATTTCATTATAAACAAAGTCTAAGTGAAACTTGTGTTTCCGTTGTAGATCAAATGGCTCACAACACCGCGTTCAACTTAGGCCCGATGTTAGAGAAAGAGAAGTTAGCTACGACTGGAAACAACTATGCGGACTGGGTTCGTAACCTGAGGATTGTCCTCAGGAGCGCTAAGAAATTGTGCGTGCTTGAAACTGCTCTTCCAGCTAAACCAGCGGCAGATGCACCGGAAGATGAACAAAATTTCTGGGCCACTAAGGATGATGATCACAACTTAGTGCAGTGCCTCATGCTAGCTTGCATGAGTCCAGGGCTTCAAAAACGTTTTGAATTCCATAAAGCCCGTGATATGATCCGGGAATTGGATGCTCTGTACAAGGAAACCGCAAAGTCTGAACGATTTGATATCATGAAGGCTTTGATGGAATGCAAGATGGCTGAGGGTAGTTCAGTTGGCGAACACGTGGTCAAAATGATTGGCTATTCTGAAAGGCTTAAAGCCCTAGAATTTCCACTTCCACCTGGCCATATGATGGACATGTTGCTTTCTTCACTCCCCCCGTCTTACGACGGTTTTGTCATGAACTACAACATGACAGGGATGGAGAAGACACCGGAAGAGGTGCTCGCCATGCTGAAAACTACAGAAGGAGGACTGCGGAAAAATCGCAAGCAAGTGTTGCTTGTGAATAAAACCGCCAGTTTCAAAAAGAAGAAAGGCAAGCCAAAGAAGGGCAAGGGCACCGGTAAGACCGGCTCCCAAAGCAACTCTAAGGGCGGAGCCAAGAATGAAACTGAGTGCTTTTACTGCAAGGGCACAGGACACTGGAAGAGAAACTGCAAGAAGTATTTGGAAGATAAGAAGACCGGGAAAACCGGAAAAGGTATAATTGTTATACAAGTTAATGTCATTCACGTTTTGCTTGCTAGCGAAAACTCTAAGTCTTGGGTATTTGATACCGGATCGGTTGCTCACATTTGCAACTCGATACAGGGACTTCAGAAGGTGCGCAAGCTAGCAAAGAATGAAGTCATGATGCGCGTCGGGAACGGCGCTGGGATCGCCGCTCAAGCCGTCGGCATTATGCCTCTGCGTCTCCCTTCAGGATTTATCTTAGAACTAAGTAACTGTTATTTTGTTCCACTGTTGTGTAGAAACATTATCTCCAGATCATGTTTGGTACACGATGGGTATTCGTACAAGTCTGAGAACAATGGTTGTTCACTTTATTGTAAGGATATGTTTTATGGATTTGCACCCATTGTTGGGGGCCTTTTCATACTAAATCTTGAATGTGGAAATGATGTCTTTAACGTGAATGCTAAACGCCTTAAGAAGGCTGATACCACCACCACTTTCATGTGGCACTGTCGCCTTGGCCACATCGGTAAGAAACGCATGCAAAGACTCCATAAAGTGGAGTTTTACCGACCCTTGATTTTGAATCATTTGACACATGTGAAGCTTGCCTGATGGGGAAAATGACCAAGACGCCGTTCACGGGTCATCCTGAACGGGCGGGTGAATTATTGGAAATAATACATAGTGATGTATGTGGTCCAATGAACACAGGCGCACGGGGTGGATATTTTTACTTCGAGACTTTTACTGATGATTTGAGTAGGTATGACTATATCTACTTAATGAAGCATAAATCGGAAACCTTTGAAAAGTTCAAAGAATTTCAGAATGAGGTAGAAAATCATCATAACAAAAAGATTAAGTTTATGCGGTCTGATCGCGGAGGCGAATATCTTAGTCATGAGTTTGGCCAACATTTGAGTGATCGTGGAATCGTTTCACAGCTTACGCCTCCCGGAACTCCACAGAGAAATGGAGTATCGGAACGACGTAACCGAACCTTGTTGGACATGGTAAGGTCAATGATGTCTCTTACAAATCTTCCGATATCTTTTTGGGGTCATGCACTACTTACTGCTGCTCACACACTAAACAAAGCACCGTCTAAATCTGTTGAGACGACGCCACATGAGATGTGGCACGGGAAGAAACCCGACCTGTCGTTTTTCAAAATTTGGGGTTGTGAAGCTTATGTAAAGCGTTTACAGCCAAGCAAACTTGATCCCAGATCAGACAAATGTTACTTTGTAGGTTATCCCAAGGAGACGGTTGGGTATTCTTTCTACCACGCCTCCGAGAACAAAGTGTTTGTTGCAAAACATGGAGTCTTTCTAGAGAAAGAGTTTCTCACTAAAGAAGTGAGTGGGAGGACAGTACAACTTAATGAGATTAGTGAATCTTCGGCAACCGTTGATATGGCTAAGGAACCGGAAGAAATTCCGCTAATTATCCCTACAACCGAGCGGGAAGTTGTCGCATGTGATGCGGAGACTTCAGACAATGTTGTAACTGAACCGCGCAGATCAGGTAGGGCTATCCAGCCACCTGAGTGGTTTCATAAACAAATCTTCATTCTTGAAGACGATGAACCTGCGCACTACAAGGAAGTGATGGCGGGGCCCAGCTCAAAAGAATGGCACAAAGCCATGAGATCCGAAATGGAATCCATGTACGAAAACCAAGTTTGGAACTTGGAAGAACTTCCAGAAAGCGTAAAGCCCATCGGTTGTAAATGGATTTTCAAAAGAAAGACGGATGCGGATGGTAACATTACTATCCACAAAGCTAGACTTGTCGCGAAAGGGTTCACACAAGTTCCAGGAGTGGACTACGACGAGACTTTCTCGCCAGTAGCTATGCTTAGGTCTGTTCGGATATTGCTAGCAATTGCTGCTTATTTCGACTATGAAATATGGCAGATGGATGTCAAAACGGCTTTCCTAAATGGAAACCTCAAAGAGGATGTATACATGATACAGCCAGAAGGTTTTGTCATTCATGAGGATGCTGGAAAGGTATGCAAACTTCAGAAAGCCATTTATGGTCTGAAGCAAGCATCAAGGAGCTGGAACATTCGTTTTGATGAAGTGGTCAAAGAGTTTGGCTTCATCAGGAATGACAAAGAATCTTGTGTTTACAAGAAGTTTAGTGGGAGCGCAAAAGCATTTCTAATCTTGTATGTGGATGACATATTGTTGATTGGAAATGACGTGAATTTTCTTAGCGAAATAAAAGACTCATTGAAGAAAAGTTTTTCAATGAAAGACTTAGGTGAAGCGGCATATGTATTGGGCATCAGAATCTATAGAGATATATCAAAACGCCTGATAGCGCTTAGCCAAAGCACGTACATTGACAAGGTGTTGAAAAGGTTCAACATGGAGAACTCCAAGAAAGGCCTACTCCCCATGTCACCTGGCACAGTGCTTTGCAAGAACCAGAGTCCTCGGACTCTGGATGAGCGAGTACAAATGAATGATGTTCCATATGCCTCGGCAATTGGTTCTATTATGTATGCCATGCTATGTACAAGACCAGATGTTATCTATGCGCTAAGTGTTAGCAGCCGGTACCAAAGTGATCCAGGGTTGGAACACTGGGCCGCAGTCAAGGGTATTCTTAAGTACCTCAGAAGGACCAAGGATTTACTCCTTGTGTACGGAGGTGATGAAGAGCTCATTGTAAGTGGTTACACTGATGCAGGCTTCATGACTGACCCAGATGACTTCAAATCTCAATCAGGCTATGTTTTCATATTGAACGGCGGCGCAGTTGATTGGAAAAGTTCCAAACAAAAGACTGTGGCGGATTCTACGACGGAGGCGGAGTATGTTGCCGCTTCAGAAGCCTCCAAGGAGGCGGTATGGATCAAGAAATTTCTTGAAGACCTTGGTGTGGTTCCTAGTGCCCAGGACCCGGTGGAGATCTATTGTGATAATAGTGGCGCCGTGGCTCAGGCAAGGGAGCCAAGTTCGCACCATAAGACAAGACATATTCAACGCAAATATAAACTCATTCGACATCATGTCGAAGAAGGTTTAGTGAAAGTACGCAAAGTTCACACGGATCTGAACGTATCAAACCCGATGACAAAGCCTCTACCATGAGCAAAACATGAGCAGCACAGGATAGCCATTGGTGTTAGGGAAGCCATGTAACTGGATTATGACTCTAGTGCAAGTGGGAGTCTGTAGGAGATATGCCCTAGAGGCAGTAATAACAGTTATTTTGTATCTCCAAGTTTGTAATGAATGTTTATGATCCATGCTATAACTGCAATGATTCTCGAGTCTACAATATCCACGAGGCTCGGAGGGAACTCATCTGCACGTGTGGTATAATAAACGGTAAAATATATTCCTAGTCTTGCCTCTGAGACTAGCTCAAGTATTGCATGATGATCTTGTTTTCCTGATCATGGGCATGACTATGTCGGCAATTTTGAGGGCACAATGTTGGTAGAACGCTTGTGTTGAATCAACCCGGATTGATGTTATGCTATGAGATACGTTCGTCACAAGTTTATGGTTAATATCATTGAGATAGTTAATGTTTGCATAATTCCTTAGACCATGAGAGTATCAGTTCCTTCGTGCTTGCTTCGTGAACTTTGGGGTTTGTTAAACGTCATCCGTAACTGGGTGGCTATTACGGCAGCTTACAGGTTCACGGAAAAGTATAGGAAGTAACAAGATAGCTCAAGATTGGGATTTGCTCCTCCGACGATGGAGAGATATACTCGGGCCCTCTCGGTGTAACGGTATCCATCATCGTCTGGCCAGACACATTGTGATTTGATCACTGGGATGCCGGAACACGGAAACGAGATAAGAGAACAAAACCGGTAACGAGGTAACTTGCATGCTGGACAAATTGTTGATCCACAGGAATGCAATAAATCTCACCTCGGGTGTTTGTGACATATCGCGAAGCAAAAGGAATAGCTCACTGCAACTGGAGGTTCACTCGAATATTTATTCGTGTGGGTATAGGGGTCAATATGGGTGTCCACGGCTCCGATGTTGATCCTTGATCGGAAGGGGTTCCGGGTCATGTCTATACTTCACCGAACCTATAGGGTCACACGCTTAAGGGTCATCTATCTGCTGAATACTAGACAGGGAGTATGAGAGAAAATCACCGAAAAAGTTTCGGACACCGGAAAGGTTTCGGACAGCGGAATCGTACCACAGAGAGAGGTCATCGGATAAGTTTCGATGGTACCGAAAAGTTGTTTCGGGATATACCATTAAGTCAGATTGGTTTCGGCAAATGCCTGATAATTCTTGGAGGGTGCCAGAATCATTCTGGAAGCTTTTTGGAATTTTCTGAGATAAAAACCGGAAATGTTTCGGAGCTGCCGGAGCCACTTCAGATGCGTTTCGCAGATGAAAATCACTAAAACTGGAATTGTTTCGGAACACGTTGAAAATTATTTTAGTGGGTACTGGAAATGTTCTAAGCCCACATAAATATTTTCAGTTCGAACGGACGCTGAAAAATGTCGTCATGAATAGTGAAAGTGCTTTTTGGGATATTTTTGGAGAGCCACCTTTTTGACTTGGTCAAAGTTCTAGAAGGAAGTGGCTTACAAGGGAAGGAACCCCATTTGGGGGGCCCCCTAGGGGTGGCCGGCCATGGGTGGTGGAGCTCCTTGGAGCTCCACATGGCATCCCATTTTGTCCTTAACACCCTCATGTGTGACCTAATGCATGGGGTTTTTTGGTAATTTGTGGAGGCACACTACCCCTTGGTTTTCCTATAAATAGAGGAGGTGAGGGCTGCCATCTCTTCATCCCTTTCTCTCATACACATGCCATGCATTATCTGGCTTCTTCTCTCCCTCCCACGAAAAGAGTTTCGTAGAGCCGTAAGGTTGTCTGGGTTCCGGCAGGAACTAGTTCTGGACGGCGAAGCCCTGCCGGATAGCTGACACCGTATGTGTGCAACCCCGTAGAGAGATTGTAGTTTCGATCTTTTGCCCGAGGGGCTGTTCGAGTGTCCTCCCGAAGGGCTGTCCGAGTCTCCGTCCGAGTTTCGAGGGTCCTCCCGAAGGGCTGTCTGCGACATCGTCCGGGGGACTGTCCGACCGCCTCCCGAAGAGCTGTCCGGAGAGGGAGTACATCCTCGCGGTTGGGAGGTTGTAAATCCTAGCTGCGGGGATCTGCATCGACGATCTACACCGACTCTTCTTCCGTTGCGTTTCGAGTCGGTACGGGTCAGATCAAACCTTGTATGTAGTCTCCATAGTGGTCCTGGGCGTGCTCGCTATACCGAAAAATTTCATTTTCTGTTGCGTTCCCCTACACGGATGAGATCACGGACATGACGAGGAGTCTCGAAATGGTCGAGATGTAAAGATCGATATATTGGAAGGCTATATTCGGACATCGGAAAGGTTCTTAGTGGTTCGGGTATTTTTTGGAGTACCGGAGAGTTACGGGAATTCGCTGGGGGAAGTATTGGGCCTTCATGGGCCTTAGTGGAAAGGAGAGAAGGGACACAAGGGGAGGCCACGCCCCCCCCATGGGCTGGTCCGAATAGGACTAGGGAGGGGGCGGCGCCCCCTCTTTTCTTCTGCCTCTCCTACTCCTTCCCTCTCTCCCCTCTTGGAAAAGGAAGGGGACTCCAACTAGGATTGGGAATCCTAGTTGGACTCCCCCTATAGGCGCGCCCCTCCTAGGCCGGCCTCCTCTTCCCCCCTCCTTTATATACGTAGGCAGGGGGAACCCCAAAGGCACACCAAAGTTTCTCTTAGCCGTGTGTGGTGCCCCCCTCCACAGTTTTACACCTCGGTCATATTGTCGTAGTGCTGACGAAACTCTCCCTCGGCCTCAACTGGATCAAGAGTTCGAGGGACGTCACCGAGATGAACTTGTGCAGATCGCGGAGGTGCCGTGCGTTTGCTACTTGGATCGGTTGGATCTCGAAGACGTTCAACTACATCAACCGCGTTACTAAACGCTTCCGTTTTCGGTCTACGAGGGTACGTGGACACACTCTCCCCGCTCATTGCTATGCTTCTCCTAGATAGATATTGCGTGATCGTAGGTAAATTTTTGAAATATTACGTTTCCCAACAACAAGGTATGCCTCAATATAGTGTTGATGGTTGGCAGCCCTCACAACAGATAGTAAATAAAGCCAAATTTGTGAGTCTCCAAGGCAGAATCGGGAATCTCCTTGTACATGTGTGCCATGGAGTTATGGTCTTTCATGGGCTTGGCATAGACATCTGTGTCATCCTCAGCCTCTTCAGGGGCATTGATCAGCTTGGCCCACTCAGCAATTGAAGATTGGTACCTTGTACCTTCAGTCATCCAAACTATCTTGCCATCTGGGTAAAAATGTGCAGTGGGATAAAATTGCATCACCATCTCATCATTCCATTTAGTTAATTTCTGACCAACAAAAATGACCACTCCATTCATTCTGCAGCTCTCATGAACTCCAGGGAAGTAATCTTCATTGTCATCAATGAATTTCCAGTCGACCCATCTCATGTCACTGACTATGGGCTTCTTGTCCAAAAGAATTGTCTCATAGAAGTCTTGTTGCTCCTTGGTGTGAAACATGCAATCCACAGTAGTCCTTCTCCTTGTAGCATATGGGTGTGTCTGCCTCCATAATCTGAGACCTACATATTTTCTCACATTCATGTTCTCTGCTACTGGATGAGTGTCATCATGATATGGAATTTTTGGTTTGAGCATCCCGAGTACTTGTTGCTCCTCATCTTCTTGAACTTCAGGCACTGGGGCCTTGTTCTTCTCTGCAGTTGAGATATTTCTTGTGCTTCTCTTAGGTATTGTTGGCTTTGGAGCTTGAGCTAATGCCTTGGGAGCTGTCTTGGGCTTGGATGGAGCAGCCCCAGACTTGATAGCATCTCCCATCAATTTCTGAGATTTCTGAGCTGGTGCAGCATCTACTTCTTCCTCATCATCTTCATCTGGATCTTTCATCATTGGTGATCTGCCAATCACTCTGGCAATGGTCTTCTTGACTCTTTCTTTCCTTTTCTTGCCTCCAGCAACCTCTTCTTCTCTTGGTTGAGGATTGAACTCCATGGTTTCCTGAGTTGAGGCTCTAGCTTTGGACATGGGCTTCCTCTGAGCAGGAGCCTTCTTCTTCATTCCTGGCTTGATGCCAGCAGCAACAACTTGTTCCTTCTTGATCACCTTCTTCTTGGAAGTGACCTCCTCATCAACCATAAAGTCTTCATATTTTGATTCAGAGTTTCTCTTCCTCCTCTGCCTGGTTGCAGCCTTAGGCAGGTTGCTTGGGGTGCTTCTGCTATGCTCATCATAGCTGCTGTTTGAGGGGCTAGTGCCCTCACTGAGATTTGCATTCTCCTCTGACATGTTCTGGCTGTTACTGTTGTCTGACATGGCTGACACGGACCCTGTGAATAGATAGGTAGAGATAGAGTAGATGTGCATCACAAAGCACAGCTATTTTTGGCAAAAAGTTGAGACAAAAACTTAATTTTAGATTTCTACAGAAAGCATTTCGGAGCTACCGATATGACACACTCGGTGACACCGAAGCAACTTTGGAGTTTGAACATGTGAAATAGGTCAGACCGAGACACAGTTCGGTGACTCCGAGATGCTAGGGTTTCACAGAGAAATTGAACTCGGTCACACCAATTTGTACACTTCAGTCAGACCGAGTAGTACATGTGCAATGGCCCGGGCCAAATCAATGAGACCGAATACTCCAAATCGGTCGGTCCAAGGCGAGTTCGGCGGAAACCTAACCCTAAGTTTTTGCATCAAATCTTATCTAGAGGATGTTTTGGTTGGATATAAGGATCTCAATCGTGGCAAGAATCATGGCATTGTCCTTTGTGCAAGAATCGTAGTTAAAGATTGCACAAGGGGTCGAGTTCACCCTAACTTGCTGATGAACTCGCTACGGCGACAACAGCGGAGGAGAATCCCATTGACGGTGGCGGCGACCAGCGGCAGGAGGTCGCAGGCAACGACGGAGACGATCGGGAGACCAGAGGGGTGGCAGAGCTGGGCAGGCGCGGTTGGAGGTTTAAAGAAATTTCCAATTTTCAACCCGCGGATATATATACCCAGTCACCGTCGGTGTAACCGAGTGGAATGACTCGGTGGCACCGAGTTACTCGGTGTGACCGAACTGTTCTAATCGGTTGCACCGAGGAGAAAACCTAGATCAACCCAATGAGTTCAGTGAGACCGAGGGGAATGAATCGGTCGGACCGAGATGTCATTGAGAGGTTTTGGAAGTTAAGCCCTTGACGGATCGGTGGCTCCGAGTGCTCCTCACCCGGAGGGTCCGAATTCGACTTGATAAAACTTTGTGATGTAGCATGAAAAGAGTTTGAGACGAGAAAATCATAGATAGCTAGAGGGAGTACTTAGGCATTCTTGTTCATCCATTTGGCAAAAGAAAAGCCAAACAATCAAACCAACAAATGGATGTCCTCGAATGAGAAAACATATGCAACCAACATGCTCACACAATAAGATAGCAAATGAAATATGTGACAAAGCATGCACAAACACTCTAGCATCTATCAAGCAATTTGGCGATGACTGGGATCTATATATGAGTATATTGACTGAGGAGGCAAATGAGAACATTTGATCGTAGGTCATACTCATCGTTTAAGCACAAGTGGGGTTACCACTTTTACATAAATCATTGTTGTGTTCACACCATTAGAGTTGCTTTAACTCAATTCTTAGAGCAAAGCTCCCCCTAGATGTGATATCCCCCCTAAGAGGGATGAACTAACCTTGGGTTTTGTCGATGATGACTTCATGTAGGTGTTGAAGATGTAGATGCTCAATATTGATGTAGATCATTTGGAGAAATCCATTGGAGTGAGTTGCACTTTCAATACCTACATGGGTTAGTCCCACAACGAGCACACAAGGATATCCATAGACATAGAGTGAAATACACACATGATGTTCTCCACGAAAGCATTAGGTTACCTTGTCCCTTGTCTTACCAACAAGAGGGTTTGTGACTCCTTGAACTAGTGCAAGATGTGAAAGTTGATTGCACTTGTCCTTGCCGAAATGAATATGAGTGAGGTATGTTGGCGGAGTCACCCTCGAGAACACTCTAGTTCTTCTTCTTTGGGATCCACATCATCTTGATGGGGATCCTTGGAGTTGTAGTCATACTTGATGAAGTAGAACTTGATATAGTCTTGGGAACCCACTTGACCAAGGCCTTAGGAGCTTCTTCAAATGCATCAATCTCCACTTGAAGCTTGTCCTTGCCTTTTAGCTTGTGGTCTTGTGGTGGAAGATCATCTTGAGCTTGTGTTCCCTTGAAAGAAGTGGGATCATACTTCTCTTGTTGAGGAACAAACTTCGTCTTGGGGTATTGATCTTCTTCCCACTCAACTCCATTGGCATTGAACTTGCGTTCAAAACCAATACCTTGATTCTTCCAGTGCCTTCCTTGCTTGCGTACAATTTCCTCAAATTGCTTACTTCTGGCAAGGCTCTTGTAAACACCTTTCTCTATAATTCCCTTCAATAAGCTATTTTCTTTCTCAAGTGTAACTTGGCTAAGAGAATCATTAGTGGGATCAAGAGAACTACTGGAAGCAACAATGGATTTAACATGATTATTGTTACTACTAGAAGAAGAATCTTTCTTACTCTTGTTGCTAGATTTTACTTGTGGCATGTAAGTAGACAAGAGTAAACTCTTGGCAATGTAAGAAGAACTTTTCTTACGAAGATCATCATTGATTGCTGTTAAGAACCCATGATCTTGCTCTAGGTTAGCTTTTCAAAGCATAGCTTTTCAAGAGTCTTTAAAAGCTCTCGATGATCCTCTAAGGTAGTTTCATGACCTAACTTAACAGTGTTTAGTTCTTTAGTTAGATGCTCAATCTCCTTCTTATCATCGTCATTCGTTTTATCTTGATTAGCATGATTAATAGCAATTTCATCATAGCTTTCATCACTAGAGTTGTCAACAAGTAAATCATCATCACCTAGCAAATCATCCTCATCACTATTGAAATCAACATACTCGGGGTGTGATACCTTGGGGCCTTTAGCCATCAAGCATCTTCCAATCCCTTCATTTGGTGAATCAAATATTGTCGGTGTACAAAAAGAGGGGTGCATTTTTGTACCCCTATACCTGTGCACGGGTAGTCGGAGCCGCACCTACGGTCACGCCAAGCAGAACAGGGGAGGTGAGCCGAGGTAAGACTGAAGCCCAAGATAATCAGAGCAACGCCAAGGCCAAGACCACAAAGAGTAGAGGGACGAAGCAGGTTCCCCCGGCAAGACCCTTGCCGGGGCAGCCTCAGCAGCCCCGGCAAGACCCTTGTCGGGGCAGCTCGCCCCACACCAACAGAGCGAGCCACCCTTGAGCCCACGGTCCCCAACGCCATCATCCACGTGGGGCCAGGGCTCGGGAAGGCACCTCTGTGGTGGCATGCAGATCTTTGTGAAGACATATTCAAGATCAGATGAGGATTAGATGATGACGATCCTCGGCAAGATCCTTGCCAAGGAAGGCCACCAGACCCCCGGAAGGTCCTTGCCGTGGACGACAACGCGTCGCGGCAAGCCCCTTGCCGGGCCACACGGCAAAACCCTTGCCGGGCCACCCGGCAAGGCCCTCGCCAAGGACGCCAGCGGGGCCACCGCCAGGCCCGCGCCAACCAAGCTTCCACCGCCATTCACATGCAGCTGCCAGCCCAACAAGCTGGGCGGGCACCTGCGTGGCAACATGCAGCTCCCAGGCCAACTCATCGAGCGCCTGCGTGGCGGCATGCAGATCTTCGTGAAGGCTCCGCCACTGCGCCACCTCAGCTGCCTACCTGCCTACATGGCACCACGCACCTCGCTGGCCAGGGTGCTTGTCAAGGCGAGGAGGAGCAGGGACGGACGGGACGGGCCTCGCCCCCGTCCCCAATAAAGCAAGGGGACACCTAAGCTACGCATTAAATGCATCTTGTCCTGTAATACGAGCGATGAGCTCAGGGCACTGTACGCCTTTCCACCTCCGGTGTGCCACTGTGGCAGCCCCTTCCAACTATAAAAGGAGGCCCATGGCATACTGGAGAAGGATTCGGCTCTTTTGAACCACACACTGACCACAGCTAGTTCGAGAGCTCAAGAACTCTCTGAAATACACCCACCAAAGCAGGACTAGGGTTTTACGCATCCTCGCGGCCCGAACCTGGGTAAACGATCCTTGTGCTGTCTACTAGCCCTGCCCTTCTCGCAACCCCGCGCCCCGTCAACCGTAGTAGGGATTCTTGTGATCCCATAGGTGTCGTTTCACACCGACATCTTTGGCGCGCCACGTAGGGGGCGCAATTGTGAGAATCTAGTCTCGTAGTTAGCCTAGCAGTTCTTCGTCGCCATGGCTCCTAAGAAGAAGACAGCCACGGCGATCGGCTCATTGGGAGCCGAACGGCCCGTGCCGGTGCGGACGAGCAGTGGACCGATCGCGTACAGGACCCGGGCCACGGTCCGCGAGCACCAACATCGCCCAGGCAGTCGGAGCCTGGCGAGCGGCGTCGTTCGCGCGCTAGACGACCGGCTACACATTGCCGGATCCAAAGACAAAGCTGGGCCCCCCGCAGGTGATACGTCTCCAACGTATCTATAATTTTTGATTGCTCCATGCTATATTATCTACTGTTTTGGACAATATTGGGCTTTATTATCCACTTTTATATTATTTTTGGGACTAACCTATTAACCGGAGGCCCAGCCCAGAATTGCTGTTTTTTGCCTATTTCAGAGTTTCGCAGAAAAAGAATATCAAACGGAGTCCAAACGGAATGAAACCTTCGGGAGCGTGATTTTTGGAACGAACATGATCCAGGAGACTTGGACCCTACGTAAGAGAAGCTTCCAGGAGGCCACGAGGTAGGGGGCGCGCCCTCCACCCTCGTGGGCCCCATGTTACTCCACCGACGTACTTCTTCCTCCTATATATACCTACGTACCCCCAAACGATCAGATACGGAGCCAAAAACCTAATTCCACCGTCGCAACCTTCTGTACCCACGAGATCCCATCTTGGGGACTGTTCCGGAGCTCCGCCGGAGGGGGCATCCATCACGGAGGGCTTCTACATCAACACCATAGCCTCTCCGATGAAGTGTGAGTAGTTTACCTCAGACCTTCGGGTCCATAGTTAGTAGATAGATGGCTTCTTCTCTCTTTTTGGATCTCAATACAATGTTCTCCCCCTCTCTCGTGAAGATCTATTCGATGTAATCTTCTTTTTGCGGTCTGTTTGTTGAGACCGATGAATTGTGGGTTTATGATCAAGATTATCTATGAACAATATTTGAATCTTCTCTAAATTCTTTTATGTATGATTGGTTATCTTTGCAAGTCTCTTCGAATTATCAGTTTGGTTTGGCCTACTAGATTGATCTTTCTTGCAATGGGAGAAGTGCTTAGCTTTGGGTTCAATCTTGCGGTGTCCTTTCCCAGTGACAGCAGGAGCAGCAAGGCACGTATTGTATTGTTGCCATCGAGGATAACAAGATGGGGGTTTTATCATATTGCATGAGTTTATCCCTCTACATCATGTCATCTTGCTTAAGGCGTTACTCTGTTTTCATGAACTTAATACTCTAGATGCATGCTGGATAGCGGTCGATGAGTGGAGTAATAGTAGTAGATGCAGGCAGGAGTCGGTCTACTTGTCTCGGACGTGATGCCTATATACATGATCATACCTAGATATTCTCATAACTATGCTCAATTCTGTCAATTGCTCAACAGTAATTCGTTCACCCACCATAAATACTTATGCTCTTGAGAGAAGCCACTAGTGAAACTTATGGCCCCTGGGTCTATCTTCATCATATTAATCTTCCAACACTTAGTTATTTCCTTTGCTTTTTATTTTGCTTTTATTTTACTTTGCATCTTTATCACAAAAATACCAAAAATATTATCCTATCATATCTATCAGATCTCACTCTCGTAAGTGACCGTGAAGGGATTGACAACCCCTTATCGTGTTGGTTGCGAGGAGTTATTTGTTTTGTGTAGGTACGAGGGACTCGCGCGTAGCCTCTTACTGGATTGATACCTTGGTTCTCAAAAACTGAGGGAAATACTTACGCTACTTTGTTGCATCACCCTTTCCTCTTCAAGGAAAAACCAATGCAGTGCTCAAGAGGTAGCAAGAAGGATTTCTGGCGCCGTTGCCGGGGAGGTCTACGCAAAAGTCAACATACCAAGTACCCATCACAATCCCTTATCTCCCGCATTACATTATTTGCCATTTGCCTCTCGTTTTCCTCTCCCCCACTTCACCCTTGCCGTTTTATTCGCCCTCTCTTTTTAGTTCGCCTCTTTTTCGCTTGCTTCTTGTTTTCTCGTGTTGCCATGTGCCTTCTATATGCTTGCATCTTCGCTTGCTCAAAATCTATTGATATGGATCCACTTAAAGTGTTCTACTTGGATCATCTTCGATCCTTATGCGCTCGTGCTGAAACCCCAACTAGCCTAGTTGATGGGAAATCCTTAGATGAGCATGCTCATTTTGTGCGTCATCGTTTGTCTGAAAAAGGGAAGCTCTTATGGTATCATATAAATAGTTTGCTATGCTATGCTTGGAATCTTTGTGAAATGTGTGATTTTACTTGTTGCTCTAAGAACCCTAAAAAACACCTTCCCTACCTATGTGAGTTCAATGATAATGAAAACTTATCTTCCTATGCAAAGGGTGTTTATAGTTACTATGATATCGAACAAATTGAAGAATTTGTCGTTTTTAAGGGTGCTCATGAAGTTGCTTCTTTGATTGAAAAGTATGATTTTACTCTCACCAAATCTGAAAATTCCGTCACACTTAAATATTGCAATGAAAACCTTGCTCATAATGTCTATGTCCAAGAATTTATTGAAAGAATGACCATTGCTTTGGAAGAAAATAATGATATGCATGAATCTATAGATAATGATGATTCCGATGATTTGGTTGAAATATCCCTTGATGAACATGATGCTTGCTATTCTTGTGGCCATGATGCCAATATTTATGAAGACGAATTTGCTATAGTTCCTTATGTTAAAAATGAGATCGTTGCTATTGCACCCATGCTTGATAGTTCCCTCGATGAAAAGCATGATTTCAATGATTTTACTATAAATTCTCTGGATGTCAATTGTGCTAATAATATGCAAAACCCTAAGCTTGGGGATGCTAGTTTTGCTATGTCTACTACTTGTTGCAATGATCATGATTGGGGTGATTCTTCTTGTGATCTTGAAAATTTATTTAATCCCCATGATGAATATGAGATTGATAATATTGTTTGCAATAATATTGAAAGTGGGTTTGGAAGAGTGTCAACTTTAGATCCCACATATTTGGAGAATATTCAATCTTATGAAATTTTTGATAAAAGTGGGTTTGGAGAGGTCATGACTTTAGTTAATGTTAATCCCACTATTTCGGAAGAGTGTCAACTTTGCATGCATGTGGATTGTATTGAAAATATTTTATGTGATAGCTATTTTGTAGAATTTGCTTATGATCCCACATGTAATTATTATGAGAGAGGAAAATATGGTTGTAGAAATTTTCATGATAATAAATTACCTCTCGTTATGTTGAGATTGCTATTGTTTCTTTCCGCTTCCTTGCATATGCTAGTTTTTGCTTGCTATGATAATTTGTTTGCTTATAAGATGCCTATGCATAGGAAGTATGTTAGACTTAGATGTGTTTGTCACGTGTTTCATGATGCTCTCTTTGTGCTTCAATTCTTGTCTCTCATGCGAGCATCATTAAAATTATCTATGCCTAGCTAGGGGCGTTAAACGATAGCGCTTGTTGGGAGGCAACCCAATTTTATTTTTAGTTTTTTGCTTTTTGCTTCTGTTTAGGAATAAATATTTGTTCTAGCCTCTGGTTAGATGTGTTTTAATTAGTGTTTGTGCCAAGTTAAACCTATAGGATCTTCTTGGATGATAGTTATTTGATCTTGCAGAAATTTCCAGAAACTTTCTGTTCACGAAAATAATTGTTAAAAATCACCAGAACGTGATAAAATAGTGATTCCAATTGCTTCTGATCAATAAAAATTTTTACTAGGTCGTCCTATTTTGGCTAATTTTTTGGAGTTCAGAAGTTTGCGTTAGTTACAGATTACTACAGACTGTTCTGTTTTTGACAGATTCTGTTTTTCGTGTGTTGTTTGCTTATTTTGATGAATCTATGGCTAGTAAAATAGTTTATAAACCATAGAGAAGTTGGAATACAGTATGTTTAACACCAATATAAATAAAGAATGAGTTCATTACAGTACCTTGAAGTGGTCTTTTGTTTTCTTTCGCTAACGGAGCTCACGAGATTTCTGTTGAGTTTTGTGTTGTGAAGTTTTCAAGTTTTGGGTGAAAGATTTTGATGGATTATGGAACAAGGAGTGGCAAGAGCCTAAGCTTGGGGATTCCCCGGAAGGCATCCCCTCTTTTGTCTACTTCCATCGGTAACTTTACTTGGAGCTATATTTTTATTCACCACATGATATGTGTTTTGCTTGGAGCGTCTTGTATGATTTTAGTATTTGCTTTTTAGTTTACCACAATCATCCTTGCTGTACACACCTTTTGAGAGAGCCATACATGATTTGGAATTTGTTAGAATACTCTATGTGCTTCACTTATATCTTTTGAGTTATATGGTTTTGCTCTAGTACTTCACTTATATCTTTTAGAGCACGGTGGTAGATTTGTTTTATAGAAACTATTGATCTCTCATGCTTCACTTAGATTATTTTGAGAGTCTTAAATAGCATGGTAATTTGCTTAAATAATCCTACTATGCTTGGTATTCAAGATTAGTAAAAACTTTCTTATGAGTGTGTTGAATACTAAGAGAAGTTTGATGCTTGATGATTGTTTTGAGATATGGAGGTAATAATATCAAAGTCGTGCTAGTTGAGTAGTTGTGAATTTGAGAAATGCTTGTGTTGAAGTTTGCAAGTCCCGTAGCATGCACGTATGGTAAACGTTATGTAGCAAATTTGAAACATGAGGTGTTCTTTGATTGTCCTCCTTATGAGTGGCGGTCGGGGACGAGCGATGGTCTTTTCCTACCAATCTATCCCCCTAGGAGCATGTGCGTAGTGCTTGGTTTTTGATGACTTGTAGATTTTTGCAATAAGTATGTGAGTTCTTTATGACTAATGTTGAGTCCATGGATTATACGCACTCTCACCCTTCCATCATTGCTGGCCTCTTCGGTACCATGCATTGCCCTTTCTCACATTGAGAGTTGGTGCAAACTTCGCCGGTGCATCCAAACCCCGTGATATGATACGCTCTTTCACACATAAACCTCCTTATATCCTCCTCAAAACAGCCACCATACCTACCTATTATGGCATTTCCATAGCCATTCCGAGATATATTGCCATGCAACTTTCCACCATTCCGTTTGTCATGACACATTCATCATTGTCATGTTACTTAGCATGATCATGTAGTTGACATAGTATTTGTGGCAAAGCCACCGTTCATAATTCTTTCATACATGTCACTATTGATTCATTGCATATCCCGGTACACCGCCGGAGGCATTCATATAGAGTCATACTTTGTTCTAGTATCAAGTTGTAATCATTGAGTTGTAAATAAATAGAAGTGTGATGATCATCATTTAATAGAGCATTGTCCCAATAAAAAAAGGCCAAATAAAAAAAAAGGCCCAAAAAAAGAAATAAAAAGGGGCAATGCTACTATCCTTTTTTCCACACTTGTGCTTCAAAGTAGCACCATAATCTTCATGATAGAGAGTCTCTTGTTTTGTCACTTTCATATACTAGTGGGAATTTTTCATTATAGAACTTGGCTTGTATATTCCAACAATGGGCCTCCTCAAGTGCCCTAGGTCTTCGTGAGCAAGCACGTTGGATGCACACCCACTTAGTTTCTTTTGTTGAGCTTTCATACATTTATAGCTCTAGTGCATCCGTTGCATGGCAATCCCTACTCCTTGCATTAACATCAATCGGTGGGCATCTCCATAGCTCATTGATTAGCCTCGTTGATGTAAGACTTTCTCCTTTTTTGTCTTCTCCACATAACCCCCATCATTATACTCTATTCCACCCATAGTGCTATGTCCATGGCTCGCGCTCATATATTGCGTGAAAGTTTATAAGTTTGAGATTACTAATGTATGAAACAATTGCTTGGCTTGTCATCGGGATTGTGCATGATGAGAGCATTCTTGTGTGACGAAAATGGAGCATGACTAAACTATATGATTTTGTAGGGATGAACTTTCTTTGGCCATGTTATTTTGAGAAGACATAATTGCTTAGTTAGTATGCTTGAAGTATTATTATTTTTTATGTCAATATGAACTTTTATCTTGAATCTTTCGAATCTGAATATTCATACCACAATTAAGAAGAATTACATTGAAATTATGCCAAGTAGCACTCCGCATCAAAAATTCTATTTTTATCATTTACCTACTCGAGGATGAGCAGGAATTAAGCTTGGGGGTGCTTGATACGTCTCCAACGTATCTATAATTTTTGATTGCTCCATGCTATATTATCTAATGTTTTGGACAATATTGGGCTTTATTATCCACTTTTATATTATTTTTGGGACTAACCTATTAACCGGAGGCCCAGCCCAGAATTGCTGTTTTTTTGCCTATTTCAGAGTTTCGCAGAAAAAGAATATCAAACGGAGTCCAAACGGAATGAAACCTTCGGGAGCGTGATTTTTGGAACGAACATGATCCAGGAGACTTGGACCCTACGTAAGAGAAGCTTCCAGGAGGCCAGGAGGTAGGGGCGCGCCCTCCACCCTCGTGGGCCCCACGTTGCTCCACCGACGTACTTCTTCCTCCTATATATACCTACGTACCCCCAAATGATCAGATATGGAGCCAAAAACCTAATTCCACCGCCGCAACCTTCTGTACCCACGAAATCCCATCTTGGGGCCTGTTCCGGAGCTCCGCCGGAGGGGGCATCATCACGGAGGGCTTCTACATCAACACCATAGCCTCTCCGATGAAGTGTGAGTAGTTTACCTCAGACCTTCGGGTCCATAGTTAGTAGATAGATGGCTTCTTCTCTCTTTTTGGATCTCAATACAATGTTCTCCCCCTCTCTCGTGGAGATCTATTCGATGTAATCTTCTTTTTGTGGTGTGTTTGTTGAGACCGATGAATTGTGGGTTTATGATCAAGATTTTTTTTTGACTGGTAACTGTAGGGGAAACCCCCACAGCATATCAAAACTTTATTGAGAAAATATATACAGTACAGGTATAAAACAATGGGGGATTACAAGAGGTAATCAAAGAATCTAGGGGAAGAAGTAGAAAAACAGGGTAGAAGGTACATATAAAAGTCCTCAAGGTGGCAGGAATGAAATTCAGCGTAGAAGATCATCTTTGTAGGCAGCTTTCACTCTATATTGCATTAAGTTGATGTCATGTATAAAAGCAGACCTCCATTTGTTAAATCTAGCCCTCTCATGCCTGAAGACCTTAGCATTCCTGATGATCCAGATATTCCAGCAAGCAATGAACACCACTTCAGTGAAGAAGGGCTTCCTAAAACTCCTTCTAGCATTAAGGACCAAATGAGCCATGGAGTCACCAGAAGACCAATCAATTTGCAGATAGTTCCAAATTCTGATACTAAAGTTGCAATTGAAAAACAAATGGTCTCTTGTCTCCCTAGTCTGCAAAGGGCACAGGACACAGCTCACTCCATCCTCCAAGTGCCAATGCCTCCTCTCCACCATGTCCTTGGTGTTCAACCTGTCCATAATAAGCATCCAAGAAAAAACTTTGATTTTCATTGTACAAGAGGACTTCCAGATCCAAGCTGTCAAAGGGTTGAAAGATGCAGAGACAAAAGTATGTGTGTAAAACAGCTTTGGTGAGTATCCCTTGGTAGTTCCCTTCCAAAACCAAACATCCTTGGACCCAGGTGCTCTAATGAGGCCACCCAACATAGACTGAAGAATAGCCAGTTCATCAAAAGCCTGGCTGGACAAAGGAAGGTAGAAGTGCTGGAAAATATCCTGGGAGCCCAAGAATTCCATAGCAGTAACCCAGGGGTCCTTGACATAAGAGTAAAGCCTGGGAAATCTGAGCTGAAGGCTAGACACCTGACCATCAAACTGCAAGTTATCTGACCACATGAGGGCAGTGTTCCCTGCATTAATCTGAACCCAAGCACACTCCCTAAAATGATGCATGACCTTGCAAATATCCTTCCACCAGAATGATCCACAATCAGAAGTTCCCTGAGGGACCCTATTATGGTAGTAAGTATCCCAAATTAAAGAAACCCAAGGAAGATCCTTTCTATTAAGGAAATTATTGGCATGTTTGATCAAAAGTGCAACATTCTGGGAACCAAGGTTGAGGATGCCAAGACCTCCCCTGTTTTTTGGCCTGCAAATAAGGTCCCAAGCAGCTAGGGAGGGTGCAGGCTGACCCCTATTCCTCCTCCAGAGACATTGCCTCTAGATTCTTTCCAATTGTTTAAGGATTCCAGCTGGGACAGCCAAACTGCACAAGAAGAAGATGGGCATAGATGACAAAGCAGAATTAAGGAACTGTAGCCTTTCCCCCTGATTCAGAAAAGATGAACTAGCTGTCATTCTCCTCTCCATGCAATCAACCAGGGGCATAAAATCTAGCATTTTAGGCCTTGTAGTTCCCACTGGCAACCCAAGGTAGGTAAAAGGCATTTTCCCAATCTGGCATCCAAAAGCAGAAGCTAATTCAGCCATGACAACAGTGTCCACATTGATGGGAATAATAAAGGATTTATGATAGTTGACATCCAGACCAGTGGATTCAGAGAAGATCTTGAGCATATCCTTTAGAGCTAAAAGCTGATCCTTGTCAGCAGGCAAGATAATAAGGGTATCATCTGCATACTGAACTACAGGGTAATCCTGATCATGACAAGGAATAGGTAACTGGAGAATGCCCCTTCTGAACATGTCATTAATTACAGTCTGCAGAAGATCAGCAGCTAGGACAAACAAGAGAGGAGAGACTGGATCACCCTGTCTGACACCCTTTTTGCACCTGAACTTCCTACCAGGGACACCATTAAGCAGAACAGAGGAGGTACCTGTGGAGAGAAGCTCCTTCATCCAAAGGATCCACTTCTCATTAAAGCCCTTATGTCTCAGAATTTGCACAATGGCCTCATGCTCGAGGGAGTCAAAAGCCTTTTCAAAATCCAACTTTAGAATCACAATAGGCTTCTTGGACTGATGGCACTGGTGCAAATACTCAAAGGTCCACCCAATACAATCCTGAATTGTTCTACTTTTTATGAAACCATATTGGTTCTTGTGAACACACTGCATAATCACCTCTTGAAACCTATTGGCTGCCATCTTAGACAGAAACTTAAGACCCATTCCTGTTAAAGATATAGGTCTGTAGTCACCCACCTCCTCAGGGGAGGGCTTCTTGGGCACCAAAGTTATGTAAGAGTCATTGATATTCTCCAGATGGGCAGTACCCAGAAAGAAAGCCTGGGCCAATTCATAGAAATCCTGAGAAATTATGTGCCAGCATCTTTTGAAGAAAAGACCATTAAAACCATCTGGACCTGGAGCTTTATCAACTGGCATGTGCTTGACAATCAAGTCCATTTCCTCCTTCTCAAAAGGCTTAGTGAGAACATCCAGTCCCACCACGGGTTTAATAAGGGAAGAAAGATCAAAGCCCATTTTAATGCCCCTAGAAGAACCCATTCTGTTCTTGAAACAGTCCCAGATAATACCCTCCATTTGGGAATGATCAGTCACCACGGTACCATCATGCAGTTTTAAGCTAGCAATAGAATTTCTTCGGTATCTCTCCATGGCCATGGCATGAAAGAACTTGGTGTTCTCACCACCCACTTTGATGTATCTGATAGTACATCGTTTCCTCCAATAAAGACATTGAAGGTGGAGCAATTTCTCAATATGGCATTTAACCACAATCCTAAAATTTGATTCCTGTCTGTAGAGTGATCTATATTCCTCAAGCTCATCCAAGAGCAGGATAACACTATTGCATTTACAAATGAGAGTTTTCAGTTTAGAAATGCTCTTCTGCCACCTTTTGAGACACATTCGCAAGGACTTAAATTTGTCAGCTATCCTGGCAGTAATATGGCCCTTTCTGGATTGTTTCTGCCATGAGGAATCCACACAATCCATAAAACCCTCCAACTCCAACCAATAGTTCTCAAACCTAAAGATATTAGACTTGGGAATAGAGGTTTTAATTGTAACCATACAGGGCACATGGTTAGAAGCAGTCCTGGCAAGAGGTAACACCTCAGTCATGGGATAATCAGAGATCCAATCAACAGAAGTGAAGAACCAGTCTAGCTGCTCAAGAAGTGGATCATCCTGCATATTGGACCAAGTGTAGGACCTGCCTTTGATGGGCAACTCTAAAAGGCCGAGGTGTCCAATTATCTCATTAAAGATAAACATGTCATTCAGATCACCACCAGGTAGATTCCTGTTATCCATAGACCGCAAGAAGTTAAAATCCCCCAATAACAGCCAATTCTCATCCACAGGAATGTTCAGGTGATACAACCAGTTTACAAAATTATCCCTGGCTTCCCCCTGACAGGGTCCATAGACCACCACAAGAGTCCAGCGCTCATTGTTGTGCCTAGAAACAAACTCAATTACCACTGCAAATTGTTGGACTTGCAATAAAGTCCCCCCAAATATAGACGAATTCCAAACAACTAGAATTCCACCAGAGGCCCCCAAGGAAGGAGAGAAAGCAAAGCTATCAAATCTCTTGGGGCAAAAACTTTTAATCATGCAGGAATCAAATGAAGCACATTTAGTTTCTTGCAGGCAGGCAATAGCACAGTGGCTTTCATCAATCTTTTGTCTAACAGCTCTTTGCCTAGCTTCAGAATTTAAACCCCTGACATTCCAGCACAGAACATTCCAGTTTCTACAGAGATTATTCATAAAGGAATAACATAAACAAGTCACCCATGCACAGGACACACAGTGCCAAATGCCCAAAAGCACACAAGAGTTCCAAACCAGCATTATTACATAGCCCCGGATCAGAAAAAGAAAACCAAACACATAAAGCATATTTGGGGGCTCGCCAAACCCAACAGTATTGGAGTTCACTATTCATTGGGGTCTTGAGTTGTAGCAGCAGAGGGGTCCACCATAAGTGCATCCTCCGTGAGCAGAGCTGCATCGATCTCCAGCTCCTTGCCAATAGCTTGCAGGTGACTGATGGGCGTAGGCGGAGGGACAGCTCCAAATGCAGGGTCTTCAGACTTCTCAGCAGAGAGTGGCTTGGCCTTGGGCTTCTTCTTCTTGGGCTGCAGAACCAGCTCATGGAAAGTGGGCTTAAACCCATCCCGCTGGGCCGAACTTCTGGTACACCTACGAACAGAAGTTTCAACAAGTGGAGTAGGCGCCAAAACTTTGCGTGGCCTCCTGACAGGTGCACGCTCAGGAGGAGGAGGAACCACAGTCACAACCCTATCAGATTCATCCACAAAAAGTGCTCTAGCCACAGGTCTAGTAGATACCGACTCCTTCCATGTCAGCAAAGGAAGGGCATCCTGCTGGAAAGCAAAGTCCCAGGTTCTCTTGCTCAAAATGACAGGCGACAGGGGCTGAGACAGCAGAGGTTTAGGCACCTCAAACACCATTGGAGCAGTCAGCAAATTTTCAAACGATCGCCTCCAAATCATCTCCGGCGGCAGAGGGAGACCAAAAGGAATTGGAACCACAGGCTGCTCCAAAGTGCGGACATCAAAAGGGGGAGGTTGATACACCACAATGGCCCAATTATTAGCATCCTCCATATCCGGTGCTACCATTTGATCATTCGAATTAGCAGGAGAAGCCCCATCAATAAGAACGATAGGAGCAGGGGACACCTGGGGTTGATCTTCAGAGCTTTGGTGGGCTGAATTAGGTTGTGCCGAGGCATTCAAAACCACAGATTCTTGATCCTCCACAGCAGGCTCCGCAGCAGGTTCCTCCCAGTGGCCCCAATTGTCCTCATGCACCTCATTATGCGTAGGTTCAGGCGGAGGTGGGGGCACATCGTTCCACCCCAAGGCCGGGAATGGAGGCAGAATAAAAGGTGGCATCTCCGGGAAGGGAACACCAGGCATGGGATGGGGATTGCCATTCATGGGCATCCAGTCTTCATCCTGGGGCATCTGTTCAGCAAAATTTGCCCCCGGGATATACAGCGGCACCGTCCAAGACACCCGGGCACCACCCCAAGCAGCATAATCCATGAACACCACATCTCTTGGAACTAAAATATCTTTTGGAAAAGACGCAAAAACCAAAGTGCGCACGAGGTAGGGATCCTCACTAATCCAATGCTGAAATTTCCCAAATGTGTTGACCGCTGCCCGAATATTCTCCTCATTACGAAGATCGAGCGGAATCCCCAAGAACATGAGCAGACCCTGACGGAAACCCTGAGCTCCTCGAAACGAATCACCCTCATAGTGCTTCATAAAACGCACAAAACGATCATTGCCTAGAGGTTGGGGCGGCATCTGAAGAAGAGAAAACCGAACTGCAGCATCCCGAAGCTCGAAAAGACCGACCGATCTAATCCAAGGCTGAGCAGACCTCACCAACACCCCATGGGCTTGCAACCACTGGACCACTTCCTCCCTAGCAGCACCAATCTGATCGGGAGGGGGGATGGGCATTACCTCAGCAAGCATGAATTCCTCATGGCGGCGCACAAGTGGGGTATGTGGCGTCACATAGGTCCGAGGCAGACGAGCATCACCGCCGTCCACAATGTGATGGCCAGCCGGCACATAGAGCATGGGGTTGAGAGGGAAGTTAGCCATCGGAGGGGAACAGTCCGGGCTGGAAGCAGGCAGCAAGAAGTCCGGTGGGGGAGGGGTCTTAGGTGGCAAGAAGTCCGGTGGGGGAGGGGTCGCAGGCGGCGCTGTCGAAGGCGTTTTGGGACCAGGACTGATGGAACAAGGCGGAGCAGTAAATGCGGAAGTGCAAGAGGAGTCCAAGTTTGGTAAAAGCTGTGTCAGAGAGATATTCTCGGTGGGAGCTGAGCGATCCTCGGAAGTTGCAACGTTACCGGGTTTTGGTTTCCAAACCAAACCCAAAATACTAGCAAACTTGTTACAATCCTTTTTACCATGCCCCACCCGCAGACAAGAGGTACAACGCAATTTAGATGTGCACGCCACAGCAAAATGACCCTTAGATAAGCAGATCTGACACGTTAAAATTTCATCTACCATGCCCGTAATCAAATTATCAAAATCTTCGTCTGCTTGCTGAGAAGACGGAATGGAAAGCCCAGAAGATAGCACCGGCTCCACCTGGACCGTGGACCGTGAAGGAGACGGCCCAACATGGGAAGGCACGTCCACATTCAGAGAGCCAAAATTTCCGCCCGAGATAGACGGCGACCCATTCGCAGCTGGTTGAAGATCCCTAACCGTTCCAAAGGAAATGGAGGGGGTAGTTGTCGTCCACCGGAGCTCAGCCGGCGGCGAAGGGTGGATGACCACCCGTTCATGCGCAGGAAGCGTGTACCCCGCATCCTCAACAGTTTGAATGCAAGTCTGCGTGGCCGGATAACGATAACCACGACAAGCAGGATAATTCTGGAACTGTGAAAACGAGAGCTTCTTGGCAGGGGCATGCGATGATCTTATCGAAGATTTACGGGGCTTGGTGTGCATAGCCAACATGCCAAGGGTAGCTCGACGTTTGGACGGGCTAACAATGATCCACTCGGCATCACATTCCAATTTCCAAAGCTTGAACTCACGGCCCCAATTTGGGCCACCATTACCCCAAAGATGAAAGAAGCATTTAAAATGATCACAAGAGAAAGAACGGAGCCTGAGAATGATTAAAGCCACAGCCTTGCAAGAAACGTGAAAACCAAAAACCCTCTCCGTGATCATAAAAACCATGAACTCAATAGCAGAACCTCCGATGGCCGCCTCAAGCGCCGCTGCCACCGAATCCTCAGTCAAACGAAAATCATGCCGGCCAAAAGAAATTACCATGGTGAAGAAGCCCGTGTCATCCATGGGGTGCACCGGAAAACCCGTAGATTGAAAAACCTTCTCCGCAAAAACCAGACCCTTGGAGAAGTCCAAGCCAAGGGTGGATCCATCAGCAGAACCCATAGAGATGGGTATTAAAACGTAGATCTCAGTGCGCCAGAGAGATCTAGTGGAAAGGAAATGAAATTTGGTGGCTAGGGGAGGAGATCACCGGAGGTGGTGGCGATCGCCGGGGTGGGGGTGGGAGCGCCTATCATTTGGAGTTATCTTATGATCAAGATTATCTATGAACAATATTTGAATCTTCTCTGAATTATTTTATGTATGATTGGTTATCTTTGCAAGTCTCTTCGAATTATCAATTTGGTTTGGCCTACTAGATTGATCTTTCTTGCAATGGGAGAAGTGCTTAGCTTTGGGTTCAATCTTGCGGTGTCCTTTCCCAGTGACAGTAGGGGCAGCAAGGCACGTATTGTATTGTTGCCATCGAGGATAACAAGATGGGGTTTTTATCATATTGCATGAATTTATCCCTGTACATCATGTCATCTTGCTTAAGGCGTTACTCTGTTTTCATGAACATAATACTCTAGATGCATGCTGGATAGCGGTCGATGAGTGGAGTAATAGTAGTAGATGCAGGCAGGAGTCGGTCTACTTGTCTCGGACGTGATGCCTATATACATGATCATACCTAGATATTCGCATAACTATGCTCAATTCTGTCAATTGCTCAACAGTAATTCGTTCACCCACCGTAAAATACTTATGCTCTTGAGAGAAGCCACTAGTGAAACCTATGGCCCCCGGGTCTATCTTCATCATATTAATCTTCCAACACTTAGTTATCCCTTTGCTTTTTATTTTGCTTTTATTATACTTTACATCTTTATCACAAAAATACCAAAAATATTATCCTATCATATCTATCAGATCTCACTCTCGTAAGTGACCATGAAGGGATTGACAACCCCTTATCGCGTTGGTTGCGAGGAGTTATTTGTTTTGTGTAGGTATGAGGAACTCGCGCGTAGCCTCCTACTGGATTGATACCTTGGTTCTCAAAAACTGAGGGAAATACTTACGCTACTTTGCTGCATCACCCTTTCCTCTTCAAGGAAAAACCAACGCAGTGCTCAAGAGGGAGCAGCAGGCGGCGCGGGGCCCTCCAGAGGTGTCGTTGTGCCACCTCCGGGCGGCGCAGCGACCCCCAGGACGCCCACACTGGCGACCACCGCGCGCTCTTCCCATGGTGTGCGCGCCGAGCAGCGTCACCACGTTGGTGACCCTGGGCACCGCCGTGGGAAGAGCCATGTGTGTCATCTGCAAGATGAAGGGGTTCAGCACGCTCGCCGAAGCGCTGGCAAAAATGGCACGCAGCCGCTGGGTCGTAACGGAGCTCCTTCTAACATAGTTAGAAGTCGAAGCGCCCCGCGATCCACGCAGCTGTCGACGCCGCCCACGCCAGCGGAAGCTTTGGCGCGCGCGCAGCTGCTCCTTAACTTCCCTCCTGCTGCGGAGAAGCTCGACGAGTGGAGGGCCACCATCCGGAGCCTCGTCGCCGTCGCCAACAAAGACGGTCCGCGACCGGCGCGGCACTCGGGTCGGCGCTCCACCGAGCCACCACATGCGGGCGCCGGGAGGACCGGGGGAGCTGCGGCCACGGTGCACTCTCCTCCTCCTCGCCAGCCGCCGCGGGCGTCGGCCCGTCGTGACGACGTCTGTGATAACATCTCCATAGCGTCGTCCGACCCGCAGACCCTCCGCGACCAGTGCCAGGTCCTTCGGGAATGAGCTCACGAAGACGCTCGAACCACCGTCAAGCGCCGGCGCGAAACGCGCCGCCAGTCGGACAAGCGGGCGGGGGCCGCTATGGACCACCCGGCACCGGGGGGCTCCGGCGGCCTACCTTACGAGGTGGCTGCCCGGCCTTTACCCGTGAGCTGCGTCAGTTCCAGTGGCCGTCCCACCACAAGTTCAAGCCAGACGTCAGCGAGAAGTACACTGGCAAGACCCATCCGTCTGAGTTCCTCAGCATCTACACCATCACGACGCAGGCTGCTGGGGCTCGCGACGTAAAGGTGCTTGCCAACTATTTCCCGCTGGCGCTCAAGCCCAACGTGATGTCTTGGTTGATGCACTTGCCAGTGGATTCCATTTCCTCTTGGTCGGATCTGTGCCATGAGTTTGTTGGCGCCTTCACAGGAGGCCACCAAGCTCATGTCCAGGCTAGTGATCTGCATATCATTCCCCAGAAGGAAGGGGAGACCCTGCGCAAGTACATCCAGAGATTCAGCCGGGTGCAGTACAACATCCCCGACGTTCATCCCGCCGTTGTGATCAGCGCGTTCCACCAGAATGTGCGCAATCGCAAGATGCGCGAAGACCTGGCGATGACCAAAGTTAAGGATGTGGCCGAGCTCTACGTTCTAGCCGATAGGTGCGCCCGGGCTGAAGAGGGAAGGAAGTACCCCGGCGAAGACGCCGGCGCGGAAACCGACTCTACCGATGAAGAGCTGCTACCCCGACAAAGAAGGGCCGGCGTCGCAACAGGAAACGCAAAGGCAAGGCCGTGCTTGCCGTTGAGGGATCTGACGACACCGGTGCCGGCAAGAAGGTCAAGGCAGACGCCCCCGGCAAGGAGATTGCCGGGTGCGCCGCCTGCCGGGCCTTGGCGGCTACCGACAAGCCAGGAAGCTCCGGCAAGCAATACTGCAAGATCCACCGCACCAAGGGCCACGACCTCCAGAACTGCCGACAAGTCGAGCTGCTTGCTGAGAAGCAAAAAGCTGAGTACGAGAGGCGGGACAAGGAGAAGGACCAGGACGGTGCTGAGGGATCCGGCAAGAAGCGTGGCGGCCAAGGAGGCCGCCCCGGCAAGGACAACCAGCAAGAGAGGCCCGCCCGGGGCCGCGACAAGAAACAAGAAGACGGTGATCACGACGAGGACGACAAGTCTGGTGAGCAAGGGTTCCAGAAGGCTACGGATGCCATGTGCGTCGATGGCGGCACCTTGCTGCATACCTCTCACCGCCAGGTCAAGCAGTGGGCGCGTGAGATTACAGCAGCAGAGCCGTCGTTCGACGCTCAGAAGCCGCTGAAGTGGTCCAGCACGCCCCTCATCTTTGACGCCGAGGACCACCCTGACCGCATTACCGTGGTCGGGTGTTTGCCATTGTTGGTCTCACCAACGATACGCAACCTCAGGGTGAACAAGATGTTGGTTGACGGTGGGGCCGGCCTGAACCTGATCTCGCCTGTCGTGATCAAAAAGTTGCAAATCCCTGATGGAGACCTCAAGGAAACGAGCACGTTTCAAGGGGTCAATCCGGGGAGGAGCCAGCCGAAGGGAAAGGTCACACTGCCTGTGACATTTGGAGGAGAGTTGAACTACAGGACGAAGAGGATCGTCTTCAACGTAGCCGAGATCTCCTTACCCTACAACGGGATCCTCGGCCGCCCGGCACTAGCCAAGTTCATGGAGGCGTCACACTACGCCTACAACATGCTAAAGATGCCTGGGCCGTTGACCATCATCTCCATCCCCTCCGACAAGAAGGACGCGCTGATTTGCGCCGACCAGCTCTACCGGGAGGCAGTTGCAGCAGCTGCCGCCAAGGCACCTGCTCCTGCCGCTGCAGCCCCGAAAGGGAGGAAGAAGCCCGGCAAGACCTCTCGCACCCACTCCGGCAAGCGCACCTCTTCGAAGTGTTGTGCTGCCGTCGAGGACGTGCCAGAGAGCTCTACCGACAAGAGCAAGAGATCTAGAGCCGAGCCACCACAAACCAAGAAGGTGTCCGCCAGGGAGGATGGCACAGGAGGGGCCTTCGCCATAGGCTCCACCCTCGACAGCAAATAGGAAGGCGCGCTCGTCACCTTCCTGCGGGCGAATGTCGACGTGTTTGCATGGCAAGCATCCGAAATCCCCGGTGTTCCCAGGGAGGTGATTGAGCACCACCTAGTTGTCTGCCCCCATGCATGGCCCGTCAAGCAGAAGGTCAGAAAGCAGGCTCTAGAGAGGCAGGAGTTCATCACAGAGGAGATCAGGAAATTGCAAGCGGCAGGTTTGGTGAGAGGAGTGCTCCACCCGATGTGGTTGGCCAATCCGGTAGTGGTGCGCAAGGCGAATGGGAAGTGGAGACTGTGTATTGATTACACAGATATCAATAAGGCTTGTCCTAAGGACCCCTTCCCGTTGCCGCGCATCGACCAGATTGTTGACTCCACAACCGGGTGTGATCTGTTATCACTCCTCGACGCCTACTCGGGCTACCACCAGATCTTCATGACGAGAGAGGATGAAGAAAAGACAGCATTCATCACCCCATGTGGTACGTATTGCTTTTTACGGATGCCTTTCGGGTTGAAGAGTGCTGGCTCAACGTTCGCAAGAGCAGTCCAAATTGGTTTTGAACCTCGGCTCCATAGAAATATGGAGGCCTACATGGATGACATAGTGGTCAAAACCAAGGACGGGCCAACTCTTGTGCAAGATCTAGAAGAGACGTTTGCTAACCTACGCAAGATCAACCCCAAGCTGAACCCTGAGAAGTGTGTCTTCGGCGTTCCGTCCGGCAAGCTTCTCGGGTTCTTTGTGTCGCAACACGAGATCGAGGCAAACCCAGACAAGATCAAGGCTATTGAGCAGATTGAGGCGCCCAAGCGGATCAAGGATGTGCGTCGGCTCACCGGCTGCGTTGCCGCCATGAGCCGATTCATCTCCAAGTCCGCCGAGCGCGCCCTTCCCTTCTTCAAAATCTTGAAAAAGGCAGGCCCAATAGAGTGGACCCTAGAAGCCGAGGCAGCACTGCAGGATCTGAAGAAATACCTTTCCTCCATGCCAATACTGGTTGCGCCTAAACCACAAGAGTTGTTGCTGCTGTATCTGGCGGTGATGAATCAAGTTGTCAGCACCGCGCTAGTGGCACAGAGGGAGGTCAACGAGGAGGCAGTGACGGCGGCAGAACCAGCGGATGGCAAGCCCAAAATTCCCCCAGCAGGGCCTGGTGCCGGCAAGGCGAGGCCCCCGGCAGAGTCTGATGCCGCCGAGACAGTGCCCGCGCAGTCAAGTGAGGTGGTGCAGAAGAAGAAGATGATGTAGCACCCGGTTTACTTTGTCAGCTCCCTCTTGCAGGGAGCTAGTTCGAGGTACTCCGGTGTGCAGAAATTGCTCTTCGGCCTCCTTATGGCCTCGAGGAAGCTGCGTCATTACTTCCAAGCCCACGAGATCACTATCGTCACCCGCCTCCCATTACAACGGATACTGCATAACCTAGATGCGACTGGAAGGATTGTGGAATGGGCCTTGGAGTTGTCAAGCTTTGGTTTAAAGTTTGAAAGTACCACGACAATTCAGAGCAGAGTCCTGGCGGAGTTCATTGCAGAATGGACCTCGACGCCTGACGAAGAAATCCAGGAGACCACTCTCCCCGGCAAGGAAGCAGACCGTGACTGGATCATGTACTTTGATGGGGCTTTCCCGCTGCAAGGCGTCGGTGCCGGTGTGCTGCTCGTCGCACCCACCGGAGAGCACCTCAAGTACGTGATCCAGATGCACTTCCCCAGGGAGATGTCCACCAACAACACTGCTGAGTACGAGGGATTGCTTGCGGGTCTCAGGATCGCGGCCGACCTCGGGGTTAAGAAGCTCATCGTCAGGGGTGACTCGCAGCTCGTTGTCAGACAGGTCAACAAGGATTATCAGAGCCCATTGATGGAAGCTTACGTAGATGAGGTGAGGAAGCTAGAGGAACGCTTTGACGGTACCCAGGTGGAGCACGTCCCCCGAGCGGAGAACGACATCACCGATTACCTTTCAAAGCGTGCCGCATTCAAGCTACCTGTGGAACCAGGTACCTTTTGCTCCGGTTAACTCGACCATCCGTCGAACCATCAGCAGGGCAGAACAAGCGGAGGAAATCAGGTCCCGGCAAGTACTTTCCTACCGAGCCCCCGGGGCTGCCGGCAAGGGTGCTGCCGTGGACGCTGAGCCTGCCCAAGAGCAACTGGCTCCGGCAGGGCGTCAAGCCCTGGCCATAGAGACAGCCGCTCCCATGGCGGAAGAGATGCCTTTGGTCCTTGCCGTCGAGCCCCAGGCTCCGGCATGGGCGTAGCATACCGTCTAATTCCTCCAAACAGGGGAGCTTCCTAAGGAGCAGGAAGAAGCGGAGAAAGTAGCCCGTCGGTCCGCCCTGTACCAGTTCGTCGATGACGTCCTGTACAGGAGAAGGCCGAACGGTGTGAAACTAAAGTGCATCCCCCGGGAGGAAGGACTGGAGCTGTTGGCGGAGATACATGGAGGCATATGTGGCTCCCACATAGGGTCGAGGGCCCTTGCCGGAAAGGCGTTCCGGCAAGGTTTCTTCTGGCCCACCGCCCTCCAGGATGTGACGGCACTAGTAACCAAGTGTGAAGCGTGCCAGTTCCATTCAAAGAAGCTTCACCAACCAGCTCAAGCCCTTCAAACAATCCCTCTCTCCTGGCCATTCTCGGTCTGGGGCTCCATATACTGGGCCCTTTCCCCCGCGCTGTCGGGGGCTTTGAGTACTTGTATGTTGCAATCGACAAGTTCACAAAGTGGCCGGAAGTGGAAGCAGTGAGAAAGGTGACTGCTCAGTCAGCCGTCAAGTTCTTCAAGGGACTGGTCTGCCGTTTTGGTGTGCCAAACAGAATCATCACCGACAATGGCACGCAGTTCACAAGCCACGCCTTCATGCAGTACATTCAAGACCTCGGTAGCAAGGTCTGTTTTGCTTCCGTGGCACACCCATGGAGCAACGGCCAAGCGGAGAAGGCAAATGCTGAAGTGTTGCGAGGCCTGAGAACGAAGACCTTTGACAAGCTGCACAAGAGTGGAAGGCGCTGGATTGATGAGTTGCCGGCGGTTCTTTGGTCGACCAGGACGGTGCCAAATCGAGCCACTAGCCAGACACCTTTTGCCCTGGTATACGGGGCAAAAGCAGTTCTCCCCACGGAACTCATATACGGGTCACCTCGAGTGCTCGCTTATGATGAGCTTGAGCAAGAGCAGTTGCGCCAAGATGACGCAATGCTCCTTGAGGAAGATCGTCTTCGGGCGGCTGTGAGAGCAGCATGCTACCAGCAAGCCTTGCGCCGCTACCATAGCCGCAAGGTTCATGCCCGAAGCTTTGAGGAAGGCGACCTTGTTCTTCGGCGCGTTCAGTCGGCCAAGAATTCCAACAAGTTGACGTCGAAGTGGGAAGGCCCTTATCGGGTAATGCGAGTCACCAGGCCCGACGCAGTCCGCCTGGAGACCGAGGATGTTGTCCCAGTGAGAAACTCCTGGAACATCGAGTATCTTCGCAAGTTTTACCCGTAAGGCGCGGCTTGCCGGGCCTCCCGGCAAGCCACCTTTTGTACAAGCTTTGTCGGCAAGGCATGTGACCCTTTGTACAAAGCCAGGCGCAGACCTTGAGCATAAATAAATGAGCGATGGCGCCCTAAGTCATAGCATGCATGCTAGGTCGAGTCTCTTCCTTGGTTAGGGTTGATAGTGCTCAGCAGCGACTAACCCCTAGCTTAGAGGTCGAGTGCGCGTCTATCTGTTTCTCTTCTGTCCTCTTTTGGTTCGCAGGGCACATGAGCACTTCTGCTGAGCTACTTGGAAGAAAAAAAAGGACCGGCGTCTCGACCCCAGCAAACCGGAGTTGCCGGGGGCTGCAAGCACGGGGATCCAACCGCGGCAAGACAAGGTTGCTGGGGGCTGCAGATCCAGATAAGTCTTTTATCCTCTGTCATGCATTTCGGAACAGGACTGGGGCATGTGAAACCTCGTTTTTATCTCTAGGCTGCCGTGCTCCCCTTTTTCCTATACCTAAGGATTATTTCCAAGGTCCGGATTTGGTTGTAGCCGCGGCGGCAAGGAGGTAGAACGAGGGGCCTAAAGCCCACTTCATCCCTGCCTCCGCCAAGAGCGCGAGAACGGTCGAGTGGAGTGGGGGGACGGCAAGGCCTATTGCCGGGCGAAAAACGTTTATCTTAAACAATAACAAGGATTCGCTCCTTGTCGCGGGACTTACCCACGAACGAAAAACCCGGCAAGCATCCCTTTTTCATTAAAAACATCCCATACAGGTATAGTTCGTACGAAATGAAAAACATGAACAAAGGGGATTACAAGCTTTAAATTTAACAAGGCCCGCAGGCTTACAGATTAAAAAAGAGATAAGGTGCCCGTGATCCCTTTCTTGTCCCTCTCCTCAGGAGGCAGGTCAAGGAGGCGAGAGGACAAAAGGGGCGCCTAGGCGAGCTACGAGCAGCAGAAAGCACCAAGAGAACACCTCGATGGCCGCCTGTCGGAGTAAATGGCCACGGGTAGCCTAACCGACTGCCCCTGGTTCTTCAGAAAAATTATCAGGCCTTTGGGCCTCCAAGCGCTCCAAGCATTGGACCCCCTTCCCTGGCCGGCTACCTCTGAAGCCGACTCACGGAAGGCGGCCCAGCCTCAAGCAACCTCCCTCCCCAAGACAACCGCGGGGTGGCCGACTCCAGGAAGCCGGCCTCGAAGAGCGCCGACTCCAAGAAGCCGGCCGAGACCACAACCACCAAAGCTACACCCACATAACGGTGACAAGACGGGGTGTGGCCACAGTGCGGCCCACTACCCCCGAAGCCCGAGGCGGGCATGGCTACAGGAGGCCGTACGGGACGGCCGTCTCCCGTTCGGCTCGGCACTGTAGCCATGCTGGCCTCAACGTCATCCACGACAGACTCCCGTACGGCCCACGGGCGGCGGGCCCCTACAGCCAGAGAGAGGCGTGAAGGCGGCCCGGCCTCCCCAGTCGGCCAAGGGCGTAGCCGGCCCCCTGAAGCCGGCTACCCCTCCCTCGAAGCATGTGCCCCATTAAGAAGACAAGATGAGGTAAGGCTACAGTGAGAGCCCTCGAGGCGGCCCACTATAGCCACGCTTACCTCAACGAAGCCCTCATCATCAAGGGCGAGGCTACAGTAAACAGCCACCAACAAGACCCTAGGCGGTGGGGCCGGCCTGTCGACCAAGAGACCGGCAGCCGGCGGGACCCACCAATCGGCGGGACCCAACAGCCGGCGGAGAAGCCGGCGAGCGTAGACACTGACGGCTGGGACCAGTGCCCAGCCGGATTACCATTGTACCCCCGGGGGGTAGGCCTATATAAACCCCCCGGAGCACCCATGCAAAGGGTTGGCTTCTAAGCATAGCACACACACCATAGAGAGAGAGAGAAGTGAGAGCTGGCCTTGTTCTTCTTCTCCCTTGAACCCAGCAGCTCTAGGAGCGATTGTAGCTACTTCTACTGATCTAGTGATCATGCGGAGACCCCGCAGAGCAGGACTAGGGGTGTTATCTCCTCGGAGAGCCCCGAACCTGGGTAAGATCCGCCGGCGTGCATGTCTTCGCCTCATCCCGTTTCCAGGCACCGGCGACGTCTTATTGGCACCCACAATGATAAGCCACCCGTTGGCATATGTCGCACCAACCACCCGACATTTGGCGCCCACCGTGGGGCCAGGTGCACCGTCGTCCGGAGACCTGTTCTGGACGGGAACCCTCTTCCTCCCCCGCGAGTGCAGCCAGCTTGCTGCGCCCGATGGCGTTTGCCTCGACGCGCTGCAAGGCGTCGACGACGCCTGCGCTGCGAGCTGCCTCGCCGATCTGCTCGGCGAGACTCGCATCTCCGACGAGCCTGCGTCCGATGCAGGCACGGACTACCCCGAGAGCCGCCTCGTTAGCCTCCTCGACCAGCTTCACGTCTCCTGCGAGCCTACTGCAGATGTGGAGTCGGTCGGCTCCACCGACCCGATGCTTCTCGACTCCGACACAGCATCGCTTGACGCCTACCCCTCCGACATGGTGGTCTTCGACGATCCCCTCCCTCGAGCTGACAGCGGCAGTAGCGCTGTCACCGAAGTGTTGGTCATCAGCCACGTCGCCAACTCGGGCGAGAACGCCCACGACGCCCTGCAAGCGGCGATGCACGACCTCTCCGTCCCCATCCCGGCCGATGCTGACGCCGAGACCCTGGAGGCACGCCGCCTCGCCCTCATCGTGGAGGGCCAGAAGATAGCCTCCATGAGACGCCTCACCGAGGCCCACCAGCGCGAAGTCGACCGTGCCGCCTTCGGTACGCCGCCGCCTAGTGGCCCGAGCCGAGCCGGCTTCGTCCAGAAGCGCGGTGCGGCCGTCGCCAGCATGCTGGGGGCAGATCGCCCCGTCTACGCCACCCCGCTCGAGAATCTGCAAGCTGCTCAGGCAGCTGCAGAAGAGCTCAATGGGCTGGGAGCCGATGAGCTCCCTTACATGACAAGACGGATTCAGCAGCTGATCGACGCGGCTGCGGAGCGGCACGAAGCCGGCGCCCGTGCTGATAGCCATCCCCCGCGCCGGGAGCACGCCGCAACGTCCCGCTCGCCGACTGCGAGCGGTGCACGCCACAAGAAACACAAGGAGCCGGCTTCCAGCCACAGCCGGACTCGCATCACCATCGAGCGCGACGCGGAGGGCCGCCCTCGAGCAATAGAGCACCAAGGAAATCTGCCTCCCCCCCCCCGCCTCGAAGAGAAAGACGCCTCACTCCGCCGCCTATCACGCACCCGACTCTTGGCGACCGACTCGGCCGGCGAGAAGGAGTCGGCGAGAACGACGCCCCCACCGGATCGACCGCCTTGCTCGATCCTTGGCGTTAGAAGAAGAAGACGATGTCGGCCCGCCATGCTTTGGCCCCCGCATCCGCGACGGGCCCTTCCCCAAAGGGTTCTCGCTCCCCAGAGACATGCCCAAGTACAACGGCTCAGTGAAGCCGGAAGATTGGCTCACGACTACTCCACGGCCGTCAGCATAGCCAACGGCAATCGGCGCGTCGTCGTGAAGTACGTCCCCCTCATCCTGCAAGGCACGGCGCGCACATGGCTCAACAGACTCAAGCCCTACAGCATCAACAGTTGGCTGGACTTCACAGAAGTCTTTGTCCGCAACTTCACCAGCACCTACAAGCGGCCTCCCAAGCCTCGCCAGCTCTCCCTCTGCGTCCAAGGGCCCAACGAGTCGACCCGCGACTACCTCACGCGGTGGGCCGAGCTCCGCAACTCCTGCGAGGGGGTGCATGAGGTCCAGGCCATCGAGTATTTCACCGCCGGGTGCCGAGAGGGCACCCTCCTCAAGCACCGACTCCTCTGCGACGAGCCGGCTACCCTCGACGAGTTGCTGGTCATCGCGGACAAGTACGCTACCGCCGACTCCTCAATGAAGATCGAGCTTCGAGTAGACGCCTCGGGGAAGGTGATTGCTCCGGCTCCTAAAACGCCGGCTGGCGACCCTAACCGGCGCCCCTACCAGAACGACCACAAGCGCAAGGCCCCCATGCCGACTTCCTCCAGTCGGCAGGTGGCCACCGTTGAAGATGAACAGCCCGAAGAACGGCCCGCTCCCAAGAAGAAGGGTGGCAAGCCGCCTTGGCAGCCGGCTTTCTCCTACGAACAGGCTCTTGATGCCCCCTGCAAATTCCACAGCGGCGCGAAGCCGTCCAATCACACGACCCGGAAATGCCATTGGCTCACCCGCATCACCAAGGGCGAGGGGATGTTGCCGCCTCCGCCTCCCGGCCCGCCGCCTCCAGCCCCCCAGCAGCCGGCGGCTCGGTCGGCAGTCGGCGCCATCCAAGACGAATTCCCCGAAGAGCACGCTGCCTACGTCGTCTTCACCAGTCAAACCGACGACAAGCGCAGCCGACGCCGACAGCATCAAGAAGTGAATGCAGTCGCCACTAGCGCCCCCGAGTTCATGCACTGGTCAGAGAAGCCAATCAGCTGGAGCCAGGCCGACCACCCAGAGGTGATGCCCTCTCCTGGCTCCTATGCAATGGTCTTGGATGTCACCCTCGCGACGGAGAGGCGAGCTGCCCGATTCTCCCGCGTCCTGATAGATGGCGGAAGCAGTATCAACATACTATACCGCGATACCATGGAGAAGCTAAACATCAAAGCGAAGCAGCTCATGTCGAGCCGCACCGTCTTCCATGGTATCGTCCCCGGCTTGCCTTGCTCCCCAATCGGCAAGATTAAAATGGATGTTCTCTTCGGAGACAAAGATCATTTTCACCGAGAAGCAATCTGGTTCGAGGTGGTGGATTTGGAGAGCCCCTATCATGCTCTGCTTGGCCGACCTGCTCTGGCCAAGTTCATGGCTGTGCCCCACTACGCCTACCTGAAGATGAAGATGCCGAGCTCGAAGGGGATCATCACGGTAGCCGGTGATTACAAGAAGTCCATCGAGTGCGCCATGGCCAGTAGCCGGCTGGCTGAGTCCCTCGTGGTGGCAGAAGAGAAGAAGATGTTGGAACGGGTTGTGGCCATGGCCGGCAAGCAGCCGGCCCTGTCCCCCAACCCCAAAGATTGTGATGCGCAGGGCTCCTTCCATCCTGCCAAAGAGACAAAGAAGATACCTCTGGACCCGGAGAACCCGGAGAGGTTCGCTGTCATTGGGGCGAACTTGGATAGTAAATAGGAAGGTGAGCTCGTCGACTTCCTCCATGAGAATCGAGACATCTTTGCATGGTCCCCAAAGGACATGCCGGGTGTCCCGAAGGATTTTGCCGAGCACAAATTACATGTCCGAGCCGACGCGAAGCCGGTCAAGCAACCCCTCCGCCGACTGTCCGAAGAAAAGCGAAGAATTGTGGGAGAAGAGATAGCCCGGCTCCTTGCCGCTGGCTTTATCATGGAAGTGTTCTTTCCAGAATGGCTTGCCAACCCAGTTCTGGTTCTGAAGAAGAATAACAAGTGGCGAATGTGTATAGACTACACTAGTCTGAACAAGGCCTGCCCAAAGGATCCGTTCGCTCTGCCACGGATTGACCAAGTGATAGACTCCACAGCCGGATGCGAGCTGTTAAGTTTTTTGGATGCGTACTCAGGGTACCACCAGATCAAGTTGGACCCGGCTGACCGCCTGAAGACTGCCTTCATCACACCCTTTGGAGCTTTCTGCTACCTGACTATGACATTCGGCTTGAGGAATGCCGGTGCCACTTTTCAGCGTTGCATGCAGAAATGCCTCTTGAAACAACGGCAGAAATGCCCACGTCTATGTAGACGACATTGTGGTGAAGACAGAGAAGCGCGGTACCTTGCTGGAAGACCTGAAAGAAACATTCGCCAACTTGCGCCGATTCCAAATCAAGCTCAACCCCGAGAAGTGCGTGTTCGGAGTGCCAGCCGGCCAGCTGCTAGGCTTCCTGGTCTCCGAACGCGGCATCGAATGCAACCCTGTCAAGATCAAGGCCATCGAGAGGATGGAGATTCCCACCAAGCTACGAGATGTGCAGAAGTTCACTGGCTGCTTAGCCTCCCTGAATCGTTTTATCAGCCGACTAGGAGAGAAGGCTCTCCCCCTGTACCGACTCATGAAGAAGTCCACTCACTTCGAGTGGAATGATCAAGCCGACCAAGCCTTCCATGAGTTGAAGAAAATGCCGACCACTCCGCCTGTCCTGGCAGTGCCGACTGAGAAGGAGCCCATGCTCCTCTACATCGCCGCGACTAGCCAAGTCGTCAGCACTGTTGTCGTGGTCCAGCGCCCAGAGGAAGGCCGAGCCCAGCTAGTCCAGAGGCCGGTGTACTATCTCAACGAAGTGCTATCCATCTCAAAGCAAAACTACCCGCACTACCAGAAGATGTGCTATGGGGTGTACTTCGCTGCCAAGAAACTGAAGCCCTACTTCCAAGAGCACCCCATCACGGTCGTGTGCACTGCCCCGCTCGCCGAGATCATAGGCAGCCGGGATGCATCCGGCCGGGTGGCTAAATGGGCCATTGCATTGGCGCCCTACACAATCTTCTACCAACCCCGCACCGCCATCAAGTCGCAAGCATTGGCCAACTTCCTCGTCGACTGGGCCGAGACCCAGTACCTACCGCCGGCCCCCGACTCTACCCATTGGCGGATGCACTTTGACGGGTCCAAGATGCGCACCGGCTTGGGAGCCGGCATCGTCCTCACCTCTCCCAAAGGCGACAAGCTCAAGTACACGCTGCAGATCCACTTCGCCGCCTCCAACAACGTGGCCGAGTACGAGGCGCTCGTACATGGGCTCCGGCTAGCCAAAGAACTCGGCATATGCCGGATCCTGTGCTACGGCGACTCAGACTTGGTGGTCCAGCAATCGTCTGGCGACTGGGACGCCAAGGACGCGAACATGGCGAGCTATCGATTCCTCGTCCAGCAGATCAGCGGATACTTCGAAGGGTGCGAGTTCCTTCACGTGCCAAGGGCCGACAACGACCACGCAGATGCCCTAGTACGGATCGGCTCCACCCGACAAGCCATACCGACTAGCGTCTCCCTCCAGCGCCTCCTCAAGCCGTCCATCAAGCCGTCTCCAGAGTCGGATTCCATCTTCGTACCGCCTGCGCCAGATACAGCCGGATCCGACTGGAGAAACCCCGCAGGCGGCACGGGGACTTCGACAACTGGCCCGGGGACTGCCGTAGTCGCACCCGGCCCGGGGACTTCAGAACCCGGCCCGGGGACTGCAGCAGTCGGCCCGGGGACTGCAACGACACAAGAAGCAGTGGCCAACTCCAATTCCACGCCACCCAACCCACCCACCCGAGTCATGGTGGCTACATTAACAGAAGAAGAAGTCACAGCTCCATCATGGGCCCAGCCCATCCTCAAGTTCCTAGTCAGCAAAGAGCTGCCGGCTGATGAGATCTCAGCAAGATTAGTGCAGCGACGAGCCGCAGCATACACAATAATCAACAGAGAGCTTGTGAAGCACAGCGTCACTGGAGTCTTCCAGCGTTGTGTTGAGCCAGAAAAAGGAGTGGCAATCCTCAAAGACATCCACCAAGGCGAATGTGGCCACCACGCAGCCTCAAGATCACTCGTGGCCAAGGCTTTCCGCCATGGTTTCTTCTTGCCGACTGCCTTGGAGGATGCCAAAGAAATAGTCAAGAGCTGCAGAGGATGCCAAGTTTTTAGTTCCAAGCAACACCTGCCGGCTTCTGCCCTCAAGACCATTCCCCTCACCTGGCCTTTTGCCGTCTGAGGACTGGACATGGTGGGCCCTTTCAAGACAGCCCGCGGCGGCTTGACACATCTATTGGTCGCTGTGGACAAGTTCACAAAGTGGATCGAAGCAAAGCCGATTAAGAAGCTGAACGGGCCGACTGCCGTGACATTCATCACCGACATCACCACTCGGTACGGCGTGCCGCACAACATCATCACCGACAATGGCACGAACTTCGCCAAAGGATCACTGGCACGTTTCTGCGCGACGCAGGGCATCCGACTGGACCTAGCGTCCGTTGCCCACCCGCAGTCAAACGGCCAGGTCGAGCGAGCAAATGGACTCATCCTCTCCGGCATCAAGCCTCGACCAGCTGTACCACTGGAGCGATCCGCCGACTGCTGGCTCGATGAGCTGCCGGCTGTCCTCTGGAGTCTGCGCACTACACCCAACAAGTCAACCGGCTTCACTCCATTCTTCCTCGTGTATGGTGCCGAGGCTGTCATCCCAACAGACATCGAGTTCGACTCGCCTCGGATCACCATGTACACGGAGGAGGAGGCCAAGGAAGCAAGAGAAGACGGTGTCGACCTACTGGAAGAAGGCCGGCTGTTAGCACTCAGCCGGTCCGCCATCTACCAGCAGGGGCTGCATCGCTACTACAACCGCAAGGTCAAGCCAAGATCCTTCCAAGAGGGCGACCTTGTGCTCCGGCTGATCCAGCGAACAGCCGGCCAGCACAAGCTCTCGGCCCCTTGGGAAGGCCCCTTCGTCGTCAGCAAGGCACTCGGCAATGACTCCTACTACTTGATCGATGCGCAAAAACCAAGAGCACGCAAGAGAGACGACTCCGGCAAGGAGTCGGAGCGACCATGGAACGCAAACCTCCTGAGACGATTTTACAGTTGAAAGCAGTATGTATCATGCTACCCTTTTGTATTAAGTACAAACCAACAGGCCCCCCGAATAGTACTCGGGGACTGCCTTTGTTTATCTATGAATGACAAGTGTCATATCCATGAATGTATTATTACATTTCAATTCTTGTCTGGCACCGGGTTCGACTAGTCGGCCCGGGGACTGGCCGCCTTGAGCTATATTGAAAGTTCTACCTGAAGTCAGAAAAGTAGTGTGCCGGCTCCCGAGCCCCCTCTTGTTGAAAGTCACAGCTCGAAGAACCGACTGTCCGACTAGCAAGAGGCAAGGCAGAAAGGATGCCCACACGAAAAATGGCTAAGGAACAACGAACCTATATATAGCAAAGAGACGGCCTCCAAACATGCCTGCCGGCTGTCAAAACAGCCGGCTGGCCGGCTTCCTAAACACTTAGCTTTAGTCCAACAAAGCTAAAGTACTCCCCCCCCAATTGGCCAAGCACTCCTCTAGCCACAGATTGCAGAGCAACTGTTGGACTGGGGAGGCGGCAACCAAGGGAGGGCGGCAAAGGAAACAGCGGAAGGATAAAAAGCAAAGTACAAGGAAAGGCCAAATTCATGCATAAATTATATACACATATAAAGCCCCCAACAGGCTGGCAACAGACATAAGTTCGAATACACCCAGTGGGTGGAATTGTGCAGACTTAACCAAACATTGTTCCAAAAGCAACAAGACAGGAAAACAAAAGGCGGTAGACTAAGGCGCGGTGCGGAGGCCGAGCTGGTCGGTGAAGGCGGCATCGCCGGCTGAAGGAGTGGCCGCCTAGCGGGTCTCGGCTTGATCACCACCAACAGCAGGCGACGCACTCGCGCGCGACGTGATGCTGGAGGTGCGGTCAGGCTGAGGCTGGCCGGCTGCTCCACCAGCCGGCTCGGCGTCTTCACCCTCCTCCTCCTCCTCTTCACCCTCGTCGCTGTAGTCGATCTCCTCCGCCGAGTCTTCACCGTCCGCCGGGTTCAGCCCGAACCATTCCTCCGGCTGGGCGACACCGTTGTCGTCTACCTCGGGCGCGAAGATGCTGGTGTCGGTGTAGTCGGCAATTGCCGAAGCCCGCTGGATGATAGCCGGCCGCGCCGGCTCCAGCTCTGTGTCAGCTTGCTGCCGCCAGGTAACCAGCTGATCCAGGCTCAGGCCGGGATACCAGGCCTTGACGAACTCTAGCGCCCGCCTGGCACCGGAGCGAGCCGCCGAGGCCTTCCAAGCTTCGAAGCGGCCGACTGCCACCTCCAGCCAGTCGGCAGTCCGACTGGGGGTGCGAGGGACCACTTGGCCAGGCCAGAGGGCGGCCAAGACTTGCGCCCATGCACGCTGAAGACGGTGGAGCAGTCGGTGAGCCGGCTGGATGCGGGCCTGGATCGCCAAGAGCTGCTCCTCCAGCGAACAGCCGGCGGTTGGCAAAATCTCGAAGCCAGCCTGCCTCCGTGCCTGGCGGCGGGCCTCGATGGTCTGGTTGGCGGCGGTAGAATAGCCAGGGAAATATTCTACGCAAGAAAGAAGAAGAAAAGAAGAAAAAAGCACCAAGTCAGAAAGCGAGCCAAAAGCGGCGGATGGCAAGAAAGGACGAAGAGGTAGGCGGCTTACCGTCAACCAGATCTTCGATCTGACCATAGCCAGAGATCAGAGTTTGCCTGGCCTCAGCCCGGCCAGCCGCCTCCATCTCGTACTTGGCCTGGAGGGCGGCTTCGCGGTCCTGCACTGCCTTCAGAGCCGCCTTGTGGCCTTCCTCCTGGTCGGCCAACTTCTTGGCCAGGCGGTCGCGTTCCTGCACCAAGGCGGCGAGCTCGGCGTCCTTGGCACGAAGGGCAGTCTGGAACTCCCCCAGCTGTGCCCTCAGACTGGAGTTGGCCGCTGCGGAGACGGCAGAAAAAGAAAGAACAGTAAGAGGAAGTCGTCAAGGAAGATCCGACCCGACTGCTCAGCAGTCGGCCCGAATCTTGGGGACTACACCCAGTGGGTGCGCTGACGCGCCCCCACATGAGATAAAGAACAAAGAACGTACCTCGGCTCTCAGTAAGGTCGGCGGTCTTCTGGGCTAGCTCCCGAGCCTGGGAGTTGAAGGCGGCCGCACGAAGATTATGGTAGTCCTGCAAGATAGACAGAAGATCGAAGTAAGAACAAGAATAGCAAAGACAAATCCACTAAGAAGTTCCAAGCCGCCTACTCAGCAGCTGACTCGGAACTCGGGGACTACACCCAGTGGGTGCGCTGACGCGCTCCCACGGAAGAAATCAAGATCAAGAAAAAGCAAGATGGGAAGACTAACCCGGATGGCTGCCCGCGTCGCAAGGAACTCGTCGGTGAACTGCCTCAGCGCCGCAGCTTCGCCCTGGAGCCGGGTCCGGACGTCCTGCGCAGCCACGTTCATCACGGCCGTCCCTCCGCCTGGCGTCCACCCCGAGGTAGCGGTGGCCGCCTCCGCATCCTGGGCCGACGAGCTGGAGCCCACGGCCGGCTGCGGCTCCGACGCGGCCTTCTGTGGCTCCGACGCAGCCTTGCCCGCGCGCCGGCTCGACGGCATCCGGACCGCTATCTCAGCCCTCGCGGCCGGCTCGCCCCCCGCCGACTGTGCAGGCGGCGGATCAGGCCGGCCGCCTTGAGCCGCCCCAGTCGGCGGGGTCGGCACCGGCGCCCTCTCCAGGATAATGACGTCGTCGTCTCTCCCCAGCCCTGGCTGGTCGCCGCTGGCTCCCTCTGGCGAGGGCTCAATGTCCCCAGGCGCCATGACTCGCAGCGGGGTGACCATCAAAACCTCCTCCGCCGCCGCCGCCGCCGCAGCCTCCGCTTGGGCTCTGGCAGCGGCGTCAGCGAGCGCCTTCGCCGCCTCCTCCTCCCGCGCCGCCTGAGCGGCGGCCGCCTCCCGTGCCTCCGCCTCTCGCGCCTCTCGCTCCGCCCGTGCCTCCCGCGCGTTCCGCTCTGTCGCTTCCTGGAGGTCGGCATGGGGATCCACGCAGCGGGTGGTGCTCCCGGACCCCCTCGGCGACTCGACGACGGAGGCAGCAGCCGCCCGCTCAAGCGACAACGGAGCTCTGATCATTTGGAGAAAAAGACAAGGGTTCAGAAACCACCAAAGAAAAGAAAGAAAAAGAGTATACAAAAAATTCAAACTTACGCCGACACGGTCTGCGGTTGCTTCACCGCCTTGCGGAAGCGAGCCGCCTTCGCGGCCGCCTCCTCCCGCCTGGTTGCCGCCGCCCCGCCCCTGGGTTTCTTCGTCCGACTGCCGAACAAACCCTGGGCGGCGCGACGCTTTTGCCCTCCGCCCCGAGCAGGCGGTGCAGCAGAGGAGCCCGCGCCGCGTCCAGATGCCGGCTGGCGGCGTGGGGCGACTTCTGCCTCATCATCGTCCGGCCAGTCGTCGAAGGTGACTCCGAGCCCGGAGCTGCCTGCTTCGCCGCCGGCCTAGCCACCACCCGGTTCGATGTTGTCGTCCATGCCGGCCGCCCCCAAGTCGGGGTCCTCCAGATCGTGTTCCGTCCGGTCGGGGACGAATCGACGCTCCGCGTCTGACCCGCCGGCCGGCCGAAGAAGAGGGCTCTGTCGAAAAACAAGCCGACTAAGTTAGAGTCGGCCAAGAGGAACTCGGCAACGAAGTTAAGAGAAAAAGAAGAAACAAGGAGAGCATACCGTGGGCGGTGGATTGGCTCGGCTGTATGGCTCCTTGCCGAACTGCCACTCTTCGGAGAGTTTGCAGTTCGCGAGGTAGTTCACCATATAGGCGACCTCCTCACGCGGCATGTCCTTGGTACACATCCAGCTCGGATCGAGCTGGCCGCTCATCTGACAGATCAGATGAGGACGGCTCTGGAGCGGAAGAACCCGGCGCGTGACGAAGGCGGCCAGAAGGTTGGGCCCCGTCAGGCCCTCCGACTGGGTCATCACTCGCACTCGGGCGACGGCTGCGGACCCGGCCGGCGTCAGAGTCACGGCCCGGAAGGACCACTAGGGCCGCCTGCCCGCCGGTGGCTGGCTACGTAAGCCGGCAGGTTGATGTAGTCGCCCCGTGGGGCGATGTTCCGCACGTAGAAGTACGATTTTTGCCACTTCTTCACCGATTGGATCAGCGGGATGACAGGGAAGGGGTTGTCGGCGACCGACCTCCTCGACGCGATGAAGGCGCCAGTCTGAGCCGGCACGCCTTGCATGCGCGTGCCCAGCTTGGACTGGAAGAACTCCCCCCAGAGCTCGAGGGTGGGGAGGACGCCGAGGTAGCCCTGGCACAGGGTGACGAAGGCCGACAGCAGCACCACCGCGTTTGGGGTGAGGTGGTGCGGCTGGAGCTGGTAGAAGTCGAGCCAGGAGCGGAAGAAGGCGCTCACTAGCAGGCTGATGCCGCGCAAGAAGTGCGAGCGGAAGACCACCCGCTCGCCCTCCCGCGGCTCCGGCGTAATTTCCTTCGCCGGCGTGAGACGGACCTCCACCTTGTCCGCGATGGGCAGCCGCCGCGTATTGCGGAGTAACTCGAGGTGATCCTCGTGGATGTTGGAGCCGTCCCAATCCCCGCCATACTGCTCCGTGGCGGGAGGCATGGCGAAAACGAGCGCGGCGGCGGAGGAATGTGTGGTGGAAGAGCGCGGCGGCGAAGCGCTGTTGCAAGAAACGGTGAGCGAAGGAAGATGGTGGAAGGAGGAGGAGCGTGCGAGAGCCTGCCGCTCTCCCTCTCCCCCTACTTATAGCCTCGCGAGGTGAGGCCGGGGAGGCCGGACATGGGGGGAGACGTGGGATTAACTGCACCCACTCCCCCCACGCCTCACGATTATTGCGCATAAAGGCGAGCCGAAACTGCCGCAATGAGACGTGCGGGCAGTTTCGGGATGCAGACAATCCGCGCCTAGGCCCGGGCGCGGACGTGGCGGGCCCCCGCCCTGCGGCGACGTCCCGTCGCGCGCGTGGGCTGGCAGGCTTTCCGACCAAGAGGGGCCACGTGGTTCGCAGACGGCCAGTGGCTGGTTCGCGGCCCGGTGCACGCACTAGCGAGCTCCCGCCCTCCGACTCCGGAAGTTTTCAACCAAGGCGGCAAGCCTAGCCAAAGCCGGCTCCCAGCTGCCGGCTTGCTAAGATGGGAAGCTGATCGAGCTTCTCAACTCCTACTCAACCTCGAAGCCCAATCAGCTTCGGGGACTACTGTCGGAGTAAATGGCCACGGGTAGCCTAACCGACTACCCCTGGTTCTTCAGAAAAATTATCAGGCCTTTGGGCCTCCAAGCGCTCCAAGCATTGGACCCCCTTCCCTGGCCGGCTACCTCTGAAGCCGACTCACGGAAGGCGGCCCAGCCTCAAGCAACCTCCCTCCCCAAGACAACCGCGGAGTGGCCGACTCCAGGAAGCCGGCCTCGAAGAGCGCCGACTCCAAGAAGCCGGCCGAGACCACAACCACCAAAGCTACACCCACATAACAGTGACAAGACGGGGTGTGGCCACATTGCGGCCCACTACCCCCGAAGCCCGAGGCGGGCATGGCTACAGGAGGCCGTACGGGACGGCCGTCTCCCGTTCGGCTCGGCACTGTAGCCATGCTGGCCTCAACGTCATCCACGACAGACTCCCGTACGGCCCATGGGCGGCGGGGCCCTACAGCCAGAGAGAGGGTGAAGGCGGCCCGGCCTCCCCCAGTCGGCCAAGGGCGTAGCCGGCCCCCTGAAGCCGGCTACCCCCTCCCTCGAAGCATGTGCCCCATTAAGAAGACAAGATGAGGTAAGGCTACAGTGAGAGCCCCCGAGGCGGCCCACTGTAGCCACGCTTACCTCAACGAAGCCCTCATCATCAAGGGCGAGGCTACAGTAAACAGCCGCCGACAAGACCCTAGGCGGTGGGGCTGGCCTGTCGACCAAGAGGCCGGCAGCCGGCGGGACCCACCAGTCGGCGGGACCCAACAGCCGGCGGAGAAGCCGGCGAGCGTAGACACTGACGGCTGGGACCAGTGCCCAGCCGGATTACCATTGTACCCCCGGGGGGTAGGCCTATATAAACCCCCCGGAGCACCCATGCAAAGGGTTGGCTTCTAAGCATAGCACACACACCATAGAGAGAGAGAAGTGAGAGCTAGCCTTGTTCTTCTTCTCCCTTGAACCCAGCAGCTCTAGGAGCGATTGTAGCTACTTCTACTGATCTAGTGATCATGCGGAGACCCCGCAGAGCAGGACTAGGGGTGTTATCTCCTCGGAGAGCCCCGAACCTGGGTAAGATCCGCCGGCGTGTATGTCTTCGCCTCATCCCGTTTCCAGGCACCGGCAACGTCTTATTCGCACCCACAATGATAAGCCACCCGTTGGCATATGTCGCACCAACCACCCGACACCGCCCACGGGTAGGCCGGTAATGTCGGTGCCGGGAAAGGAGTTGGAAGACGAGGCGGCAGGATCGGCAATACGCGACGAAGGCGTCGGTGCCCGCGTACTCCGAGTTGACGGCCTTGCCGCCCGCCCTCTTCCTCTTCCGTAGCCTCCCGACACCAGCCGCCCAAGGAGACGGCCCCGAGAAGTTCAAGGAGCTGGCCCCACCCCTGGCAAAACCCTGCTGGAGGAGCGTCCAGGTGCAGATGCTGCTGCTGCCGCACCCGCCCAGGCACGGGGCGTCCGACGCCTAGTCGGACTCATCCCCGTCATCTGCCCCGCTGTCCTCCTCATCACTTTCGCTCGAGGAAGAGCTTCCATCATCGGAATCTCCATCGGAGGAGCTCTCCACGCAGCACTTCAGGCGAGTTCCAAACTCTCCGAAGACCTTGACGGAGAGCAGGCCGTCCTCCATTAATTTGAAGTAGAGGACAAGCCCCGCCGTCAGGCTGTGCATGCGAGCGAACGTCTTCCATCCACGGCGGAGGTACATAACCCGAGGAGCCGGGAAGTCGACGTCGACCCGCGTGCCCCCGTTCCCACAGCCCCTCATGTGCAACTTGAGGGTCTGGGGCGGGTCACGCTCCATCACCCGAGCAAACGGGGCGGGGAGACGAAGACGACAACGCGGAGGCCGGTGCAGCCTGATGAAGAACTTGCAAGGCTGGTCTTCAACGTGGCCCTCCATCGGGAAGGGCATCATTGGCGGGGGCAAGGCCGACGCGCCGCCCTGTCCTCTCTTCCCCGAGCACTACGGCCTCTGCCCCGGCCTCGCCCATGGCCTCGCCCCGTCCCCCTTCCCCTCGCGGTCAGTTCTACCACCGCGGGCTCAGGAGGCGGAGGGACGCGCTATCGAGCGGCGACCCTCGCCGCCACCGTCGAGGGACCAGGATTCCCCTTCTCCATGGCGAGTGAAAGGGAGAAGCGGAAGCAAAAGGAGGCAGATGACAGAAGAATTCGGGACGCCATCCCCCGTTCCCCCTCTTTATAAAGGGGCGGGGTCGGGGCTCGGCCGCCCCGCTCGGCCAATCCAGCCACCGGAGGCGCAGGGAATCAGGACCGACCCGCTGCCCCAACCAGCGACGGCCCAGTTTCCCGCCTCCACCGCTTGCCACCCCAGGCGCATGAAGGACGCGTAGCGGACGTGCAGAACTAAGGGGACGGGTGAAGCAACTTCTCCCCACCCCATGATCGTGAGGAGTGGACGCCTTGAAGACCGCGACCCGACCCCGTTCAGTAAATGAGCCGCGCCTCCACGCCTCCCTCTTTTTACGGGGAAGGCGCGAGCCGCCTCTTTACTGCGATATGACGCATGCGTGTGGAAACTGCCACACGCATGCCGCCCACGTCACGCACACCCCTCCACGCCGCGCCGCGCGTGCGGGTCATGGGAAGCGCAGCGCGCGAAAAGTCTTACCATGGTAAAAACCGCCCCGCCTGCCCGCACACCGTTTTGGGCCTGGCCCAACAACGTGTCGCGCTTATGTGTGGCCCAGGCCCGGGGGCTCCTGTCGGTGTACAAAAAGAGGGGTGCGTTTTTGTACCCCTATACCTGTGCACGGGCAGTCGGAGCCGCGCCTAGGTCACGCCAAGCAGAACATGGGAAGTGAGCCAAGGTAAGACCGAAGCCCAAGATAATCAGAGCAACGCCAAGGCCAAGACCACAAAGAGCAGAGGGACGAAGCAGGTTCCCCCGGCAAGACCCTTGCCGAGGGAGCCTCAGCAGCCCCGGCAAGACCCTTGCCGGGGCAGCTCGCCCCACACCAACAGAGCGAGCCACCCTTGAGCCCACGGTCCCCAACGCCATCATCCACGTGGGGCCAGGACTCGGGAAGGCACCTCTGTGGTGGCATGCAGATCTTTGTGAAGACATATTCAAGATCAGATGAGGATTAGAAGACGACGATCCGATCTTGCCAAGGAAGCCCACCAGACCCCTGGCAAGGTCCTTGCCGGGGACGACAACGCGCCGCGGCAAGCCCCTTGCCGGGCCACACGGCAAGACCCTTGCCGGGCCACCCGGCAAGGCCCTCGCCAAGGACGCCAGCGGGGCCACCGCCAGGCCCGCGCCAACCAAGCTTCCACCGCCGTTCACATGCAGCTGCCAGCCCAACCAGCTAGGCGAGCACCTGTGTGGCAACATGCAGCTCCCAGGCCAACTCATCGAGCACCTGTGAGGCGGCATGCAGATCTTCGTGAAGGCTCCGCCATTGCGCCACCTCAGCTGCCTGCCTGCCTACATGGCACCATGCACCTCACTGGCCAGGGCGTGTGTCAAGGCGAGGAGGAGCGGCGACGGACGGGACGGGCCTCGCCCCCGTCCCCAATAAAGCAAGGGGACACCTAAGCTACGCATTAAATGCGTCTTGTCCTGTAATACGAGCGATAAGCTCAGGGCACTGTACGCCTTTCCACCTCCTGTGTGCCACTGTGGGAGCCCCTTCCAACTATAAAAGGAGGCCCATGGCATACTGGAGAAGGATTCGGCTCTTTCGAACCACACACTGACCACAGCTAGTTCGAGAGCTCAAGAACTCTCTGAAATACACCCACCAAAGCAGGACTAGGGTTTTACGCATCCTCGCGGCCCGAACCTGGGTAAACGATCCTTGTGTTGTCTACTAGCCCTGCCCTTCTCGCAACCCTGTGCCCCGGCAACCATAGTAGGGATTCTTGTGATCCCATAGGTGTCGTTTCACATCGACAAATATGTCGTAGGAGTTGGATGACCCAAGTGCAAGATCGGCAACACCTTCATCTTGAGTATATTCGGAGCCGGAGTGATAGCTTCTCTCGGAGTAGTTGTCGGAGTTGGAACCGGATACCCATTCACCAACATGAGCTTGATGTCTTCGTCTTGTGTAGCTATTTGATGACTTGTCCTTCCTTTCCGAATCCTTGGTTCTGCGAGAGGGTCTTCGTTCATAACGATCATCTCTACTCCTCCTCTCTCTTGGCGGTGATTCCTCTCTTTTGCTTCTCCTTTTAGGTGAGTCTTCTCTTCTCTTGTAGGGAGTCGTACACTCACTAGAGTAGTGTCCGAGTCTTCCACAATTGTAGCAATTGCGATCACGACTAGAAGATCGTTTGTCATTGTAGAAAATTGACTTGGAACTTCTCTCTTTGCTTCTACTCTTGTAGAACTTGTTGAAGTTCTTCGCCATTAGGCTCAATTCTTCTTTGAAGGCTTGTTTCTCACTTGATGTTGTAGGAGCATCACATGAAGCTTTGTAAGCACCACTAGACTTGTTGTGAAGCTCTTCCTTATCCTTGAGTGACATCTCATGAGCGACAATTCTACCAATGACTTCTGTTGGCTTGAGATCTTTGTAATTGGGCATCATTTGGATTAAGGTGCACACGGTATGATATTTTCCATCCAAGGCTCTTAGGATCTTCTTGATGATGAATTTGTCGGTCATCTCTTCACTTCCTAAGCCGGCAATCTCATTTGTGATGAGAGCAAACCTAGAGTACATTTCAGCGACACCTTCACCATCCTTCATTTTGAACTTGTCAAGTTGACTTTGAAGCACATCCAATTTGGATCCCTTGACGGACTCGGTACCTTCGTGCATATCAACCAAAGTATCCCAAATTTCCTTTGTATTCTCAAGGCGGCTGATTTTGTTGAATTCTTCTAGGCACAGTCCGTTGAAGAGGATATCGCAAGCTTGAGCGTTGTATTGCAACATCTTCAATTATTCCGATGTTGCTTCACAATTTGGTTCTCTTCCATCTTTGAAGAATTCACCTTGCAAACCAATACACACAATAGCCCAAACGGCGGGGTTATGTCCAAGAATATGCACTTTCATCTTATGCTTCCAACTAGCAAAATTAGTACCATCAAAGTAAGGACCTCTATGGTGGTAATTTCCCTGGCTAGACGGCATACTCTCCTAGGTTGTGAAACCAAGGCTATGATCACCAAAGCTATGGAAATCAAGGCAATTGGAGACCAAAACTCTAATACCACTTGTAGGATCGAAAGTAGGTCTAGAGGGGGGTGATTAGATTACTTGACCAAATAAAGATCTAGCCTTTTCCCAAATTTACGTCTTGGCAGATTTTAGCAACTTAACACAAGTCAAGCAATCAACCTACACATGCAATTCTAAGAGTATAGCAGCGGAATGTAAATCATTGCATATGAAGGTAAAGGGAAGGGTTTGGAGAAGGCAAACACAATGTAGACACGAAGATTTTTGGCATGGTTCCGATAGGTGGTGTTATCGTACATCCACGTTGATGGAGGCTTCAACCCACGAAGGGTTACGGTTGCGCGAGTCCATGGAGGGCTCCACCCACGAAGGGTCCACGAAGAAGCAACCTTGTCTATCCCACCATGGCCATCGCCCACGAAGGACTTGCCTCACTGCTTGGGTAGATCTTCACGAAGTAGGCGATCTCCTTGATCTACAAACTCCTTGGTTCAACTCCACAATCTTGACGGAGGCTCCCAAGTGACACCTAACCAATCTAGGAGACACCACTCTCCAAAAGGTAATAGATGGTGTGTTGATGATGAACTCCTTGCTCTTGTGCTTCAAATGATAGTCTCCCCAACACTCAACTCTCTCTCATAGATTTGGCTATGGTGGAAAGATGATTTGAGTGGAAAGCAACTTGGGGAAGGCTAGAGATCAAGATTCTTGTGGTTGGATTGGAATGTCTTAGTCTCAACACATGAGTAGGTGGTTCTCTCTCAGAAAATGAGTAGTGGAAGTGTACGCACATTCTGATGGATCTCTCTTGAATAGAGAAGGGGGTGGAGGGGTATATATAGCCTCCACACAAAATCTAACTGTTACACACATTTGACCCAATTCGGTCAGACCGAATAGGTGAACTCGGTGAGACCGATTCAGTTCAAAATGTGAACGCTAGGATTCTCGGTGGGACCGACATGATCAACTAGGTGAGACCGATGCGCTAGGGTCACGGCAAAACCTCATCTTGGTGTGACTGATTGCATGAACTCGGTGAGACCGATTTCAGCAATGAGCAAACAGGGAGTTGGTCAGGCAAACTCGGTGGGACCGATCGCTCCTTTTAGTGATACCGAAACGTTACGAAAGGGAAACAGAGAGTTTGCATTGTGAACTCGGTGGGACCGATCGCTCATTTCGGTGAGACCGAAACATTACGAAGGGAAACAGAGAGTTTGCAATCCCATCTCGGTGAGACCAAAATCCCTATCAGTGAGACCAAATTGATTAGGGTTTCTGGCTATGGCTATGTCAAAAGAACTCGGTGGCGTCAGATGAATCAAATCGGTGGGGCCGAATTTGACTTTAGGTTTAGGACATATTTGGATTTGAGAATGTGGTTGAGGGCTTTGGAGCATATCACTAAGCATTTTGAGCAAGTAGACCATTAAGCAACACCTCATCCCCTTTTAATAGTATTGGCTTTTCCTATGGACTCAATGTGATCTTGGATCACTAAAATAGAAATGAAGAGTCTTGAGCTTTTGCCAATATTTGTCCTTAGCATTTTGAGGGGTCCACATCTCTAGTCCATGCCATTGCCAATCATTGAACTTTCTGAAATAATCAACTTGAATGGATATTAGTTCAATGAGCAATATGTTGTTATGAATTACCAAAACCACCTGGGGATTAGTTGCACTTTCAGTTCCTTGGTAGACGCACTAGTTTAATGAGGGTAGGCGGACGAATGTCGTTTCAATGCGGAGGGAAGACGCGTGCAGTGGGCGGAGCTTTCGGTTGGTGCGCCGCTTCAATGCCGGCTCCATTGAGATGTCATGTCCTCTTTGGGCCAGCATGAATACAACGCTGATGCTCCTGAGCGGCGCTGACCTCCTCAGGCCGGAAAGGGCACGGGCGAGGGAGAAGGTTTTGTGTGGGCCAGGGTTGTCGGAAGCTGGCATGGTAGCTGTCCAGACGCCCGTGAAGCCCCCCGGTTTGTTTTTGGTTTACAAAAAAGGATATCTGGACCAGCCATAGACGGATACATGATCGTGTTGGATCGCAGAACACGTCTAGACCACGCGGTCCGGACGGATGCGGGCAGTTGGAGGGTTGTGCATCAAATTGAACACATTAAACATCCACGGATACATCTGAAGGTGTCCGCAGACATCGGCAACAGGCCGATCATCCAACCCGGTGCACCAAGCGTCTGTCCCGGATCCGGCCTATGTATTTGGCATGCTTATGTAGATTAATAAGAATTTTAGCATACATAAATATAAGTGTAAACATATCAAATCAGTACCCCAAAAAACGGTTGTACGAGCGGGGTGCCCTCGTACCGTGTGTTGTCTTCTGCTCTGGACAGCTTCCCGCGCCTCCTGTTGATTTCCTGTTCCACCAAACTTCATATTTACCGAAAAAGGCTTTCGCCCCACTTTGTATATAAAGCATCGACCCTCATACAACCGAACCATACAACACAACAACCAAACACACACGCACACAAAGCAACATACAAAGGTGTTGGAGATCAGCTAAGCCAACTCGAAGCGAACAACGGATGTACAACAAGCATCACTACGAAGATGACGGAGCCCTCCGCCGAGAACAAGCCACCATGAAGAACATAGCTGACCGCCGACGAACCGCAAGCTCCAAGGTAGTGCCTTCAGGAAGGGCACGACACTGGAGCGCCGACACCACCCGATCCGAAGATCAAGATTTTCATCCGGAGCACCACGGAGAATCAGGAGAGACCGCGATGGAGCCTACAGGAAGGAGACGATGCCCGCGGACGACGCCATCGTCGGTCTGACCGCGGTCAGTGTCGGGTGGTAGGTGCGGCATATGCCAATGGGTGGCTTATCATTGTGGGAGCCAGTAAGACATCGCCGGTGCCTGGAAATGGGATAAGGCGAAGACATGCACGCCGGTGGATCTTACCCAGGTTCTGGGCTCTCCGTGGAGATAACACCCCTAGTCCTGCTCTGCGGGGTCTCCGCATGATCACTAGATCAATACAAGTAGCTACAAGTGCTCCTTGAGCTGCTTGGCAAGGCTAGCTCTCCTTTTCTCTCTATGTGGTGTGTGAAATTCTATGAGATCAACCCTTTGCATGGGTGTCCCGGGGGGTTTATATAGGCCTACCCCCCAGGGGTACAACGGTAATCCGGCTGGGCGCGGGTCCCAGCCGTCAGTGTCTATGCTCGCCGGCTTCTCCGCCGGCCATTGGGGCCCGCCGACTGGTGGGTCCCGCCGGCTGCCGGCCTCTTGGCCGACAGGCCAGCCCCACCGCTTGGGGGCCTTGTCGGCGGCTGTTTACTGTTGCCTCGCCTCTGATGACGAGGGCTTTGTCGAGGTAAGCGTGGCTACATTGCCGCCGCCTTGCGGGCTCTCACTGTAGCCTTACCTCGTCTTCTCTCCTTAATGAGGCACATGTTTCGAGGGAGGGAGGTAGCCGGCTATTGGGAGCCGGCCACGCCCCTAGCCGACTAGGGGAGGCCGGGCCACCTTCGAATGTCTCTCTGGCTAAAGGGGCCCGCCGCCCGCGGGCCGTACTGGCGCCTGTCATGGGTGACATCGAGGCCAACATGGCTACAGTGCCGCGCCAGACGGGGGATGGCTGGCCCGTACGGCGCCCTGTGGCCATGCCTGCTTCGGGATTCGGGGGTAGTGGGTTGTACTGCGGCCACGCCCTGTCTTATCACCGTTATGTGGATACAGTCTTGGTGGGTGCAGTCTTGGTCGGCTTCTGGGAGTCGGCTTTCTTCATGGCCGGCTTCTGGGAGTCGGTCCTCTTGGGGCCGGCTTCCTGGAGTCGGCCATCTCGTATCTTTCTTGGGGAAGGTTTCTGAGGCCGGGTTGCCTTCTGGTAGTCGGCCCTGGGGATAGCCGGGTGGGGGAAGGCGGCCCTGTGCTCTGTATACTTGAAGGCTCGAATGGCCTGATAATTTTTTGAAGAGCCAGGGGGAGTCGGTTAGGCTACCCGTGGCCATTTACTCCGACAGTAGTCCCCGAAGCTGGTTGGGCTTCGAGGCTGAGAGGAGGTCGAGAAGCTCGGTCAGCTTCTTATCTTGACGAGCCAGCAGCTAGGAGCCGGCTTCGGTTGGGCGCGCCGTCTTGGCGAAATTTCTAAAGTCGGAAGGCGGGAGTGTGTTGGCGCGTGCTCCGGGCTGCGGGCCGGCCGCTCGCCGCCCGCGAACCACGTGGCATTCTCCGGCTGAAAAAACCTGCCAACCCACGCGCGCGACAGGACGTCGCCGCAGGCCGGGGGCCCACCACTCCTACGCCTAGGCCCAGGCGCGGATCCTCTGTGGCCTAGAGCTGTCCGCACGTCTTCCGGCGGCGGTTTCCGCACGCCGTTAGGGCGTGATAATCGCGGGACGTGGGGGAGTGGGCGCAGTTAATCCCACGTTCCTCCCCACGCCCCGCCTCCTCGGATTCGCCGCACGAGGCTATAAGTAGGGGGAGGAGGGGAAGCGGCGGATGCTCGCACTCTCCTGTCCTCTTCGCCATCTTCTTCCTCCTGCTTTCCCTCGCAGTAGCGCCTCGCCACCGCGCCGTCCCACCAATCTTCACTCCGCCCCGCAGCTTTGCCGTCATAGGGCCGTGCTTTCTCCGTCGCCGCACTCTTCCTCGTTAGCTTCTCGCCACCATGCAGTACGGCGGGGACTGGGACGGCTCCCTCGTCCATATGGACCACATCGAGTTCCTCCGCAAGACGCGGCGGTTGCCCGGCAAGGACCAGGTGCGGGTCCGTCTCGCGCCGGAGAAGGAGATCACGACGGCGCCAGAGGAAGGCGAGCGCGTAGTCTTTCGCTCGCATTTCCTGCGCGGCCTCGGCTTGCCGGCGAGCGCCTTCTTCCGCCCCTTCCTCGACTTCTATCAACTCCAGCCGCACCACCTTGCTCCGAACACGGTGGTGCTGCTGTCCGCCTTCGTCACCTTGTGCGAAGGCTTTCTTGGCGTTCTCCCCACCCTCGAGCTCTGGGGGGAGTTCTTCCAATCTAAGCTCGGCACCCGCATGCAGGGCGTGCCAGCTCAGAACGGTGCCTTCATCGCGATGCGGAGGCCGGCGGCCGACAACCCCTTCCCCATCATCACGCTGATCCAGTTGGTGAAGCTCTGGCAGAAGTCGTATTTCTACGTGAGGAACGTCGCCCCGCAGGGCGACTACGTCAACTTGCCGGCTTACGTAGCCGGCCCGCCGGCTGGGAGGCGGCCCCAGTGGTCCTATCGGGCCGTGATGCTGTCGCGGGTTGGAGCCGCGGCCGTCGCCCGACTTCAGGTGATGATCTAGTCGGAGGGCCTGATTGGGTCCGACTTGCTGGCCGCCTTCGTCGCGCGCCGGGTGCTTCCGCTTCAAAGCCGCCCTCACCTGATCTGTCAGATGAGCGGCCAACTCGATCCGAGTCGGATGTGCACCAAGGATATGCCGCACGACGAGGTGGCTCATATGGTGAATTATCTTGTGAACTGCAAGCTCTCCGCAGAGTGGCGGTTTGGCAAGGAGCCATACTCCCGTGCACATCCTCCACCTACGGTATGCTCTCTTCATCCTTTCTTCTCTTAGTTTTGCCGCCGAGTTTCTCTTGGCCGACTCTGACTAGTCGGCACGTCTTGGCGGAGTCCTCTCCTTCGTCCTGCGGCCGAGTCAGGGGCGGATCGCCGATTTCTTCCCGACCGGACGGAGCATGACTTGGGGGCGGCCGCCATGGACGAAAACACCGAGGCGGGTGGCGGCGAAGCTGGCGGCTCCGGGCTTGGAGTCAGCTTCGACAACTGGCCGGATGACGACGAGGCGGAAATCGCCCCGCGCCGCCAGCCGGCGTCCGGCCATGGCGCGGGTTCCTCTGCCACGTCGCCTACTCGGGGCGGCGGGCAGAAGCGCCGGGCCGCGTCGGGCTTGTTCGGCAGTCGGGCGAAGAAGCCCAAGGGCGGGGCGGCGGCGACCAGGCGGGATGAGGTGGCCGTGAAGGCGGCCCGCTTCCGCAAGGTGGTGAACCAGCCGCAGACGGTGTCAGTGTAAGTGTATATTCTTCAGCATATTCTTTCTTCTTTTCTTGTTGATTTCTGAATCCTTGCCCTTTCTCAAAATTCAGGGCTCCGCTTTCTCTTGAGCGGGTTGCTACCGCTTCCGTGGTTGGATCGCCGGCAGGATCCGGGAGCACCCGCCGTGTGGACCCCCGCGCCGAGCTTCAGGCGGCGACGGAGCGAAATGCGCGGGAGGCGGAGGAGCTGAGGGCGGCTGCCGCCAAGGCGGCACAGGAGGAGGAGGAGGAGGCGAAGGCGCGTGCCGACGCGGCGGCCAAGGCCCAAGCGGAGGCTGCGGCCGCGGCAATAGCGGAGGGGAGCCTTGCTCGTCACCCCTCTGCGTGTCGCGGCGCCCGAGGTCCCGGAGCCCCCACCGGAGGAAGCCGGCGGCGACCTGCCGGGGTTGGAGAGGGAGGACGACGTCATCGTCCCGGAGAGGGAGGCGGCACCGGCCTCGCCGACTGGGGTGGCTCAAGGCAGCCGGCCTAACGTGCCGCCTGCGCAATCGGCTGGGGGCGAGCCGGCCGCGAGGACGGACCTGGTGGTCCATTAGCCATCGCGCCAGCACGCGGGGAAGGCCACTTCGGACCCGCAGAAGGCCGCGGGCTCCCGCTCATTGGCTCGGGACGTGGAGGCGGCCAGCGCCAGCTCGGGGTGGACGCCGGGTGGAGGGACAGCCGTGGTGAATGTGGCGGCGCAAGAAGTCCGGAACCGGCTTCAGTCCCAGGCTACGGCGCTGAGGAAATACAATGACGAGTTCCTTGCGACGCGAGCGGCCATTCGGGTTAGTCTTCCCGTTTTTGCTTTTTGATCTTGGTTTCTTTCGTGGGGGCGCGTCAGCGCACCCACTGGGTGTAGTCCCTGAGTTCCGAGTCGGCTGCTGAGCAGGCGGCTTGGAACTTCTTAGCTGGCTTTGTTTGCTATCTTTTTCTTATTCGCTTCTCTGCCTGACTTGCAGGACTACCACAACCTCCGCGCGACTGCCTTCAACTCCCAGGCTCGGGAGCTGACCCAGAAGAATGCTGATCTATCTGAGAGCCGGGGTAAGTGCTTCATCTTTTATCTCATGTGGAGGCGCGTCAGCGCACCCACTGGGTGTAGTCCCCGAGATTCGGGCCGACTGCTGAGCAGTCGGGTCGGATCTTTCTTGACGACTTCTTCCTTATTGCTTCTTTCTTCTCTGCCATGCCTACAGTGGCCAATGCCAAACTGAGGGAGCAGCTGGGTGGGACTCAGGCCGCCCTTCGCGCTAAGGAAGCCGAGTTTGACGCCTTGGCCCAGGAGCGTGACCGCCTGGCCAAGAGGCTGGCCGACCAGGAGGAGAGCCACAAGGCGGCCCTGAAGGTGGTGCAGGACAGTGAGGCCGCCCTTCAAGCTAAATATGAGACAGAGGCGGCAAGCTGGGCCGAGGCGAGGCAGTCGTTGATCAACGGCTACGACCAGATTGAAGACTTGGTTGACGGTAGGCCGCCCTCTTCTTCGTCCCTTGCTTGCCGCTCGCCGTTTGGTTCATTTTCTGACTTGGTGTTTTTTCTCTTCTTTCTTTTTCTTTCTTGCACAGAGTACTTCCCTGGCTACTCTACCGCCGCCAACCAGGTCGTCGAGGCCCACCGCGAGGCACAAAGGCAGGCTGGCGCCGAGATCGCGCCAAACGCTCGCCGGTCGCTGGAGGAACAGCTCTTGGCGATTCAAGCCCGCCTCCAGCCGGCTCACCGCATGCTCCGCCGGCTCCAGCGTGTTGGGGCGCAGGTGCTGGCCGCTCTCTGGCCTGGTGAGGTGATTCCCCACACCCCCAGTCAGACTGCCGACTGGCTAGAGGTGGCGGCCGGCCGCTTCGAGGCCTGGAAGGCTTCTGTGGCTCGGTCCGGCGCCAGGCGGGCGCTGGAGTTCGTCAAAGCCTGATATCCCGAGCTGAGTTTGGACCAGCTGGCCACCTGGCGGCAGGAGGCCGACACAGAGCTGGAGCCGGTGCGGCCGGCTATCATCCAGCGAGCCTTGGCGATCACTGACTACACCGATACCAGCGCCTTCGCTCCTGAGGTGGACGACAACGGCGTTGCCCAGCCGGAGGAGTGGTTCGGGCTGAACCCGGCAGATAGCGAGGACTCGGCGAAGGAGATCGACTCCAGCGACGAGGGCGAGGAGGAGGAGGAGGGTGAAGACGACGCGCCAGATGGTGGAGCGGCCGGTCAGCCTCAGCTTGACCGTGCCTCCAGCAACAGGGCACGCGCAGGCGCACCGCCTGCAGCCGGTGATGATCAAGCCGAGACTCGCCAGCCGGCCACTCCTCCAGTCGGCGCCGCCGTCTCCACCGACCAGCCCGGCTCCCCTGCTGCGCCCTTAGTCTAATCTGCTGCCTCTACTTTCCTGTTTTACCACTCTTGGAACAGTATTTTGTTAAGTTTGCACAATTCCACCCACTGGGGGTGTATTCGAACTATATTGACTTTCGGCCAGTTGAAGGCCTTATGTGTAAATATAATTATGCATGCGTTTGGCTTTCCCTTGTTTTTTGCTTTTCATCCTTCAGTTGTTTCCTTTGCCGCCCTCCCTTGGTTGCCGCCTTCCCAGCCGGACAGCTGCTCTGCAGTCTGTGGCTGGAGAAGTGCTTGGCCGGTTGGGAGGGCAAGTACTCAAGCTTTGTTGGATTGTAGCGAAGTGACTGGGAAGCCGGCCAGCCGGCTGTTTGGTCAGCCGGTAGGCGTGGCTGGAGGCCGGCTTGCGTTATATAAGTTCGTTAGTCCTTAGCCGTTTTTTTGTGTGGGCATCCTTTCTGCCTTTGGCTCTTGCCAGTCGGACAGTCGGTTCTTCGAGCTGCGACTTACAACAAGAGAGGGCTCGGGTGCTGGCACACTACTTGTCTGACTTCAGGTAGAACTTTTAATATAACTTAAGGCGGCCAGTCCCCGGGCCGACTAGTCGAACCCGGTGCCAGACAGAAAATCAAATGTAATAATACATTCATGGGTATGACACTTGTCATTCATAGATAAAGGAGGGCAGTCCCCGAGTGCGCCTCGGGGGGCCCGTTGTTTCGTACTTAATACAAAAAGGTAGCATGATACATACTGCTTTCAACTGTAAAATCTTCTCAGGAGGTTTGCGTTCCATGGTCGTTCCGACTCCTTGCCGGAATCATCCCTCTTGCGTGCTCTTGGCTTCTGTGCGTCGATCAGGTAGTAGGAGTCGTTGCCTAGTGCCTTGCTGACGACGAAAGGGCCTTCCCAAGGGGCCGAGAGCTTGTGCTGGCCGGCTGTTCGCTGGATCAGTCGGAGCACAAGGTCGCCCTCTTGGAAGGATCTTGGCTTGACCTTCCGGTTGTGGTAACGGCGCAAACCCTGCTGGTTGATGGCGGACCGGCTGAGTGCTAACAGCCGGCCTTCTTCCAGCAGGTCAGCGCCGTCTTCTCGTGCTTCCTTGGCCTCCGCCTCCGTGTACATGGTGACCCGAGGCGAGTCGAACTCGATGTCAGTTGGGATGACAACCTCGGCACCATATACAAGGAAGAACGGAGTGAAGCCGGTTGACTTGTTTGGGGTAGTACGCAGACTCCAGAGGACAGCCGGCAGCTCATCGAGCCAGCAGCCGGCCGAACGCTCCAGTGGTACGACCAGTCGGGGCTTGATGCCGGAGAGGATGAGGCCGTTTGCTCGCTCGACCTGGCCGTTTGACTGCGGGTGGGCAACAAACGCTAAGTCCAGTCGGATGCCCTGTGTCGCGCAGAAACGTGCCAATGCTCCCTTGGCAAAATTTGTGCCGTTGTCGGTGATGATGCTGTGTGGCACACCATACCGAGTAGTGATGTCGGCGATGAATGTCACGGCAGTCGGCCCGTTCAGCTTCTTGATCGGCTTCGCTTCGATCCACTTGGTAAATTTGTCCACGGCGACAAGCAGATGTGTCATGCCATCGCGGGCTATCTTGAATGGGCCCACCATGTCCAGCCCCCAAACGGCAAAGGGCCAGGTGAGGGGGATGGTCTTGAGCGCAGAAGACGACAGGTGTTGCTTGGAACTGAAGACTTGGCATCCTTTGCAGAATTTGACTAATTCCTTGGCATCTTCCAAAGCAGTCGGCCAGAAGAAACCATGGCGGAAAGCTTTGGCGACAAGTGATCTTGAGGCTACGTGGTGGCCGCATTCGCCTTGGTGGATATCCTTGAGGATTGCTATGCCCTTCTCTGGCTCGACGCAGCGCTGGAAGACTCCAGTGACGCTACGCTTGACAAGTTCTCTGTTTATTATTGCATATGCTCCGGCTTAGCGTTGCACTAGTCTTGCCGAGATCTCATCAGTCGGCAGCTCTCTGTTGACTAGGAAGTTGAGGATGGGCTGGGCCCATGATGGAGCTGTGACTTCTTCTACTGTCAGTACGGCCACTGTGACCCGGGTGGGCGGGTTGGGTTGTGGAGAGTTGGAGTCGACCACCGCTTCTTGTGCCGCTGCAGTCCCCGGGCCGACTGCTGCAGTCCCCGGGCCGGGTTCTGAAGTCCCCGAGCCGGGTGCGACTACGGCAGTCCCCGGGCCGCTTGTCGAAGTCGCCGAGCCGCCTGCTGGGTTCCTCCAGTTGGATCCGGCTGCATCAGGGGCGGGCGGTACGAAGATAGAGTCTGATTCTGGAGACGGCTTGATAGACGGCTTGAGGAGGCGCTGGAGAGAGACACCAGTTGGTATAGCCTATCGGGTGGAGCCGATCCGTGCCAGGGCATCTGCTTGGTCGTTGTCGGCCCGTGGCACGTGAAGGAACTCGCACCCTTCGAAGTATCCACTGATCTGCTAGACGACGAATCGATAGCTCGCCATGTTTGCATCCTTGGCGTCCCAGTCGCCAGATGACTGCTGGACCACCAAGTCTGAGTCGCCATAACACAGGATCCGGCGTATGCCGAGCTCTTTGGCTAGCCGGAGCCCGTGTATGAGCGCCTCGTACTCAGCCACATTGTTGGAGGCGGCAAAATGGATTTGCAGCATGTATCTGAGCTTGTCGCCTTTGGGAGAGGTGAGGACGATGCCGGCTCCCAAGCCGGTGCGCATCTTGGACCCGTCGAAGTGCATCCGCCAATGAGTGGAGTCGGGAGCCGGCAGTAGGTACTGGGTCTCGGCCCAGTCGACGAGGAAGTCGGCCAATGCTTGGAACTTGATGGCGGTGCGGGGCTGGTAGAAGATTGTGTAAGGAGCCAGCGCAATGGCCCACTTAGCCACCCGGCCGGATGCATCCCGGCTGCCTATGATCTCGGCAAGCGGGGCGATGCATACGACCGTGATGGGATGCTCTTGAAAGTAGGGCTTCAGCTTCTTGGCGGCGAAGTACACTCCATAGCACATCTTCTGGTAGTGCGGGTAGTTTTGCTTTGAGGTGGACAGTACCTCGCTTAAATAATATACCGGCCTCTGGACTAACTGGGCTCAGCCTTCTTCTGGGCGCTGGACCATGATGACTGTACTGACCATTCGGCTAGTCGCGGCAATGTAGAGGAGCATGGGCTCCTTCTCAGTCGGCGCCGCCAGGACAGGTGGAGTGGTCAGCATCTTCTTCAACTCGTGGAAGGCTTGGTCTGTTTGGTCGTTCCACTCGAAGTGAGTGGATTTCTTCATGAGCCGGTACAAGGGGAGAGCCTTCTCCCCTAGCCGGCTGATAAAGCGGTTTAGGGAGGCCAGGCACCCGGTGAACTTCTGAACGTCTCGCAACTTGGTGGGAATCTCCATTCTCTCAATGGCCTTGATCTTCACAGGGTTGCACTCAATGCCGCGTTCGGAGACCAAAAAGCCTAGAAGCTGGTCGGCTGGTACTCCGAACACACATTTCTCGGGGTTGACCTTGATCTGGAATCGGCGCAAGTTGGCAAATGTTTCTTTGAGGTCTTCCAGCAGGGTACCGCGCTTCTCCGTCTTCACCACAATATCATCTACGTAGACATGGGCATTTCTGCCGAGTTGCTTGAGGAGGCATTTCTGCATGCAACGCTGAAAAGTGGCACCGGCATTCCTCAGGCCGAATGTCATAGTCAGGTAACAGAAAGCTCTGAAGGGTGTGATGAAGGCGGTCTTCAGGCGGTCAGCTGGGTCCAACTTGATCTGGTGGTATCCTGAGTAGGCATCCAAGAAACTCAACAGCTCACATCCGACTGTGGAGTCTATCACTTGATCAATCCGTGGTAGGGCAAACGGATCTTTGGGGCAGGCTTTGTTGAGGCTAGTGTAGTCTATACACATACGCCATTTGTTGTTCTTCTTCAACACCAAGACTGGGTTGGCAAGCCACTCTGGGAAAAACACTTCCATAATGAAGCCGGCAGCCAGGAGTCGGGCTATCTCTTCTCCTACGATTCTTCTCTTCTCCTCCGACAGTCGGCGGAGAGGCTGCTTGACTGGCTTCGCGTCCGCTCGGACGTGTAACTTGTGCTCGGCGAAATCCTTCGGAACACCCGGCATGTCCTTTGGGGACCATGCAAAGATGTCTCGATTCTCACGGAGGAAGTCGACGAGCTCGCCTTCCTATTTACTGTCCAGGTTTGCGCCAATGACGGCAAACCTCTCCGGGTTCTCCGGGTCCAGAGGTATCTTCTTCGTCTCCTTGGCCGGCTGGAAGGAGCCCTGCACATCATATTCCTTGGGGTTGGGGGACAGGGCCGGCTGCTTGCCGGCCATGGCCACAACTCGCTCCAGCATCTTCTTCTCTTCTGCAACCACGAGGGACTCGGCCAGCCGGCTGCTGGCTGCAGCGCACTCGATGGATTTCTTGTAGTCGCCGGCTACAGTGATGATCCCCTTCGAGCTCGGCATCTTCATCTTGAGGTAGGCGTAGTGGGGCACAACCATGAACTTGACCAGGGCAGGTCGGCCAAGCAAGGCGTGGTAAGGACTCTCTAGGTCCACTACCTCAAACCAGATCGCTTCTCGGCGAAAGTGATCCTTGTCTCCGAAGAGAACATCCATCTTGATCTTGCCAATTGGGGAACAGGACAGGCCGGGTACGATGCCATGGAACACGGTCCGGCTTGGCATGAGCTGCTTTGCCTTGAGGTTCAACTTCTCCATGGTGTCGCGGTACAGTATGTTGATACTGCTTCCGCCATCAATCAGTACGCGGGAGAATCGGGCAGCTCGCCTTTCCGTCGCGAGGGTGACGTCCAACACCAATGCGTAGGAGCCAGGAGACGGCATCACCTCTGGGTGATCGGCCCGGCTCCAGCTGATAGGCCTTTCAGACCAATGCATGAACTCGAGGTTGCTGGAGGTGACCGCGTTGACCTCTTGGTGATGTCGGCGCCGGCTGCGCTTGTCTTCAACCTGGCTCGTGAAGACGACGTAGGTGGCATGCTCATCTGGGAACTCATCCTGAATGGCTCCGACTGCTTGTCGAGCAGCCGGCTGCTGGGGGGCTGGAGGCGGCGGGCCGGGAGGCGGAGGCGGCACCAGCCCCTCGCCCTTGGAGATCCGTGTGAGCCAGTGGCACTTCCGGTTCATGCGGTTGGACGGCTTCGCGTCGCTGTGAAACTTGCAGGGGGCATCGAGAGTCTGCTCGTAGGAGAAGGCCGGCTGCCAAGCCGGCCTGCCGCCCTTCTTCTTGGGAGCTAGCCGCTCTTCGGGCTGCTCATCTTCGACAGTGGCCACCTGCCGACTGGTGGAAGGCGGCATAGGGGCCTTGCGCTTGTGATCGTTCTGGTGGGGCGTCGGTTGGAGTCACCAGCCGGCGTCTTGGGAGCCGGAGCGAGCACCTTCCCAGAGGCGTCCACTCGGAGCTCGATCTTCATCGAGGAGTCGGCCGTGGCGTACTTGTCTGCTATGACCAGCAGCTCGTCGAGGGTAGCGGGCTCATCGCAGAGGAGTCGGTGCTTGAGGAGGGTGCCCTCTCGGCACCCGGCGGTGAAGTATTCGATGGCTTGAACCTCGTGCACCCCCTCGCAGGAGTTGCGGAGCTCGGCCCATCGCGTGAGGTAGTCGCGAGTCGATTCGCTGGGCCCTTGGACGCACAAGGAGAGCTGGCGGGGCTTTGGAGGCCGCTTGTACGTGCTGGTGAAGTTGCGGACGAAGACTTCCGTGAAGTCCAGCCAGCTGTTGACGCTGTAGGGCTTGAGGCTGTTTAGCCAGGTGCGTGCCGTGCCTTGAAGCATGAGAGGGACGTACTTCACGGCTACGCGCCTGTTGCCGTTCGCTATGCTGATAGCGGTAGAGTAGTCGATGAGCCAATCTTCCGGCTTCACAGAGCCGTTGTACTTGGGCGTGTCTCTGGGGAGCGAGAACCCTTTGGGGAAGGGCTCGTCGCGGATGCGGGGGCCAAAGCAAGGCAGGCCGACATCGCCTTCTTCTTCTAGCGCCAGGGACCGTGCTAGGCGGTCGATCCGGTGGCGGGCGTCATTCTCGCCGACTCCTTCGCGGTGGCCTAGTCGGCCACCGAGAGTCGGATGCGTGAGTGGCGGCGGGGTGGGATATCTCTCCCCACGAGGCGGGGGAGGAGGCGGATTGCCTTGGCGCTCCACTGCTCGAGGGCGGCCCTCTGCATCGCGCTCGATGGTGATTCGGGTCCGGCTGCGGCTAGCAGCCGGCTCCTTGTCTTTCCTTGCGCGGGCGCCGCTCGCAGTCGGCGACCGGGATGTCGCGGCGTGCTCTCGGCATGGGGGAGGACTCTCAGCGCGGGCGCCGGCTTCATGCCATTCTGCGGCCGCGTTGATCAGCTGTTGGATGCGCCTTGTCATGTAGGGGAGCTCATGAGCCCCCAGCCTGTTCAGCTCTTCTGCGGCCGCCTGAGCGGCTCGCAGATTCTCGAGCGGTGTGGCGTAGACGGGGCGGTCTGCCCCCAGCATGCTGGCGATGGTCGCGCCGTGCTTCTTGATGAGGCCGGCTCGGCTCGGCCCGCCATGAGGCGGCGTACCAAAGGCGGCGCGGTCGACTTCGCACTGGTGAGCTTCAGTGAGGCGTCTCATGGAGGCTATCTTCTGGCCCTCCGCGATGAGGGCGAGGCGGCGTGCCTCCAGAGTCTCGGCGTCGGCATCGGCCGGGATGGGGACGGACAAGTCATGCATCACCGCTTGTAAGGCGTCGTGGGCGTTCTCGCCCGAGTCGGCGACGTGGCTGATGACCAGCACCTCAGTGACAGCGCTGCTGCCACTGTCAGCTCGAGGGAGAGGGTCGTCGAAGACTACCACGTCGGAGGGGTAGGCGTCGAGCGATGCCGTGTCGGAGTCGACTAGCATCGGGTCGGTGGAGCCGACCGACTCCAAGTCCATAGCAAGCTCGCTGGAGACGTGAAGCTGGTCGAGGAGGCCGACGAGGCGGCTCTCGGGGTAGTCCGTGCCCACGTCGGATGCGGGCTCGTCGGAGATGCGAGTCTCGCCAAGAAGATCGACGAGGCAGCTCACCGCGCAGGCGTCGTCGACGCCTTGCAGCGCGTCGGGGCAAGCGCCATCGGGCGAAGCAGGCTGGCTACGCTCGCGGGGGAGGAAAAGGGTTCCCGTCCAGAATAGGTCTCCGGACGATGGTGCACCTGGCCCCACGGTGGACGCCAAATGTTGGGTGATAGGTGCGACATATGCCAACGGGTGGCTTATCATTGTGGGAGCCAGTAAGACATCGCCGGTGCCTGGAAACGGGATAAGGCGAAGACATGCACGCCGGCGGATCTTACCTAGGTTCGGGGCTCTCCGTGGAGATAACACCCCTAGTCCTGCTCTGCGGGGTCTCCGCATGATCACTAGATCAATACAAGTAGCTACAAGTGCTCCTTGAGCTGTTTTGCTAGAGGAAGAAGAAGGGCAAGGCTAGCTCTCCTTTTCTCTCTATGTGGTGTGTGAAATTCTATGAGATCAACCCTTTGCATGGGTGTCCCGGGGGGTTTATATAGGCCTACCCCCAGAGGTACAACGGTAATCCGGCTGGGCGCGGGTCCCAGCCATCAGTGTCTATGCTCGCTGGCTTCTCCGCCCGCCGTTGGGGCCCGTCGACTGGTGGGTCCCGCTGGCTGCTGGCCTCTTGGCCGACAGGCTGGCCCCACCGCTTGGGGACCTTGTCGGCGGCTGGTTACTGTTGCCTCGCCTCTGATGACAAGGGCTTTGTCGAGGTAAGCGTGGCTACAATTCCGCCGCCTTGCGGGCTCTCACTGTAGCCTTACCTCGTCTTCTCTCCTTAATGAGGCACATGTTTCGAGGGAGGGAGGTAGCCGGCTATTGGGAGCCGGCCACGCCCCTAGCCGACTAGGAGAGGCCGGGCCGCCTTCGAGTGTCTCTCTGGCTAAAGGGGTCCGCCGCCCGCGGGCCGTACTGGCGCCTGTCGTGGGTGACATCGAGGCCAACATGGCTACAGTGCCGCGCCGGACGGGGGATGGTTGGCCCGTACGGCGCCCTGTGGCCATGCCTGCTTCGGGATTCGGGGGTAGTGGGTTGTACTGCAGCCACGCCCTGTCTTATCACCGTTATGTGGATACAGTCTTGGTGGGTGCAGTCTTAGCCGGCTTCTGGGAGTCGGCTTTCTTCATGGCCGGCTTCTGGGAGTCGGTCCTCTTGGGGACGGCTTCCTGGAGTAGGCCATCTCGTATCTTTCTTGGGGAAGGTTTCTGAGGCCGGGTCGCCTTCTGGTAGTCGTCCCTGGGGATAGCCGGCTGGGGGAAGGCGGCCCTGTGCTCTGTATACTTGAAGGCTCGAATGGCCTCATAATTTTTCGAAGAGCCAGGGGGAGTCGGTTAGGCTACCCGTGGCCATTTACTCCGACAGTCAGACAAGGATTTCCCCCCGGTATACCTCTCCATCTCCGATCACCATGGGTCACCGAGCCCGAGCCACCCCGTCGCCCACGTGACCAAGGTCACCAGTCCGCACCAGAGCTGCGATCTTCGCTCACGAACACCGCAGCTCCCATCGCAGAGCCGCCGCCCTGCCACCCGAGACCCCCAATGACCGCCCAAAGGAACGAAACACCACCACCAACAGACCCCCGCCAACGTTGGAGCCGCCAACGCCTCGACAGATGAAGCCGGAGGCAACCAGGCCATGGAAAAGAGGAGGGGGCGGAGCGGTGCGAGACCTCGACCGACACACCCCCGCGCCGGTGACGAGTGGGCAGACCACCCATCCCTCCAGCCAGCCTCCTCACGTTGCCCCCTGCAACGCCCCACCACGGCCTCCAGGTCAGATCAGCGAAGAGCCTGCCGGACATCCGGCCGACGACGAGGACGCGCGGACGGTCAGATCCGTCCCGGGGACGACCACAGGAGGCGCTAAGCCGGGCCTTGCAAACAGGCCACCGGCAGCCGCGCGAGCCGCCGCAGAAGCACCGCGCCCCGCTGGCGAGAGGCCTGCGCCGTCCAAAGGCCGGCGAGCCGCAGATCTGGCCGCGCCAGACCCATCCGCCGCCCCAGCCTAGGACGCGTGCACGCCAACGAAGCCCACCACGCCGCTGCCACGCGCTCGCGACCCCGCCGATGCGCCGCCGCGCCCCTCGCTAGCACGACGCAATGCCCGCCGCCACCGGCCCACTCCAGCCGCCGCAGGGCGAAAGGGTGAAGTGCCCCCCCCCCCCCCCCCGCCGCCGACGCTCGCGGGCTTTGCCTACCGGCGCGCCCTGGCGGCGGCGAGGAGGGGAGGCGGCTATGGTTCCCCCCCCCTGGTCGCTCGCGGGAGCGACGCGGGAGGGGGCAGAAAGAAGTTTATCTTGATCTGCTCATGTTCGTCGTTCCTTCCCCCAAACTTCGTATTTCCTTCTACAACGATGATATTCTTCTATGTTTATGACCATTTCCCATGAAAACACATTAAACAAAAGGGTTTCATGATCTCTCGTGTTCATTAGTCATTAGTGGCAACATCAAAGTGATTTCTCGGAAATTCTAGGATTATTTGGATCAAACAACGGTGTTATGAGCGCAAGAAAATCACAATCGGTGTTATGAGCGCAAAAAATCACAATCACACTACCACGCCCGGTTGAAACATTCCGGCAAACTGAGACAGGGCACTGAACGGCGTGGGAGCCAGCATCCACGAACGGACAGGCGTTGGCAACTGTGACACCGTGAAGGTGTGCTCCGCGTTGAGATCGACATTGTATGACACGTGATGGCCGACGATGATGGTGGGCACGAAATGTTGCTGCGGAGTGAGATGCGGGGCGGCGTAGTAGTATGGCGGTTGCAACTGCGTCGACCAGGGCAACGGCTATTGCATGATTGGCACCGACGAATCACACGCTTTTCTGAAGGACGTACGGGTGACCAGCTGTCGCCAAGGCGTCCTCCCTTTGGAACAAAAGTAGGCCGGTGAGGAGAGTCTTAGGTGTACAAAAGTTGAAACTTAATGGAAAATACAGTTTGTGGGATCTAATAGCTAGGTGTTAATCCTCCTAGACAATTTCTCCTAAAATATAACTTATCGTTATCTATTGGAGATGCTCTAGTCTGGACGTGTGACTCTCACCATATTTACCCAACCACTCCACCCACCTCACTGCACCGATCCGGCCCTAACCATCGCCGCCACAGTTGCCTCTGTCGACTTTCTGTTGTCAAAATCGACTGACACCGCCATCCCTTAACCCTGTCAACCTCTCCCCGCCCCTTCTCGTCAGTCAAGGTGGCTAGAATCGCCTTTTCCGCCGCCGCCGACGAGCCCGTCGTCACTAAGCTCCGCCTAGTCGCCGTCGAGGTCAGTTTTCTCCGAAATTAGACCAGCCGACCTCAGAAATACCATCGCAAGCTGGAGCGTAGGCCAGAGCTGGCCCGCGCAGCCGAAACCCGAAGTAGTCTGTCATTGGCATCCTCGCGCTACTTTCATATTGCATTCAACGCATCATCACTCGTGAACCACTTGTGTTGCCACCTTGGCAGCATTGGCGATCTCTGCCGCCGCCTTGGAGCGCAAGCTAGAGCTCTGCCGTTGGCGCTCCGACCGCCTCCGCACAGAAGATATTTGCCTCTATGGTATTTTTTTTCTTCAAAAAACTATTTTACAACAAAAAGTCTCAAATTGGCTATTAAATTTCCTTTTGTTTTGATGAAGAGGTTGTGGGAGACGATCTTCGTCAATTCATCGTCGGATACGGACGAAGACGATGAATTTGAGTTGGTGGGTTGCGTGGTTGATATGGAGGAGGATTTTAAGAAGCCACGGCATGGCGAAAACATATATTAGAGCTCCTGCACCCCGGCCCGCTTATCTGGTACGTCCATGTACGTGGGGATATGGGCCAGCCGTTTCCGTAAGAATCACAGGCCACGGTTATATCGCGTGTGTTAGGTGTGACCTCGGACGTGATCCGCCTACTACATAGCGTAGGGCACTGTACACTGAGGAAAGGACAGACGCTATCGGACACTACAGGAGGCGGCCCGTGACTCTGTGTTTCATCTGCGTCCAGGCGTCCCCCCTTGTATCTAGCAATGCTGGTAGGCGGGGGAGGGGGATTCAGCTGAGGCAGAGAACCCAAATCTGAGCGGGAGGCCGGAGTTACTGCGACAAGAGGAAGCGCGGAGCCAGCCAAGGGTACGGCAGGAGCTTCGCCGCCGGGGAAATCCAGCGCCGGGCCGCAGCCGGCACCGCCGCCTCTGTCATCTCGCGCCGCCGGCCATTGTACGGATCCATCACAGGTACATATGTGATTTCAGATATGCGCATAGGCTCTTTGGATGTCCGGATGTAATTCCGCATTGGGCGTAAATCAGGAGGGTGATTAGTACTGGATCTATTTGTTCTGCAGGCCAGTCTAGGAACGGGGTTGGGGAAGCAATAGCTGTCAGGTGTTCATTTTTAAGCCGTCGGCATGCAGGTAAGATGACTTGCAGACTGATTCTTATTTCTCGTTCTGTTCTTCTGTCCTTTTGGATTAGCTGATATGTTGCCATCTTTCATGAATCAAGGTTTAGAGTCAGCTTTTTTTGATATACCAAAAAAGAGAGTGAGCTATTTTTAGTGCACGGGTTGCGCCAACCTGTACATTGGCAAATCTCCGGAGTGTATAAATCAACGATTGTTTTTTCCGCCTGGCCGGAAGAGTTGTACAATTAACCACTTATCTGATTGTGCAGAACTACAGCAAGCTCAACAAGCTGCCCACAATTCTGGAAGAAGATGAGTCAGACAGGGGTGACGGTATGGACTTATCCAAGCAAGCATTTTTTCCAAGGCGTATATTGGTCTCATGCTGTTGATGCGTCTTTGTGCTTAATAAATGTTTAATCCATGTTACTGACTAATGTATTACACCTTGAAATACCTCCAGGTGAATGTTTTCCCCAGAATAAAAGTGTTCACAGCAGAAAAAATTAGATCCATGATTATTGGATTATAAAATGAAAAAACATTCTAATATGTATATGAATGCAGGCACCAGTCCGGTTTTTACACGATGAACTTCTGTAGGAAATTCATTGGTGATCAAGCAAGTCATGATATACATGTGGTGAGTGCATCGGTGTATTGAGTGTTCCGTCAAAAGGAAAATAACGAAACGATTATAGTTGCAATTTTTTTGGGTTTTTTGATTAGTGATTTGGCTGATGGTATTCTCAACATTTTTTCGCAGGTTGAAGAGCAATGTCTGGCGCCATATTACCTTTATGACATCTTGCATCTCAAGGGGAACAATGCAAAGAGGCCACACCAATTTATCGAGTCTATCGATGAATGAATAAGAGAGCAGAGTCGAGTAAAGCAACGATGAAAAACTAGTCACTCCATCCCAATAAGTGTCTCAAATTTGTACTAGCTTAAGTGTAAAATTATACTAAGCTTGAGACACTTATTTTGGGACTGAGGGAGTATTTAGTATCCTGAGGCACATCTATGCTTGTTTTGGGGTGCAAGCAATGTATGATATTGTTCTGGCTAGGCTATGAAGTCTGAATTATTCTCATGTTGACACTTGTGACCAACTTATTTGTCGTGTACGTTCGCTTGACTCGGACATAACTATTATCGTAGTTGTGGCCTGTGGGTAATGATGTCATGTTATGTTTGAACAACTCATTTATACCAAGTCTAAATTACTTTGGTAGTTTGATTGTAACGAAAAGTAAGATAATTTGCATAGGAAATCCGTGTTTCGTTGCATTAGACCGTCAGGGCGTGTCATGACACATATCATGTTCATGGTACGTAATTTGACAAAAAGTGTGCCTGGCACGCGTGAATCCATCCAATCATTGTTTTGGTAAGTCCCAGGTCGAATAATGTGCCTGGCACATTATCTAGGTGCTTGTCGCTCTTTGTGACCACGGGTTATGGTACAGTCATGTGTCATGTACCTGGCACAAGATGCACACGAGCTGTGGAGTTTCGGAAGTGAAACATTTCTGTGCCAGGCGCATGAACCCATTTCATGAGCCAGGCCCATGATGCAGAGCATGGCAGTCAGGAGGGTGGGCAATGGGGTGGCCGTGGTATGATCCATCAATGGTGAACCAAGCACATGTGTGACGGGACGATTCGTAAGTTTTTTTTTACAAATTCTACGTATGACTAAGACGCACCATTTGTCAATTGTCCATTCAGGAATTTTGCGCAAATAAACAATCCATGAACAGATTATCAAACTTATATCAGCACATAAAAAGCAGGATGGGTGATCATTGATGGTCACATGCCACTAAAACTTAAAAATAGACACGGATACTGCATAGGTTCAAACTTACATATAGCCATAGACCACACTGACAATGCCACAAATCCTTAAACGACGACTTACACAGAAGAAACAAGCATCCCGTGAGCTATATATCGGTATTGCCCCTAGTGCATATTAGGCATAATTTAGTAGTTTAAGATAGGATGCAGATCCGGACTGTTGTGGAGGGAGACCCAGTGCCTGTGAATTGTGATAACCACAAGATCGTCTTCCTCCAAATCAAGTTGTCCGTGTATGGAAGTCTGCCATCGTTTGCCTTTTTGAAAGAAGCCGTTACATGGGAACCTGTATCATCATGCAGCAGGGGTAGTCCATTCAACGCTCGCCAGAATCACATTTTAAAAAGCCAAAAAACAGATTATTCAGTGAAATGTAAAATGCTTGACAAGGAGTGCCAGATCAGTTTTGCAAATACGATGTGTAAATCTTACTGACAAGGAAGTGGGAGTTGCCTTATACCACCCCTCTCAACCTCCACAAAAAATCTCCCATTACCACGAGGGAGGCAGATATATACCATGTCACCAAGCCGCACTGCATACTCATCAAGAAACCTTTGCCAACCGATTTCATGAATTCTGGTCCTTTTATCTCCATGGTCGATCATAACTTCATACTCCAGTAGTTCTCTTGTTGCGAAAATTGGGTTACCCACAGGCTTATTTTCTTTGGTCGCAACGGATTGCACATGTTCAATATATGCTCCAAGAACTTGCCTGTTGCAGCATGGAACAAACCGCAAATGATGGGACCAAAAGCATGGCAGTTTGTCAAGGTTGAAAAGCAGTAGAGCAACATCGTGATGACTCGGTCTTACAGATTCAAACCAATAGAAAGTTGTCATTGGAACAGATATGTGGCAACTTGGTCCCTCGACATCTCTACACACAGCATACGGGTTCTTGCAATCAAGGCACTCCATGGCCTACAAGGTAAGAATCAAAAAAAGCAATAACAATCTGAGGTGATGCTCTTACAATTTGCCGGCAAATAAACTTGTACACCAGCAAGTCATTAGGCCACGACAACCATATCTACAAAAATTAATAGGTCTGCCATCGCGGTTTCGCAATCACAACAGTTTAACGGCTGCGCCTATGCTCCAGATTAATGACTGCAACATTAGTAAATATGAAAAAAAAATAGTACATCTGAAGGTGTTCATACATTCAGGATGAACTAAAGTTGCAAACGGCCCTTTTGAGCCGTGTAAATGTATCAAACGATGCTCAGACTTAGATGGAAATAGCCTGCTGTGCGCGCAATATTAAGAAGCATGATGAACCGACATAGCCAAGTCCCGTGGAAAAGTAAAAATTTAAAGGCGCATTACAACGATGCCCAAGTTGAACTGCAGCGGGGACGAGATGATTTTGCACCGACCATTGCCGCACCGGCCCCTAAATACAACGCTGGTCCTCATCACCTCTCATCCCCTCCCTCCACCACATCCCCAAATCCAAACGTTCCTCCCCCCACACTCGCACCCAACACCCCCCTGCCCCGCCCCCCTCCCCTTCGGCACTTGGTCAAAAAATAATGTGTTAGAACGCTATCATACAGACCAAGAAATTTCCGGGAGGTTGAATGGTAAGAGATTGTGAGGATTTAGATTTGCAATAAGTAGCAATAATACGAATTTTTGATCCTTGGGAGAAAATACGGGATCTAGCGGAAGAGGAAGGGGATTGTGCATACCTTGGATCCGGGCGAAAGCAGCTACTCTCGACTCCGGCGTGAGTCCCGTATCGGAATCCGCCCAGCCGCCGTCGCTCGGCTTGCCACCATTACTGCTCGGGCGCTGGTGTGCTCCTGATTCTTCCAGCACAGGATGGAGTAGCACACACACCGATAAGATTGGATTGCCGGCGGCGATGTTGGATCTGTGGTCCGGCACAAAATCCACACGAAAAGGGGATTTAGAAACTCATACGGGAAACATAGTTCGATTACTCCACCCCAGACGAGCAACGCGAACAGTAATGGAAGCAGCTGAATCAGTGCGTACCTATCGCCGCGCCGGCGGATTGATGTCGCGGCCGAGCGCCAGCGCCATCGAATCGCCGCCTTGCAGCCCATCCATCTAGCTATAAGTCAAAGAACGAGAAAAGAGAGAGTCAGATGTGGTCACGGGCTTGCAGCGGGAGAGGGGGCGGCGGTGGAAGACAAAGCTACCCTGAGCCAAAATGGAGCAGAACCCACGTGACCACACACGACCGTAATAGCCTGCTACACGGTAACAGTTCCAACAAAACTGGTTTACTTGTCAGGCATCTCGAGGTACAGTGGAAAGATTCTACCGCTGGGATAACGCGGCCCCGGCGCAGATGTTCTAAAAATCCGCATCCCACGGCATGGTTCTCAATTAGGTTTAAGGATGGTTTTTCGAGACCGCCATGTGTCATGATGGTTTAGTGAGAGATTATTTTGCGGGGACTTAAATATATTACCTTTGCTATTTTCAGAGCCGATTCCACGTGTGTCAGTCTTTTTTCAACACCATTGCAAAATCTGTGGAGAAACTTGATACCTAGTTTGCACGAAAGACAACACTGAAAAATCAACTAACTTTTAGGATAGAGGATCTGCTAGATGAGCAACAGTGGTTCCTTAATTGGGAAGTGGGATAGGGATCGGCTAGAGATGCTCTTAGAGTCTCTTAGAGCTCGGGTGATGACGGCAGTGCGTCTTCGGACCGTTTCACTGTTCTAATCGTCACTAAGTGGCCTATGAAAATGAACGTTATTTTTATTACTTTTGTGCTCTTCGTACTACCATGTTGTTTCATGAATAGATCGGAAGTGTATATATTTTTTGAAAGTTGCTTTTCATAGGGCAGAATTTACTTTTCTTAGACAAATTAACACATCCATAGCTACGCAAAAATCAGGGTTGCTGCAGTTGCCACCTGAAGAAAATTAAGAGATCGAACCGCATATGTACTAGGCTAGCTAGCTTCTGTTGGGGCCGAACACCCCCACGGCGGAGCCAACCGAGGCGAAGACGGCGACAAGCAAACAGGTGGCGCTGAAGGCCTGAATGGCGAGCCACCGCGTCGTCCACGGCGCCACCTTGTTCTGCGCAAGGTACATCTGGACGGGGAAGTGGATGTCCAGCGGCCAGAAGGTGAAGGCGCCGATGAGCCCGACCACCTGGTTGAAGTAGGGGTACCACACGGCCACCGCCGTCACGGCCACCACGTACGCCGTGCGGAAGCACAGCCGGAACACGTTGACGCTGCGCCGCCAGCGGAGCAGCGGCAGCGGCACCTCGACGACCCAGGCCTCGGCTCCGAAGCGTCGCTCCACGAGCGCGAACGCCGGCTGGCTGTACAGCTGAACACGTACGTGATTCGCTAGCGGCGTCAGGTCGCGGTCGCACGCCGTACATACATAGTCATAGGATAGTAGTAGGTGCTTGCCTGGTAGCCGCCGAGGAGGTGGAGGACGACGCAGAGGTTGGCGAGGTCGATGAGCCAGTAGGGCTCGCCGAAGCCGGTGAGGAGGTTCCCCGGCGTGCCGTCGCCGAACGCCGCGTAGCCGAAGCACCCGCAGCCGAGGTAGAAGAAGGTGGTGATCGCGATGCTGGCCCTCGACGCCGCCTTCATCGTAATGCTCTCCGCCGGCGGCGACCTCAGCGTGTCCTGCTTGATCATACCGTGTCAGCTCGGTCCCTTACGCCGAGCGCATGCAATCGCACTGGCACTTTGTGCATATGCATACTGGCCTACGGCCTACCTCTATTTCCAGCAGCACCAAGGTGTAAGGGTAGGCGAAGGCGATGTCCCCGAGGGACTGTGCGACGCGCCACACCTTCTGCATCGGGGATGCCAGGGGAATGCCTCCGATTCCCCCCTTGATCACCCCATTTTCTGAAGAAAGGAATCGTCACATGGCCGATCATGTATGTGTGCGATCGAGTGCGTCGTGCTATCTGTTACGCACGCACGTACCGATCACTTTGGCGGCGCCGAGGCCGAAGCCGACGAAGGAGTAGAAGAAGGACATGACGGCGGCGAAGACGGAGAGCCACGCCATGTTGTGGAAGTCCGGTATCTGCGACAGCACTGCCTGCGCGAGGCCGAACAGGAGCATGTAGTAGACGTCTGAGCCCCCGGCGGTGGCGGTGGAGAACGGTGCGCCCTGCTGTTGGCCTTCCCGGCCGTAGCGGTTCGCTTCGTGAATCGCCCTGATAAATCAAAGGCTGTTGCTACAATAGTCCAATAGGAGAGCAGTTTCACTATTCCAACATTTAAATTGGCCACCACACGATCAAGGAGGAGAAATATTTCATGCAAACTGTTGATTGTTGTTGGAGAGCAACTAAAGGGTCACTTTCGGTGGACTGAGAGCTGGCGCCCTCTCAGCCGCCGCCACATGTCTCATGTTGGGCTTTTTTCAGGAATTTTTTTTCTATACACATTTTCGGGGTTTAAATGATTTTATTGCTTTTTGATTTTTGCCCGGTTTTCCCTAGGTTTTAGAAAAAACAAAAACAAATTGTACTTGTCGTGCAGGCACAAATTTGATTTCGCGAAAGGCACATATGTGAAGCTTCGGAAAAGAAAAAAGATTGAAAAAAAAGTGCTTCTGGCTTGGTTTTTTCGTTTGGTTCTTTTGTGAAAAAAAAAGGTCAAAACCTATCAACGTCGAATATAGTTTCGAAGATCTTGACACGATAAATACAATGATAAAAATGGTTCGAGATTTGAACGCACGATTTAAGACATAAAATGTTTTGAATAAACAAATCTACAGAAAAGGGAAAACTCTCAGATTGCAACAAGTGGCGCACATGCAGTCACCACTTGTCGCAACCTGGGAAGGTGAGAGTGATCTTTGTAAGGGGTACCTGTTAACTTTTTCGCAAAAAAGGGAGGTACTCTTAACTAGTGATTTTGTTATTGTTGTGGTTGTGTCCCGCGTCGTTGGTCCCCTTGGTCCCCTTGTCGAGTTGTTTTCGTGCCGGCACTGGCCTTTTCGTATGGGCCTCCGTTTTGTTTTATGTGGGTTTCACATGATGTATTGTTCTATATCTAATTTTAAAGAGCAACTAATTAAGGAGTACTTCTTACGGGAGCCCCGCAAGGATCATTTTCGATGGACTAAGAGCATGCCACTTGGCGTGCTCTCAGCCGCCGCCACGTGTAGCGTGTTGGACGCTTCCTCCAAATTTTATTTGTTTATTTTCTTGTACGTATTTCGGGTTTTATATGATTTTTTTTGTTATTTTGGCTTTTTAGTTTTTGCTTGGTTTCCCTAGGTTTTGGACAAAAAAAATTACATGAAAAAAATTGTTTTTCTATTTTTTCTCTTCTACGAGAGGCATAGATTTGCTCGGTGCCTCTCGGAAAAGAAAAAGAAATACATACTTTTTTGCTTCCGCGAGAGGCTACGCCTCTCGAAAAGGAAAAAAACGCATTTTTTAGTGAGAGGCACAAATTTGCTACTCGTGGTGGCACATATTTGCTCCTTGTGGAGGCACAGATTGGCTTTCGCAAGAGGCACAGCTGTGCCTCTTCAGGAAAGAAAAAAAACAGTGAAAAAAATCATGCTTTCGGTTCTGCTTTTTTGTTTGGTGGTTTTCGTGAAAAAAAAAAGTTTATCAAAATCTATCAACATGGGATCTAGTTTCCTAGATCTCAAAGCGAGGAATTCGACGATGAAAATGGTTCGAAATTTGAATGCATGATTAAAAATATTTTTAATTAACAAACCTATGTAAAAGAGAAAACTCACAAGTTGCAATAAGTGTGTGCGTCACTTGTCGCAACTTGGGAGATGGGAGTGATCTTTGTAAGGACTCCTTAATTTGAAAATGCATAAGGAGTAGAATGAGAGAACGACATTACTAGTAGCCGTTGTATCTACGAAAAAATAACAATGACGTGTAACCTTTTTTTAACACACAATGGCGTGTAACTAGTTTTCAATTTTTGTGAGTGTTTGTGTTATCTTTTAGCGAGGAGTGGGCTTGTTTCATTTTCATTTTCAAATTTCTTTTGCCTGGACTGGACCGTTGCCACGCTTGTGTTGTTATTTCTTAGCTTTTTTTTTTGACTTGTTGTTTTTTCCTAGCTGACCGTACGTGTTATTGTGGGCTGGTGTGTCCACTTGTTTTTATGTTTTGTGTGCCCGTGGTCATCGAGAGAATTTTGTACTCATTTCTTCTTCCCTTTCCTGTCTTTTCCTTCTTTTCTTCTCCTTTTCTTTTTTTTCTTTCTCTCCATTTTCCAATCCATGATGTACGTGAAACACTTTTTGAAGTGTGTGAACACTTACTAAAATTCATGATCTTTTTAATTGATGAACACTTGTTTGAATTTGTGATGTTTTTATAATCTTTGTGCAAACTTGATCCCGCTTTGGTTTTTTTGCGTGTGTCCCTCGTCATCGCAATGTCCAGTTTGTCGGCTGGCTTTTGTTAGGCACATTTTTTCATCCACTATTTTGTTTTTTGTAGCCATTCTAATAGGTTTTCTATCGTTTGTTATTGTTCTGCTTTGTAGAAGCGGAAAAGACATGGTGATATATTCGCTGCCTCTTTTACCACCTCCATTCTGTGGCTGATTTGACTCTCATCATTCCTTCTCTCTTCATTTCCCATTTGTTTTCCATTATAAATGATGCCTTTTTTGTGTGATGCTTTAGTATTCCCCTAATTGCAACTCCACCCTTAACTTGTAACTGGGACCAACCCTTTTTTCTCGCCTCAGTTGCACACAATTACCTTCCAACTAGATTCATTTTGTCTCGGGTTGAGTCCACGCTCGACTCGCAACTGGGCTCGGTGTTTCTTTTGTATTGTAGCTGGGCCTGACTCTCTTTTTTGCATTAGTTGCAACTTGCAACTAGGTCTGGCCTTTTTCGCCTCAGTTGCAAGTCCACCATCGACTCGCAACTAGGGGCTATCTTTTCTTCGTCCCATTTGCAAGTCAACCATCGACTCACAACTGGGCTCTTTGATCTTCTTTTGTCGTAATTACAAGTCAACTAATGACTCACAACTGAGCTCTCGATCTTTTTGTTGTCACTGTTGTAAGTCAACCAATGGCTCGCAACTCCGTCCGGTCCTTTTTTCTGTCCCAGTTGCAAATCCACTATTTGGCATGCAACTGAGCCTTAATCTTTTTGAAGGAAGCTATTCAGGAATACCTCAAGCAGTTTTCTCTTCGGCAACAAACTCGCCTTTTTCTCTCATAGTTTTTCTCCTATTTTATTTTTAAATAGAAAGGTTGAAATATAATTTCTATTTACTTTCTGGGCCAAATATCCATTTTATTTTCCTAGTTCTACTTCCAAGCGCATGATAACCCGGGTTGTATGTTTTCCTACCAATGAGGGCTTTACCTTCACCACCCAAAAAAGTCATCATTGGCCCACCGTTGATTGAAAGATGTGAAAATGGGATTTAGCGCATTTTGGTAGCGTGCTTGTTGTGGAAACACAAAAAAACTAATAGCATATGTACCACCTAAGAACAAACTAATCTGATTTGGTGGGTGGTGAGTTGGGCTGCGAGAGACTGGCATGAGCTCTTGAATACACTAGATAAAACAAAGCGCATTTCGGAAGAGCAAATCAAATAATCAAGTTGTATGTAGGCAAATGTACAACTACTGCGAGTTTCATGTCTATCAGTGATTACTATAAGCGGTGCTATTTCAATACCAAGTGCTAAGTACAACTAATTGTTGAATCCAACTTTAAATTATACTCTAAAGTTTCTATAAACATACTTGTCTAATAATACACTATAAATCACTACTACAATATTTATTGGATAGTATGCTTTGGAGATTTATACCATGATATTTATAGTAAAATATACACTTGCACATGCATACACAAGGAAATGTTGCCACAATAGTTTGATTCAATAAGAATGTTGCCATAACATACAATATAAATTAGAAGTAAAAAAATATTTTAGCGGTATACATTATAACTCTATAGTAAATAAAACATAATTTATTTATTTAAATTATTGTGTGGTTAATTATGTGAACTAATTACTTTCTAAAACATAAAAAGAGTACCTGCGGAAATAAAAATAAGTTCTACAAATATACAATTATTTTAATTTCCACGAGGTCAAAAGGTTGTTGGGAAGCGGTATGACCATTAATTTTGGTCTGAAAAATCCGAACATTTTGAAAGTTGACTGGAACACCGCATGACCAGGTATGCCACAGAGTGTGCCAATGAAAAAACAATATTTTTCTGGTACTGAAACAAGTAATGAGTGGCATAGTGTAAGTCTAGATTAAATTGCATACACATTTTATCTTATGAAACGACTTTGTTTTAAAACTTATTTTGGTTAAGCACTCATCCACCCACTACATTGTTGGTTATATTACACTAGCCACTGCTGGACGACCTCTAGAGGCATGAAAAAGGCCATCACTAAGCCCTTGAAACTAGTTTATCTTTTCGGCGTTGTTTGACATCAGTATTTTTTAGCATATGTCATAGACGCATGAAAAAGGCCATCACTAAGCCTTGACACTAGTTTACTTTTTCAGCCTTGTTTGGGAGGCATCATTATTCCTTAGCATGTCACAAACGCATGAAAAAGGCCATCACTAAGTCTTGACACTAGTTTACCTTTTCGGCCTTGTTTGGGAGGCATCATTATTTCTTAGCATGTCATAGACGCATGAAAAAGGCTATCACTAAGCCCCTGACACTAGTTTACCTTTTCGTCCTTGTTTGGGAGGCATCATTATTTCGGACTCATGATGCTATATTACAACCAATAAACTCGAGGTTGCCACACAAGACTAAGATCATATATATGACAAGTACTATGTTTTGATATGCTTTACCTCATACTAGTGGCTGTGGTGAGAGTATACACCACGCCGCTCCCAAACAGGCTGATGCTAAGGAAAAATCCGCTCAACATCTGTCTCCTCTCACCTGCGCCGATGTAATATTATGCATATCAAAACTCAGTCGCTATGTACGCATAATCTATAGTGTTCATTAATATTATGCACTATCTTTAATTTTGCCCCGGAAACTAACAACATTTATAGACAGTCGATGCCCACTAATCGCAATTCACAGCTTCGACTGATATACTTCTTTTGTCTGATATACTTCTTTTGTCTCATGTTTATAAGCCCCCCTTGTATTACAGTCAAACTTTAACCATAAATTTAACTATCAAAATGTAAGTCGCAAACCCCCAAAATTTATATCATTGGACTTGTATTCAAAAGAAGTATAGAACTTATATTTTATTTGTTAAATTTACAATCAAAATTTAAGATAAAATACGATGGGACTAATAAACTCGGACGGAGGGGCAGTAAGCAGTTTATGGTTATCATCACATCACCTAGGTAAAACCTCACGGCGTTCATGTAGGACTTGTTCCTGATAAGGCCGCCACGCTCCGGATGTCCTCTTGAAACGTAGCATTCGGCGAGCAGGGAGGACTGCACCACGGTGACCCCCGCGAAGAACACTATGGCCGCCGCCCCCCCGACCCAGCCGAGCTGAGCCACGCTCCACGCCAGCGACAGCACGCCGGAGCCGACCACCGCCGTGATGATGTGCGCGGACGCCGTCCATACCGTGCCTGTCCATCCAAAACTCGACGAATCAATCAAAATTTCCGGCGGTAAGTAATTACGGACACACGGGCAAGCAAGCAATTGGATGTTGGGGAATTGTGGCTGTTCCTCTCGCGTCAGTCCGGGTCCAGAGTGCAATGGCGCTGTCAAGTGAGTGCGATATTACAACAGTCCTATTGAGTGGTGGTGAGTGGTGGCCCGTCTGCTGGCGGTTTGGCCAATCTCTTCTCTGGCGAGCGAGCTAGTTCCTCTCTGAAACTTGAACAAGATCTGGGTATGTGGCGGACATGAATGCCCTCTACGGAGGTCACATATGCCATGGCAGATGGTTTGCCGTGTACGATTTCACATGCATTGAATTTCCAGATAACATGAAGGCGTGAACACAACGAAGTTCATCGGCCAGAAGTTCCAGACATCCAACGAATTGATGAAATCAAGATATGTAACCTCCTGATAGATCAGGCGATGGGACAGGAGGGCTTACCAGTTCGTTTGACCGGATGCTCCTCGGGCTCGGATGAACTGCAAGAGGGCTCCGGGAGCTTCTCCAGCAGCGGCCCTGTTTGGGGATCGCCACCTCTTCCCCCCATGGCTTCTCTTCTCCTGTTTTCTCTTTGGAATGTTTGTCCGGGACATTAGGCCAGTGAAGTGAACCTCAGCTTCATCATATACTACAAAGAAAAGAAAGATTCCTCTGCCACCAAATCCCTTGCGATGGTTGGTTTGGTAGTAGAATAGAATCAGAAGTTGCTCTGCTTCGGCTCCCCCAAACTCCAGATCCAGAGTCCACCACATCATTCTGTGGACCGCAGGCAGACACAAAGGCATTTGTGACAAGTGACCCTCGGCTCTGTTCTCTACCGTCCCACGCACTGGTTGCTCTGTGGGCATATGAAAATCGATCTACTGGACTCTATCTACTGAGAAAAGGAACTGGTATTTCTACTTTTAAAATAAAATGGTGGTTGCGTCGTGGGACACTCGTGGGCAACGTGCAGGTGTCCAAAAATAGTGCTAGGTCTACCTGTACCGATCAATCATTTTTCTTAAAGAAACCTGCAAAACGTTGATGATGTAGGCACTCGAACAATACAACATGGGAACTCATTGCTTCCCCACACTCAAAAGATGTACAATTCGTTCATACATTTTGCCTTTAGGTGTTAAGATGCGCAGAACCAACTCTCTAAGAATTGAGGCTGCTGAAGTTATCCAATAGGTAAGGAATATATGCTAGAAAAAGGCTTTATTGATTAATGATATGATTACAATCTTGTACGAGGAGACTTTTAGATAAAAGGGGGTGTGAACCCCCCCCCCCCCCCCTTCCCATTTTATAGATAAAACCAGAGAGAGCCAAGTACACAGGTTCGCCCGAAAGCATGTTTTCAACATGCTCAGAGGCCAAATTACAAATGGAAAAGCAAAGGACTATAGTCTTATACATCAGGCAAGAGAAAAGTTTTACAGGGGGGAACGCATTTTTCCTGCTACTTTTTTCAATGCCCCTCTGGTTTATGCTACTCGACTAACCTTCAATCATGCAACTCATCTTGGCCTTCATCAGTCTTGTCGGCCACAAGGTCCTCCACCACGCCTCTGAGCTTCTTCCATGGTTGGATCGGAGATCCCATCAAGTCCAGAGGTGTGACCGGGTTGAGTAAGAAGTGTTTGATGCCACCAGCAGGGCTCCTCGGGGGGGGGGGGGGGTGTTGGGGCTTGAGTCACCAGGCGCGTTGTAGTCATCCAGGTTTGGAGAGGAGGGATTGGTCGACTTCTCCTGCAGAGATCATTTCCAGTGAAATCACCCCACCAGAATTTCGAAAGGGGATTCCAAGATTAAGGAAATTTGGTGAGTTATCTTCTCCCATTGAGGCACCACTTTCTCTTTGAGTAAGATCACACATCTCCTCATCGTTCCCAACACTTTCCTCCAAATCTGTTTCAAGTCAATCCACACAGCGTTACTAAAGACATGAGCATTTCTTTTCTTCCACACAGTCCAAAGAATACATGCACATACTGAATTTAACACTGTATGTTTTTTATTGGCAAGCTAGAACCTGGCAATAGAGAAGTAATCTGAACCCATGTCAACGGAAAATAAGTCAGAGACCTGTCTCCAGATTTGTTTGGCTACCACACATCCAAAGAAAAGATGATCGATGGTTTCATTATCAGTACAGAAGACACAGGCAGGGGGTTTCTCAATGCCTCTTTTAGCTAAGTTATTTTTAGTCATGAGCTTATTGTGAGAAAGCAGCCAGAGGAAGACCTGCACTCTAGGTGGTACTATAATGGACCAAACTGCAGGAATATAAACTGGTTGTACCCCCCTAAAATTAATGATGCTATATAGAGAGACAGTAGTGTATTCACCCTTGGCTTCATATTGCCAAACTAGAGAGTCACCACATCCCTGAAATTGAGTGTTTTCAATTATCTGCTCAAGGCAGCACCATTGCTCCATCATGTGTGTAGTGAAAACCCTTCTAAAGGTCAATTTAATCTCATTGTTGTCCCACACCTCAGCTAGGGTGATGATAGATGGACTAAAGTGGCCAGAATTGGACTGATAGAGGGGAGGTTCCAAACCATATATTCTCCCGGAATCTTATCTTCTTCCCATCCCCCACAACCCATATATATCCAAATTTTAATGCTTTAGCAGCCCACATCACACCCTGCCAAACTCTAGAGGGGTTTTGTGGGTTGCAAGCAAAGATATTTGGAGAGTCATTCAAGTACTTTCTATCTATAAGATCCTTCCAGAGTTTCCCTTCATCATTAATGCATCTCTTCACCCAGCTCCCCAGTAGGCAGAGGTTTACATCTTTGATATTGGGTACCCCTAGGCCTCCATGTTGTTTACTCATGCAAACTAGATGCTAGTTAGCAAGGTGAATTTTCCTATTTCCTTCAAAATCATTCCACAGGCAGTTGGCCATCTGGCTATTGATCATGCCCAGTGCCCATTTGGGTAATTTAAAGAAAGAGAGGAGATAAATGGGTATACTAGCTAGGCAAGTTTTGATTAGAATGAACCTGGCAGAATAGGATAGGAGTTTGCCTCTCCATCCAGCTATTCTCTTGAGAATCTTGTCTATCAGAGGTTGTAAGTCCTCTCTCCTAAGCTTATCATAATGTAAAGGAATACCAAGATATTTTATGGGGAATCCCCCAACTTTGCAGCCTATGATATCAGCAAAGATACTAGTCTCTTCAGGAGATATATCTATGGGTATTATCTCACTCTTAGAATAGTTAATTTTCATGTCAGAAACTTTTTCAAAGCAGGTTAAGACCATCTTCAAGTTAGATGCTTTGTGTTCATCTCTGTCCATGAAAAGGATGGTGTCATCTGCATATTGCAAGCAGATGATCCCATTAGGGATAAGGTCAGAACACAAGCCACTAATCATATCATGAGAAGCTGCTTTAAAAAGCATTCGGCTAAGCACATCTACCACTAAATTAAAAAGGAGTGAGGACAGTGGGTCCCCTTGCCTTAGGCCTTTCCCTGTAATAAAGGAATGTCCCTTTATGCCATTAATTTTCACCCCCCACTGATCCCATGCGGGTAACCTGCTTAATCCAGGAGATCCATAAAGGGCCAAAATTCCTTTTTTCTAGGATTTCTAAAAGGAAATCTAGGTTCACTTTGTCAAAAGCTTTTTCATAGTCTAATTTCAGGACCAGACCTGGATTACCTGATTTGTAAGTAGAGTGTAGTACCTCATGGGCAGTGACCACACTCTCAAGAACATACCTGCCTTTGATAAAGGCAGTTTGGTTACTAGAGGTGAGAGTATTCATCAACAGAGCTAATCTATTGGTGAGGACTTTAGTGAAAACTTTGAAGATACAGTTTATAAGACTGATAGGTCTGAATTTTTTCATGCTAATTGCCTCTTTCTCTTTAGGGATAAGAGTTAGGATTGCAAAATTTAGCCTATATATGTCTAGCTTCCCCTTATAAAAATCCCCAAACATAGCCATTATATCATTCTTAATGATCTCCCAGAAGTTCTGGAGGAAGAGGAAAGAGAGTCCATCTGGACCAGGGCTCCATCTTCACCTCTTCTTCAGAGAAAGGTTTTTGGAGTGCTTGGTTATCTAAGTCCTTCACCTTGTGTTCCAAGGAGAAGAAGTCATTACTAATGCTAAAACCTTCCCTACTCTTTTCTTTAAGAGATCTTTGTAATAGTTGGTGGCAATCTCCAACATCTCTTTGATATCATTGGTGGTACCATTAGGTCCCTCCAAAGCATTAATCATGGTTTTCCTCCTTCTTTGATTAGCTACAGCTTGGAAGTATTTTGTGTTTCTATCACCTTCTAGGATATCTCTATCCCTAGCTCTCTGTCTAGCTTTCACTTCTTCCACAATCCACAGATTGTGTAATTCAGAGAGTAGGGTTTTCATCTTAATTCTTTCAGATTCAGAGAGAGGGGCAGTCTCTGATTTAATATCCAGAGTATCATACTCCTCTATCAGTTTGATTTTGAGTTTCTTGATCTCAGAATCAACATTTCTACTCCACCCTTTGCTAAATTTCCTAAACCTCCTAACTTTTTCTTGCCATATGTCTATAGGGGTGGTGCTTGAAGTGGGAGTAGACCAATTTTTCCTTGCTAGCTCTTTAAACTCTGCTCTCAGCATCCACCATTTTTCAAACTTATAGCTAGAACTTTTTGGGGTGCTACCAATGCCAGAATCCCATAAGAATGGAGTATGATCACTACCAGTTCTAGGGAGGGCCTGGGAGCTACATAAAGGAAAGAGGGCATCTAATTCGGTAGTGCAAAAAATTCTATCTATGGTAGTCATAAATAGGTTCTCCTGGTTGTTAGCCAGGTGAACTGCCTGCCAGACATTTTGATTTCTAAGAGGCTTCATATTTCTATCCAGGCATTAAATTTATCACTCCATTTGTGATTAATTTTGCCAGTATTCTTATCCTGCTGATATCTAACCAAATTATAGTCTCCTCCAATTAATGTGGGTTGATGGCCATCAATAAATAAGCTGTGAAGCTCAGATATGAAATCATCTTTACCATCCTCATAAGGAGACCCATAGACTGCAATAAATCTAAATGATTTCCCACTGTTCTTGTGTGATAAATTGCAGGAAACAGAGTACCTGAGGGAGTTCCAACTGTTGATATCAAAGATATCAGAGTCTACCCCTACCAATATACCCCCTGAGGTGCCCACAGCAGGCAGGTGGTGCCAGACATAATTGATACTACCACTAATGGATTTCAAGGAAGTTGTTTTCTTAGTTTCTTGAAAAGCCACAATAATGGGTTTGTTTTTGGCTAAGGTTTCAATGATACATGTTTTCTTTCCAGGGTTTGTAATCCCCCTGATATTCCAAAAGAGGGCATTCATTGGAAAAGGGTTTTCCTAGTGTGCTTGCCCTGCCCATATTTGGAAATTTTCTCCCACAGCACACTTTGGTTCAGCTGTGTGGGGGGGGGGGATCACACACCCAACCCCCGTAGGTGTGACAGGGAGGTCACTAAATACTATCAAATCTTCTTGACTAGGGAGCCCTTCAGGCATGTTAGCAGGATTTTTTCTATCATCATGTTTACCACCTAACCTGGGGTATTCAATCAAACTATTAATGTTAGGAGGCCCTTCAGGCATCTTATCATTTCTACTAGCTACGCTAGAATTCATCATCCTACTACTATTCTACTTAGTGTTTTCAATTTTTTATCCTTCAGACATTTGAAAACACTATCAAGCTTACTATCTTCATGACTAGACACTACAAAAAAAGACACATCCATGACATTTTGGGCCGAACGAATTTTTTTTGTCATACTTATGACACTTCTATGACGATAATTGTGACAAAACATGGTATCATCATAGATGTGGTGAGGTCCTACTTCTATGACAAAAAATCATGACAGAAAATGGGCTTTTCGTCCTGGACGGGCCGGAGACGCAGCTGCATGACATTCTTTGGGCCGTCCATGACGGAAAAAACCGTGGTAGAAGCGAGGGCGAGGAAAATATCGGGGTGTTCCCGGTTAGGGTGGGTGGTCGGGGCCGAGCGATGCGCGTTTCTCTCGTACACGCACGCGCATGGGTGCGAGGCGTTGGGCTCTAACTGAACCCGAGCGAGGCGTTGGGCTCTAACTGAACCCGAGCGATTGCACTGCAGGCTACGCGTTACTGAACCCGAGCGATCGATCGATGGCTGTTAACTGAACCCGATCGAGCGATTCCTTCGCTATTGCTGCTAACTGAAGCCGATCGATGCTGCCTCTGGATGAACAGTGAGTGTTGCTGGGGGGGTTTGGATGAACAGTTTCCGGTGGGGGTGGATGAATAGGACCCCGTGGCGTTGCCTTTGGATGAACAGTGAGCGTTGCTGGGGGGTTTGGATGAACTGTTTTTAATCCCAAAATTTTGAGTCACATTCAAACTGATTTTAAAAATAAATGTATATCAATATAAAATCCAACAAATTGTCCACGCATAAAAATTAATGCAATTTAAAATCTCGAAATGAAAAATAATAATTTTGAAACTAATTGTCGGTTTGATGTGTTTTAAAAATGTACAACCCATTTCTCATTACTGATAGGCCATTTTCTCGTCCAGCCGAATGAAGCTCTCGTTGTCTTGAAAGATTTGCAGCCCAACAGGCCTGACAAAGCGACTTACTTGGCAAATCACAAAAAAAACTGGGCTAGCCATTTTCAGAAACAAAGAAAAAACTACTGGGCTGGTCTGTGGTAAACATAAAAGAGAAGGCTGTCTAGACATGCCAGAATGCCCCGCACAGCCCAGTTGACACCCTGCTTCCGTCTCAAAAAAAAATTAGATAAATGCCACTCCAATTATGGCGATTCATAAAAATGCCACTGCATTTTTCAAACTTTGAAAAATGCCACTGCAATTTTTGCAAACTTTGGAAAACGCCACTACAATTTGCAAACTTTGAAAAACGCCACTCCAGACTTTGAAAAATGCCACTGGAAATGGCATGAAATGGCATTTTTCAAAGTTTGGAAATTGCAGTGGCATTTCTCGGAAACACCAGATTTGGAGTGGCATTTATCAAATTAACCCAAAACAAAAATAACTGGGCGAGCTGCTGGGTCCCTGGTGTCAGCCGCTCGTTGTGCAGTTCTCTCGTTTATTGACTACGTTGACAATGGCATGGGACCCAGATGTCAGAAATCCATTAGGAGGAGCCATTTTTTATTGGCTTGAAATAAGGAGGCACTTGCTTGCGTACTGACATGACCTTGGCGGATCCCTGCTGTCATCCTCTCCACGTACAATCATCTCCTGATTGTGTACGCGTCAACTTGGTAGGCCCACAAGTCAGCCTCTAAACCCGTGGAGGACAAACAGCCCATTCCATACGTTCAAACGGAAAGTTCAACATTTAGAGCAAAGTAACAGGTCTGATCCACATATAGAGTACTGAACTTCCACGTTGACAACCATCATAGCCAAGTTAACTATCTACTCCCACTAATACTCTAGTAGCGTACAAGTACTAACTAGACGATGCCGACCGCCATCTGCGGTACACGCTAAACGCCGGCACCGGCGTCCTCCGCCTTACCTCGGACTTGCCAGAGGTGCGATAGGGCATGTTGCTCGTGCGCGTTGGCCCTTTCCATGCCGGCGTGGTCCACCGAAGCTTCGGCTTCTAAGCGGGAAACCCACTTGACAAGCTGGTAGTAAAAATCGGCGTGGCAAACGTGTGCGTGCCGGACAGCCTCCAGGGCTATTTGCCGGGCGCCGGCCTCCACGTAGTTGGCCCAGTTGCTGGCGCTCTGCTCGCGACTCAGAGCGTCGGTGCGCTGCTGCTCCATGTCCCGCTGGCGGCGCAAATCGGCGATACGCTGCTCCTCCGCCAAGCGGTCGCGCTCCAACAAATCCTGCTCCTCCGCCAGGCGGTCGAGCTCCAACAACTCCTCGATCTCCGCATTGCCATCTAAAGACCAATAGAATGCCTCCTCCCTCCGTCTGCCTTCCGGTGAAAAACCGAACACTAGTTCCGGCGGTGACCGCCTCCGGTGTCGCCTATCGCGGACGGGCGGGGGCATGGCGGACGTGGCGAGAGCGAGGATAAGTGGCGAGCGACGTCGGGCCGGTGGGAGCTTATGAGGATAGGGCGAGTTGGGTGATGGTGCCACCGGAGAAGCCCGGGAAACAGTAATTATATGCGGAAGGTAGGTGAACTAGCGTGTCGCGGGAAACGCGATGGTCATCGCGGTCATCTGAATTCAATGCATAAGCAGGCATGGCTTAGCGCGCCAGCTTGCCGTGGAAAACTAGAAAAACTGAAATTATGATTGTGCCTTCCCATCTCTTCAGTGGTGCGTCCCGTCCATGTTGGGTCGCACGCCGGCATGACGGTCAAACGAGTGCACTCGAATCATCCAGATGAGGTACTCCCTCCTTGTCAAAAATGATTCCACCACTCATCATCTACCTTGGTTGGTTAGATTTTTGAATTAAGCCCTGCAAACCGGAAAGGAGGTAGTACGTGCGTGATCCGCTATTTATTTGTGTAGGATCGAGTAGGTCGTTTTTTGAATTGAGCCCTGCAAACTGGAAAGGAGGTAGTACGTGCGTGATCCGCTATTTATCCGTGTAGGATCGAGTAGGTCGGATAGTGTACGTGTAGGATCGAGTAGGTCGGATGGTGCACGTGTACGATCGCATTAGCTGATGAACGTTCGCTGGGAGATAAGGCATTTGCGAACGTTTTTGCTGGCAGTTTCTTCAGATTCGCATGGCATTTTCTTCAGAGCAGCTTGTCAGTTTCTTCAGAGGTAGGCATTTTTATTCAAAAAACTACCACTTCGGATCTTGCGTCGGAACTAAAACTGCCAGGAGCGCATTAGTAGGCTAGCTAGTGATCGATCAGTAACTTGTAAACACTGAGCGAACAGAAATAAGGAACTGTTAGTAACTTGTAAACACTGAGAACACAGAAATAAGGATCATGCTGTGCATAGCAGTAAGAGCTGATCTGTTCAAAATGTTCACACGAGACTCACAGGCCTGGCATTGTAATATGTTCACATTAGTAGCCCAAATTCAAAACCAACTAGTACGATTCCCGTACATAAGATCAACATGTTACTGCATCTCAATGATTCACAGATCATATATAAATATGTAGCTCCAAAAGCAAAGATCTAGAAAAAACATCTGTTCTTCCTACTAACATGGATGCCTCTCTTGGCCAACATTCAGTACAGACTGAAAGACAAATTTGTTTGTGAAGTCTACAATTCCTCTTGCAAACGTAAGTGGTTTCACCAACAGCTGGAACCATGAGAATGAACCACACATGATGGAGGAACATCCGCTGCAATATGATTAGAGTTTAACCACCAAATTCGGGATGGATTGGTGTGGTTCCTCTACGTCTAGGACACCAGAATATCGAACAATGAACGAGGAAAGGCATGAGATAAATATTGGCTAGTAATTGTGAAGCCCCAATTCTTGACTGGTCTTCTCTCGATCACACGGCGAGACTATTTTCGGAATACAAACTTTAACTTAGGCAAAATGATGCCCATTGTATAATAACACCAAAGCAATAAAGCACCTAGTGTTGGCCAATAAATAGTACAGTACTACTTTTCTGCAGTCCATGAAGTGACTATCCAATCTTTCTGTGTCTATTTTCAAATGGCACTGCATGCAGTGACTATACTATTCTCTTGTGCAGTTCAACCAAAATTGCGGTCACTTTGTGTGTTTGCCAAATAGCAACGGGCAGACATCTTTGTCTGCACAAATATCAAGCAGCTAGTAAACATATACCCCACCTTGTATTTTCGGTTTAAACATGTCTCTTCCGCTTAGCATCTGTCATGTTTTGCACTGGACAATTTGATACAGTCATGTTTTGCCCTGGACAATTTCATACTGAATTGATTTGCTGGTTCAGAGAAGAAATATAGCGCCTATACTTCATCAGACCAAGGATATCCATGTTCACAGTGGTGGAAGAGGTGAAATCGATACAACCGAAATTGAGCATCCAATCATTGAATCCTGTCCTGCACCTCCAATGTAGGTCCACCCTGCCAATAAATTCACATGCAAACCACTAGTATTACTATCTAATGACAGTACAAAAAGTATAGCAAGATAGTAGCAAACCATGTACCTTCGTAATGAACAGCTCATAGTGCCACCAATTGGATATAAAGGTTTGGAAGAAAACATGCTCCTAATGTTGAACCAGTTGGACTTTTTGTGCAGTTCCACTAAAATCGAGCATCCCTGTTTGCATAGATATTGAAAGTGTGATTACTATAAAAGTGGCACTAGTTGAAGCATAGACTCACAAATATAAGCATTCCAATTTCTTAATGGGAAAAGGTAGCAAGACTGTTTCTAACCACCTGTTTGAAGGAATAAATAAGGCAACAACGGCTGATGTCAGAAAGGCATATATAGTTCTTTCTGAAAGAATGATCGATTCCTGACATTTCCTCTTCTTTTAAGCATATTTTGTGCAGTTCAACTAAAATAAAATGCCATCACCGCCTTGACAATTCAGTGACACTGTACAAAAGGAAATGACTTAACATTACATCATGATGTCAGGTATGTAGTCGACAGGCATTAGAGACAAACATACAGACCTCCTCCGATAACATAATGAACATTAATTTTAACAAAGGTGTGACTAGCTTTACCGGGATAATTTGAGTGAACTCTACACCCTCTGTTCCTTAATATAAGACGTTTTCGCAGTTCAATTTAAAGTACCCAAACGTTCAGTATTTAGAAAAACAGGTAGTAGTTTTCTTGAGCACATATCTGGGAAAGCTTGCCACACTTTATATATGTCCATACGCTAATGCAACACCATTCGAATAGTACAAATATACACTAATCCAGTGGCTAGTGCAACAGTAGAGTAGTTATTTTATTACAGGGTACAATACAATGGTTTTACTGAACAGATTTCCATAAGCTCTAGCACTGGAAGATTTCTATAAGAATTAACGATACAAAATGTAAAGGTAAGAAGTTTCAGCATTGGTATACTAGCTGTGCAAGAGCATTAAACCAAATACAAAAGTCTGAAGGTAACTAGCATTATTAACTAATGACAGTATTAAAAAATTGCAAACCATGTACCTTCAAGGTAAATATCATTTCGAACTCGAGTGGACATGAAAAATTGCTATCCCAATCTTGATAATTGATCAAACATAAAAACTTGATCGAACGAATCAATACAATAGCCAAAGGAGGAGGTGCCCACTCTTGACCTTTCCTCTTGTTTTCATAAATTTTTGTGCAGTTTAACCAAAATAAAATGACATCAGCGCCTTGGCATTTTGGTGACACTGTACAAAAAAATTGACTTATCTCATGAAAGTGAGGTATGTAATCTATAAGCATTAACAGTGCAAAAATCTGAAGGTAATAACAAGTTTCATCGTTGGTATACTGGCTGTGCAACAACATTAGAATACCTTAGCTGAATAATCTTTAATACATCCACAATCAACAGCTAACCCTGAAATAATCCAGATACATTAAATGGCATTGCTTAAATTTATTGGTGGCATTAGGCTGAATGCGGCATTAGTTAAATGTCGCATCACTTTAGCAGTAGCATTGGTTGACTTTACCGCTGGCGTTATACTAACAGAAAAAATGGCAATAAGAGCATGGGAGACCCATTCGGACAGTGGGCGCACCAGTACGATGTACCTCCACGGACGCATAGAGTGGTGAGGGAGGTATGGTTGCCCAGAGCAACAAATATCCAGGCAGCATATGTGGATTACGTCCCATTTTTGTTCTCTTTAGCCACCTTTTTCCTATGTGAGGACAACAAACCGATCGACCTGGTAATTCTCTATTGCGTTGTCATGCCTTTCTACCCTTCTTCAACCAAGAGACACGAGACTCATTCCTTAGCTACTGATTTTCCCCTTTTTAACCTAGATGCGGGTTCGATGCCTACTCTCTTGGACAGTACAGTCTCCCTTCCTTTCCTTATTCAACCCAGACATGGATTAGTCTGCATGAAGTAGGGTTTCCTTTAATAGTGCAAATTAAGGTTTTCGTCTGCATGACCAGCAGAGCAGAGGACAGGAAATTGGGAAGATGGTGGAGTGGAAAAAGATCCACATGCAGCGATAGTGGCGGAGCCAGCTCAAGTTTAGAGCCTGGGCAAGATCTAAGTGCTGCCAAATTAATTTGTTTTTGCCCAAACAAAATTCTACGCTCGTGGCAGATGGGGCAATAGAACAAGGGTATGGTTCGAAAAGAGGTAGCATACCTGAGGGTCAGCGGGAAGTGGCTTCGCTCGTGGTCGTCGTCCTCCGCACGCACTACGGCAGCGAGCTTGGGGATGAAGGCCATCCCGCGCGGGTGCTAGGTCTGAGAGGACGGCCTTGTCGTCAGTGTGTGACCTCGCTCGCCGACGACGAGTGCGTCAACGCTGCACGTCCTTTTCTTCCCCAGCGGATCTGTGACCACCGGTGAGGAGGGAGAGAGAGGCCGTCTTTTTAGATCTGGAGAGAGGGTGATAGTGTGAGAAGCAAGTGGGCAGCCCTTAGCAAGAAAGCTCTGAAGCTCCAGCCTATATATCTTTTTTATACTACTAGTACTAGAGATGGAGTAGTGGTAGAATAGTTTATATTTTCTCTGCAAACAGTACCAGTTAGTCGTGCTTCAAAACTGAACGGCACGCCATTAAAAAAATAAAGGTCGATAACTAATGCAGCACCTCGGGCCAACGCGGCCAGATCGCATTTTACACGAGAAATTACACACCATGTTTCGTTGACATGTGGTCCCGTTCCAACATGTCAGTGAGATGACGGCGAGTCCTTTTGTACAATTTCCGAAAGGACGTGTAGGCCGGGGCGCCTCTTCATGTACCGTGGCAAACTGGCAACCGTACACCGACTCTTCGCCTTTCCCTCACGATTTGGAACTGTTGTCGCATGCTCTTCCTCCCTCCTCCATTTGCCTTCACCCTTCCTTCTGCCATTGTTCGATCGTCTTCTCCATGGAGGGAACAAGCCGGAAATGACCCCGTTATTCTTGCCCTGATCTGAAAGATGACGTGGTGGGGGAACTCATTGATCGGTGCGACATCATCACCTCGGCTAGCATGGCAGGTTCGTTCAAGCCCATTCTCGACTCAACTAATAACATCATTACAAGGAACCCAAGGGTCTAGGAGTGGTTTGATCTCCCTTATCTTCTTCGCTATAAGCCTGTTCGCATGGGCGCGGACGACGGAGGCCTCGCCTTGTGCAAGTTGATGCCGCTTGATAATGATACGTGTGATGTCAAGATGCCATCGCTTAAGGGTAAGTCCTGGGCTGGCGCAAATGGAGATTGGGTTGTTTATATTGGGTTCAATTGCGAGTGGGAACTTGTGAATATGTACACTCGTCAGCGGATTCCACTTCCAAAAATCTCCGAGTGCCCTGAGGTTGAGCACACAGATGATCTACGTACGTTCAAATACGATCATGGTGACTGTCGTCTACTAAAGATAGCAATTTGTTGAGTTCCCAACCGCTCTTGGAATTACAAGAAATATCAAGTTGTTGCTATCTTCGACAAGCTTGTTGCCGTCCTTCGTGGTTCGACTGGATGGATATTGCTCAAAAATCAGTTTCTATACACGGATGTGTACTGTGATGCAATTGAATACGAGGATCTTGTGTTTGCTGCCACCACTCGTGGCACTGTTTTTGCATGGGATCCTCGTAGTTTCGGTACGTTTGTCTTCCACCATAATTATAATTGTTTCATCCACATGCATGCGAGTTAGCAAGTTTCGCTTCTCTACTAATTAACCTTCTTGTGTTTCCAAGGTCCTGTGAACATTCCACCACCTATACTTGAAAATTTTTATAACCAAGGGGGAGATGACGATGGTGATGATCACGAGCATGAGGACGAGGAGGGCCCATATACTCAGTGGCGCCTGGCAACTTCTGATGGATCACCCCTTCTTGTCTGTATACAGCCCACTGCTGATGTTACTACTAAGGAAGCAGGTGTTGTCTCCCATGGTTGCACTCTCCGGACCTATTCCAACACCCGTTGCATGGTATTCGGGATAGATACTACTGTGCTAGCGCCAACACCTTCTCCCTGGTACAGTATTGATAGTCTTGGAGAAAACTCGCTCTTCCTTGGACAAAACTATCCAATGATGGTGAAAGCCGATCCAGCTGCTGTTGACACAACGTTACTACCATTTATGAGAAGCAACTGTATCTATACGTCGGACATTTCGGTGGTTACCTACCCTGGTCATGATATAGTAGGCCGCTTCAGCCTGGATGATCAGTCCTGCGTTGGCCTCGAGATTTACAATAGCTGGCCCTTCCCAGAGAATCACTTGTGGTTCAAAGCAAGCGTTTCCAACGCCGAGGATTGGTTGAGTTGAAGTTCATTTCATTGCTTGTTATTTGTTGTGTGATGAAAACTTTAGTATTTATAATGTATCCTCGTTGTTGTTGTGGGTTGATGACCTGTTGTATGTAATAAAATCATATGCCTATGATAAACTTACTAAATTTATGAATGGCTATCGAGTCGCTTCTCTGAGTGGGTGCTGCGACGAGGCAAAAAAATATTTTCCCAATACATAATTGTACGTGCATTGCAACAGGTTATCGGATGAGGCCAATCAACAATAGTACACTATTTGTACTAGCTTCACATGCTGCACTATCTCTACGTCTACGTACGTAATACAACAAGTTTTAAACTTGAGACCAGCCACCCATCCTCACAAAGAACACTTTTTAACCTAGCACAGACTCCGGGAAATTTGGCCACAGTGTGAGGTGGGCCATATGTTAATGTGTTCGCTGTACGTAACCAGCACCTCGAATCCTCGATACTACTACTATAAGTAGTACTAGGAGTAGTAGGGTGGCATGGGCCAGAACAAGCATTCACGTCCAGGAGTACGGCACATGCCACCAGCACGACTTCCATCTGACACCACATTTCTTGGAGTCCGTGCTACAGCAATCTCTTCAACCTAGTCATTTCTCTAACTCAGCCATCATGCGGCGGGCGAGGTGGGGGTTTGCCGATAGTCGGTTTCCTCAACTGCGGTCCCACTTGTAAGGCCAACTCCAACACACGACCCCAAACGGACCTCCGTTTTGCCCGGATTCCGTCCGTTTGGGTAGGGCAATGGGGTCGTGTCCGGGCCATTTCTCGGATGCGGTGGTCGTGCGCCGAACGCGCGACCGCATCCCGGTCGCGTACATTTTTCTTTGCAAACACATATCTTTTTTTTCATCATTGATTTTTTGGTACATGGAAATACATCACCAAAATTTTGACTAGAAAAGCAAGACCAAAGAAAACAAGAACCACAAGAATACATTTTAGAAGATATCCAACTTCCATAACTGCTCCTGTAAGTTGGATTAGTGCCTTCTTGATGCATTCATTGTTGATCTGCGGAGGCTCGATCTTGCGTGCCTCTTTCTTCTTCGAGTGTAAAGAAGTAGACGTGTCTAGCCTCTATTCTATCAACAAGTGCACTAGTCTCATCTCTAGCCTCTATGCTAGCTAAAAGTGCTAGAACATCTACTAAATTGCGCTCTATCAATATATCGTTGTGCTCTTCTTCCCAATACCAAAACTTGCATCCATTCTACACAATAAAATTTTAAGTTAGCACAACTAGTCTAATCCGAGAGCACAACCAAAGATTTGGTCGAGTTCTTCCTCCTTTTGCCGACACGTGGGACATCCAGCATCCATGTCGTGTCATGCAAGAAAATAGAGTGGTAGGTGAAGCCACGTGATGTGCATCTTGGGTTAAACTGTAAATAGAATCTTACTACTCTTGAGTAACTCCAAAAGCGGCCACCGAAGATCTTTATTGGATTTATTTTTCATCACCAGCACGTCCAGGTGAAAGATGTGCAGGTTCAGTGGGTCCTCTTGCGTTTTCACTGACATGTGGGACCGCATATGAGCAAACAGATGATGGGCTCCGCGCGTCTGCTGGCTGGCTGAGAAGAGAGATAGAGGAGGGCTGAGCACGGACTCCAGGAAATTTGTTCTACGTACTCGATATAGTGGAGTAACCAGCACCTCGATATAGTGGGGTGGCATGGGCCATAACTAGCATTCATGTCTAGCAGTACGGCACACGCCACCCACACGAGTCCCATCCGACACCAATTTTCTTGGAGTCCGTGCTAGCTACAGCCATCTCTTCTCCCTCCTGTTTTCTCAGCCATCGCGTGGTGGGCGGGGTGGGGGTTTGCCGATAGTCGGTTTGCTCAACTGCGGTCCCACTTGTAAGTGAAAATGCAACACAACACGCATTCCCCCTTGAGCGGCGTGCCGGACAAACCGTGTGGGGGTGCGACGCGAACATGGTAGGCTTTTCCTTTTGAACTTGTAACTTGTAAAATTTGGTTCTGCTCCATGGGGCGACCGATAGATAGAAATAACGATTTTCCCTAGAGTAATGAGAAGTTTGGTTCTGGCGCGGTTCATGCATGGAGTACGTAGGAAAATTATGAAGTTGATGTGAAAGGTAAGATAATTACTAGTAGTACCATATACTACTACATGGATTTGACGGAAATATAAAGATACATACGGATCCATCAACGACATCCTCACGCCCTAGTGCACCGGGTCACCAACCGACGTGTGAGGAGCAGCGGCGTTGGCGGCAAGCTCAGCGTGCTTCCGAACAATGCTGTCCAAGGTTGCCATGCGGTCCAAGAAGGCCAGCGTCCTATCGTCCCCCTCTTGCATGTAGTAGTCCTTGTGGACGATTTGCGCATAGACGTGGGTGATTATGTCGATGGTGTCTTGCTGCACCAGGTGCTGCACGGCGAGCGCGACCTCGAGGTGGACATTCTCCGGCGCGACGGCGGGCAGTCGCAGGGCCACTAGTGCGTCGAAGAGGTTGTCACCATAGAGGCCGTTGAGGGTGGCAGGCATTGCAGAGCCTGGGCGCGTGGGCTGGAGGCGTACGCCAAGGTCGTCCACGAGCTTCTTGACGACAGTGAACTTGTCGAGGAAGCCGACGAGGACCTCGTCGAACAAGGAGACGAAGTTGTCGTCCAAGCGGCCCCTCGCCCTGGCGGCCTCAAGCACTACCTGGAGACGTTCCTCGGTGCCGGGCCATAGGCCGGCGTCGTGGACCATCTGGCACAGCCGGCTGATGCTCGCGCTCATCGCCTCCATGGGTCTAGCCTCTAGTCAACTGATCTTGCGATTGGAGTGATCACTCTTGCCCTTGGGTGCGTAGGTGCGTAGGATTTTGTAGATTGGACTGGCGGGAGCCTTTATATGAGAAGTGCATACTGCGTTGAATTCACGTGCGTGTTGGCCATCTACTCCTCGCCCCTCTACTGCACCTGCCTTTGGCTGTATGACAGGTTGGCCAGCCACCCGTTGGACCCACGTGTCATACACCCGAAGACAGGTGCAGTAAGTCAATGAAGTTGCGTCCCCCTCCGTGCCCGTGCATGCTTTCAATGACTTGAGATTACCAAACATCACATGCAGGGGTTAGTTCATTGCATGTAATCCTATTAAGTAGCAAAAAGACATTAAGTTACCTCGCCGATAGGAATAAAACAATACACCATGTATTTATTTACAGAGGGAGTAGTACATTTTTTGTGACATGCATTACTAGATATTGCTAGTCAAATACTAAATCCACATGGACGTGGTAGTACTACTAAATCCAGACGGTTGTGCTAGTATTAGTAGTAGTAGTAGTACCAATGTAGTAGCACTGTACTACCCGTTGGTCAAATTATTACGTGTTGCTCCTCACAGTGAAGTGACAAGACCCTACGCCGGAGACGACACCTGAGTATAGGCGCCGTGTTCGGCATACCATAGTCAGCCTCACCGTCTGCAGTCACTATCATCATGGCTGTAGCCCTAGCCTGCTTACAACTAGCCGTGTTCAACATAATTTCCCGTGTGTAGATGCCCGTGCATTGCACGGAACACCAAGATTGGGGGGTGGACGGCGCCGACAGCGGCCATCGCGCCAGATTTTTCCATGGCCTTCTAGATGTGGTGGGGAGGAGATAAGGCTGATTGTGAGAGACAAGGAGTTGTTTGTAAATGAACAAGTGCGGGCATCTTTTTGCAAAACTGGAGAAGTTTGGTTTGTATGCGTCAGATCTAGATCCGACGGCTATTGGTGAAAGATGGCAGGCACAACATCATCACCAACTCAGGACCTGTTTGATTCGCAGGATTTTGAAAACGCAAGAATAGGACACGGCAATATTACAAGTTTCAAACTGATATTACAAATGTTAGGAGTAATGCTGCACCTACGAAGAGGGAATTACTAGGAAGTTTACGTAAGAACTTTCGTTACTTTAGGTGGATGCAGCATTATCGTACAAACTAAAATCCACTGCCCTGACAAGTCACTAATGGGCAAAAAGTTTTCGAGTCTCTGGCCACTTGATGTTTCATAAACAAATTCAGCTTCTGCGGAGACTTTGTCATTTAGGCTTAGACGCTTGTGGTGATCAGCACGCCATTCATTGTTGAGCCAGAGAACGCCAAACCTCATTACCTTGAGCACACTTGCCTCCAAAACAAAGAACCTGGCAAATTTAATCTCAGATGTGCTGCCTCGATAGTCGATCAAATCAATTTCTGTAAGATGGAGATCAAGGCATTCGATGAGATTGTTATAGTGCAGCACATTTTTCACTTTCGGGTCTTTTTTATCTGCAAAAGAAGAGAACATATTAGAGCAGCTGGCTGTATAAGATTGCCGTGTCATCAAGAGGTACCAATATCATTCGCTCATACGATAGGGTTGGCTGGCTAGTGATATTTTTCACTCTCTCTCTCTTTCTCTTTCCTCTCATTTACCTAGGAGTACGTGAAGAGCTTGGGCATTTGTTGCCTTCCACTATGTGGCCGATGCCATATTTCGCAAAAGTATGCCACATAATACGCATCGATGTCAAATCAAAAGATTTTGGCACCGCTCTCGCGATGTGAGAGAGTTGGCACCGCTGTGCACACAGACCCACATGTATAAACAAATCAATCAAACAAACAACACCAGCCTCTCACTCTCCCAAACAAGTGTTTTTTTATTGCCTCAGTCCTCTCTCTCTCCCACGCAAGTGTTTTTTCATTGTGTGAGTTAATTTGGCACCGGAGCAAAGTAGGTGATCCAGATTGGGGCACCAGGTGAGCAATGGAGGGGCATCGATGCCAAATGCATCACAAGTGAATTTGGCACGTGTTTTGGCCTACATAGTGGAGGGTCGTTATAGCCCACTTTTGTACTACCTCTTATTTAGTATAAAATTTTGACCATATATTTATGTAAGAAAATGCCAATGCATGTCACTAAAAATTACACCATTTGAAATTATGTTCAAATACAAATCCAACGATATAGTTCTTAGTGACATGCATTAACATTTTGTTAGTTAAATCTATGGTTAAATTTTCATACTACAAAATAGGAAGAGTAAAGCAGGACGGAGGTAGTACTTGCTCTTAGGGTAACCATAGAGTTACTGGAGTAGTCTAAGTTACTTTCCACTATGACTAGCCTAGGCTACTATAGTAGTACAACAAAAAAACGATGAAGGTGATCACGTGAAAAAAATACTAAAAACATTTCTTTCGGTGCAGTGCGTAGATGCAGTTTTGAACACTACACTTGTCATCATAATTTGGGAAAATTACGAAAAATTTGAGCTACGTTGTGATTATTGTTTACTAATAGGAAAGAAGTTTCACCTCGATGAGTAGCTTCTCCATGCACAGAAAGCATGTAAGGAATCCAACAACTTGATCCAGATTGGGGCCGATAGATTTTATTGCCAAGATCTTCACTATGCGCATAGACTGGGTTAAGCTTGTGGGAATCATTTTCTGGAAGATGGTCGTAAATACATCAAGAAGAAATTTAAAAATGTGAATTTCAAGAAGACGAAGAAGAAGATGAGTGTTGTACCTGAACGATTACGGATCCAATAAAGAGTTCGGAGAATTTGGCAGACGAGTGCACCAACGCTGTCAATTTCGGCGCGTCAATGACCCTGATTTTTGTTGGACCTTCTAGATCCGATACAAGCAATCTCTCAAGGAAAGGCGCATTCTCAGTGACCATAACGTGGAACAGCTGGAGTGATCTCTTCCCAATTGATGTCTTGTTGCGGGGCCAGCAAGACACATAAATCCATTAGAGATTCGTCGAGGCGATGTGGAGGCTAATGAACCCGTGGATCTGCTCAAGACGGAGGTACTCGAGCGCAGTACAGCTGCGGAGCAGGTGCTCCATAGCCTTCTTCGAGATGACAACGTCGAAGAGGTCGAGCTTCTTGAGTTGAGGGAGAAGAAGGGTGGGCGCGACATTAATCTGGGGAAGATAGCAGGAGCTGAAGCTGGCGCGGCGCAGCGTTGGCGCGAGGCGGAGCGCGGACGGCGGCAGAGAGCGACATCGTCCAGCTTCAAAGCTGAGCTCCTCGAGCTGATCTAGGGCGGGGGATAAGAACCACGCGTCGAACTTGGGTTGGACCTTGCAGTTGGTACTGAACATGCGGATGTCAAGGCGTCTGGCTGGCCCAGGGTGCGATGAAAGGATCTTGGAGACTGCGGCCATGCGTTTGCAATCCCCATCGCAGAGGCAGCTGTCTACGGTGAGGTTGAGGGGGACGCGGTGCCAGAGGGGGCGCCACCGCCGGGAGAGCAGGGCGGTCCGCACGGCAGATTTGGTGGGGAGGAGGCCGATGATGCGAGCAGCATGTCGTCAGGGAGGCTGCTGATGAAGTCCAGGCTCGCCGGATGCAGTTTTGGCTCGAGCCGCCTTCGCTTGTTGGCTGCCTCGTCGTCCATCTCAATCGGCGGCGACGCCGGTGTACACATGTGCTGGTGTGTGTTGTGTGCTGGGTGTGCGCGAGTGCGTCCTTCTGTGCATGCCGCTGCACAGTGGTGAATTGTGCGCGAGTGCGTCCTCCACGCGGAAGAAGTGTGTCCTCAATGCGCCCTCAATTTACTAGCGTGTGGGGTGCTACCCCGAGTGGTTTCAACTTTGTTTAGTTCACCGTGTGTCAGATGGGCCTCCAGTTTACTTATTTTCACCCACTGCCACATGGGCCAGCACACGAAGATACATAACACGAGCTAACAAGGCAACATGTGGACTGGTTGGCCGGTCAACTAAACAATATACGGAGCTATACGCTGACACAGTGAACGTATAATCCGTCAGTATAGAGTGTTCGTGTGAGAGGGGAGGCCCGTGAGAGATAGCACAGAGAGAGAGAAAGAGCTACTCCCTCTGTTCGATAATGTAGTTCCAACATTTTTTTAAAAGTCAAACTTTTGAAACTTTGACCAAGTTTATAAAGAAATTTCTTATATCTACAATACCAAAGATAAATGATGGTATGAAGTAAGTACATGTTGTGATGAATCTAATGATCTTTCCAGATGTAAATGTTTTTCTCCACATATACGTGGTCAAACTTTTCTGAGGTTTGACTTTTCAAAACATCCATATGCTTATGGACGTGAGAGAGCCCCTAACTAGAGAGAGAGAGAGAAATAGAAAGAGTGAGTGAAAAAAGTGTGTGTGCGTGTGTGAAAGAGACATGGACAACACTCGATAAAAGTCAAGAAAAAACGTGTGTGTCTTATGCGAACATATCACAGATGCATCTTCGACAACGGAAGCAAGGTGAGGAGATAGTGTGTGGTTGTTTGCAACCGAGAGAGCAAGACCCCTAGCACGTGGCCAAGAGGGGTCTGACAAACAAGGGAGAGAGGTCGAGAGAGACGTACGGAGAAAATGCAGACATGGGGAGGAGAGAGTGTATGTTTGTCATAGAGAGATCCCCTGGAGATCGTGATGGGACTACATGGGTGGGAGATCGAGTGACAAGGTGTGTGCACGATAGAAGATACCCCGAGAGATATCGAGATAGACGTATGGATGGAAGGAGACAATACATGTGTTCCTAATGGCTAGTGAGAGATAATCATACTTAGGGGGGGAGTGCTTGCGCCTATGATGGAGTGAGGGATTATGGTACTTATTAGGGGGGTGCGTGTCACATAGAGAGAGAACAAGGGCGGAGAGTGTTGGATGGGTCTATATGTATAGCGCGAGCGAGACATGTGTATGTGTGAACCAGGGAGATATAAAGTTTGAGAGAGATTGAGGAGCCCGATAAGGCTGAGTGGTGCGTCAGATAGCTGAGAGGGGGAAAGAGATATTCCATCCGCTCGATAATGCAGTGCATGTAACTTTTTTAGAAGTCAAACTTTGGAAACTTTGATCAGGTTTACACAAATGTTATTTATATCTTCAATACCAAAGATACATCATACGAAACTACATCTCATGGTGAATATAATGGTATATGTTTGTCGTTCCATATGTAATTGTTTTTCTCCACGTATGTTGAGGATATAGACCTTAGAGTCACCCGCCAGGAGGGGCCGGGTTACTCATATGGTCATTGCCAGAAGCCCGATGCCAAGCTTAAAGACGGTGGGCCAAAGATGGGCTTAAGACCCGGATATGGCTTAAGGCCCGTAGTTGCAATCATTATTATGGTAGAGCTTGTAGTGTAAGGCAAGAATAGTTGAGAGTCCGAGCCGGACACTCTTATGAGCCGGCCGGGACTCTGAGAGCTGCAGGGCGTCAGCCTCCCTATATAAAGGGACGACCCGGCAGCAGTTTAAGGACGACAACAATCTCATCGAGAGTCGGGCATAGCAGTTTAGCTCCCTGGTGATCGTAACCCTAATCAATACCACCTCAAACTGGACGTAGGCTTTTACCTCCACCGTAAGGGGCCGGACCAGTATAAACCCTCGTGTTCCTTGTCCCGCATTAACCTCTTCAAGCTTCCTAGCTGCGATGGCTCCACGACTAAGTCCTAGCTCGAGGACATCTGCCGTGACAATTCCACGATAGTTGGCGCCCACCGTGGGGCCAGCGCACGGTGGATTTGAGTTCTTGAAGGGCAGCTTCGAAGGGCTCAAGGGATACGCTGTGGGCCGGATGACCAAGAGTCGTCGCGGCAAGCTCTACATCGACGATGCAAACTGGGGCCCCGACGCCGGCTCAATTGAGTACGGGTACCGGGTCCTCTTCGGCGGAATTCATGTTTTCATTGGCAAGATTGGTGAGCCGGGCCCTGAGCCGGGTTTCTGCGCCGATCTCGTCGAGACGGCTCAGCGTGCGCGACCCGCCCGGGCCCGGCCTGCCTTAAGGCATGCTTTTGTGGGGTGTATCCATGGAGGACTCTCTGATCGATCTGGATCTGGTGATGAGACGGCCGCCGGCTCTGACGGCGAGTCGGCCACCGATGAGTCAAACTCGTTGTATCAACTTCAAGATGGCAGGCTCATGGGTTGTTCCGATGGTGATAGTATTCCGGACCCGTTTGAGCCGCCAAGTCAGGTTGGGGTCTTTATGGCCGGTGCAGAGCCTGTTCAGAACCCTGCTGCTGGAGCGGGAAACCCGGTGCCCTCGCCGGCTCAGGTGCTAATGGATCTCACGGACAAGATGACGGCCCTGTTAACCGCCATGGTTGACCCGGCGGATCAAGCTCAGCATGATGCGGAGGTGGCACAGTTAAAATTGGATCTAGTGAAGGCTAAGGAGGATCTGGCAGCGGAAGGGATCAGGATGACTGCGGAGCGGGCGGCTCTCGATGCCCAAACCCAGTTGATTCAAGCGCGGTCCTTCCAGCTCACGATGGATCAAAACGCGGCCAATGAGGTCCTGAGAAGGAGGCATCAAAAGGCCCAATCTCGACTCCCTCCGGTTTACGATCCACGCAACCTCTTCAACACGCCAAGTGCAGGGTCTAGTAACCCGCCAGGGGTCATAGTGCCCGGGTCGGGGACCCCTATTCAGCCACAAGTAATGGGGCCTCCCCAGATGCCCCCTGCCCCGCCTCAGTACGTGCCAATACCACCGGGTCATTATAACAACCCGCTGGAGAACATGGTCGCTGCGGCAGCACGGCTGGCGGCTCTCTCGGTCGACGGCGACTCTCCGACGGCTATTGAAACTCGCCGGGTCAGGGAACTCCTTCAGACAGCACTGGCACAGCAAGAGGCGTACTCCTACAGCCGGGACAGGATCCACTCGACCCCTCGTCCAGGCCAGAGCCCGAGTTATAGCAGGCACATTGTCTCAGCGACCGTCTCAAGTAACGTCCGACGCCATGACCCGCCTCCTGGCCATGGCCCGGCTCATAATGGAGCCTTTCACGCAGCAGACCAGGACAGAGCGCGGCAAGAGGCGAAGCAAGTGCCTCAATTGACGGCTTACCAGACCCCCCCCCCCCCGGTTTATCCGACGACTTCCGTCAACGTGGGTATCCCTACCAGGACTGGGGGTGTCCCTTGTTTAGTACCAGCTATCCGCAATGAGCGTCTACCCAAGGACTTCAAGGGCCCTAGGAAGGTGCCTAATTACACAGCAGACTTACAGTCTGCAGCCTGGATCGAGAGTTATGAGATGGCTATGGAGCTGCTGGAGGTCAGTGAGGCGGCCATGGCCAAGTACTTCACCATGATGCTGGATGGGACTGCCCGCACTTGGTTAAAAGGGCTACCACCGAATTCCATCGGGTCTTGGGCTGAGCTGAAAGCCCGGTTCATCCAAAACTTCAAAGATACCTGTAGGCAGTCTATGTCAATTGTGGATTTGACTAACTGTAAGCAGCAGGAAGGTGAGTCTACGACACATTGGGTTCGCCGGGTTAAGGAGATCATACACTCGTCAGACAAGATGGATGCCGGCTCAGCAGTTTTAATGCTGGAGCAGAATTGTCGTTTTGTGCCCCTGAAGATGAAACTCGGGCGGCTTAAGCGTGACTGCAGTGATATGGGTACACTAATGGAGGCTCTTGTCAAGTACGCCGATTCCGATGGTACCAAGGATCCCCCTTCAGATGATGAAAGGGCAGGGAAGGGAAAGAAGAATGGCAATGGCAAGGGTCCTCAGTATAACCCGGGGAACCAAGGAGGAGGCAAGCGCAAGGCCGATGGCAGCCTAGAGTTTGTGGCCAACGCCAGCTCACAGGGTAATAACCAGCGACGCAAGGGGAGGCCCCCTCCCCGAGGCGGCGGGTCAGGCCCGACATTGGAGCAACTGTTGAATGAGCCTTGTCCAAGGCACGGCTCTAGAGAGAAGCCAGTGACTCATCTATGGAAGGATTGTGCAATCATGAAGGCCTTCAAGAGTTACAATGGCCCGGGCGGCGGCTCAGGCGCCGGCGGCTTTCATGGCCCGGGCGGCGGCTCAAATTCTAACCCTCAGAACAGTCAAGGGGCTTTAATCAGCAGTCTGGCCAGGGTCATCAATAGCAGCAGGGAGGTTATCAGACCAATCCAAAGCAGCTTAGCGGTGGGCAGTATCATGTGTTTACCACCAGTTTATGCAAGCGAGATCAGAAGCTTCATAAGAGGACCGTGAACGCTGTTGAGCCGGCAGTCCCACGCTACTTGCGGTGGTCAGAGCAACCTATAGTGTGGAGTAGGGAGGATCACCCTCCCCGGGTGGATAATCCGGGTCACTTGGCCCTGGTGGTGGCTCCTCAGGTGGGAGGATATAAGTTCACTAAGGTGCTCATGGACGGAGGCAGCAGCATCAACATCCTCTATTATGAGACGTTCCGTCGTATGGGGTTGATTGATAAGAACCTCAGCCAGTCCAAAACTATTTTCCACAGTGTGGTACCTGGTAAGTCGGCTTATCCAGTTGGCAAGATCGAATTGGAAGTGGCCTTTGGAGATGAGAACAACTACAGGGTGGAGAAATTGGCCTTCGAGGTGGTCAAGATAAGAAGTCCGTACCACGCTATATTTGGGCGGCCGGCTTACGCCAAATTCATGGCACGGCCGTGTTATGTTTACTTACAGCTCAAGATGCCGGGTCATAATGGGACCATCACGGTTCACGGCAGCCGGAAGGTGGCCTTGGAATGTGAGGAAGGCGATGCAGCTTATGCAGAATCTGTTTGTGCAACAGAGGAGTTGAAGTTTTACAAGGACAATGTTGACCCAACAGATATGACCTCTCTGAAAAAGCCGACTACGGAGCATGAGCCGGCGATGAAATTTAAGTCGGCTGATGAGACTAAACTTATTGATTTCGTTCCAGGAGATTCATCTCAGCAGTTCAGCATCAGTGCCAATCTGGATCCGAAATAGGAAGGCGCGCTCATCGAGTTCATCCGTGAGAATAGGGACATCTTTGCATGGAAACCTTCTGACATGCCAGGTGTACCTAGAGAACTCGCTGAGCACACTCTCAATGTTGATCTGAAATTTAAGCCGGTCAGGCAGTTCCTTCGGCGGTTTAATGAAGAGAGGCGGAAAGCTATTGGTGAAGAGGTGGCCCGGCTCTTGGCGGCCGGGTTTATCGTTGAAGTCTTTCACCCAGAGTGGTTAGCTAACCCGGTGCTCGTGCTCAAGAAGAACGGCACTTGGCGGATGTGTGTGGACTACACGGACTTAAACAAGGCATGTCCGGCTGATCCTTTTGCCCTTCCCCGTATTGATCAAATTATTGATGCTACGGCAGGTTGTGCGTGCTTAAGTTTCTTGGATGCTTATTCCGGGTATCATCAGATTAAGATGGCAGTCAAGGACCAGGAGAAGACGGCGTTCATCACTCCCTTTGGAGCCTTCTGCTATGTGTCTATGCCCTTTGGACTCAAGTGTGCACAGGCGACTTATCAGCGTTGCGTGCAGAACTGTCTTCATAAACAGATTGGGCGTAATGTTCATGCTTATGTGGACGACATTGTGGTTAAATCCATAAAGGAGGAAACATTGATAGATGATTTGAGAGAAACCTTTGATAATCTCCGGGTCTACAAGATGATGCTTAACCCAGCCAAGTGTGTCTTTGGTGTTCCTGCAGGCAAACTATTGGGTTTTTTGGTTTCTGACAGAGGCATTGAAGCTAACCCGGAGAAGATCAAGGCCATCACCTCCCTGGCTAAGCCGGCGTGTATAAATGATGTTCAGTGCTTGGCGGGTCGCACCGCTGCTTTAAGCCGGTTTATAAGCCGTTTGGGTGAGAAGGCCATGCCATTATATCAGTTGATGAAGAAAACTGATAACTTTGTCTGGAATGATGCAGCTAATACTGCCTTTGAGGATTTGAAGAAGCAGCTGGCAGAGCCTCCAGTCCTTGCTGCTCCGGTTGATAAGGAGCCCTTATTATTATATGTGGCGGCGAACACACGAGCCGTCAGTGTGGCTATGGTGGTGGAGCGCAAGGAGGAGGGTAAGGAGCATCCGGTTCAGCGGCCGGTTTATTATGTCAGCGAAGTGCTCATTGAGTCCAAGCAGCGGTATCCGCATTGGCAGAACCTTGTTTATGGTGTGTTCATGGCGAGCCGGAAACTTAAGCATTATTTTCAGGGTCATCCCATCACTGTGGTCAGTTCTGCCCCTCTTGGTGATATCATTCAAAACAGAGAGGCCACAGGGAGAGTAGCTAAGTGGGCTATAGAGCTTGGACCTCATGGTCTCAAGTACGTGCCACGCACTGCTGTTAAATCTCAGGCCTTGGTGGATTTCATCAATGACTGGACAGAGTCACAAGTGCCCGAGCAGAAGCCGGATAACACATATTGGACTATCCACTTCGATGGGTCCAGGCAGTTGGAGGGCTCGGGGGCTGGAGTTGTATTGGCTTCCCCTAAAGGTGAAAAGTTCCATTATGTGCTACAGTTGCTGTTTCCTTGCACTAACAACGCGGCTGAGTACGAGGCCTTGCTCCATGGTCTTCGGATGGCTAAAGAGATGAGCTTAAGCCGGGTAAGGTGCTTCGGCGACTCAGACTTGGTGGCTCAACAAGTATCAGGAAAGTGGGATTCCAAGGACCCTCTCATGGCGGCTTATCGCCGCGAGGTTGATGCCATTGCTGGGCACTTTCAGGGTTACCAAGTGGAACACATCGATCGCAGGAAGAACGAGGCGGCGGATGCTTTAAGCCGGCTGGGCTCTCAACGAAAACCGGTGCCGCCCAACACTTTCCTGGACGTCCTGTATAGCCCTTCTGTTAAGTTGCCTACAGAGGAAGACTTGGCTGTCCCTGACCCGGAGGCACGACTGGTGGCGGCTCTCCATATCATACCAGACTGGACAATGCCATATCTGGCTTATATGACCCGGGGCGAGTTGCCTGAGGATGAAACTTTGGCCAGGCAAATAACCCGGCGGGCTAAGTCAATGATTGTTATCAATGGGGAGTTGCATCACCGCAGTATTACGGGGGTGTTTCAGCGTTGTGTTTCCCCTGAGGAAGGTCAAGAGATCTTGCGTGAGATCCATGAAGGGGATTGTGGCCATCACGCCGGCTCAAAGTCTCTTGTGGCCAAGGCTTTTCGCCATGGTTTTTATTGGCTGACGGCTCATGCTGATGCGGAGGACTTGGTCAGTAAATGTGATGGTTGCCAGAGGTTCTCACGACGGGCTCATGTGCCGGCTCAGGAGCTTAGGATGATCCCAATTACTTGGCCTTTTGCGGTCTGGGGGCTGGATATGGTTGGGCCTTTCAAAAGGTCCAAGGATAAGAAGACCCACCTTTTGGTGGCAGTTGACAAGTTTACCAAGTGGGTTGAAGCGGAGCCTGTTAGCAAGTGTGATGCAGCCACGGCGGTTCAGTTTATGAAAAAGGTGATCTTTCGCTTTGGTTTTCCACACAGCATTATAACTGACAATGGCACCAATCTCTCCAAAGGCGCCATGGAGGAGTTTTGTCAACGAGAGCATATCCGACTTGATGTTTCCTCAGTGGCTCATCCTCAATCCAATGGTCAAGCTGAGAGAGCTAATCAGGAGATTCTGAAGGGTATCAAGCCCCGGCTTTTGGTCCCTTTGCAACGGACGCCGGGTTGTTGGGTGGAGGAGTTGCCCTCCGTGTTATGGAGCATCAACACTACTCCTAACAAGTCTACAGGTTTTACGCCTTTTTTCATGGTTTATGGGGCAGAAGCAGTCCTCCCCAGTGACATCCGTCATGACTCACCTCGAGTGGCGGCTTATGTTGAGGCGGACAATGAACAAGCGCGCCAAGATGCTCTTGACTTGTTGGACGAACAGCGTGATGTGGCCGCAGCTCGCTCCGCGATTTACCAACAAGACCTGCGCCGTTATCATAGTCGCCGGGTTAAAACCCGGGTCTTCCAGGAAGGCGATCTCGTGCTCCGGCTCATCCAGGATCAAACAGATGCACACAAGTTATCCCCGTCTTGGGAAGGGCCCTTTGTGGTCAGCAAGAACTTGCACAACGGGTCATATTACCTCATTGACATTCGGGAGCACAAAGATTCACGTAAGTCGGAGGAAGAGACCCGTCGGCCGTGGAACATAGCTCAGCTTCGGCCTTACTACACTTGAGCCACCGGCTCTCGTGGTGTACATATTTCTCTCAGCCATGTATATATTATGATAAGCAATAAAGCAGGACCTTTGTCCTTTTTTCCCCTCCAAATATGCACGTGGTGTTTTCATTGCAAGATTACATGATGATTTAAAGGAGGATCTGGCTTATGATCGTATCCGAATCTAGCTGTAAGCAATAAGGTCACTTGGGGGCTTCCTGTTCAAACATGGGTCGTATTCGAACCAAAGAGAACATAGCTGTCGATACCCATTTGATTGGCAAAGTGCCGAGCTCATTGGGAGGTTACCTTTGGTCATATTTGAATCATAGTTTAACCCCTCTGAGAACCGACGTGGATCCTATTCGAATCAGCGTCGTTAAACAATTCTTAAAATCACTTGGGGGCTTCCTGTTCAAACATGGGTCGTATTCGAACCAAAGAGAACATAGCTGTCGGTACCCTCTTGATTGGCATCGCCACACCCACTGGGGGCTATATGATCGTATCCGAATCTTAGCTTAACCCCTTTGGGCCGGGTCTCTGGTCGTATTCGAACCGGAAGCCCCTAAGTTTTTCCGCTTTATCACAAGTTTTCTCTGATTATGTCAAGGTGTGTACAGCCGGGTCTCACTTTGCCGGCTTAACTTTGGTTTACAGTATTGCTGAACGCAATGGGTGTTATAAGGCAGGTAACCCGGAGTTGTGGTACCAACCTTCTTATCCGGGTTATTTAAATCGGAAGTATGCTTGCAGGCCGTAAAGTATGTTCTTACGGCTGTATTCAGGATATCATTGGAGACAAGTCCTTTTTGATTCATATTCCGGGTTATCTAAAGCTTATGATTCTCAGGGCGGTAAGCCGCCTCGAGACTTGTGATTTGCCCTTCTATGCAGGATAATTAAAGGCACCTCTTTTTGAGGTTAAGAAAAACAAAGGATTGATTATGACCCGGAGAAACATCAAAGAGAACTTCAAAAGACTTCAGCATTCAATACGTGCACGATGGCACGGCAGAGATAAACTGTTGCACCTACTTTATTACAAAACTCATCAAGTCCAAAAAGGTGGAGCATTGTTTAGTAAACCGCCAGCCGAGTTATGACGCTTGTTGAGTTGAAGTCTCCGGCTCGTTCCTATCTTCTCCTCCGGCTGCTCCCAAGACCTGGAAAGTTGATGACTTCCAGTCGATGCCGCTGAGAGCTTCGAATTGGGCTTCCTGGTCAATTAACCCGGCCGGGTCAATCTCCGGGGCGAAAGTGTGCTGACGAGCCGGCGGGATCAAGTTGAGAGCTTCATAGCGAGGGGTCGGGATCCTCTGATTCTCCGCATTGTAACCCGGCTGGTACTTGGTCAGATCTGTATCGTTGCCGATAAGAGTAGCCACCGGGCGTACGGCCTTCACGCAAGCTGCGAAGTCCTTCTGATCGAAAGCGGAGCCGTCTTCCTTCAGGCTTGGATAGCCAAGGGCGATGTCCACCGGGTCTAACTCTGGCAGGAATGCCTTGGCCCAGCTCAGCGCGGCGATTGCTCCGGCTCTTGCAGAAGCTCGTCGCAGCTCTTGAATCCGTTGAGGCAGTACAGCGAGCCGGCGAAGGACTTCTGCCAAGTGAGTCGGCACCTCGTTGGATAAGGCCACCACAGCTAAGGCACGCTGTGACCCGGTGTAGAGCTGCTCCACCAGGGTATACACGGCCTTCAGCTTGGTGACCACGCTCTGGTTGAGGTTGGCACTTCTGGGACCTGTTTAACAGAATCAGATAAGCGGGCAACAAGGATGAATTATGAGATATAAACATTCTAAACTTGATGAAAGCCGGTGAGGCGACTTACCGAAGATGGCGGCCACCATCTGGGAAACCTGGCGCTTTAGGCCGGAGAGCTCGACGGTCTTCTCGGAGAGAGTCTTCTCCGCCTGTTCAGCCTGGGTCACCAATGCGGCCTTTTCTTCGGCCCATGCCTTCCGCTCAGCGTCGAATTCTGTCTTCAGCTTCTCTTGCGCGGCGATGCTGGACACGAACTTGGTGTTTGCCTTCCGGGTCTCCATTTCTTGCATCTTCAGCCGGCTCTTGACATCAGCAAGGTCAGCCTCAAGCTTTTTGCCAGCAGCCTGTATAAGTTTCCGGGTTATGGCATGAACAGTTACTATATAAGTCCCAAGCGTTTTCCAAGCAAAGACACTTGGCACTTGGGGGCTAATGCATATTGAACGTATCTATCTACAAACTGCCGGCTCAATGGAGTAAGCTGGAACCTAAGTCTACAACATATTCAATCATAAGTCGTTGACTTGGGGGCTAGCATGGTAAAGGTAACTATGAAGTAAGTAAGAGGACAGCAGAATGATACCTCAGATTTTTGCTGGATCTGGTTCACCATGGCGACCTCTGCGTCCCGGCTCTTGTGCACTTGGCTGATGTAGCCAGAGACGAGCTCCCCAATGCTCAGGTTGGTGTAGTCGGAGAGGTCCAGGTTCACCCGGTGGGGCTGCAGCAACTCCCCCTTAGCGGAGCACTTGGCCAGCACGGTAGGTCTCCCCGGCTCAACGAACTCCGTCCGGGTGATTACCACGTCCGGGTCGTCTGCTGGTGGAACCGAGCTGGAGGCCTCCGGGTTAACAGAAGCTTCTGTAGTTGCCTTAGTAGTTGGGGCAGCAGCCTCAGGTGCCTTGTCGGTTGGAATGGTGGCTTCGGGGGTGGAGGCAGCTGGCGGTTCTTGAGCTGTCACCTCCGGTTCAGGTAAGTCCGGCACTCCGGCTGACTTGGTCTTCTTCGCTCTCTTGGTGAGCTTTGCCTGGGCACTGAAAGGACAGAAACATTAAGCACAAAAAGGGTAAGTACAGGCAAGTATAATATGAGATGGTTGTCATTACCCGGGCACGGTCTTGAAAGCCGGAAGACTCGACTGCATAGAGTCGCCCGAAGAGGGGGAGGTCTCCTGATAATTTGAGTCAGAGGAATTGAGTGGCTGACGGATAACACCCGCCAACGGATGAAAAGGGTACAAGTGGGAAATAACCTCAGTTCGGCGCTTCCTTGATGTGTCAGGTAACCCGGAGGAGAGGTCGATGTCCTTGTTGGTCCGGGTGTGACGCCGGCTCTCATGAACCTGTCGCTTCAAAATAAATTGAGGATCTTGATAAGCTAAAGGATGTGAAAAGCTTACTTTCCGGGTTACCCTTCGGACTTTCAGCTTTGGCAAGGGCTCCGAGTCGGAGGAAAGTGACATTACCTCTTCAACCACCGGGTTACTTGCGCCGGTGTCGTCCTGTCAATGAGCAAGTATTGATAAGGCGGACAGCAACAAACAACAAATACAACAAGGACTTAAAAGCTCAGGGGTTACCTCTGACTCGGAGCTGTCGCTTAATTGCATCAGCTCTGAAGCAGTAGGCCTGCTTCCTTTCTTGTGAGGGGCGGCTTTCTTGGCGGCTTTCTTCGCCTTTCTGGCCTTCTTGGCCGCTTCATGGTCATACTTGACCTGCCAGAATTTATCATCAGCCTGAAAAGTACAATGAGGTTTTCTTAAAATGATTTAGATGAAAGGTATGTACAGATAAGATGTTCAGATTAGTGGCTTACCGCTGGGGCTGGATTGGTCTTGCAGAAGGGGGCTAACCCGGTCCTTCCGCAGTCTGCCAGGCTCTCGTTTAAAAGAGCCTTGGTCATCTCCTCTGCAACGTCTTCAGGAAGATCATTGCGGCTATGTCTCTGAGGGTCATCCTTTCGTCCTGTGTACTCGCACATTAAGCCGGGGCGGCGGCTCAATGGGATCACCCGCCATGAGATCCAGACCCGGACCAAGTCGATTCCGTTCAGACCATTGCCCAGGAGAGCCTTGATTTTGTTGATAGTGGGGAGCAGAGGCTGGCGCTCCGCTTGAGTCAGCTTGTCCGACAGTGGGTGAGTCGGTTCCAGACGCGAGGGGCGAAAGCCGGGCAACGGACTCTCGTCAGCCGGTGACGTGTCTTGGCAGTAAAACCACGTCAGATTCCAGTCCTTGGGGTGGCTGGGCGGCTCTGCGTAAGGGAAAAGGCAGTCCCTACGCCGCTGGATGGAGATGCCACCTAATTCCAGACTTGGCCCATTGGCGCACTCGTTCTGATGGTTCAAGTAAAAAAGCTCTCTGAAGAGCAACAGACTAGGTTCTTCGCCAAGGTAAACCTCGCAGAAGACTTGGAAATTGCAGATGTTGGACACTGAGTTGGGCCCTATATCTTGAGGCTGCAAGTCGAAGAAGTTTAGAACATCCCTAAAAAACTTTGAGCCGGGCGGTGCGAAGCCCCGGCTCATGTGATCCGCAAAAATCACTACCTCCCTGTCCTTTGGCTGTGGTCTCTCTTCTGACGGGTCGGGGGCACGGTAGGACATGACATCCTTCTTGGGCAGATATCCGGACTTAACAAAATCTGCTAGGGTCTCATTGGTGACGTTGGACCTCATCAAGTTGCAAGTGATGGAGGCTTTAGGAGCTTTGGGAGGCATGGTGACTGTTGGAAACCTATGATACAGGGAAAAATGTCCGGTTTATTAATGAGCCGGAGGAGACTTACAAGTTAAGGTTTAATATGGCGGCTTATGGAGGGGACTAATGATATATGTCTAAGTGCATCAGGTTATCTAAGCCGCTGGTCTGCCTGAGGGTAAGTCAAATTGTCTACGACCTTATTACAGATGACCCGGGAAATTTTATGGCGCATAGTTTTCTTTAAGCCGGAAGGTTCTACGGCGCGTGGTTTCTTTAAACCAGAACTGTAAACCGCCGAGATTCAATGATTGCAGTTTTTTACTAAGTGTGGTAAACAGGTTTCACACATCGCAGTAAAAAATTTGGATCAAAACAGTCGGCTAAAAGGAAAAGTTCTAGACCTAAAAACAGATGCTGGAGAAGCTCTTGGGCTCGAACGAGGCTCCTATGCAGTGAAAAGGGATCTACTTACATTAGAAATGAGTGCTAAACGGCCGCCGCATTGGTTCTATACTATCCTGAGATCAGAAAGAGGCAGTAAAAAGGAAAACTACCAAGAACTCACGGGTGGTGGCGAAGAACACGGACGAACTGCTCGAACCCTACGGTAGATCTGTTTTACAGGGCAAACATGACTTACAAGAGCTGGAGAGTCGCGGAGGTCGTCGCGTTTCTCTGGTCAGATCAGGGTGATGCAGCGGCCTGAGCTGGTGACGACGAGAAGACCCGCGGCGGCGACGGCGGCGGAGCTCGAGCAGCACGGGACAGTGAGAGGAAGGAGACGACAGAGGAAGGAGAGTGAGGAAGGCCCGTCGGGCCGGCCTATTTATGAGGCGAGCTCGTAAAGCGGGCACGAGAATCAAGGAGACCGTGGCGTGGTTATCTCCCCACGCAACGCCTCGATTTTTGGGATGACAGTAAAGGTAAAGATCCGTTGCGGATCTGGCGGAGTAAAAAACGGATTTAATGGAAGATGACGTCACGGCGGATTATCCGGAGTCCAGAGGATGACGTCACGCCGGGTTATGGCCTTCATACAATTGTAAGCCGGAGGTTTTTCTGTCGAAGGAGTTGAAGATTGACATGAGCTGGCTCAAATCAATCTGGGGCCTAATGTTGAGGATATAGACCTTAGAGTCACCCGCCAGGAGGGGCCGGGTTACTCATATGGTCATTGCCAGAAGCCCGGCGCCAAGCTTAAAGACGGTGGGCCAAAGATGGGCTTAAGACCCGGATATGGCTTAAGGCCCATAGTTGCAATCATTATTATGGTAGAGCTTGTAGTGTAAGGCAAGAATAGTTGAGAGTCCGAGCCGGACACTCTTATGAGCCGGCCGGGACTCTGAGAGCTGCAGGGCGTCAGCCTCCCTATATAAAGGGACGACCCGGCAGCAGTTTAAGGACGACAACAATCTCATCGAGAGCCGGGCATAGCAGTTTAGCTCCCTGGTGATCGTAACCCTAATCAATACCACCTCAAACTGGACGTAGGCTTTTACCTCCACCGTAAGGGGCCGAACCAGTATAAACCCTCGTGTTCCTTGTCCCGCATTAACCTCTTCAAGCTTCCTAGCTGCGATGGCTCCACGACTAAGTCCTAGCTCGAGGACATCTGCCGTGACAATTCCACGACAACGTACATGCACTACTAGGAAAAGGCCTGCTAGTGGCGTACCAGTTTTGCCTACTAATGGCGCACTACTGGTGCGCCACTAGCACCACGCCATTAGAATTAAATACTAATGGCGCACCCCTGGTGCGCCATTAGTATCTGATATACTAATGGCGCACCACGCAGTGCGCCATTAGTATAGCCCACCATGCGCCATTAGTATGCCTCCCAGGGGGCCATATTTACCCATGTGCTTTGGCATACTAATGGCGCACTAGGGGGTGATGTGCCATTAGTGTCCTTTCTGCAGTGCGCCATTAGTGTGCTGAGTGGTGTGCCCACTAGTATGAATATTAGGGATTATTTTTTTCTTTTCTGATTTTTGCACAGGTTACAAAACATATTATTGCACATAATATAGAGAGCACAACATATAAACAGCAGATTTATCGAATACAATAGAAGATTAGTCTCCGAATACAATTCATCATATTAGTCTCCGAATTTCAAATACCGAACAAAGTTATAACATTACAAGTCTCGAAACCGCGAGTAGCGAGTTTGTCGAAAGTAATACTAATCCTAACAAGTCCTACTAATCATCATCATACAACTTCTACTCATTATTAATAACAAGTCATACGATCATCATCCTGATAGTCATTGAACCAACCCTACTTAATTGTTCTTAGCACATGATCATCAGTATTAGGCAGGACCTAAATACCCTATTTAAGGTAAAATAGCATAAAACAATATAGACCCTGACTCTCCATTATGGAGAATGGAGATCATCCCGTCTCCAATTCTTGCGCAGCACTTCCTTTTGCTTCCAAGAACCTCCTTACGACTGTCCATACATTTTTTCCATTCTCTGATTAGCATGTCTCCACTTCTTCTAGAAATCCGGTATGGACAGTTGAGATTCGTAGGATGACCTGGATATATGTTCAAAACACGAAGGCTGCCATTCTGATACATCAAATGAGGCACACAATCCTTTGGGATTCTCTGTTGAAAAACATAGTAATAACTTCATAGTTAGCAATGATGTACTAGTTTTAGAAGTATGCAAAAGATGCACGGATGTCGTAATAGTAAAAAAATCTTACCAGGGTATCTCCATGGTAGTTACCGTAGTTCAACACGTGCACTAGTGGCACGTATTGACCATAATGTTGAGGGGTTTGATTGTAGATATTGTAATTCTCAAGATCAGTACAAAATCCGACCAGATGATTTTTCTCCTGATAAGTTAACTCGGAGCCATCGGTGTAGTGGGTTTTGTCTACCATGTTCCGCACATTGTTTGAACAATCAAAATAAGCTGTCAATGGAAATAAGTTGTCAACTATTTTGAAATAAACAATATAAATTAGTTAATAATTAACTATGTTTGAGAAACTCACATAGCAGTAGAACTGGAGGCGTATCAACAAGGACCCAAATGTCCATATTGTCTTGGTCGATGTCAGGATCACCAAGATCCATGGTGACAAGCATACCCTCATCAAAACCATACATCTTGCAAAATGCTTCCCAATTTTTGCACCCAAAATGGGTTACGCTCTCAACATTATACAGATTTACTTCAAAATCCACATCATGATGTGTCCTTAGGTGAATTTTCTTCGTTTCAAAATTTTCATGGTCTTCAAAATCCATCCTCTCCAAGACATAGCGTCTTGCATGGCATGGGATAAACTATACTCGAATTGTAAAATATGAAAATTACACGTTGAAATATTGAAGTCATGCTTAATCATGAAAAAAAACACTTGTCGTCGTTGCGTACCGTTTCAACTTCGAAGGTCTCCTCGAGCTTAATGCTGAAGCGCCGATCATCGTCCAGGTGAGGCCTGTCGCACAGACCTCGACCGTCGTGGCACCAGTCGCACTCCCCCGGGAGACTTTCGTCGTTCGATGACGACATTTCCTATGTTCATAATTCAAAACTACATCATCTCTGTTGGGTCCAATAAGATAATCCACAGTGTGGTGAAAACACGCCCTTCGAACTGGTTTGAGCAATTGGTGAATGGAGATGGTCTAAGATTTTCAGTAGTAAGAAGTGAAGTGGTAATTTTGAGAGCAAATGGTTAGGATGAGTGGTTCCTCTTTCCTGTTTAGCTTTACAATAGAATATTGTTAGTCATGCACACTTGTGCATTTTCAGCCAGGCCCAGTGGAGTTGGCCTAAAAACATTTCTTTCTTTAAGCCTGCTACATCCATCCCAAGTATTTATGGTCAAGGGTTGCAGGGCCATCCAAATAGAATATGTGGTATGGGCTTTTTTAGTAGGTCATCCTACCAGATTAGGGTTTATCGATGACGAGCAACTGACATTAGTAATAACTATGAGTAGATATCACACTTCTATATGTATAACACAAGAGGCAGTTGATCCTACTTAATTAAGTACTAAGATACCCCGGCCCATGCATTAGTCGCAAGTGCCCCATATGTCCTATTTTTAGCAAAGTCATGCTAAAATTCACGGAAAATTACAGCATGACCTTTGCTGAAAATAGGACATATGGAGTATCCGAATTTGCCGGAACGGAAGTTAATCGACATTTCGGCAAACTCAAGGGCCTCTTGGGGTACAGCAGCAGCATCACAAGTTGACAAAATTCCCAAGTAGTACAGCAGCAGCATCACAAGTAGTACCAATGAACATATAGTCCAGCACATTATGAATTTCGATAAATGACAGCAAGTTAACTCATTCTGAACATATAGTACCAATGAACATATAGTCCAGCAGCAGCATCTATTTACCCACTTGATTTACCGGTCTTGAAGAAAGAGATACTTGTATGCCAAAACATATGCCTAGTCCGGATGCCTTAAATCTTAACCACATTTTGCTATTGCTAATTTCTAGAAGTGAGCTCTGACAGCTTTCTATAATAAATTAGTCAAGATAAGTTCCTAAGCTCCTGATATGACAAAACTAGCATACATATACCAATAAATGCAATTTCTAACAAATTGTTGTACAACAATATATCTTCTAGCCATGAAACTCTACCCTGATTCTCCTTTCTTCCTCTTGCCGAAGAGAAGTTGGCTGCAGAGGATGGTCCAACTCAGATCAGCCTGCAGAAGTTCATTGTATAATTCTGTTTAGTTCCAAGCAGTAGTTCAAGAAGTGCAAATTGCAGAAGTTTGAGAAAGCACTAACTGGAAAGTCTGGTGTTTCCTTGAAAACATGAAAGGGCCTGACTATGCATACAATTTTACAACAAGACATCCACCATACAATTTTTATTAAAGGAAAAGACTTAAGTTAACTTTAATTAAAGTTTCAGTTAAAGTTTAAATTAAAGTTTTAGTTGATTTTAAAGTTAAATATGGAGGGCACAAGACAAACTACTGAAAAGGTTTGCAGCTACAGTTTAAAATTTCTACTTACAAGGTTATATCTGAAAACAGCACTAAATAGACATTTTAAATATATTTCAGTGATAATATGATCATTTCCTTAATCCTACAAACAATGGTAGCCACCCTCTGGTACTCATGCCTGCATATCATAACAACAGCTTCACTGCAGGAAAACATGTGGTAATTGCCTAACTACAGAACCAGGAAAATTGGGGGGGTCAAGTTTGTGTTTTGGTGCCTTCACATGAATATTGCACTGAATAAATTGTGAACAGCCGGCGGACTGCGGCACGACCGACAGGAGGGACGCCAGCGTCGCCACGGTCGATGGGAGGGTCGGCGGCGGCGGCTGTGCGGGATTGACCAAGGCCGTGGGTGACAGTGGCAGAAGGGGAGGGAGGGAATGGGGAGGAAGGGTGGAGAGGGAGGAAGGAGGAAGGAGGAGAGGTACCTGGGAGAGCGCGGCCGGTCGCCGGAGGCGTCGGGGTCGGGGTCAGCGGCGGTGGGATGGTTGCGGGTCGGCGGCGGTCGTCGTCCTGCACCCCGTGCGGTCGTCGGCGGTGGGATGGTTGTGGGTCGGCGGCTGGATGGTTGGGGGCCGCGGCGGCTTGCTGTCCGGTGGGCGGCGGAGGAGCTGCAGTGGTGGGGCGCGGGGGCGGCGGCGCACGTAGGGGCGGCGGCGTCGTGGGTCGGGGCAGCGGGGGGGGGAGTGTGGCGAGGGAGGGACGAAGGGATCGGGTGAATTAGCTAGCTAGGGGGGAAGATTACTAATGGCGCACCCCCTAGCGGTGCGCCATTAATATGTTTTTTTATAGCAATGGCGCACCCCCGAGCGGTGCGCCATTAGAAATCTTTTTTTAGATAGCAATGGCGCACCACCCAGCGGTGCGCCATAAGTAACCTTTTTTTGCACAGCAATGGCGCACCAGCCAGCGGTGCGCTATTATTATTATTTTTTGTTGCATCTAATATTTTTTTAGAAAATGAAAATGAATATGAAACAGTAATATATTTTTATAAAAACAGTAATAATTTTTAAAAAATATCATCAAATTTGTTGTTTGAAAATATTTATGAATATAAAAAATATCATCAAATTTGTTATTTGAAAATATAATCAAATTTGTTTTTTTATTTTTAGTTGCATTCATTTGTGAATTGGTAAGACATTACTGGGGAGGGTGCGGGGGGTCGTCGGCGGCGGTGGAGCGGGGGAGGGTGCGGGGGGTGCTCGGCGGCGGTGGAGCGGGCCGGGGAGGGTGCGGGGGGTGCTCGGCGGCGGTGGAGCGGGCCGGGGAGGGTGCGGGGGGTCGTCGGCGGTGGTGGAGCGGGGGAGGGTGCGGTGGGTCATCGGCGGCGGTGGAGCGGGGAAGGGTGCGGGGGGGTCGAGATCGAGATGGAGGGGGATAGCGATCGAGATGGAGGGGGATCGAGATCGAGATGGAGGGGGATCGAGATCGAGTGTCCTCATGAATATTCAATATTTTTTCATATTGAATATGAAAAAATATCATAAAATTTGAAAAAATATTCATGAATTCAAAAAGTGCCCATGAAATTTAAAAATATTCATCAGTTCAAAAAGTGCCCATGAAATACAATCGAGAAATGAAGGCTACAATTTAAATACAATCGATCTTAGCTAGCTATCTGTTCACAATCTTCTTGCCCTTATTTTTCGTAAATGGAGTTCTTCTCTTGAACGGACGTCCTTTAGGTAGGGTGGTCCTGCTTCTTCTTGTGGTGTATGCTGGTACTTCATCGTCGTCGTCATGTTCCATCTTCGGGTCGCCGTACTTGTCGAAGTCTTGCTCATTGGCGACTCCATCCATTCCGATGATCTTCCTTTTGCCTCTCCTCACGACAACACGACTGGGCTTTGACGGGTCGGTAATGAAGAAGCATTGGTCCACTTGGGAAGCCAGTACCCATGGCTCATTTTTCGCGGTGACGTTTGCGCCCGCGGTCTTGGATTTGGCTTCGGGTATAACCATGGTGGTGAAATACCGGTCTTCTTTTAGGACGCTCTTGGCCCATCTGACACGGAACATCGGGACCTTCTCTCCAGCGTAGCTCAGCTCCCAGATCTCCTCGATCCTTCCGTAGTATCTGTCCTTGTCGTTACCGGTGTAGGATTCCATCGTTACCCCGGAGTTCTGATAACCATCGCTCTTCATGTCCTTTCCCTCGGTGTAGAATGTGTAGCCGTTGATATCGTACGCCTCATACGTCATCAGGTTGTGCTCGGCGCCCTGTGACAAGGCGAATATGAGTTGTTCTTCCGCGGAAGAATCCTCATGTAAAGGGTACGACAGAAGCTTCTGCTTGAACCAATGCGTGAAACATGAGTTGTGCTCTTTGATTATATCTCCGTCTGTCCTCTGTTGGCCTCGGTCATTGTACGTCTTCTCAATAAAGGTTTTGTGCTCTACCACCCAAGGATCGACCACGTCTATGTGTTGTAGCGCGACTAGGTTTGCTCTTTCAAAGTCGGCGAGTCGACCCTCGAAGTCGACATGCATTTCACGGCGACCCTCACGGTGACCCCATCCAGCGAGCCTGCCGAGGTGCCTGTTGACCGGCAGACCAACGGGGTTCTCGATGCCTAGATAATTCGTGCAGTAGGAGATGCACTCTTCGGTCAGAAAGCCCCTGGCTATGCTTCCCCTCTGGACGTGACATGTTGCGAACGTATCCTTTGATGACACCATTCATCCTTTCGAACGGCATCATGCTGTGCAGGAACGTCGGCCCGAGTTGGATGATATCCTCCACGATATGGACCAGCAGATGCACCATAACGTCGAAGAATGCGGGCGGGAAGTACATCTCAAGATCGCATAGTATCACCACGATCTCTTCCTGTAGCCTTCTGAGTTGCCTCACGCCAACCGACTTCTCAGAGATGACGTCGAAAAAGTTGCATAGGCCAAATAGCGTTTCACGGACGTGCGCGTCCATGATCCCACGGATTGCAATTGGAAGTATCTGTGTCATCAGCACGTGACAGTCGTGAGACTTCATCCCGCTGAACTTCTGCTTCGCTGAGTCTAGGTATCTGCTTATCTTCCCCGCATAACCGTAAGGAAGTTTTACTCCTACGAGGCAGGTGAAAAACTGATCGATCTCCTCCTGACTTAGAGTGAAGCCCGCGGGAGGGAAGTCATTTCCGGTCTTCCTGACCTTTTTGCCTTTGCGATGACTTTCCGTGTCCTGCTTTGCGTCATCATCATCATCATTAGCGTGAAGCTCCTCCCTGATGCCCATTGATTTCAAGTCTGCCCTTGCTTTCGGCCCATCTTTGGTCCTCTCCGACATGTTGAGCAGGGTACCAAGCAGACTCTCGCACACGTTCTTCGTGATATGCATGACATCAAGGCTGTGAGGCACACGGTGGATCTTCCAGTACGGCAAGTCCCAGAAAACAGACCTCGTTTTCCATACCTTCAGCAGTGGCTCTTGCGCCTTTTGCTTCTTTCCTAGCTCTGGCGCCTTTTGCTTCTTTCCTGGCAGTGGGCAATCTTTCCAATTTTTCAACAGCTCGTCTATTTCCTTGCCGCTCCTCGTACGCGGGCGTCTTCGGGGTTCGGTTTCACCATCAAACAGATCCTTGCGTTTTCTCCATGGGTCATCGTCGCGAAGCCACCTTCGATGTCCCATGAACATGGTTTTCGAAGACCCGAGATCTCTATCTAGCTGGCGATACGTTGTGTCATCCATGCACCTGACGCATCCAGAAAATCCGTGGACCGCCTGCCCCGCGAGATATCCGTAATCGAGATAGTCGTGCACCGTCGTGAGCACTGCGGCTCTCATAGGGAAATATTCTTTCTCTGCGGCGTCCCACGTATTGGCTGGCGTTTTCCACAGAGTGTCTAGCTCCTCTTTCAGCAGCCCCAGATACAGATTGATGTCGTTCCCTGGTTGTTTCGGCCCTTCAATTAGCATACTCATGTGAATGTACTTCCTCTTCATGCACAACCAGGGGGGAAGGTTGTACATCCACACAAACACAGGCCAGGTGCTATGTGTGCTTCTCTGGCTGCCAAATGGATTGACTCCATCGGTGCTCGCGCCCAGCACGATGTTCCTTGGATCGTTCCCAAATTCTGGGTGTTCGAAGTTCAACGCTTGCCACTGGCTCCCATCCTTAGGGTGACTTAGCATCTTGTCTTTTTTATTTATCTCCGGATCATTTGCGTCATCTTCTCGCTTCTTATCCTCCCTATCCCCGTGCCAGCGCAAGAGCTTTGCTACCTTAGGGTCCGCAAAATACCGCTGCAGACAAGGAGTGATCGGAAAGTACCACACCACTTTTCGAGGAGCTTTCTTCCTCTTCTTGTATCGAGTGACGCCGCACACCGGACATATGGTAGACTCCGCGTGCTCGTCCCGATAAATGATGCAATTGTTCATGCACACATGGTATTTCACGTGCGGTAAATCCAGAGGACACACGATTTTCTTCGCCTCCTTGAAACTGGTCGGGCACTTGTTCCCCTTGGGAAGACGTTCGTGCCAGAATGACATGTTCTCGTCAAAGCATGTGTCGGTCATTTTGTGTTTTACCTTCATCTCCAGAGCCATGAGCGTTACTTTCAGGCGGCTATCCTCGGGCCTGCATCCTTCATACAATGGAGTAACCGCGTCTATCTCCAGTTGATCCAGCTTGGCTTTCTCTCAGGCGGCAGCTCTTGCGTTATCCGTCTGCTTGAGAAGAAGCTCTTGAATATGAGGGTCCTGCACCCAGCCCATCGATGGTCCATCGTCGTCTGCTCCGGCATATTCATCTTCATGATCATGCCCTTCGTCTGCTCCGGCATCTTCCTCATCATCATGTCCGGCATCTTCTACATGATGACTGTGTACTGCATCTACTTCGTGATCATGTCCTGGAGATTCTTCGTCTTCTCGCCCGCCCTCGCCGCGCTTGTCTTGCTACCCTTCCTCATTTCTTGCCGGCCGGCCCCCATGGACGACTTCATAATCATCTTCATCACCTTGCCACCGATAGCCATCCATGAAACCACGCAAGAGCAGGTGGTCCCGCACCTGTACGGAATCCGGGTCCATAAGGCTCCTCAGCTTGCATCTTCGACACGGACATCTTATCTCCGTCTCGTTATTTTGAAGCATCTCGGCCTTCGCGAAGCTCAAAAACCTATTCACGATGCCTTCAGTCATCGTGCGGACCATGGTCGCCTGCGGGGTAGAGCAAAATGATATTTTAGAACCAAGAAAAAATTTGGCATGACTTTGCCTAAAAATAGGACCAAAAAGAATGCATAGTGCCAAAATTCTCGCCGAAACGGAAATGAATCAACATTCCGGCAAAATATTGGCAACTATCGCATTTCAAATACCGGTACCTGCAAACACAAACATATATGCAACACCACAAACATATGCAACACCACAAACATACATAGATCTAGCTAGGCCATAAAAAGTGCATGTGCACGTTGTTGGAGGGAGAAAAAAGTAGATCTACAACATAAAGACAGCTTTCCCCTTACTTACCTATCAAAAAAAAGGTAATTTAACCACTTAATTTGGATGAATCTATGGTGCAAATGAGGTGAGGAGGAGGAGGCACCCGAGACAAGCTTGGAGGAGGAGGTGGAGAGAATAAAGTGGGGAAAGTGAGTGTGTAGGTGGCTGTCCAAAATATCTAGCTGGTCCCAGGTTACTAATGGCGCACCACCAAAAAATGCGCCATTGGTTACTAATGGCGCACCAGCTGGCGGTGCGCCATTAGTAGTTTTGCAAAAAAAATGATAGTAGTGGCGCACAGGGTGACTGGTGCGCCATTACTAGTTAAAACTAGTAATGGCGCACTGCGCCCCGGTGCGCCATTAGTATTTTTGGAAAAAAGAAAATAAAAATCATTTGTTAGTAGTGGCGCACCATGGTTGTGGTGCGCCATTAGTGTGATAGACACTAATGGCGCACCGGCACACGGTGCGCCATTAGTATTTTTGGAAAAAAGAAAAAAATGTTAGTAGTGGCGCACCATAGTTGTGGTGCGCCATTAGTGTCTATCACACTAATGGCGCACCAGCACACGGTGCGCCACTGCTATATAGTAGTGGCGCACCGCATGTCTGGTGCGCCATTAGTGTGCATATTGTCTATAGCCCTTTTCCTAGTAGTGATGGTCAAACTTTGTGATGTTTGACTTCTCAATAAATCGATATGCTATGGACCGAGGAGAGTGCCTAAGTCGAGAGGGATCAAGTGTGTGTGAAGGAGAATGAGTAAGTGTGCAAAAAGAGTATGTGTGTGAAAAAGAAAGTGACAACAAATGATAAATTAGAGAGAGAGTGTGTTTTTTCGTTTCTTAGGCGAACATATCACGCATGCATCTCCGAGATAGAAAAGCGAGGCGAGGAGATACACGAAGATAGCTAGTGTGTGATTGTTTGCAACGGAGAGAGACACCCCTATAGCACATGTCCAATAGAGGTCTGGCCAACAAGGAACAAAGGTCGAGAGGGACACATGGAGAACATGGACGCATGGGGAGGGCGAGAGGGTGTGTTTGTGATAGAGAGACCCCCTCGAGATCATGAGGGGACTATATGGGTGGGAGATCGAGGGAGGTGCGTGCGCGATAGAAAGATGCCCCGAGAGAAATCGAGATAGACCATGCACATGTTTGTGATGGAGACTAAGATTAGCTAGTCATATACATATAGGGGGGACTGCGTGTGCCTACAATTGAGTGAGAGACCATCATACTTGGCTAGCTAGGCATGAGATTGTGTGTGTGTGCGTGTGAGATGGAGAGAGAACGAGGGAGAGAGATAGAGTTTTAGATGGGCCTATCGAGTGCGAGTGAGATATGCATGTGTATGTGTGACCCAGGTAGATGGAGAGTTTGAGAGAGAGGGGGAAGAGCTCCGAGACGACAGAGTGGTGCGTGAGAGAGTTACGGGCAATGAGCCAAGGAATTTGTGTGTGTACGATGAGTGCACCCAAGATATCTAGCTTGGACTAGAGAATCATACATAGTGTGCGAGAGAGACCTATAGATGGAGTATATATGCATGCGAACTAGAAAGACCCCCCACCCACCCACGCACACACACAGAGAGAGAGAGAGAGAGAGAAAGAGAGAGGACCAACGAGGTTTGTGTGTTGGATGCGTGCGACAGAATTGAAGATTGTCGGCGAGAGAGAGAGAGAGCAGGAGTCCGGGAGAGGGGGAGGTCGCATTTTATGCATTAAAGACTCATATAAACCATGTTTCGATATAAACTTGTATTCAAACATTTAAATTGGAGAACATGTTGTCTGCAATCCACACATGAACGGATATATGCGTATATCAAACAAGTTCATTAATTTGACTTTCAACATGTTCATGGAGTACTATAATACTGTACAACATGCTATTCGATTGAGGTGTTCAATTTTGGATTTAGTTCACTATTTTGACCTGGTGAACGAGCTATTTCATTGAATCGAGATATTTCATTTTGGGTTTGATTCCCCTTTTTGAGTGGGTCAACTATTTGTCATATAGTAAATCGCTAGCAACGACCATGTAAAAACACATTACTCCCGAGCATCATCTCTCCATCTAAAAAAGAAGTGGCAAGCTAATATTTCTAAATGTGATTCGAATCGACTTTTTTAGCTTGATTCGAATCGACTAGGTAAGGTAGACGTGGATGCTCGTTCTCCCAAATTTTTAACGAACCGTTAAACATCCTCTGCTCGGTGGAATTTGCCCGAGCAAATAAATGGGAGACGCGAAATTACCGTCCTATGTGGGAGACGCATTAATTGGCCCGTTGTGCATCGAGGGTAGGTTCGTAACTTCATCCAAGCGCGCCTTCTCCTCGGCCGAAATGACATGTGCCGAATAATTCATAAACCATGGTCGGCAAAACACGCTCTCCTCGCCCGAAATAGCTCGTGCCCACTATTTCAAAACACGCTCTCCTCGCCCGAAATCGCTCGCGCCCACTATATTTCAAAACACGCCCTCCTCGCCCGAAATCGCTCCCGCCCACTATTTGGGGAGAAGCAAAGTTACTCTACTATCCCCGACCCTCAGTACACAGACCCAAGCCGAGAAGCCTAAAGGCAGGGGTATAACTGTAACTCCCCCTCACATTTCAGACAAATGCGTCCGTATCCCAATTCCCCCCCCCCTTCATACCTCGTGGGCGCCAAATCACCTTCTCCCCGGAAGCTCCCTTCTCTCGAGCCGCGAAACCTCAGCCCCTCCTCCATGGCGCCCCCCACCGCACCAATTTCACAGCCGCCCTCCTCCCTAATGCCCGAGACGCTGTCCATTTGCCGTCGTGCACTGGGCCGTGTGCCTCTTACTCTGTGTTGCTGGAGCTGCCTCGACGACGGCCGCGTGAACCGTACCGGAGCCGATTCACCCCCGCCGTTGTTCACGGCACCGGAGCGGCTCCAACTTCGGATCCGTCCAGAGTCCCGGCGCTGCTTCCCAGTAGCCGTCGACCGTCGTGACATCGCTGTTTCCCTGCCGCCGGTGGCCACCGCAACCGCGCCGGCCTCACCGACTCGGCAGCTGGACCTGCCTACTTCACCATGCCGCCAGATAGGTCGCACCCTCATCTCAAATAACTTTATTTAGGCGTCAGTTGTCTGAATTTTTATTCTGGGCCAATCGATTCCCAATGGGAAGCAACACCCCTCGAGGCGGCGGAGCTCCTAGGCTGCCGGTTGGCTTGTGTCTAACGTAAGGGTGTGGGGCCGCAAGTTCGCCGCGGTAGCAGCGCTTAGATGGCTATCTTAGAGTTGCGTGGGTTCAAGGTACTGCCGCCGCCGGATCTGGATGACGGGGAGTCTTTGTGGATTGGCCCGGGGGCGGCGCAACCACGGCAGTGCGGTGGGGCGGGGAGCGGGGTTTTGGCCGGGGCCACGGATGGCGGAGGCAAGCTGCTCTGCCGTTGGTCGCCGGCTCTTCGGGGAAGACTCCTAATAGTATCAGCCGGGAGGCACAAGACGGCCATCAAGCCATCCAGCGTAGATCGGACAGTACCAAAATAAAATAAAATCGTGTGACCCCAATTTAGTCTCAGTCAACAGACGTGTGGCCACTCTCGTACCTTGCTGTTGATCTCTTAGTGTATTTCTTCATATCAAAGAGATGTGTCATTCTTAACATTATGCGTTATCTGCATCTTCAGCCACACCGTCTTCCGACTCACCGCAGCTGCTCCAACAAGGGAAGCATACACCAGAAGGGAGCTATAGTCCCCACTCAACAGTTCCCTGCATCGAATGCGCGTGCCCGACATGGACAGCCACAACAACTGCAGGGCCATCGACAAGTCAGCACATGATGCTCACTCCTATGGATGGCGGCCAGTTAGGTTGTACCCTCATCTTACTTGTGTGCAACATTTATGGCTTTGTTATTCATCTACGCATGGAAAATAGATTATCACATTTCACTGTATATTCATGCTGATCTCTTACGGGTCTTGTTCAGGAGTTAACGTTGTTCCATAGTTCAGCTAAGATACTTGTTCTTTAGGTAACGTTGTTCCATAGTTATCATCCATCAGCCAATGCTATCCCACAGGCTGGTGATTATAGTATTATACCACTTCTAGTATTACCTATGTTGTTCTTTAATACTTTTGTGTGCCATCTAGTTAATCTCGAGTACAAACGATACATATTCTGTAGCTTTCATGTGTGTTCTCCCTTTAGTTTTTGAGAGCTGTTGCTGCTAGTTAACCCCAGTCCTACTATGTCGTCTCCTACAGGCACTCATTACATAAATCTAACTACTAGTTGTCTTCCATGCATGTCAGATATAATTGCACACACTGATATATCCACAAGAACCTCACGGAGCAATGTAAAGGCCAATAAACTTGATGTCAATGATACCCAATATGATGGAACATGTAAAGGCAGTTCTTCAGAAGACTTGCAGAAAGATGTTGAATCCTCTTCACCCCACAAGGTTCTTGCTCTAACTTGGCCCGTGATATGGGTACAACATGCATATAATGTCCTGGAGTGTATGTCCTCTGTTGCAATGCCATGTAAATATGTCATGCCTTCCTGTTTTTCAGTACCTATTCCATTCATGATAACATGTTTTCAAATTCAAGTACTGGCATTCTACTCTATCACAATGCCATCTGCTTAATTTGGACATCATGCTTCTGAATATCTTATGCATTGTTATTCATCAGTACGTACTTCATCTGTCTACCATACCATGTTTTTTTACATTGAAGTGTTGTTCTAGTGCTCTGTTGCAATGCCATCTTAGTTTCCCAATCATACACGTGTATGTTGCCTTAGTTTTTTCTGTACATATTCCGCTAGCATACAGTTTTTCATTCAACTAGTGTTTTTTACTGTGTTGTCCTGTCGTATCCCTAGCTCTTACACCATACTCCCTCCGTCCGGATTACATGTTGCCGAAATGGATAAAAAAGGATGTATCTAGAACTGAAATACGCCTAGACCCATCCATTTTTTTCGGATGGAGGGAATACATGTCAATATGCCATGCCTTTCTATTCTTCAGTACCTATTCCATCTCTCTGTTGTAGCATGTTTTATAATTGAAGCACCATTCTTCTATACAAGGCATGCAAGGGGAAGACGACTATGTTAGAATCTGAAGGGTTACAAACTAGGTCCTTGCAAAAGATCCAAACGCCAGGAGATAATAAACCAACTCCAGTTTTTATAGATACTGCTCCAGCACAGAGAAACCCAACTCCTACTGATAATAAGCAGATTCCAGTGGCCAAAGAACTAGTCCGCTCCAGTCCAGCAAAAATATGTCAACTCCATTCTAAGAAGCGTGTGCGTATCCATGCATCATGAAATTTTATAGCATGCTGATCATATTTTCTACATGTTTCTTACCCATCTCTCTTTTAGAAAATAAGCTTAACAGATAGAAGAATTTCTGCACTGATATCGTCTGTGAGGAAAGATTCTTGCAGGAATTCTTTGTACTCCAATGCAGATGTAAGTACCTGTTGTATATCACTATATTTTTAAATCAGCATGTATTTTGTTAATCAGCGTGAATCCAACCTTTATCTTATCTAAATTTAGTTGTAGCAAAATGTATGATTAAAGGCCACAGTGTTGATTTTTGTAAGGAAAACTGCCTGGTAGTTTTGCATCCTGAGTTGCATGAGTGTACTATCTCATATCAGTGGGTTTGATTACTTTGGTTCTGCAGTGGGTTTTCAGTGTTTTTTTTACTGTGTTGTCCTTCGTATCCCTAGCTCTTACATCATACTCCCTCCGTCCGGATTACATGTCGCAGAAATGGATAAAACTGGATGTATCTAGAACTGAAATACGCCTAGACCCATCCATTTATTTCCGGATGGAGAGAATACATGTCAATATGTCATGCCTTTCTATTCTTCAGTACCTATTCCATCTCTGTTGTAGCATGTTTTATAATTGAAGCACCATTCTTCTATATAAGGCATGCAGGGGGAAGACGGCTATGTTAGAATCTGAAGGGTTACAAACCAGGTCTTTGCAAAAGATCCAAATGCCAGGAGATAATAAACCAACTCCATTTTTCATAGATACTGCTCCAGCACAAAGAAACCCAACTCCCACTGATAATAAGCAGATTCCAGTGGCCAAAGAACTAGTCCGCTCCAGTCCAGCAAAAGAATGTCAACTCCATTCTAAGAAGCGTGTGCGTATCCTCGCATCATGAAATTTTATAGCATTCTGATCATATTTTCTACATGTTTCTTACCCATCTCTCTTTTAGAAAATAAGGTTAAATGATAGAAGATTTTCTTCATTGGGATTGCATTCGAGGAAAATATCTTGCGGGAATTCTCTGTGCTCCAATGCTGATGTAAGTACCTGTTGTATATCACTATATTTTTACATCAGCATGTATTTTGTTAATCGGCGTGAATCCAACCTTTGTTTGATCTAAAATTTGTTGTAGCAGAATGTTAAAGGCGTCAATGTTGATTTTTGTAAAGAAAATTGCCTCGTAGTTTTGCATACTGAGCTGCATGAGTGTACTATCTCATATCATGCACATTACTGAATTGTAGTGCTGCTCTGCTTGCCCATTCATTCATTGTGTTAATGTGGCTTTCGTATTACCTTACCTGGCTGATGATAGCTGTGCCATATTGTGTTAATTTGGTGTTGGCTAGTTGCCCAAACGTTCGTTGTGCCAATGTTGCTTTCCTATTATCTGACTTGGCCAATGATAGTAATGCTAGTGTCTTAATTTGGTGCAGGCTGCTGAAGATAAGAAGACAAACTCTGAAAACAGCAAGGCAACCCCATTGTTTCTTTACAATAAATCTAGGCCAGGTAATATGCCAATAACTCATGATTAATCTGTTTGGTTCCCCTCCTAATTTATGTTATGATGCAGTGGTCGAGACACTCTCCATTATCAATAATACAAGCCTGCCAAAATCGCCATCTGAATCTGTTCAGTATCCTCTGTCTCGAATGCAACGGAAAAAATGTATGTTTGTGAACCAATTAATGGCTGAAGAATGATGGAAATGGTGGAGGAACCAGAGGTGCAGAGTCGTGCGACACAACAACTGATCAATGTTTTTAGATACAGTGTAGCAAAGCAGCAAGAACTTGCCCACATGCTTATGGGCATCATCCGTGCTGAGGTTGCAGATTGTGACGTTGTAGATCATTAGGTTCTATTCATTTATTTGCAGTGGCATCAATCTTTGATTGCCCAGTGGATGTAATTTCATGTAATATATGTTGGACGTGCAACGTTTTTCCCTGTATGCGTACCTTTGCTTGATCGGTTTTGGTCCTGTGCATAATTTCTCGTCATAATGGGCTCAAATTATCTAATTTGGCCTAAAGACATGTATGAACTTTAGTGGGGCCATTAAGTTAATGGGCCGTTACCAGGCCGAAAGTTAATGGTCGGCCCTCTTAACTCCCGGGTCATTAACAGGCTGACATCGAAGTGGGCAACAGGTGGGCCCAATTGATTTCACGGGCCGTTAACAAGCCGTTACTAAGTTCGGGCTACATATGGCCCAACTATACTGTGGGCCTTTAGCAGGCCAAAAGAGACAGTGGGCTTGTACTGGACCATGTAGAGCATGGGCCGCTAAGAGGCCGAAAGTCAGGTCGTATTGTAAATGGCCCAACTGTATTGTGGGCCTTTAGCAGGCCGAAAGAGAAACCGGGCTGGTATTGGACCATGAAGGGCATGGGCCGTTAAAAGGCCAAAACTCAGGTCCGACTACAAATGGCCCAAGTCATTTATGGTCCGTTAACAGGCTGAAAGGCACACAGGGCCGGGAATTGGCCCAACACTTAAATGGGTCGCTAAAAGGCCAAAACTCAGGTCCGACTACAAATGGCCCAACAGATATATGGGCCGTCACCAGGCTGAAAGACACACCTGGCCGGAAATTGGCCCAACACTTAAATGGGTCGCTAAAAGGCCAAAACTCAGGTCCGACTACAAATGGCCCAACTGCTTTATGGGCCGTCAACAGGCTGAAAGACACACCGGGCCGGAAATTAGCCCAATATTTAAATGGGTCAGTAAAAGGCCGAAAGATGTACATCGTGAAAATTGGCCCATCCACTGAATGGGCCGTTAACAGGCCGAAATCTCATCGGGCCGATATTGAGCCCAAATATCTAGCGGGCTGTTAACAGGCTCAAACTGACGATGGGCTGCAATGGTGTCAAATCTTTAACCGGCCGCTGACGGGCCGAATTGGCACATCTCGTATGGGTCGTGGGCTTAAATGGACCTGACACAAGTAGGCCTTATATGGGCCGGCCTGCTATTTTTTACTGGGTCGGCCTTTTTCACCGGAATGGGCCACTGTTGGGTCGTTCCACGTGTCGACCTATCATAGGCGCCTCCTGTCCAATGAGTGGATGACATATGTCCCAACGGTGAGGCAACACGTGTTTCCTCTGTCCAATGATGATTTTACACGTGGAAAATCCCCATTGGTCTGGGCTGTTAACAGGTTATCGGATCCAAAACCGGACCCGATAGCTTAACGGTGTTCCGTTACGGTGGATGCCACGTGTCGGTCACCCTTGACGAAAGCACTTCTGTGACGCGCGATTTATCGTCATGGAAGTGGACACTTCCGTGATGATAATTTTGATAATGTCATGGAACACTTCTACGACAGCACAGGTATGACTATCTTGATTCTGTCATAATTTGTCATGGATGTACATGCATGACAAAAAACGCGACCTACTGTGACAAACACGTATCATCACGGACGTGTCTTTTTTTTGTAGTGAGAGTCTATTTCTATCCCTATCTTACTAGCTACTGCAATGAATTTAGGATCAGAAAAGTGTTCAAAGGAATTTCTAAGAATATTACCTTTGCTGTTTTTCTTTTCAATCTCCAAATTCTGCACTCTCTTGGTATTTATGGCAATTTCCAGCATTGATCTATCCCCTGTATCAACTCTGCTGCTTTTCCTCTGAGCTTGCGCTGGTCCCCATTTGTTGTTTGGCTTTGGGTTGTCTTGTTTTTCCATCACCACATGTGAAGCAAATTGTGGGCCAAAAACCACCTCCTCTTCCTCAGCTATGTTTTCCACCACAGAGAGAATGTTTTCCATCTCATCCTCATCATCCATCATTTCCATTTCTTGAAGGAGATTGTAGCTTTGCCCTATGGTGATGGGCTCTTTCAGCTGTTGCAGGTAATTGAGCACCTTTTGTTTAGAGCTTTGGTTTGAATTGCCACCAGTAGATTTGCTACTTTACAAGGAGTGTGATGATCCTGTCCCAGTTGTCCCTTTTTCCTTGGTGGTTTTCCCCTAGGTTAGATTCAGTGTTTTTGTCCTCTAGATCCTCATCTATGGGTTCCTCTATGTCTGCCTCCTCCACAGGCGGTTCCACAGTAATTTTTATCTTGAAAAGGTGGTCCCCAATTCCAAATAGTCTATCAGGGGGATTTTTGTATGGTCTTTACATCTGATCTTGATTCCGGCAGTTTCAAAGAAGGACTTGAAGTTTCCAAGCCAATCCACATCAATGAGTCCCAAACACTGATGCAAATTGTTCCAGGACAGCCAATTCAGCCCAGGCTGGGGCAATCCCTTCCAATTGAAGCCATACTTTTTGGAGTTCACTGTAGTGTTCCAAAGTTCCTTTCCAGACCTCTACATTCACGGTGACCCCTTCCATTTCAGGCAGGCCAAATAGTGGGTACCTAGCAACACTTTCTACTGGTATGTGAGGAGGGAACTTCACTAAGAATGTCCATTCGTCTAGTTTTCTGATCTGCCAAGTCCAGTTTGTCTTGTATATCAGAGAGAAATTGTGTCCTAATTCCTGCTTGTTGACTTGTCCTGAGTCCACATAGACCAAGCCAACATTCCTCCTTGCCCCTATGTGTTGATCATCCACATCTGGTATATCAATTTGGTGGTATCCTAGGCCAGGGGCTCCACTGCCAACAAATTTAGCTGGATTCCTTGGTTTCCTTCTCACTAGGCATTCTTCCATCTTATGTGTCACCACTTTGCAAATGAAACACACATGAGGATTGGGGCAGTTTGTCTTGTGATGTCCAGGCGCTCCACAACTATAGCAAATCACATCAGCATATTCAGTAGCTGCCACTTCATCTGGCTTAGGGAAAGGCTGCTTGTTTTTCCCTGGATTCCTCCCCTTCTTCTGTTGACTGATATTAAATCATGTATGTCCACTCTGCTCCTGGCCCTGATTCTGCAACTTCTGACCAGTGTTTTGGGTATTCTGCTTTCCCAGTTTTTGGTTCCCCTGCCTTCCTTTCTGGTGTTGCTCAACAAAACCATCAGAAGCTCCTTGTTCCTGATGTTGGTTTCCTCCCCATGCCCCAGGCCCTCCTCGCCACTGATTCATCTGCGGGGGAGGAGGGAAGTAGGCTCCTGAGAATCATGGCGGCGGGATCTGTGGGCCCCCTGGGAAGCCAAAACCATACTGGAACTGAGGTGGTGGTGGACCAAATTAGGGGTCGAATTGTTGCAAGTTACCTGTGGGCGGAGGATCTACTTGCTTGTTTCTAGGGTTTCCTCCCCTTCCTCTTCCTCTACCCCTCCCCTGATTATCAGCCATAACTCTGATCTTCGCACGGAGCTCCGGATCGATCCTGATGTGGATGGCCGAGGTAGATAGGTCTGACAAATCAGATGCGAAGGAGCGGGTGGAGTGGTTGTGGGTGTGGATGAGGCTCTTCTTGATACAGACCGGGAGAGGGGGTGGTTTGGTGAAGCCATCGCTCTCTGAAAGCCACAGCTGTCCAAAATGCTCTCTCGTGGCCAGGTCGTCTTCCTCCCTCGTCCCCACCACTAGGTCCGCGATGCTCGCGGCCCCCACACCACGGTCCCTGCGGGTGGGGCTGTTCCCACGGCGTAACAAGGGAATTCCCCAACTATGACCACAGGTTCAAAATCCCGGCGAGCCACCGTTGGATCCGGCGGCCGCGACGCTTGTTGCCCCTCCGAGAAATCGATGCGACGGCGGGCTGTGTTGTATTCCCCCGCCCAACGAAGAGGAGTCGCGAACTCAAATCCTGGTGTCCTTCCTGGAGAGCTTGGGGTCCGAGGCAGAGTGGTGGCGCAGCTCCGAGGCGACTCCGTCATGGGAGAGGATTCTGCAGAGACCAAAACGCCCTCCACTTCGCTTGTTGCTCTGGCAGGTGCGACGTGGTCTCTGCTCGCGCCCAGTCGACCACCTCCTACGGGGAAGCAGCCGGCCCCGGCATCATGCGGGCCATCTCCTCCTCCGACACCTCCACGCAAATCCGTGTGACTAGCTTCCTGAGCGAGTCTTTGCTCCCTGGCCGCCGCATCGATCTCGACATCCTCGCACGATGCTCCTCCTCCATCGCCCTCTCCTCTGCCGGAATCCCTCCTTCTCCGATGTGGCGTCTCAGATCTGGAATTTTGTTGCGCCCCCTCATCAGCACAGGCGGGAGATAGTACGGTTGGTGGTGAGGGCAAGGTGGTGGAGGCGGGAGTGGGAGCTGTGGAGTCTGGGTGCGGCGGCCGTGGGGGTGGCGGATGGGACGACTGCGGCGGTGCGCGGCGGCAGCGGTGGTAGGCGGAGGATGCGGCCATCCGGGTCGCTGTGTCGGATCTGAATATTCCGTAAGAAGACATAGTTGTTCCTTGATCTAATACGAGGAGATCCCCAATGCAAATGAGAGAAGCTAGCATCGCGTGGTAAGCGTGATAAGCAATTCAAAACTATCAACAATGAAAGAAGAGCCGCCAAATCACGGAGCGGACATTTCGTCTTGCCAACTAAACCGATTCATGAGCAATCATATTACGATATGTTCGCTACATCTTCAACTTTAAAGCTACAATTATCCTAAGTGGCACCGCAAAGATAGTACACTTGCACACACCAACAACCACAAAGCTCGTGGTTTCACTAAAAAAGAGTCTTGTGAGACAGATAGAACTGATTCTGTTATGACCGGCATAGGGGCTTAGCCCAGTGGGTTATGGCCCAAGTATCTTAATTAGGGGCTTAGCCCAATTATCTTATCGTATTAGGATCGTTTACTTAAGAGTCAAGTAAACCTCTCTATATAAGGAGAAGAGATGTATCAATCTAATCAAGCAAGAAGCAATCAATATTTGCTCGGCTTCCCTTAAAGAGCCGGAAGACCTAAACCCTAGCCGCCTCCTGCCTTCGCTGCCGCTGCTCCCGTCGCAAGGACGGCGCCATGCCGCCGGCTGCCGCGCACCAGCCCTCGCCCTCCCTCCCCCCTTTCCCCTACAACCTACGCCCTAGATCCGGTAGGGCCCTAGCTCCTACCAATTTGGTATCCAGAGACTCGGGCTCGATCATGTCTTCGTCAACGCCAACGTCGCCGCTGCCAATCATCACCACCGCACCGCTGACCACCGCCGGTTCCCCACCGCCGCCGGCCCCGGTCACCTCCGCTGCGCCGACAACCACCGTTTTCACGCCGGAAGAAGTCACCAGCATCTTGCGGGATCTCGTGACGGCCGTCCAGGGCATCCATCTGTACCTAGCCGGGCCGCCCGCACCTCCGCCGGCTGCGACTACCGCCGCCTACGGCCACCCCGCGCTGCTGTGGCCGTCCCAGGGCGCGCCTGCAATGGGCGGGCCACCGCTGCCGCCGTTCCAGGCGGGGCACCCCAGTGGGCCGCCTTCGCCGCTGCTGCACCTACCCTGGTACTCGGTACCCGCGGCGATCGCCAGGGCCCATCCGTCGTTCCAGCCGCCGCCCGCCCCAGTGCCGTCCTGGCCACAGTGGCCCGCGCCGATTCTCGCGGCGCCATCCGCGCCCGCCCCAGCGCCGCAGTGGCCGCACCGGCCCACGCTCGCCCCAGCCGCGCCGACCGCGCCGCCCGCGCCGGTCCAGCTTCCACCGCCGCCGCCCAGCTCCAGACTGGGCCAGTCCACACCAGGAGGCCTCCCGATCCAGTAGGTCCGGTTTCCGCCGTCACCGTCCCAGATCCCGGCCTGGCTAACCGAGACGTCGCCACCGCCAGTTTACACGGAGGCCGGGGACCCACCGGTACCCACGCTGCAGTCTGGGCCTCGTCCGGCTCCACGGGGGCCTATGACGGTCTCCCCACCGTTGACCGGGCGCCGTCATCATCACTGCTCCGCACCGCCGAGCCGGTCGGCCATGGCGCGCCGACCCAGACGCCACCACGGTTCGCCAAGATCGACTTCGTCACTTATGACGGGACGGAGGACCCGCTTAACTAGCTCAACCAGTGTGAGCAGTTTTTCCGTGGACAACGCACGCTCGCGTCGGAGCGCACTTGGCTGGCATCCTACCACCTCCGCGGTGTAGCCCAGACCTGGTACTACGCCCTCGAGCAGGACGAGGGCAGCATGCCCCCTTGGGAGCGCTTCCGCGAGCTCTGCCTCCTTCGTTTTGGGCCCTCGATCCGCGGGAGCCGCCTGGCGGAGTTAGGCCGCCTTCCCTTCACCTCCACGGTTCAGGACTTCGCCGACTGTTTCCAGGCCGTGGCATGCCACGCGTCAGGCGTGACGGCGCAGCAGCGGGCCGACCTCTTTGTCGGTGGACTTCCGGATCACATCCGCGTGGACATGGAGCTTCAGGGACCCCAGGATATCCAGACGGCCATGTACTACGCCCGCGCGTTCAAGCGCCGTGCGGTGGCCGTCCAGCAAGAGTCACTGTCCCGGGCCACTAGGTCGCTACCCTGGCCAGATCCCGCTCCGGGTCGGACTGTTCAGGCTTCCGCGGCACCCCTCGCCACGACCGCGGCGTGCCCGTTCCGCCGACTCACCTCGGCCAAGCTACTCGAGCGTCGCTGCCAAGGGTTGTGCTTCAACTGCGACGAGCCCTACACGTCTGGCCACGCCTGCCCGCGACTCTTCTACCTGGAGGTTGCAGACTACATTCCGGAGGACGCCGTCGCCGCCAACCTTGCCGCCCCAGCTGTCACGAAGGTGTTTAACGCTGGTTGATCATCTCGAGGAGTTCAGCAAGCGCTTCCCCACCTTACAGCTCGAGGACGAGCTGTTTGTGCAGGCGGGGAGAAGTGTTATGACCGGCATAGGGGCTTAGCCTAGTGGGTTATGGCCCAAGTATCTTAATTAGGGGCTTAGCCCAATTATCTTATCGTATTAGGATCGTTTGCTTAGGAGTCAAGTAAACCTCTCTATATAAGGAAAGGAGATGTATCAATCTAATCAAGCAAGAAGCAATCAATATTTGATCGGCTTCCCTTAGGGAGCCGGGAGACCTAAACCCTAGCCGCCTCCTGCCTTCGCTGCCGCTGCTCCCGTCGCAAGGACGGCGCCACGCCGCCGGCCGCCGCGCACCAGCCCTCGCCCTTTCCCCTCCTTCCCCTACAACCTACGCCCTAGATCTGGTAGGGCCCTAGCTCCTACCAGATTCAAACTTGAGAACACGAGAAGCAAATGATCAACAGCGTACCCAGATGGCAGTGTAAAACTGCCCAGACTTTAACAGGACAATCTGGTTACAAATTTTTCGAACATGTGTGTAGCAACACACCTCACCAGCACTAAAACGTCAAAACAGATCACAAGTAGCTGTAATCAAATTTGCCCATTTCATATTTCAACAAGTCCCCGATAACAAATTTTGCTGCTCACAAACGCCCAGAGCAAGCAAAACATAATACTATTACAAAAAAGGCAAGAGAACATAGCCGAAGCATTACAAACATGTCTAAGAAGTAAACATAAGCTGGAGTAACTGTGCTAAGCCATGTAAATCACCATATGTTTCCATTTTTCAGTTTGACAATTATTTGTGTTTGTGTTTTCTAAGGGATAACTATCACCAGAATCGGGTGACACTACTGCAGGGGGCTTCTAGTCAATCTTAACGGACGAGAAGAGGTAGTGGACGAAGTAGAACGAGAGCAAGAAGCCGATGGCGCCAGTTGACAGCATGATGGCAAATGCCATGATCAAGGAGTAGCCCAGGTAGAGCGTTGCGGAGACTGGCCCGCTCAGGCTCCTGAGGTCGAACACCAGGTAGTTGATGGAGTATAGGAAGACGAAGAACGCGACGGAGCCAGAAGCAAAGAAGGCTTTCCACCACCACTTCCAGTCCTCCACGCAAAGGTGCATGTAGGTCAGGACCAAAGAAACCTCACCACAGACTATGACCAGCAGGAAGAGGACGATGAACAGGAAGCCGAAGACATAGTAGAACCTCCCCAGCCAGATGCTAGAAAGGATGAAGAAGAGCTCAATGAAAAGGGTGCCAAAAGGCAATGTTCCTGCACCGAGCACAAGAAGCCATGAAGGGAACTTGCGCTCAGGGATCTCTCTTGGGATTTGGTTGGTACGGACAGGGAATTCTATGCTTGCAGCCCGTGTGCCTAGCAAGCCTCCAATAAGAGTGAGTGGCACGGAGATGCAGAACCACAGGGCCAAGAGGGTGAAGAAGAGTGAAATGGGTAAAGCTCCAGTGCTCTTCTTACCCCACAGGATGGAGTTCAGCACGGTCAAGATGATGAAAACAATGCCAGGGAAGAAGCAGGAGGTCAGCCAAGCGACAGATTTCCAGCCTTCTGTGGATTGTTTGATGGTCCTCCAGAGACGGACACCAACATATCCAGCAATAATTCCAAGGAAGAGGTAGAGGATGATCATTCCGGTCAAGAGCATTCCCCTGGAAGCAGGTGAGAGAAAACCCAGAGCAGCAAACACGATTGTAACGACTGCCATGCCGGTGATCTGGATACCATCAGCGACCATAACACACAGCAGCTTTGAGCAGCAGGGCTCCCTGAAGACATCACCAACAACAAGCTTCCATCCTGAAAGCTCTTCATTCATCTGAGCTTGCGCTTCTTTGTCCATCTCCTCATAACGCGTCAGATCCCTTCGGACAGTCCTCAAGAATATGACAAACACAATACCAGCCAAGAAGAAGACAACCATCATGGAGTTCATGATTGAGAACCAGTGCACCTTAGCACCGTCCATCTTCAGGTATGCATCCCACCTTGACGGCCACTTGATGTTGCTCTTGACATACTCAACCTCATAGGTAAATGTAATCTGCTCCTTTTCACGGATCACCTGAGATTTCTCGAGCTCCAACGGGCAGTTCACAGAGTCAACCTTCTCATACATCTTGAGCTTGGCCATGGCTGCAGGATCACGCTTCACACTGCAAGGAACAACCTCAAAACCAACAATCTGGAAGCCACTCTTGCGGTCAGACTCAACCATGGCAACACCATCCTCACTCGTGACCACAACATCACCTTGTGCCTGGTAGGGGTGGACCAAAACCCTGAACTTGAGATGGTTAATGATATAATCCTCGCTGCTACCCATCGGGTTGTACCCGACCGGGTACCCGGTCCACTGGATTGTCATCCCATTCTGCTCAGTGAACCTCATGACCGGCAGATTGTCGAGGATCATGTTGACCTGGTACAGATTCCGCGCCCGGTTCTTCAACAGCTCGGCCTGCTCTTTGGTGAGCGGGTCGGTGGTGCAAAGGTACAGCGACTCGTTGACGTTGACGTGGAAGTGGTACGGCGAGTTGTCGATCTGGTCACCCATGAGAACCTCGCCGAGGTTCTCGGCGCTCTTCTTGACACCTTCCGGGGGCTTGCAGTAGGGAAGGCTGTAGTAGCTGAAGGGCAGCTCGGTCTCGATGGACGTGAGCGAGTTGACCTTGGCCGCGATATCTTCACCGGCTTCGTAGGTGTGCATGAAAGTGCCCGGGAGGTAGAAGGCGTCGGCGATGGGGTGCAGGCTCAGGAGAATGACCAGCAGGGAAGCCGAGATCCACCGGACCGACGGCATCTTGGGCAGCATGACGGCACCAAATTCCTCTGACCAGTCAATCTAGAACTCCACCTGCAAGCAAATTGTAGAGAAGAAACACCGATCAATTCATTTCACAGAATCAACATCTTTTTTTTTCGTTGATATAATCACGAGGATATAGCAACAGAACACATAATTAAAGACGAACGCATTTGCATCGAACAGAGTACTACTCAGTTATATAATCGCCAACATGCATGCACGAAATCGAACACAGATGATCTACCAAGCAAGGACCAATACTCCTACACCCGGAGCTGCGGGCCTAACCAGCAACAGAGACACGTAATCGACCGATCCTCTGAAACCGAGAACGATAACCGCCATTCACCCGTAAGAACGAGCATGTTCACGCACGACCAGTCAACAATCCCCTGAAATCAACGACAATAACCAGCGGGGGAAAACGAACTATACCGACAGACAGACAGACAGCCCGACGAGGCGACACGGATCCAGCGCCGGAGGCAGAGGATCCAGATCCGGCCGCCCGGACGGACGAATTACGCAGGGAGGAAGAAGGAAATGGGGGAGCGGAGGAAGGCAGGGGCGCTCACCTCAGATCTGGATCGCGGGGCGAGGACGAGGAGGCGACCCGGGCGAGGTCAAAACATGGACGCTTCCGAGTTCCGACCCCGAGGCCACCCCTCTGGCTCTCTCTCTATCTCTCCGTCCGCCCTCGAGATCGAGGAGGAGAAGAGAAGAATACAGCAGGCAAGTAAACGCTCGGCCGGCAAAATCGAGGCGAGGCCCAGACGCGGCACAAACCCGCCAATCTTATACTGCTAGAGCCACGCGCCACTCGGCGCGGTTTTTGATTTGTTTTCTCTCGAATTCACCGCCCCGTGCCATTTGAATTTGGAGGATATTTGTAGTACTTTCGGGCGAAATTTGAACGTTTTCTAGGTGGGTAGGTCGGGGACCGGTTTGGTGCTCCAGGCCAGGCCCGGGGTTCGGTTCGAGGTGGGGCCCGCCGCTGGTTTGGTCTGCAGCAGTACGTGTGGCGATTTGGTCCCCGGTTTGACCCGGGTGGGGTGGGCAGGTTGGCGGGGAGCCTAACCGGGAGAGTGACATGTGGGCCAGGCAAGACGCCAAGCCAAACGGGGCTGTGCGGCATGTGCTCGTGTACAGTACAGTTGTGCTACTGCCCCCGTATCGGTCTCCCGTTTCAGATCTGGACCGTCGGTGGGGTTGGTACGGCTCTCTCCTTTCTCTTTAAAAAAAAAAAGTTTGGTACGGTTCTGAGTTCTGACTCTTGGAACTTGGAAGCTGCTGCAAGGCGCCAACGCGGACGAATACTCCTGCACGGTAGTAGATTCCGGAATACTGCTCCAGCAGCAGCTTCCACCCAGCAGCACGCAGGCAATCGCGGTGCCTGCGCCCTGCGGTAAAACCATTTCTTTTCAAAAATACAGGTGGCACGAAGACGAGAGGATTTGCCACTCCGAGCAATGTACCAGTGCATATGAGGTACCAGTGCATATGAGATTTGGCACTCCGTTTGTCTAGTCCGTACTACTCCCTCCTTTCTGGAGATTTCAATATGGACTACATACGGAATACAATAAGTGAATCTACACTATTCATATTGAAATCTTCAAAAAGATTTATATTTAGGAACGAAGGGAGTACTTGTGCAAATTTTGCGCATAATCCCGACTTCTGGGCTAACGAAGATGTGTATATAGATGATATGGTCAGTAATGGATGCCAAGTTACAGTGTTTGGAGAGATGATGAGTAGGAATGAGATGTCTCTCCCCAGTTGGGGTGAAAAGACATCAGATAAAGCTAAGGAAAAATGTATAAAGCAAAAAGGGGAAATGGGTTTTAGCAATACGCTTTCCCAAGCTTTCCTGCCTATAAATAGTGCGCCTCTCCTCTGCTTTGAGAGAGAGTACGATCCCCTTGAGGACTTAGGGTTTCCCCTTCCCCCGCCGCCGCTAGGTGAGAAGGAAGAGGGAGAGATGATGAACAGGGGGCCTGGTGGATATCGGGGAGGAGGAAGATTTAATAGAGGGGGGAGAGATAGTTTCCAGTATAGAAGAAAGGAAGAAGACCTAGATAGATTCAGAGAGATCTACCCCAACAATGATAGAGGAGGTGGAAGATTTGGGTACAGAGAAGAATCAAGAAAATCTGATCAGCAGGGGGAGGAAAAGAAGAGAGGGATGGCAGATCTGAGGTTGCCTGTGAGTTCCAAGGAAGAAAATGTGAAGAAGTTGCAAGAGGAACATATGACTAGAGATCTTAAGGGCAAAGATGATGTCGCGGCGCTGGCTCCCTCCTTTGATCTGATCCAACAGCAACAGTGGTTTGGGGCTTTGATGGCCCAGATGGCCCAACAAAAGATGGAAAGCTCATCTGGGGGAGGAAATGTTGTCCTCTCTAGTAGCAGTAGATGCGATATGCCTGATGAGACCAAAAAAGTGCTTGCTGGAGGGAAAGAATCCATGAAAAAAAGTAAAGCTGATATGGATATGGGAAATAAACAAGGGCAGAAAGGATGGATACAGAGCAACAGGTTTGGACAAAGAGAGAACATGGATCAGAACAATGCTGGGGGTAATTTCAGAATGTTGTGCAACAAGTGCAAAGACACCAGACATCTGACTAGAGACTGCAAGTTACCTAATTGCATCATCTGTGGCAAGAACTCTCATGTCACTGAGGAATGTGCATGGCTGAAGCAAATCAAACCTACCCCAAAGTTTATTGGATATGCTGCCAGAGGTCTAGGTGTGCTGCTGGTACAGAACTCAAAAGAGATAGTTAGTAGTGAACAGACTAATCCTATGGCCATTGTGAACATATCTTCAGGGGAGATCAATGAAACACAGTTCCTGGAGGGGTTCAATTATATGTTCAGCTGGAACTAGCAGTGGAGATGCAAAAAACATGGAGACACAGCTTACTTGATGAGATTCCCTAGCAAGAGCAGACTGGTAGAGCTCCACAAATTTGGAAACTTCAACTTGCTGGGGACCAATGCTGTGATCAATGTAGACAGTTGGACCTTTGACACTCAGGCTATTGGCAAATTACACACAGTGTGGGTACAGTTTGGGAAAATTCCTGAGTGCTTTAGGCATTTCTTTGGGATGTGTGAGGTGGCTGCTTTTGTTGGTCCTGTTTTAGAAATTGATATGACCACTATCCTGAAAGAAAAAATCAGGGCTAAAGTGGGAGTAAGAGACTATGAAAAAATCCCCCACCATACTGAGATTACTGACAAGGACCTGATGATCTACAGATCAATATAGAGTTGGAAGAGGTGGTTGAACAGGGTTGGTATGAAGAAAAAAGAAAGTTTGAGAACATGGATGCTGAGTCAGATAAAACAGCAATGGGAGGCCAACAAAATCAAAATTGGAGAAATGGGATCAGATGGATGTAAGGAAAATATCTCTCTAGGAAGTGTGGGGCTCAAACAGTTTGAGGAGATGCAGCAAAAAAATGAGGAGATATTGAAGATACAGAAAGGTTACCTCATGGAGGTGGGTTTGACGAAGAAAGTTGAGGCTGAGCTAGATAAGCTTTAAAAAAATTCCAAGAAATTGAGGAAATCAGATGCAGAAATGATGCCTGGAGAGCTGTGGAGGGAAAAAAAGAATGCTAATTGGAAAATAGAGAAGAAGAGTTTGCTAGAAATGATTCAAGGTCAACAAGATATGATTAACAAGTGCATGGAAAAAATTAATGCTTGGGAAGAAAAAGAGATCTATGGAGAAGACTTAGGTGAGAAAAATGAGCTTGAGACTGAAATTCCCCGTGACCACACACCTGAAGATGCATATGCAGAACCAGTGGATTATTCAGCCAGTCAAGATTCGGTGGAATCCCTAGGCTCAAAGTTAGGAATTCACAAAAAGGAAGAAGGAGACAAGGACGAAGCTAAAGATGGACCTACTAGAAGAAGTGATAGAAACCTGGATAAGAAGGATGCTAAAATAGAAGACCTGGCCAAGGAAAGGGCAGCTGAAAAAGACAATTATGGTAAGGATTCTACTCTATTTGATGAAAAAAATTCTTTATATGATATGGCAAGCAAAGTTGGGATTGATTTGGGGTGTGCATTAGATATGGTTGCACAAAATCTAGACCTGATTTCTAATATGGAACAGGCTAGAAGAGATATATATCTCCAAAATTCAATTAATAAAAACAGGGAGGAGAAAAAAGATGACTCTCCAAGTCTCATTGACATTGAAGATGTTGAGCTGGAAGATTTGTATTCAGAAGGAGATAACACTGAGGATGATATAGAAAAAGATCATTATGACAAATTAAAAAAGATTTTCTCCAGTAACAGAAAAATGACAGGTGGGATGCCGGCATTTGGTGCTGGGGAAAAATCCATCTTGAGTGGGGGGACCAAAGTGAGGAAAAACAAAAAGAAAAAAATGAGAGGCCTATTTTGGAATGTGAGAGGAATTGGGCAAGATATTAAAAGAAATTTTATTAGAGATACCATCCTGGAGAAACAACTGGATTTTGTTGGACTCCAGGAAACTATTAAAAGTGATTTTACAAAAAATGAGTTACACAACCTTGCCGGAGGAAGAAATTTCCTCCGGGAATGGATTGCCCCTAGAGGTAAATCTGGTGGAATCTTAGTAGGAATTAATAATGATTGTTTTAATGTGATACAAGTAGAAAAAGGAGTTTATTTTGTTAAAATTCATTTTTTTTGACAAAATAGCTAAATTTAGCTGGAATCTAGTTACAGTTTATGGTGATGCTCAAAAAGATGGGAAAGCAACCTTCTTGGCTGAACTCTCTAGATTCTATCAAGATAATCCACAGCCTTGTGTGATTGGGGGTGACTTTAATCTTATCAAGAACAGTTCAGAAAAGAACAAACCTGGAGGACTAGATCATTTTAGCTTTGTCTTTAATGCAATTATTGAACATGCTGGGCTCAGAGACCTTCCTTTGAATGGGAGGAAGTACACTTGGGCAAATAATTTGCCTGAGCCCACATATGAGAAACTTGACAGAATTTTAATCTACCCTGATTGAGAGGACAAATACCCCCTAGCCATGGTGAATGCCATGGAAAGGGAAATATCTGACCACACCCCCTTGTTGTTAGACACTGGAAATCACAAAAAAAAGCCAGCCCATTTTCAGATTCGAAAATGCCTGGATGCTCATGGAGGGGTTTAAGGAATTTGTGGGAAAAAATTGGAATATTAAATGTAAAGGCTCTAGCTTAGACATTTGGCAAACAAAAATGAGAAACATTAGACAGAAGATTAGAGGATGGATTATCAATCAAATGCTGCTTACAGAAAGAGGAAAAAAGAACTACTGGAGTTATTAGATGAGATAGATAAAAAAGCTGAGACTAATGGTCTTAGTGCACAAGATAGAGAGATTCAAAAAAATTGGAGGAAAGAACTAAAGGACATCTTTAAGATGGAGGAAATTAAATGGTTGCAAAGATATAAAGATAGAGAGATAAAGGAGGGAGATTCTAATACTAGGTACTACCATGCCAAAGTTAATGGCAGAAGAAGGAAAAATAGGATAACTACTCTAGAACATGAGGGGGAGCCCATTGAGGGAGATGCCAAACTCATGGAACATATAACCAATTATTACAAAAACCTATTTGGTCAAGCTGATAAGTCCAACATTAACTTGGACACCAAAACCCTGAGGTTATCTCCCCACAGGAAGAATCTGATTTGATTAAACCTTTTAGTTTGGAAGAAATCAGAGATGTGGTTTTTAATATGGAGAAAAACAAAAGTCCAGGTCTGGATTTGCTGTAGATTTTTACCAACATTTTTGGGAGTTACTAAAACAGACTTAAAAGCTATCTTAGATGATTTTCATAGTGGCAAAGTTGACTTGGCCAGATTGAATTATGGGATTATCACCCTAGTCCCAAAGGTTAAAGGTGCTAGACAAATTCAAAAGTTTAGGCCAATTTGCCTCTTGAATGTCAGTTTCAAGATTATCACTAAAGTGCTAATGAACAGATTGAGCAAGGTAGTTAACCTAATTATTTCTCCAATTCAAACTGCCTTTGTGAAAGGTAGATATATTATGGAGGGTGTTGTGATACTACATGAGGCTCTTAATTCTATTCACACTAAAAAACAAAGTGCTATGCTGTTCAAAGTTGATTTTGAAAAAGCATATGACAAAATCAAATGGCTTTTGTCTATAAGATGCTTAAATTGAAAAAATTCCCTGATAAATGGTGTGACTGGGTGATGCACACTATGAGGGGGGGGGCATGTTGGAGTCAAGGTGAATGATGACATAGGTCCTTATTTCAAAACCTTTAAGGGGCTTAGACAGGGTGATTATTTATCTCCCCTACTTTTTGATCTTGCAGTTGATGCCCTTGCCATTATTTTAGACAAAGCTAGAACGGAAGGGTTTGTGAAAGGGGTACTCACTAATTGCCATGAAAATGGGGTCAATATGCTGCAATATGCGGATGACACTATTTTTCTTGATTCAAGATGATGAAAATTCTGCTAGGAATCTGAAATTTATCCTAACTGCTTTTGAACAGATGTTTGGACCGACAATAAATTTCCATAAAAGTGAAATATTCTTGTTTTGGGAGGCTAAAGAGAGAAAAGATTTGTATCAGGAAATTTTCACCTGCATTCTGGGGGAGACGCCCTGAAATATCTTGGCTTACCCGTGTCCAATAAAAGAATCGGAAATAAAATGTGGAAGAATGTAACTGAAAAAATGATAAAAGATGTGCCTGTTGGCAGGGTAGACTACTAAATATTGCATGTAGAGTCACTTTGGTGCAGTCCTGCTTATCCAATATTCCTATATACATGATGTCCTTTTATCTTTTACCAGCTGGAGTTAGGAAAAAAGTAGACTTTTATAGAGCCAGGATGGTGTGGCAATCAGAAGAAGATAAGAGGAAGTACCACCTGGTGAATTGGAAAACTTGCTGTCTTCCAAAACAGCAAGGGGGTATGGGGATTACCAACATTGAAATGTTTAACATTGCTTTATTAGCTAAGTGGCTATGGAAATAGAGAACGATGAGGGATTTTGGCAGGGGATCATCAAAGAAAAATATGTTGGGGACAAATGTCTCTCTGGAATCAAACACAAAAGTGGGGATTCCCAGTTTTGGTCTAACATCTTGAAAGTTAGGAAATACTTCGACCCACATATTAAGAAAAAATTGGGGGATGGAAAAAATACCAGGTTTTGGGAAGATTGGTGGGTAGGGGATAAACCTCTTAAAGAGGCCTACCCTTCTCTGTTCTTCATTAGTAATGATCATGGGATAACAGTTAGAGATGCTATTGATAAAGGATGGAGTGGTTTTACTTTCAGGAGATCACTTTATGGAGATGCTGAGCAACTTTGGAATAGCATGAGAGTGAGATGTGAGGAAGTTCTGATGCATGGGGGAAGAGATAAACCTTTGTGGATGCTGACCACTGACAGAAAATTTTCTGTCAAGTCTCTATACAAATATTTGATCAAGACTGATGTGGGGTTTCCTAGAAATTTTTTGTGGAAAATTAAAGTTCCTGCTAAAATTAGATTCTTCCTATGGCTTATGGCTAGAAAAAGTATACTTACTAGAGATAACTTGTTAAGAAGGGGCTGGAAAGGAGATAAACATTGCGTGTTCTGTGGCAAGGATGAAAAAAATTGATCACTTGTTTTTCTCTTGCTCGGTAGCCAGAATTATCTGGGCATTAGTAAGATGTGCGTTTGATTTAAAATGTACTCCTAGAGACCTTAATGATTGTCTTGAAAACTGGCTAAATTTTTTCCAGAAAGATAGCAAGAAGCTTATATTGGTTGGCGTCTCAGCGCTGTTATGGGCAATTTGGAGATGCACAAATGATATTGTATTTGATAAAAAAAAGATTTCTGACCCAATGGGAATTGTGAAAATGTTGTGTGGATGAATTTCTGACTGGGCTATTTTGCAGAAAAGGGACCCAGAGGAAAAACATGTTGATGCTGGGAGCAAAACTCATCGTGCAAGTAGCAAATGATGTCTACAAGGCTGTGCAAGGGTGGCGTTTCGGAGTTCTTCGAATTCATCAGTGACAAGAATGAAGATCTTCTTTTGGTGTTCCGGCGAAGTGAAGTGGAAAAATTGCGCATGCGTTTCATCCTTTGTGGCCGATTCATTTCCTTCTGTAGTTCCTGCTTGGCCTAGTTTCACTTTGTGACTCCTTCTGGCATGTAATAGGGCTAGTTTAATTTGTGCGGGTTAAAAACTTATCGGATGTTTGTTTGCTGGTTTCTTTAATGAAAATCGGAGGGGAAACCCTCTTTTGCTCGAAAAAAAACTTGTGAGGCTCTAGGACCCTTCCAGTCACGATTTTTCGGTGAGACGTTGAGTGACAGATCCCCCCGTTTGTAAAATGTTTTTACGTAGTATAAACAAGACGACAACCACCCAACAGAAATGTGGGATCGATGATGAACAACCTAAAACCTGTATATAGAACTCAGATGCGCTCCTCCGATGGCCCGTCCAGCCGCGCAGATGCGATCTCCGACCTGCCGTCGTGATGGCTTGCTTGCTTGCCACTCACACACCCTTTCCCGAGCCAAAAATATAAGTACAGATTTAAAAACGGTTCACGATCCCAGTAGCACGTCCCAACCTCGCGCGGGGTGCTACTTTCTTCGCGTCGACCACCTGCCGCTCATCAATAAATCCCCTGCATTTCTTAGCGGACAATCATCGTCGTGCTCGTGCGTACATGTCTGGTGGAGAAAAGGGTCGCTCGGGTTGGTGTGAAGAAGCCGCGACATCAACCGACGAACGAACCGACGACGATCCACCGATGAAAATGAAGCCTCGATTAGAAAAACACAAGAGGAGGGTGAGCCGCGCTGCACGAAAAGGGACACGTTGCCTTCAGGAAGAAAAAGGGGCAGGTTCCTTGGAGAGAACACTACCTATAGTCACACTTGTCAGAGAGACCAACAAAGCTATGCATCGAACGCAAAATGTACGCGTCCACATGCCGAATTTTGCCATGTATTTCCTCCGTCCCGAATTATTTGTCACGGAAATGGATGTATTTAGAATTAGGGCGTAGGATTTTTAGTAACCATGACCTTCCTTCTGCTCCTCAACTCTGAAGCTGCAGGGGAAGCGTAACTCTTGTACTACAGGAGGCGGGACTGGAGAAGGAAGATGGACGTGTGGAACTGAATTTTATACCTGCACGCATCGGCGTCAGGTTTCTGGTGCATTTTAGTTCAGTTTGTTCTGATGGTTGTGACTGAGAGGAACAGCACAACGTCAAAGGGGGAAAGAATTCGGTGCAGCAGCAACACAAACAGCAACGAATGCGACCTCCTTCCAGACAAAAACAAGGCAAAAGTTCATTACATCAACACCACCGGCCGCTGAAGAAAGCAGAGCACCTTCCAGGTGAACTGAAGTTTCAACTGCTATAGGTACGGAAAGTGGTAAATGGCGAGCGACCAATGACGAAACGCGTGAGGTTGCCTAAGGATCCTGGATGATGTGTTCGAAATCTCCTTGGAGCCACCCAACCATATACTCCCTCTATCTCAAAATGTAAAGACATTTTTTTTACAGCACCTCGCATGTTCTTTTTGTAAGGCAAAATGAGATAGATCCACCATTTCACTGTCACGGGTAAGCACAAATGGTTTACTAGTACTACTGTTAGACTATTATTACTAGTAACCAACAAAGATTGCACTGAGATGCTCTAGATTCAAGCAAATAACTAGGCTCAGATTTCATTAATGCGGTACTGGGTAGTGTTCTCAGAACTATCTTTGAACATTATGCAACAGCGAAAAGGGAAAGGAAAACAAAAGGCAAAGAAAAAAAAAAACAGGGCGATATGGGCATAGAAGTTATGGTGCGATATGCGAAAGCATCAAGTGAACTCAGAATAATGGAACTGTCTCTTACAGATTTCAGAATCAACTTTAACTCAAGTAAAGTAGCTGGACAGAGGAGCAAACCTAATGAAAGCTGGAGTAACTAGAAATGCAGTTGAATGGTCGCCATAGATAACCACATGCCACTGTCAGTCAACAAGGAATAATAACACAAAGCACTTCACTTATGAATTACCATGCCTAATTAGGAAAGGCTGAATTATGACATACAGAATCTTGGGCAGATACGCAAGTCAGAAAAGCACAAACTAGCGTCCATTACACTGCATAGATAAAATAAATCTCCAGTGACAAACCTATCTTGGAAAAGAAAAAAAATGGAACCAACAGTTGCACAAGGCACAATAACACGGCAAAATTCAAGATTTTTAAGAGCGCATTTGCATCAACAAATGTTGCAGCAAAGAGAAGAGAAAAATATTACAGGCTTAAAATCACATCTACTAGAACATACCAGATGTATCGTAGTACAACAGTATCAAGACTCTCAGTAATATGCTACATTAAGAATGGCACAACCGTGTAGATGGCCTTCCGATGCCAGATCAAAGCACTGTGTACAGTCCTTGACTCCTTGGAGATTTGCCTTCAATCAATCTTGACGTTCGAGAAAAGGTAGTGAACAAAAGAGAATGATGTCAGGAACCCAACAGTCCCAGTAGCTAGCATAATGGCAAGAGAGACAATGAAAGCGTATCCAATATAGAGCGTAGCAGAAACTGGCCCACTCAAGCTTCTGAGATCAAACACCAGGTAGTTGATAGAGTAGAGGAACACATAAAATGCCACTGCTCCAGAGGCAAAGAAAGCTTTCCACCACCACCTCCAGTCCTCAGCACAGAGATGCATGTACGTGAGAACAACAGATACCTCAGCGCATACCACAACCAACAGAAGGAGCACAACAAGGAGGAACCCAAACACATAATAGAACCTTCCGAGCCAGATGCTTGAGAGAATGAAGAAGAGCTCAATGAAGAGTGTTCCGAAAGGTAGAGTTCCAGCACCAAATATGAGGAGCCATGAGTAATTCTTTGAAGGGATTTCTCTTGGTATTTGATTGGTTCGAACGGGGAATTCAATTGGCTCAGCCCTTGTTCCAAGGAAACCACCTAGAAGGGTAAGTGGCACAGAGATACAGAACCACAAGGAGAGAAGAGTGAAGAAAAGTGAAATGGGAAGGGCTCCAGTACTATTTCTTGACCACAGCATGAAGTTCAATACAGTGAGGACAATGAAGACAATGCCAGGGAAGAAACAGGCAGTTGACCAGGAGACAGACCTCCATCCCTCAGAAGTTCCTTTTACAGTCCTCCAGAGCCTAACAGCAGCATATCCGGCCAAAATTCCAAGTAGCATATAAAGGAATATCATCCCTGTCAACAGCATTCCTCTAGACGCAGGAGACATGAATCCAAAGGTGGCAAAGAAAATGGTGACAATCGCCATACCCAGAATTTGAACCCCGTCGCCAATCATAACACAAAACAGCTTTGATGAGGTTGGCTCTCTGAAAACATCTCCAACAACCAGCTTCCACCCAGAGAGCTCCTCATTCATCTGAGCTTGGGACTCCTTATCCAGCTCCTCATATCTAGTCAAGTCCCTCCTCACTGTCCGCAATAATATGACAAAAACAATGCCAGCCAAGAACAGTATCACCATCAACGAGTTCATAATTGAGAACCAGTGAATTTTCGCACCCTCCATCTTCAGGTATGCATCCCACCGTGATGGCCATCTGATGTCACTGTTTACAAATTCAACCTCATATGTAAAGGTAATCTGCTCCTTCTCCCTGATCATTTGAGATTTCTCCAACTCCACAGGGCAGCTCACAGAATCAACCTTTTCATACATCGTAAGCTTCGACATGGCTTCAGGATCACGCTTCACACTGCATGGGACAACCTCAAATCCCACTATCTCATACCCAGACTTGGCATCAGTGTCAGTGTCAGTGTCAGTGTCTGAGATCACTTCCATTCCTTCCCCAGTTCCAACGACCCTCACTTTACCTCCTTCATACTTATGGACCAAGACTTTAAATTTCAGGTGATTAATGATGTAGACGTCGGAGGTACCTTCTGGGGTATAACCAACTGGATAGCCTGTCCACTGAATGGTCATTCCATTCTGCTCGGTAAACCTCCTCACAGGAAGATTGTCAAGAATCATGTTCACCTGGTAGAGGTCCTGGCTTCGCTGCTTGAGGAGCTTCACATCATCCTCATCAAGTGGGCTCGTGGTACACAGGTAGAGCGATTCATTGACATTGACACGGAAACGGTAAGGGGAATTATCAATCTGGTCACCCATAAGGAGCTCCCCCAGATTTTCAGCACTCTTCTTTATCCCACCCTTAGGACGGCAGTATGGGAGGCTGTAGTAGCTGAAAGGCAGTTCTGTCTCGATGGATGTGAGCGAGTTCACCTTTGCTCCTATCTCCTCGCCTTGCCGGTACGTGTGCATGTAACTACCTGGCAAGTAGAACGCCTCACAAGCAGGAGCCATCACAAGAGACACCACTAGCAAAGCAGAGAATATCCAGCCCTTGGCCATGATTGCCAGTTCCCAGCAACCTCTGCCTAACACCTGAAACCAAAAGGAAGAACATCAACAGTCAGTTCCTCTAACTATAGCCTATAGGTCATATGCCAAGCAAATACATCAGCACCAAATAAACATAAGACTACCAAAAAAGGCTATTGCCCCGCTTTATCGATAAATAAAGCAAACGACCACACACAACCAAGTTCATCCGAGCACGGAAGTTCAACAGCAAAGAAAGGTTCAAACAGGGTAAAAAAAACAAAGGCCATGCTGGGGCAACAGCACAAAACACGCCCAGGATAAGCTAAGCCACAAGGAGGATCAAAGAGTAAAATAAGACTGGCAGCAAGGTCCTTGTAGCTCCTCATCAAGGTGCCGTTGGCAGGCCAATCACGGAGCTTGCTGAGGGGCTTCCATTGATCACAAGACTACAATATGGCTAGTTGATAACTTGATATTTCTCTGTAAGCAGAATAACATACACCTACTTCAGAATGAAAGAATGTCTGGCCAAAGGTGTTAGATGAAATAATAAAACCAATTCATAGTCGTTCTTTTACCATCCATCATGAAACAATAATCAAACAGACAACAAACATATTTGGGGAAATTTCTGCCAGAGAGAATAGAAATAAAATGCCCATGCCCCAGGGAGATGCTCGCTAACAAAACCTCGGGGAACTAGGAAAAGGCGGCATCCATCAGCAGTAACGGCGCATCTTGCATTGCGCCAATCAGGCATGCCAAATGCAAAGGCTAAATCTAACGTGCGCGAGTTAGAAGCATGGATGGCTAAGTACGTGCCACCTAGATCAGCAAACGAGTTCTTATAAGAAACTAAATCAGCGACAAATCTTGAAGAGTGGCACTGGAGCTGCTTCCAGCGTCGCTCAAACATTTGCTCGGCTCGACCCTAGAATCGAAAACCACTCCCGAATCGCGGTACGGGAGCGCCTCGGGCGAGCAGATCTGCGCCGCCGCCACCATGCGAGCGGGTAAACAGGAACGGCGTAGGCACGAACCCGCGAGCTAAGGCCGTCCCAGATCTAGGAGAAGCAGGCGCCGGCGCGCAAACTGAAACGGGGAGGAGAAGGAGGGGAGGGGTCGATCGGTCCGAACCTGGCACCGGAGATTGAGGCGACGGTGGGAGGAGATGCTCGTCGGCGTGAGCGGCACAATTTGCAGCAGCGAACCAACTGCTCAGTCCAGAGTCCAGACCTCCCCTCCCGGAAGAAAAAGGTGAGCGATTTTACTGTCACCCGATGGGCTAATTTGGGCTCAAGTCTATACGTAGGTTGGGCTGGGCTTGGCTTGGTAAAGGAAGATGGGTCAAGATCTTTACGGGGTTGTTTTCGTTGTGGACATGGGCTCCGGTGATCGCCAGATCCAACATACCACCCTAGTGATGCCTCCAAAAAAAAACCTAGTGATAGTACTTAACGCCTACCCAGGAGGCACAAATCCCCTCTAGTTAGGGTTTCTCTCTCTCCTCTCGGCGGCGTCGGTGACTCCGCCATAGAGACTTGATCTCCCCTCCCCTCTTTCTTCCCGTCGGCGACTGCCGGGGCCCGTGGGGCCTCGCGAGCAGGGTGGGGGTCGAGGACTGCTAGGGATCATACCGCCCGCGGATCTCAAACCTCTCGGGCAAGGGACAATGGAAGATAATGCGTCGGGATCGGGGCATGTTGTCTCTGATCTAGAGGCGATGATGGAGGAACTTGGGCTGACAGAGGATAATCTGCAAGATGTTGTGATTGAGGATGATGAACTAGCGGCGGAGGCGACCCGCTGGATGGCAATCGCTAGGGTTCATACTGAGAAACCCTACAGCCAATACTGGTTCTTCAGAAACATGAAGACCGCGTGGGACTTGGCGAAGGAGGTTAAGATCCGGCCCCTGGAAGAAAACCTCTACACGATGCAATTCGGCTGCCTTGGCGACTGGGAGTGTGTAATGGAGGAGGGACCATGGCAGTTCAAAGGGAAAGCAGTGGTTCTTGCGCCCTACGGCGGCTTCACCAAGCCGTCAATAATAGAGTTGAAAAAGATTGACATATGGATGCAGATCCATGATTTACCGGACGGTTTCTTCCCCAAAATCAAAGCCCTATCCTCTACGGTAGGAGAGTTTATTTATGCTAAACCAAAATCACATGACTTCGAAGGAAACTTTTCTCGGGTCCGTCTGAGGATTGATGTCACAAAGCCCCTCAAGAACGCTATGTCGCTGGTGATCAGGAAAAAAGATGCACTTGAAAGGGTGATCTTCAGGGTGAAATACGAGCATCTCCCTGATTGGTGTGCAATTTGTGGATACCTCGGCCATCTGTTTAAAGAGTGTGGCGATGGAGTTCACGCCCTAAAGGCTCTAGTCTTCAAAGATCTTAGAGCAACTTCGTTCAGAGGGCCAGGCAGAGGCCCCGGCAAAGGCAGAGGATCTGGCGATGCCAGCGGCGCAAGAGGTGGTTGTGGCAGAGGCCGGTCGGGGCGAGGTCGTGGACGTGGGTTCACCGGGCAGAACTCTACAGAAAGCACTGCAGAAACTGAGGAAGAGAATGGCCAGGACACTGCGATGCATGAGGCAGATAAGAACAGGAAGAGGGGAGCAGTGGAAGCTAGCCCATCTGCTCTGGCGACACCAGGGGCTGCCACAAACGTTGCAAGCCAGCTGCTTCTGTTGCCATCAACATCCATCCCAACAGATGTCCCTCGCAGTCCACCACCAAAACAGGAACCGAAGAGGAACAAAACAACCTCGACGTTTGACAAAAACAACGGGAAGACTCCGGCTGCACCCAAAAACTCTGATGCACGTTTAGCGGGCCCCCTAGTGGGGTCGCGCCCAGCGCAATGAGTCTTCTTTGTTGGAATTGTCGTGGGGCTGGCAAACCTGCGACAGTTCGAGAGCTTCGTGATCTCACGAGGCAGTTTGCCCCCTCTGTACTATGCATTTTAGAAACCCAAATAGAGGGGTCTAGAGTTGAGAATATGGCTGACAACTTAGGTTTCAGCCAGAGTTTTGCTGTAAACAATTCTGGTAGAAGTGGAGGTCTTGGAATTTTTTGGAATGATGAAATAAATGTTGAGGTTGTCGGTTACTCAGAGTACCACATTGACGTTTTAATTGACAGGCTTATGGAGACCCAGATCAGAGTGACGTTTGTGTATGGAGAGGCCCAAGTGCCAGAGAGATACAAAACATGGAATTTGCTAAAAAGCATAGTGGGATCCTAAATACTGCCTTGGGTCGTGCTAGAGGATTTCAATGAGGTTTTGCATGGCCATGAACATGATGGAGTGGGTCCTCGCAGCCAAGCTCAAATGGATGGATTCAGAGATGTTGTTGATACTTGTGCTCTAACAGATATAGGCTATGTGGGAACAAGCTGGACTTTTGAGAAAAAAGTTGCAGGAGGATCATATACTAGGGTCAGGATGGACAGGTGCTTGGTTAATCCAGCATGGGCTCTAAATTATCCATCTTCAGTCTTGGAACACAAAACAGCGGCCAGCTCCGACCACGTCCCAATCTTACTACATATTCGTGAAGTGCTTGCATGCAGACTGGGTCCCAGGCCTTTTAAGTATGAATTAATGTGGGAGAGGGAGCAGTCACTTTTTGACGTGGTTGGCACCGGTTGGAACAGCAGGCCTGCTGCCTCGGTGGCCGAACTACACGGAAAGCTAGGCGCGTTGGCGAGTGATTTGTTTGCTTGGGATCGGAGCGAATTTGGCAGCGTTCGGGGGGAGATAAAGCGACTAAAAAATGATCTAGAGAGACTTCGCGCAGTTCCAGGCAGATTGGGACCAACTCATGAGGAAATTAAGGTTTGTGACAGGCTTGTCGAACTCTTCCACCGAGAAGAGATTCTCTGGCGCCAGAGAGCGAGGTTGGATTGGCTGATAGACGGGGACAAAAATACTTTCTTTTTTCCCCTGAGGGCGAGTAGACGACGAAGGAAAAATCAAGTAAAAACATTGCAAATGCCGGACGACCAAGTCATGGAAGATATAGAGGAGATGGAGGCTCATGCTACCACTACAAAAAAAAGACATTTTGGGCCGAACGAATTTTTTTTCTGTCATGCTTATGACACTTCTATGATGATAATTGTGACAAAACCCGGTATCATCATAGATGTGGTGGGCTCCTACTTCTATGGCAAAAAATCATGACAGAAAATGGGCTTTTCGTCCTGGGCGGGCCGGAGACGCAGCTGCATGACATTCTTTGGGCCGTACATGACGGAAAAAACCGTGGTAGAAGCGAGGGCGAGGAAAATATCGAGGAGTTCCCGGTTACGTTGGGTGGTCGGGAGCCGAGCGATGCGCGTTTCTCTCGTACACGTACGCGTGTGTGTGCGAGGCGTTGCGCTCTAACTGAACCCGAGCGAGGCGTTGGGCTCTAACTGAACCCGAACGATTGCACTAGCTACGTTGCTGAACCCCGATCGATCCCTTGCTGTTAACTGAACCCGAGTGATTCCGTTGCTACTGCTGCTAACTGAAGCCGATCGAACACTGATGCCTCCTTCCCTTGATGAACAGTGAGCGTTGTTTGGGGGGGGGGGTGGATGAACAGTTCCTGGTGGGGGTTGGATGAACAGGACCCCGTGGTAGTAGAGGCCGTTGCCGCTAGATGAACAGGACCCCGATCGATCGAGCCCGTGGATGAACAGGACCCCGTAGAGGGCTGGTTGAACAGTAGCCAGTGGAGGGCTGGTTGAACAGTAGCCGGTGGAGTGCTGGATGAACAGTAGCCCGTGGAGGGGTGGTTGAACAGGACCCCGTGGAGAGGGCTGGTTGTACAGTAGCCGGTGGAGGAGCGCGCGGTGGAGGCTGGATGAACAGGAGCCCGTGGATGAACAGTCGCAGGTGGAGGCTGGAGGAGGTCGACGGTGGATGAACAGTAGCCCGTGGAGGCTAGAGGAGGTCGACGGTGGAGACAAACAGTATCCCATGGAGTCCCGTTTTGCGGTACGTCACACCCCTCCCGATGAACAGGACCCCGTTTCGACTGTAGCGCTCCAACACAAGTTCGTTTCCTCCGTTTTGCGGTACGCCACACCCCTCCCGATCAACAGGACCCCGTTTCGATCGTAGGAGGCCCAAGAGAAGTCCGTTTCCTCCGTTTTGCGGTACGCCAGACCCCTCCCGATGAACAGGATCCCATTTCGACCGTGGTCGGTCGAACACAAGGCCGTTTCCTCCGTTCTGCGGTACGCCAGGCCTCGTTTCCATCGGCTGTTCCATCCAAGCCGGTTGGCTCCTGATGAACAGCACGTGTTTCGTTGCCTCCCGATGAACATGATGCATTTTGTTGCCTCCTCATGAACACGACGACGACGCAGTTTCTCCGTTCCAACCCAGCCATGTACACGAGACTTGGCCGTACGTATGCGCGAGTAGGCGTTCGAGACCCCGCCAGTATGTACGTACGTGGCCGTATTTACTTTCTTGCACCCTGGCCGCTGTACGTACGTGTACATGCTATGTGCGCGCCTCTACTACGACACGTGCCCTTCCTTACACGGCCACGGTTCATCGCTGCAGCCTGCAGACAGACCGATCGACCAGTATGTACGTACACGTTCGCGACCAGAATGACAACGTTACGTACGCTTCGACCAGGTGGGTCCCGACTGTCAGGCACTTCCTTGCGTGCAAGATGTAGCTGGTGGGTCCCAGCAGTCAGGGGGCGAATCATTTTTTTTGCCCATAATATGGACGCACTTCCTTGCGTGCGAAGATGTAGCTGGTGGGTCCCAACAGTCAGGGGGGAAATATTTTTTTGCGAAATACGGTGGCCCGTCCGGTGGGTCTCTGCTGTCAGGTGGAGGAATCATTATTTTCCGCGTAATAAGGAGGCACTTCCTTGCTGCGGCCGTGGACCCAGCTGTCAGCCTCTCCACGTATAGTACTCTTCCGATGGAAGTCGTTCCTTGACCACGTTGACCACGCCGCGCTGAGAGCACCAGGGCGGTGGACGACGGCGAGGCCTAGGAAGGGGACGACGCGGAGCCGGAGAAGACGTAGCAGTGGTTGCCCACGCAGAGAGGAGTACGAGGGTTCACTGGTTCGGCTGCGGTGTGAGGCTGCCGTCGCCGCAGAATAACATGGGGTGTGGGTGAGTAGAGGGATGGCCTGGCCAGCGGTGGGAGTAGTAGGGAGCGGTGAGGCCTCCGCGGCATCACAGCTGGCCACGGGAGGCAAGAGCACGCGGCACGACCGGCGCTGGTTTGGGCGGCTAGAGCAAGAAGACTAGAGGTTGAAGAAGCACTACGGCCGTTGGATGGACATCGTATGGTCACTAGAGCTAGAATCGTTAATATTGAGTAAGTTGACAAAGCCCTCCATCCCCGTCAACTTAGTGGGCCCACAAGTCAGCATCCCACTATGCTGGGTCCCAGCTAGCAGGGGGAGTATTCATTTTTTTGTGTAACAAGGAGGCACTTCCTTGCGTGCGAAGATATAGCTGGTGGGTCTGACCTGTCAGCGGGGGGAACGTTTTTTTCACAAAATACAGAGGCCCTTCCGGTGGGTCCCAGATGTCAGGTGGAGGAATCATTATTTTGAGCGTAATAAGGAGGCATTTCCTTGTGTGCAGCCGTGGACCCAGCTGTCAGCCTCTCCACGTACAGTCCACGTCCGATGGATGTCGTTCATTGACCACATTGACCACGCCGCGCCGAGAGCACCAGGGCGGTGGACGGCGGCGAGGCCTAGGAAGGGAACAACACGGAGCCGGGGAAGACTTGGCAGTGGTTGCCCACGCGGTGGGGAGTACGAGGGTTTACTGGTCCGGCTGCCGTCGCCGGAAAATAACAGGAGGTGTGGGTGAGTAGAGGAATGGCCTGGCCAGCAATGGAGTAGGGTGGGGCGGTGCGGCATGTGCGGCAGCACAGCCGGCCACGGGAGGCGGGAGCAGGCAGTCCCACCGACGCTGGTTTGGGTGGCTGGAGCAAGAAGATCAGATATTGAAGAAGCAGCACGGCCGTTCGATTAACATCCAACGGTCACTACTGCTAGAATCATTTGTGGACTAAGTTAACAAAGCCTTTCGTACACGTCAACCTAGTAGACCCACAAGTCAGCCTCCAAATCTGTCCCAAACAGCATATAGCCCAAAATTTCTAGCCAGATTCAAATTAATTTAAAAACTAAACATACCTTAATTTAAATACAATGAAATTTTACCCTCACAAAAGAAATGAAATTTAAAATAGCAAAATCCGAAAGAAAAAAGTATTTTGGAACTAATTGCCTGTTTGCTGTATTTTTTCATTTTACAGCCCATTTATTATTACTTATAGCCCATTTCTTATTACTTAGCCCATTTTTTGGGCAAAATGCATCCCTCCTCGTCTTGAAAGATTTCCGGCCCAGCAGGGCGTAGAAAAGCAAGTAGGCCTACGTTGGTTATTCTGTAAAAAAAAAGTTGGGCTAGCCATTTTCAGAAAGGAAAAAAATAAACTGGGCTGGTCATGTGCTAAACATATGAAATAAAAGCCTGGGCTAGATGGGCCACAACTCCCGCACAACCCAGTTGATACCCTTCTCCGCCCCGAAAAAACAAAATTACTGCGCGCTGCTGGGTCCCTACTGTCATCCTCACCATGCACAATCATCTCCTTATTCCTCTCAGTTGTTGACCATGTTGACAACACCGGAGGGCGGCGCCGCGGCGAGCGAACCAAGGCGGAGGACGATGGTGAGGCCTCAGACGGGAACGAATAGGAGCCGGGGAAGATGCGCAGAGTTTTAGGGTGCGATGTGGCCACGATGCGTGTGCGGCAGCACAACCAGCCGTGGGAGGTGGGAGCAGGCGGTCTCACCGGCGCTGGTTTGGCTTTGGCGGCTGGAGGAAGAAGAGACTGAAGAAACACAACAGACGTTGAATGTCAATCCAACGGTCAAGGTTGGCACAATCGTTTGTTGACTAAGCCGACACCAAGTAGCATACTTTTTTATATATAGGAAGAAAAGAAAAACTGGGCTCGTTCGCCTGATAACATTCCCGAAACTGCGACCGTTCGATCTTGCGTCGCAACTAAAACTGTGAGGAAAATGCGTTCGTCTGTCGTCCTCCTCCCAGGGAACATTAGCCACATAAGTGACTAGCACCCTTTGTTTTCAACCAAGAGGCCTTGGGTTCGAGTCCCAGGAACTCTCAATTTTGTCCTCCTTCCTTCCTCCCAAAAAAAGAAACAAAATCAAAGACTTGAGAAGGCATACAGAACAAGCTAGTGTACCAGTAAAGAGACGTTGCTGAGTTTTAGAAAAAAGAGAGACGTGCTCCTGTAGCTGGTTCGAATCCAAACCTAGACTATGACTATATATGGTGCTATGCTACTCTGCAAGTAATGAAACTGACATATCCAACATTCGCTTCTCCTCTTCTCTACTTACTCTGCCTAGCATCAGAAGCTCTGGCCGCAGCAACCATGTCCGCTCGCTGCTCGTCCACCTGCTCTTCAACAGGCAACAACTAGATATGCGCCAAGTCGCCACCCGTACCATCGCCTGTGGGTCTCATCACACCCCCGCCGGCACACGCACCGCAGCCGGTTGCTCATCGCAACCCACTGTTGTTTGTGTGGTGCCACTGCTGCAAATCATGCAGAGTCATCCGTCACATCTCAACCACAATCCTCAACCCTGGCCGAGTCTTCTACAAATGCCCGAATCATGGGGTAATAATATGTTTAAGTGTTGTTCTGCTGCTTTCAGTTGCTGATTTTTTTAATAGTTTGGTTGATGATCTTCCAATTTGATTCGTGCAGAAAAGGGAAGATTCGTGTGATTTGTATTTCTGGGAAGTTGCTGATGTGGGGGAATGCAACTACACTGATTATTTGGTTAGCCGAGGAATCCCAATACCAGCAGGTTGGGGTGTTGGACAAGTAAATAAAGGAACGACAGAAGAGGAGGATGCGGAGCAGAAGGTTAAAGATGCAGTTCCTCTGATCATGGCCAAGCAACAGCTGCTGAACGGCCTTGACAACAATGAGGAGATTAAAGAGCTTGTGAAGATAATGGGCAAAATCAATGTGCTCTGTAGGATGATTGTCTCTTTATTTGCAGTGTATGTAGCACTCGTGATGTATTCAGTGGCTATGACATGAGCACTTTGCTGAAACTAGTAATGAATGAAACCTGTGTAGCCGAAAAAGCAGTAGGCGTAAGCGAGGCGGTTGGCCATCGCCTAGTGCCTAGGTGGTGCCTAAGCGCCCTAGGCGCGGCCTAGGCGGTAATATAGTTTTTACTCGTAGTGTATTTGTGATTATCATATGGGTGTTGATATTAGTTTAGGGCATATAAATAAGTTAATTATCATCTACTACCATTGGAATATAACCCGTTTGGCATATCAGTGCAGTATGTGGCATGATTTCTTGCTTGGGTAGGCAATTCCTTGCTTGCCCTGCCTAGACCTCCATTTATGCCCTAGGCGAGGCATTTGGCCATTGCCTAGTGCCTAGGCGTGCCTAAGCGCCTCCTAGGCATTGCCTTTTCCAACAGAGGTAGCAGGCTGGGCGTAGTGTTGTGAACATCTAATGATTTCTATTAACAGCAATCAGTGGGTATCCCCTTTTGCTCATAAATAAATAAATAGAAGAGGCCCTTTTGGTAATAAATAAATAAATTAGCAGAGGCCCTGTCGGGTCAGCTTTGTTCCCATTCGAAGACGTCGAGAATATTGCAGTCCAACAGCAAACTATGTCATCAAATTCAAGTTTCACAGCCAAATATGAGTACAACTGAACAACAATGTCATCATGTTTTAGTCGTCAAACAATCACCAAACACAAATCAACATACATAACAAGTGATATTCTCACAGCAAAATACTAAACAACACGTTCATCAGGTTTCAGTTGTCATAGCAAACACAGTTTCACATAGTAGATAAAAAACGTCTTCTGACAGGCAAATACGACAAAAGCAATCTAATCATCATCCGGAGCAGCAACGTCAACATCTTCGCCATGTGTATCAGTCTGAATCGTAATTCCCCACAGTGTCATCTTCTTCTTCATCCTCAATGTCCTCGAATGTTGGCTTCTTCTTGATCAACTCTTGTATGTCCACAGCACAACAGGCAATCTTTTCGCCAGCGTCATTGACGTGATGGTTCTCAAAGATATATTAGGAACATCTGTGGAATCTTGTACATCAGGAGCGGTGTAAGCATCATCTTGTTGTGCAACTTCATTAAACGAATTCCTCTGCTCAAACCTTTGCAATACTCTCCATTCATCGCTACGTGCAAATGTGTCTTCCAAGAAAAATATTTGTGTTGCTTGATTTGCCAAAATAAAAGGCTCGTTGGTCTGGTACGCCGCCTTGACATTGATGGATTTGAAATAATCATCAGCTCTGGGTTTTGCGATCCTGGAAAACAGGTTATACCAACGACAGCACAACAGAACCACACACCGATGATCCTCGAAACTGGAGATATACTGCAACTGAACAATGTCTGTTATGTTAGCATACATTTTAGTTGTCACACTACCGTACGTATCCGTGCTCATGATGGCACTGTTTTGTGTCTTCCTGCCTTTGTCGCGTGCAAGGGTGTTGTAGCGCACATCTCCAACAACGCAAGATTCATAATGTCTTACCCGAGTATCAGGACCCATTGCTAGTGCGTAAAGGGCATCATCAATTGCCTGCCCATCCTCCCGCATCTTCTTAACCTATGTTTAGAAAATAGACAAGTTGATCATCTTATGTACTCAATATATTAAAAAACTGACAATGCAATTCAAAATCTTACATGGCTTTTGAACCATTTCGCAAATCCTGCCATAACCAGTTTGTCAATGTTTCTTGGATTTTGCGGCAGTAACTCCTTTTTGTAGATGTTGTACAACATAGTGATCGTGTCAAACATCTAAATATATAAGAATGTGCTGCAAGTTTTGTAGATTACAATGTATAAGCTGCAGTACTTAGCACTTACTTGATATAAGGTAGTATCTCAGGACAGTTATTCAACACATACCAAACCATTTTTTCCAAATCTTTAGGTTTGTCCTCTTGTTGACTCTTCCGTGTAACTCGAACAGAATAATCAAAAACATTGAGCCCGGGATTGTCTTCACCCACCTCTTTGCTAAGCTGATCAGATGTTTCAATGTATTTTGAGTAGAATGTCAACGCTTCTGTAGCAATGTAGGCCTTTGCAATGGAACCCTCGGGCCTAGCTCTGTTCCTAACATAGCCCTTGAAAGTGCCTAGCCGCTTTTCAATAGGGTACATCCAGCCATACTGTACTGGACCTCTAAGTAGTGCCTCGTCAGGTAGATGAACAACCAAATGCACCATCACATCAGAGAAGGCTGGAGGATATATCTTCTCAAGGTCGCATAGGATAGTTGGTATCTTGTCTCTAAGACGCTCCAAAGCATTTATCATGATATATCTACTACAGAGTTCCCTGAAGAATTGTCCCAACTCTGCAACTGCTCTGTATAAGTCAGGGCGGCCCAATCCTCTAAGGATAACAGGTAAAACCCTTTGAAGTAGGACGTGACAGTCATGAGTTTTCAACCCTTGTACCTTGTTTCCATCTGCACTGACTCTCCTTTCAGGGTTGGAAGCAAATCCATGTGGGAATCTCACACGTGACAGGACCTCGCAGAATTCTTTTCTTTTTACCTTGTCCAAGACGTACACAGCTGGTGCCATATCCCATGGTTTACCTTCATCTTGCACCTGCAAATCCTTTCTGATACCCAGGTGTGTCAAATCAGTCCTAGATTTTAAGGTATCTTTCGTCTTGCCTTCAATATTAAGAAGTGTGCCGATAATGCTGTCACATATATTTTTCTCAATGTGCATCACATCAAGATTATGCCGCAGATCCAAATCTTTCTAATACTCCAAGTCCCACAAAGTGGACCCGCGGGTAAACAATAATCTCTCTTCTGCCCTGCCACGCTTCCTTTTCCCGCTACCATTACCAGGATGGTTTCCTGGTGTAATATGCCTGACCTTCTCTAATTCCACTTGCAACTCATCGGCGGTGAGCCTCTTTGGCGCATCACGGTTTTCATACTTTGCATTGAACACATGTCTTCGGTATTTTGTAGGACGCGGCTTGTCCTTGGCAAGGAAACAGTGGTGTCTAATGTAACAGATCTTGCTAAGTATTGCGCATGACAGCAGATTCCTGTCACAGCGTACACATGCATTGTAACCATGTGTCGTTCACCCTGACATAGTGCCCAAAGCCAGATAATCATGGATGCACCAAATTATAACAGAGAAAGAAATCAACTGGTGGGCTGCTATATAGGTCTCGAGTGAGAACACCCTTCCATAGCTGTTGAAGTTCCTCCACAAGAGGCTCCATGAATAAATCAAAATCCTTTCTAAGACTTTTTGGACCTAGGATGAGCAAGGCCATCATGTAGTTTGATTCTTTGGTGCAGACATTTGGAGGCATGTTGTAAGGGATAACAAGCACTGACCACATGCTATATGTGTCGCTCTGGTGGCCAAATGGGTTAAATCCATCTGAAGCTAAGCCAAGTCTAATGTTTCTCGGGTCAGCAGCAAACTTTTTGTGTTTCTGATTGAAGCTTTTCCACTCACTACCATGAGATGGATGGCTCATTGTCGGGGGAATCGACACCTATGGGATCAAAGAGGATCCCTAGTACGGTTGGCGGGCGTAGAGTTGTGCAAAGAGCAGGTCTAAAAGATCAGCGCGAGGGGATTTTTACCCAGGTTCGGGCCGCAAATGACGCGTAATACCCTAGTCCTGCTTTGGTGTGTATTTAGTATTCTTGAGATCTTGAACTAGCTGCGGTGCATGCCCAGTTCCAAAAGTCTGAATCCTTCCTCAGTACGCCTCGGACCTCCTTTTATACGTCAAAGTGGTCGCCAGAGTGGCACACATGAGGTGGAAAGTATCTACAGTGTATGAGTTTATCTCCTGACATCATAGGACAAACGCATTTAATGCGCCGCCTATGTGTCCTCTTGCTTTATCGGGGATGACAACAAGGTTCGTCCCGTCCGTCGCCGCCTCGCCTTGCTTCGACGCGCGTCCAAGCAGACGAGGCATGCAGCGCCACGCTGGCTGGCTGTTGTGCTGGTGCGGTGACAGAGTCTTCATGAAGATCTGCATGCCACCACGCAGGTGCTTGCTTAGTTGGCTTGGAAGCTGCATGCTGCCACGCAGGCGCTGGCCTAGCTGGCGGCCTAGAAGCCGCGTCAGAACAGCCGTGGGGCGGCAGCACCTTGGTAGGTGCGGGCCTGGCCGCGGTCCTGCAGATGTCCCCGGCAAGGGTCTTGCCGGGGTCCCGGCAAGGGTCTTGCCGGGGGTCTTCGGTCGTCTCTGGCAAGGATCTTGCCGGGGCGCTTCGTCTGTCCCCGGCAAGGATCTTGCCGGGGGTCTTCGTCTTCTGATTCTTATCTAGTCTTGCGGGCCTTTGCTCTTCACAAAGATCTGCATGCCACCATGCAGGCGCCTCCCGAGCCTTGGTCTCGATGGTGTCAGAGCCCCCAGGCTCAAGGGTGGCAGCCTTGCTGGCATTGGGCAAGGCGCCCCGGCAAGGCTCTTGTCGGGGCTAAGTGGGCCGCCTCGGCAAGGCTCTTTCTGGGGGAGATCCATCTTGCCCCTTTGCTCTTTACGCCTCTGGCTTGGGTGCTGCCTTGGTGGCCTCGCACTTTGCCTTCCTCTACCCCGCCAAGCATGGCCGCAGGCGTGGCTACGACTGCCCGTGCACAAGTAAAGGGGTACAGAAGGCCCCTACTTTTGCACACCGACAGGAGCCCCCGGGCCTGGGCCACACATAAGCACGGAGCGTTGTTGGGCCAGGCCCAAAATGGTGCGCGGGCACGCGTGGCAGAGTGTTAGCCGTAGTAATCCTTTCGCCAGTTGCGCTTCCCCACGACCCGCATTGGGCGCGTGACGTGGGGGTCGTGCGTGGGATGGTTGCAACACGCTTGCGTCAGCTTGCGGTGAATAGTAAAGAGGCGGCCCGCGTCTTCCCCATAAAAGAGAAAACTGCAGGGCCATTGCTCATTTACCCTCCACGCCTTTTCCAATCTCGGAACCGCCGTTCCCCTCTTCTCCTCCAAGTGAAAATCGAAGCTTTCGCCTCTTCTCGCTACCATCGTGCCCCCATTACGCTTGATCCCTCACCTCTCCTCAGCCGCCATGGCGCCCAAGACAAGCAAGGGCAAGGGAGCGGCCAAGGATGCCTGGGGGGAGGAGGCGCAGGAGAGCGAGTTGGTGGAGCGGCGGACGCAACTCGCCCTCTTCTCCCCGACGGTCGACACGCTCACCCTCAAGGAGAATTTCAGGCCCTTGTGGGGGAGGGAGACGAAGGGGCATCCCGCCACGCGCATCGTCCCTGCCTCCTTCGCCAAGCCCGGTCCGACACACTACCCTTTCTTTGTCGATTACTTCTCCTGCGGGCTCTGTCCCCCTTTCTCATATTTCTTCAACGACATCATGTACACCTACGGCTTCCACCTTCTGGATTTCACACTTAATGCCATGGCGTGCATGGCTTTCTTTGCCCATCTTTGATAGGGCTTCGCCAGAGTGCACCCCAGCACGGCGCTCTTCCGCCATTACTGCACCCCCGCATCCAGCCAGGGGGTGCTATCTCTGGCTGTATTACTTGGATCCCGAGGGCCCAGAGCAAGGGCACGTACCCGGAGGGTGCTCAGAAGGAGAGGTGGGATGAGTGGCGGGGCCGGTGGTGCTGGATTGTGGAGGCAGATCCGCAAGAGTTCTGTCAGGTCCGCCGGAGGCCACCGGTCCGTGGCAAGGACTGGGGTGATCTCGACACCGATGACGAGAAGCTCGCGGTTTCCGTCACCAGGATCCTTCGCCTCACCTTGGCCGGGCTCACTCTCGAGATGATCGGGGCTGACTTCATCCGCCGCCGGATTTGTCGGATTTCGGGTTCCGACAAAACCCTTGAGGTTCGAACACTGGGGTGCGCACGAAGATCTCTCCTCCCTCCAGCTCTCACCCTCACCATGACCTCAAGGCTTAGCGCGTCGAACCCACAGAACAAGAGACACAAGAGTTATACTGGTTCGGGCCACCGATGTGGTGTAATACCCTACTCCAGTGTGGTGGTGGTGGATTGCCTCTTGGGCTGAGAATGAACAGTTACAAGGGAAGAACAACCTCCTGAGGAGAGGTGTTCTTGTGCTCGGTGAGCTGGTGCGTGGGCTTCCCTAACTCTAGATCAGGTCAAGATGAGATGATCCTCTATGGTGGTGGCTAGTCCTATTTATAGTGGCCCTGGTCCTCTTCCCAAATATTGAGCGGGAAGGGATCCAACAACGTACAAATTTGAAGGGAGACAACTAGTACAAGTTATCCTAACTAAAGGTGGTCTTCGCCTGCAAAAGGCTCTGGTGGTGACACCGTCTTGGGCTCCACGGTGACCTCCGTCCTGTCGTCCTGCTGGTCTTGGTCTCGTTGCACCGATATGGAAACCTTTCCCTGATGCCTCGGAACTCCTCGCCTGCGCTTGCCTCTTTAGCACCAAAGAGGAAACGAGGACACTGCGCGCGCGGCGCCCGCCTGGCCACGGTCATCATGGCTTGCATCACGGGAACCTCGCGAGGTGTCCCTTTCCTTGATCTCTCCGCCCCTCGCGAGCCAGCCTGGTGAGGCCGCCCCCGGGGAGGTCTTGCGTCGTCTGCCTCGCGAGGCTTGGCCCCTCGCGAGGGTCTTGAATGTTTGTTGGTGAAGATGGGTTGTACAAGGCCGCTGGTGGAGCCATGCCGTGGGCCGCATGCAGGCAAGTCTGGGGACCCCCGTTCCCAGGATGCCGACAGTAGCCCCCGGGCCCAAGGCGCGCTCGGACTTGACTTTGAGGCGAAGCCAAGGGGCAAGTGTGGAGCGCCGCGGGCCCTAACAGCCTGCGGCCTTGGTCAACGCGTGGCGGTTGATTGGACGTGGGAGTCTCCGCTTCCCCACGCTGCCTCGACAACTGCCTAACATGATGAGTCGCTGCTACATGCAAAGAGAAATCATCATTACCTGTGATCGTGGGGATCGCCGGTTGGCCTTCTCCTGCTATAAAGGAGGAGGGGGCGGAGCCCCCGTCGCTCATCTCTTCCTGCTTCGCCCGCTTCTTCTTCCTTGCTCCCTTGCTAGTAGCAACACTCATGGCGCCGATCCGGAGGTTCTCGTCCGCTGAGAAGGAAAAAAAACCCGTCGACGACCCCGGTCCACTTCCGCCGAAGAAGAGGCCAGTCCACTGCCGCGACGTGGTCGTGAGGCCGGAGGTGTCGAGGCCTTGGTGCGAGCGGCCACCTCCCGGGTATCCGCTGCCTCTGTACGCCCAAGGCGAGGGCTTCAGAGGAAGAGGCGGCGAGCGGCGCCGCCCTCGCCGCGGCCGTGGTCGCCGGGCGTGGTGACGCACGCCGTCGCCCCAGGAGCCCATGCCGCGGACTCCTCTTGCGAGTTCGTGTTGTGGGCGGTGATGCCTCCGCGCACTTGGGTTCGCTTTCCGCAGTTCTTCTCCGCCGAGGGGCCTTCTTGAGCTTTGGCTACAGCACGCCGACTGCGACGCCCCGGCGACTGGGGTGGAGGTTGAAGTCGTCTCCCCTGGCAAGATCTTCATGACCTGCGGCTGGGGCGAGATTGCTCGAGTCTGTCGTGAGGAAGGCGCCCTCGCCATCCATTTGGAGTACGACAGCGCCTCCACGATGTTCTTCAAGGTCTTCGACGAGGGAAGGCCGCCGCCTGGAGTGCTGCCCTGGAGGAGGTCGTCGGGGCGGCGTAGTGGATGGAGCCAGGCCTACCGTCGGCCTTGCCAGCAGCTCCTCCAGCAGCAGCGGCGCCACTTGGGAGTCCAGCGACTCTCCTGAGCCTTACGAGACTCCGGAGACGAGCGACGATAGCTACGCACCCCCGAGCTCTCGCCGCGCCCAGAGAAAGGCCGCAGCGTCCGGCCGCTGCCGTCGCCGATCTGGATGGGGTTGGCGCCGACCTCCCGTGGACTGTTGATGATGGCGTCGGCGGTGGCGCCCGTAGGTTTGGTTTCAGATAGCCACCTTCTTTTGTTCCCTGCGAGGAATTGAGGTGAACCCCGTGGGGGTGTGTAAAGGATCTGTAGCGTCTTTTGTGTCAATATTATTCCCATTATGAAAATCCATATCCGCATGCCTTGTTTCGGCTCGGTTTCCCCTTTCCAAACCCGCGGCAACTTGGTGCTCTACGCCGACAGGTCCTGGTCCCCAGGCAGGCTGCGGTCGTCGCTGGTATGCCAGGTCGCAATGCCATGGTCAAGGCCAGGAGGTGAGCAGCCCGAGGTCCAGTGAGAGCTCCTGAGGCGCGATGCTCAAGAGGTCCCCTTTAGCGCGCAAGCAGTCACCGAGAGATAGGAAAGGGAGGCAACGTTGCCGTAACAAGGCTGCACAAGTGAAAATTCTATGCCGTAGCGCTTTGTCGACCTGGGCGTGAAACTTATCTTAGTAGTCCGGAGTTGGTTCCTGGTGATGCGCCAGACTCGTGCGTCGGCGGCCGTAGCGCAACTAGGTTGGGCCTGTGCGAGCCTCCCCTTCTTCTCCACGCTCTTCTATGTGCTCTGCGTCCTCAAGTCCCAGCCCTCGAGCGAGCTCAGCCGCCGCTGGTATGCTAGGTCGCGATGCCGTGATCAAGGTCAGGGGGTGAGGGCTGGAGAGCCAGTAAGAGCTCCTGAGTCGCGATGCTCAGGAGCCCCCCTTTTAACGCGCAAGCGAATCGCATGGGAGAAGAGGGAGCCCGTGGTACCGCCTGTTGTTGTCCTCGAGAGGTTCCTGCAGGTTAGCATGAGGAGGGATACAGATTGCCACCATGATTGCCAGTCTGCTGCTGGTAGCCCCGCAAGAGGATGAAGGCATTGAGGGCCTGGTGAGGTGACGTGCGCGGGGCGTGCCGTGAGACAGAGCTCGACCGCTCAGATTTGTCAGCGTTGCAGGGACGGACCCGAGCACAAGCGCCGTGCCAGCGTGAGTAGCTCCCGTGGTGGGTGATGATCAAGCAGGTGAAAACCATAGATAGATTATGCATGGAAAGCAAACTAGCTTAGGTAAATGCAAGAACGATACATGCCACTGGGTCGGACCCGAGCGACCTGGGGATGATGCAGCCCGAGGGGCGCCCCCAACAGGGTAAGCTAAAGACGTACAAAAGGATACATGCCGCAGGGACAGGCCCATGCGGCCTGGGAATGATGCAGCCCGGGGGGCGCTCCCAGCCAAATAAACTTGGAAAACGTCACCTGGTTCCGTTGTCGAAGGGATGTTGGGGTAGGTGAAGATGCATGGCGAAGGGGTTGCTCCTCACGAGCCACCGGGGCCCTGAGCCTCGGGAGGCTCTGGGGGTCCAGGCGGTTCCTTGAGGACCGTCTCCATCTCCTCCAAGACTGCGTGATGCCTGGCCTCCTGAGCCGCCAGGACGCTCCGCAGGTTGTGCTGGAAGGCGGCTGCCATGCTCGGCAGGCCAAATGGTATGCGAACATAGCTGCGAGGTGGGCCCTCGCAACTGTTGGGGAACGTAGTAATTTCAAAAAAAAATTCCTACGCACACGCAAGATCATGGTGATGCATAGCAACGAGAGGGGAGAGTGTTGTCCACGTACCCTCATAGACCGAAAGCGGAAGCGTTAACACAACGCGGTTGATGTAGTCGTACGTCTTCACGATCCGACCGATCAAGTACCGAACGTACGGCACCTCCGAGTTCAGCACATGTTCAGCTCGATGATGTCCCTCGAACTCCGATCCAGTCGAGTGTTGAGGGAGAGTTTCGTCAGCACGACGGCGTGGTGACAATGATGATGTTCTACCGACGCAGGGCTTCGCCTAAGCACCGCTATGATATTATCGAGGTGTAATATGGTGGAGGGGGGCACCGCACACGGCTAAGAGATCAATGATCAATTGTTGTGTCTATGGGGTGCCCCTTGCCCCCGTATATAAAGGAGCAAGGGGGAGGCCGCCGGCCAAGGAGGAGGGCGCGCCAAGGGGGGAGTCCTACTCCCACCGGGAGTAGGACTCCTCCTTTCCTTGTTGGAATACGAGAAGGGAAGGGAGAAGGAGAAAGAAGGAAGGGGGCGCCCCCCTCCCTAGTCCAATTCGGACTAGTCCATGGGGAGGGGTGCGGCCACCCTTTGGGGCCTTTCTCTCCTTTCCTGTATGGCCCATTAAGGCCCAATACGAATTCCCGTAATTCTCCGGTAATCCGAAAAATACCCGAATCACTCGGAACCTTTCCGAAGTCCGAATATAGTCGTCCAATATATCGATCTTTACGTCACAGCCATTTCGAGACTCCTCTTCATGTCTCCGATCTCATCCGGGACTCCGAACTCCTTCGGTACATCAAAACACATAAACTCATAATATAACCGTCATCGTAACGTTAAGCGTGCGGACCCTACGGGTTCGAGAACTATGTAGACATGACCGAGACACCTCTCCGGTCAATAACCAATAGCGGAACCTGGATGCTCATATTGGCTCCCACATATTCTATGAAGATCTTTATCGGTCAGACCGCATAACAACATACGTTGTTCCCTTTGTCATCGGTATGTTACTTGCCCGAGATTCGATCGTCGGTATCTCGATACCTAGTTCAATCTCGTTACCGGCAAGTCTCTTTACTCGTTCCGTAATACATCATCCCGCAACTAACTCATTAGTTACAATGCTTTCAAGGCTTATAGTGATGTGTATTACTAAGTGGGCCCAGAGATACCTCTCCGACAATCGGAGTGACAAATCCTAATCTTGAAATACGCCAACCCAACAAGTACCTTTGAAGACACCTGTAGAGCACCTTTATAATCACCCAGTTACGTTGTGACGTTTGGTAGCACACAAAGTGTACCTCCGGTAAACGGGAGTTGCATAATCTCATAGTCATAGGAACATGTATAAGTCATGAAGAAAGCAATAGCAACATACTAAACGATCGAGTGCTAAGCTAACGGAATGGGTCAAGTTAATCACATCATTCTCCTAATGATGTGATCCCGTTAATCAAACGACAACTCATGTCCATGGCTAGGAAACATAACCATCTTTGATCAACGAGCTAGTCAAGTAGAGGCATACTAGTGACACTCTGTTTGTCTATGTATTCACACAAGTATTATGTTTCGAGTTAATACAATTCTAGCATGAATAATAAACATTTATCATGATATAAGGAAATAAATAATAACTTTATTATTGCCTCTAGGGCATATTTCCTTCAGTCTCCCACTTGCACTAGACTCAATAATCAAGATTACACAGTAATGATTCTTACACCCATGGAGTCTTGGTGCTGATCATGTTTTGCTCGTGGAAGAGGCTTAGTCAATGGGTCTGCAACATTCAGATCCGTATGTATCTTGCAAATTTCTATGTCTCCCAACTGGACTAAATCCCGGATGGAATTGAAGCGTCTTTTGATGTGCTTGGTTCTCTTGTGAAATCTGGATTCCTTTGCTAAGGCAATTGCACCAGTATTGTCACAAAAGATTTTCATTGGACCCGATGCACTAGGTGTGACACCTAGATCGGATATGAACTCCTTCATCCAGACTCCTTCATTTGCTGCTTCGGAAGCAGCTATGTACTCCGCTTCACACATAGATCCCGCCACGACACTTTGCTTAGAACTGCACCAACTGACAGCTCCACCATTCAATGTAAACACGTATCCGGTTTGCGATTTAGAATCATCCGGATCAGTGTCAAAGCTTGCATCAACGTAACCATTTACGATGAGCTCTTTGTCACCTCCATAAACGAGAAACATATCCTTAGTCCTTTTCAGGTATTTCAGGATGTTCTTGACCGCTGTCCAGTGATCCACTCCTGGATTACTTTGGTACCTCCCTGCTGAACTTATAGCAAGGCACACATCAGGTCTGGTACACAGCATAGCATACATGATAGAGCCTATGGCTGAAGCATAGGGAACATCTTTCATCTTCTCTCTATCTTCGACAGTGGTCGAGCATTGAGTCTTACTCAATCTCACACCTTGTAATACAGGTAAGAACCCTTTCTTTGCTTGATCCATTTTGAACATCTTCAAAACTTTGTCAAGGTATGTGCTTTGTGAAAGTCTAATTAAGCGTCTTGATCTATCTCTATAGATCTTGATGCCCAATATATATGCAGCTTCTCCGAGGTCTTTCATTGAAAAACTCTTGTTCAAGTATCCCTTTATGCTATCCAGAAATTCTATATCATTTCCAATTAGCAATATGTCATCCACATATAATATCAGAAATGCTACTGAGCTCCCACTCACTTTCTTGTAAATACAGGCTTCTCCAAAAGTCCGTATAAAACCAAATGCTTTGATCACACTATCAAAGCGTTTATTCCAACTCCGAGAGGCTTGCACCAGTCCATAAATGGATCGCTGGAGCTTGCACACTTTGTTAGCTCCCTTTGTATCGACAAAACCTTTCGGTTGCATCATATACAACTCTTCTTCCAGAAATCCATTCAGGAATGCAGTTTTGACATCCATTTGCCAAATTTCATAATCATAAAATGCGGCAATTGCTAACATGATTCGGACAGACTTGAGCATCGCTACGGGTGAGAAGGTCTCATCGTAGTCAATCCCTTGAACTTGTCGAAAAACTTTCGCAACAAGTCGAGCTTTATAAACAGTAACATTACCGTCAGCGTCAGTCTTCTTATTGAAGATCCATTTATTTTCAATGGCTTGCCGATCATCGGGCAAGTCAACCAAAGTCCATACTTTGTTCTCATACATGGATCCCATCTCGGATTTCATGGCCTCAAGCCATTTTGCGGAATCTGGGCTCACCATCGCTTCTTCATAGTTCGTAGGTTCGTCATGGTCTAGTAACATAACCTCCAGAACGGGATTACCGTACCACTCTGGTGCGGATCTTGATCTGGTTGACCTACGAGGTTCAGTAATAACTTGATCGGATGTTTCATGATCATTATCATTAACTTCCTCACTAATTGGTGTAGGTGTCGCAGAAACTGGTTTCTGTGATGATCTACTTTCCAATAAGGGAGCAGGTATAGTTACCTCATCAAGTTCTACTTTCCTCCCACTCACTTCTTTCGAGAGAAACTCCTTCTCTAGAAAGGATCCATTCTTAGCAACGAATGTCTTGCCTTCAGATCTGTGATAGAAGGTGTACCCAACAGTCTCCTTTGGGTATCCTATGAAGACACATTTCTCCGATTTAGGTTCGAGCTTATCAGGTTGAAGTTTCTTCACATAAGCATCGCAACCCCAAACTTTAAGAAACGACAACTTTGGTTTCTTGCCAAACCATAGTTCATAAGGCGTCGTTTCAACGGATTTCGATGGTGCCCTATTTAGAGTGAATGCAGCCGTCTCTAAAGCATAACCCCAAAACGATAGCGGTAAATCAGTAAGAGACATGATAGATCGCACCATATCTAGTAAAGTACGATTATGACGTTCGGACACACCATTACGTTGTGGTGTTCCGGGTGGCGTGATTTGCGAAACTATTCCGCATTGTTTCAAATGTAGGCCAAACTCGTAACTCAAATATTCTCCTCCATGATCTGATCGTAGAAACTTTATTTTCTTGTTACGATGATTTTCAACTTCGCTCTGAAATTCTTTGAACTTTTCAAATGTTTCAGACTTATGTTTCATTAAGTAGATATACCCATATCTGCTCAAATCATCTGTGAAGGTGACAAAATAACGATATCCGCCACGAGCCTCAATATTCATTGGACCACATACATCTGTATGTATGATTTCCAACAAATTAGTTGCTCTCTCCATAGTTCCGGAGAACGGTGTTTTAGTCATCTTGCCCATGAGACACGGTTCGCAAGTACCAAGTGATTCATAATCAAGTGATTCCAAAAGTCCATCATTATGGAGTTTCTTCATGTGCTTTACACCGATATGACCTAAACGGCAGTGCCACAAATAAGTTGCACTATCATTATCAACTCTGCATCTTTTGGCTTCGACATTATGAATATGTGTGTCACTACTACCGAGATTGATTAAAAATAGACCACTCTTCAAGGGTGCATGACCATAAAAGATATTACTCATATAAATAGAACAACCATTATTCTCTGATTTAAATGAATAACCGTCTCGCATCAAACAAGATCCAGATATAATGTTCATGCTCAACGCTGGCACCAAATAACAATTATTTCGGTCTAATACTAATCCCGAAGGTAGATGTAGGGGTAGCGTGCCGACGGCGATCACATCGACTTTGGAACCGTTTCCCACGCGCATCGTCACCTCGTCCTTGGCCAGTGTTCGCTTAATCCGTAGCCCTGTTTCGAGTTGCAAATATTAGCAACAGAACCAGTATCAAATACCCAGGTGCTACTGCGAGCTCTGGTAAGGTACACATCAATAACATGTATATCACATATACCTTTGTTCACCTTGCCATCCTTCTTATCCGCCAAATACTTGGGGCAGTTCCGCTTCCAGTGACCAGTCTGCTTGCAGTAGAAGCACCCAGTCTCAGGCTTAGGTCCAGATTGGGGTTTCTTCTCCTGAACAGCAACTTGCTTGCTGTTCTTTTTGAAGTTCCCCTTCTTCTTCCCTTTGCCCTTTTTCTTGAAACTAGTGGTCTTATTGACCATCAACACTTGATGCTCCTTTTTGATTTCTACCTCCGCTGCCTTTAGCATTGCGAAGAGCTCGGGAATTATCTTATTCATCCCTTGCATGTTATAGTTCATCACGAAGCTCTTGTAGCTTGGTGGCAGTGATTGAAGAATTCTGTCAATGATGCTATCATCCGGAAGATTAACTCCCAGTTGAATCAAGTGATTGTTATACCCAGACATTTTGAGTATATGCTCACTGACAGAACTATTCTCTTCCATCTTGCAGCTGTAGAACTTATTGGAGACTTCATATCTCTCAATCCGGGCATTTGCTTGAAATATTAACTTCAACTCCTGGAACATCTCATATGCTCCATGATGTTCAAAACGTCGTTGAAGACCCGGTTCTAAGCCGTAAAGCATGGCACACTGAACTATCGAGTAGTCATCAGCTTTGCTCTGCCAGACGTTCATAACCTCTGGTGTTGCTCTTGCAGCAGGCCTGGCACCCAGCGGTGCTTCCAGGACGTAATTCTTCTGTGCAGCAATGAGGATAATCCTCAAGTTACGGACCCAGTCCGTGTAATTGCTACCATCATCTTTCAACTTTGCTTTCTCAAGGAACGCATTAAAATTCAACGGAACAACAGCACGAGCCATCTATCTGCAATTAACATAGACAAGTAAGATACTATCAGGTACTAAGTTCATGATAAATTTAAGTTCTATTAATCATATTACTTAAGAACTCCCACTTAGATAGACATCCCTCTAATCATCTAAGTGATTACGTGATCCAAATCAACTAAACCATAACCGATCATCACGTGAAATGGAGTAGTTTTCAATGGTGAACATCAGTATGTTGATCATATCTACTATATGATTCACGCTCGACCTTTCGGTCTCAGTGTTCCGAGGCCATATCTGCATATGCTAGGCTCCTCAAGTTTAACCTGAGTATTCTGCGTGTGCAAAACTGGCTTGCACCCGTTGTAGATGGACGTAGAGCTTATCACACCCGATCATCACGTGGTGTCTGGGCACGACGAACTTTGGCAACGGTGCATACTCAGGGAGAACACTTTTATCTTGAAATTTAGTGAGAGATCATCTTATTATGCTACCGTCAATCAAAGCAAGATAAGATGCATAAAAGATAAACATCACATGCAATCAATATAAGTGATATGATATGGCCATCATCATCTTGTGCTTGTGATCTCCATCTCCGAAGCACCGTCATGATCACCATCGTCACCGGCACGACACCTTGATCTCCATCGTAGCATCGTTGTCGTCTCGCCAATTATTGCTTCTACGACTATCGCTACCGCTTAGTGATAAAGTAAAACAATTACATGGCGATTGCATTGCATACAATAAAGCGACAACCATATGGCTCCTGCCAGTTGCCGATAACTCGGTTACAAAACATGATCATCTCATACAATAAAATTCAGCATCATGTCTTGACCATATCACATCACAACATGCCCTGCAAAAACAAGTTAGACGTCCTCTACTTTGTTGTTGCAAGTTTTACGTGGCTGCTACGGGCTTAGCAAGAACCGTTCTTACCTACGCATCAAAACCACAACGATAGTTTGTCAAGTTGGTGCTGTTTTAACCTTCGCAAGGACCGGGCGTAGCCACACTCGGTTCAACTAAAGTGAGAGAGACAGACACCCGCCAGTCACCTTTAAGCAACGAGTGCTCGCAACGGTGAAACCAGTCTCGCGGAAGCGTACGCGTAATGTCGGTCCGGGCCGCTTCATCTGACAATACCGCTGAACCAAAATATGACATGCTAGTAAGCAGTATGACTTATATCGCCCACAACTCACTTGAGTTCTACTCGTGCATATAACATCAACGCATAAAACCAGGCTCGGATGCCACTGTTGGGGAACATAGTAATTTCAAAAAAATTCCTACGCACACGCAAGATCATGGTGATGCATAGCAACGAGAGGGGAGAGTGTTGTCCAAGTACCCTCGTAGACCAAAAGCGGAAGCGTTAACACAACGCGGTTGATGTAGTCGTACGTCTTCACGATCCGACCGATCAAGTACCGAACGCACGGCACCTCCGAGTTCAGCACACGTTTAGCTCAATGACGTCCCTCGAACTCCGATCCAGCCGAGTGTTGAGGGAGAGTTTCATCAGCATGACGACGTGGTGATGATGATGATGTTCTACCGACGCAGGGCTTCGCCTAAGCACCACTACGATATTATCGAGGTGTAATATGGTGGAGGGGGGGCACCGCACACGGCTAATAGATCAATAGATCAATTGTTGTGTCTATGGGGTGCCCCCCTGCCCCCGTATATAAAGGAGCAAGGGGGAGGCCGCCGGCCAAGGAGGAGGGCGCGCCAAGGGGGGAGTCCTACTCCCACCGGGAGTAGGACTCCTCCTTTCCTTGTTGGAGTAGGAGAAGGGAAGGGAGAAGGAGAAGGAAGGAAGGGGGCGCCCCCCTCCCTAGTCCAATTCGGACTAGTCCATGGGGAGGGGTGCGGCCACCCTTTGGGGCCTTTCTCTCCTTTCCCGTATGGCCCATTAAGGCCCAATACGAATTCCCGTAATTCTCCGGTACTCCGAAAAATACCCGAATCACTCGGAACCTTTCCGAAGTCCGAATATAGTCGTCCAATATATCGATCTTTACGTCTCGGACATTTCGAGACTCCTCGTCATGTCTACGATCTCATCCGGGACTCCGAACTCCTTCGGTACATCAAAACACATAAACTCATAATATAACCGTCATCGTAACGTTAAGCGTGCGGACCCTACGAGTTCGAGAACTATGTAGACATGACCGAGACACGTCTCCGGTCAATAACCAATAGCGGAACCTGGATGCTCATATTGGCTCCCACATATTCTACGAAGATCTCTATCGGTCAAACCGCATAACAACATACGTTGTTCCCTTTGTCATCGGTATGTTACTTGCCCGAGATTCGATCGTCGGTATCTCAATACCTAGTTCAATCTCGTTACCGGCAAGTCTCTTTACTCGTTTCGTAATACATCATCCCGCAACTAGCTCATTAGTTGCAATGCTTGCAAGGCTTATAGTGATGTGCATTACCGAGTGGGCCCGGAGATACCTCTCCGACAATCGGAGTGACAAATCCTAATCTCGAAATACGCCAACCCAACAAGTACCTTCGGAGACACCTGTAGAGCACCTTTATAATCACCCAGTTACGGTGTGACGTTTGGTAGCACACAAAGTGTTCCTTCGGTAAACGGGAGTTGCATAATCTCATAGTCTTAGGAACATGTATAAGTCATGAAGAAAGCAATAGCAACATACTAAACGATCGAGTGCTAAGCTAACGAAATGGGTCAAGTCAATCACATCATTCTCCTAATGATGTGATCTCATTAATCAAATGACAACTCATGTCAATGGCTAGGAAACATAACCATCTTTGATCAACGAGCTAGTCAAGTAGAGGCATACTAGTGACACTCTATTTGTCTATGTATTCACACATGTATCAAGTTTCCGGTTAATACAATTCTAGCATGAATAATAAACATTTATCATGATATAAGGAAATAAATAATAACTTTATTATTGCCTCTAGGGCATATTTCCTTTCAGGGACCCGGCTCCCCAGCGCCCAAGCGCGGTCGCGGCCGCCCGCGCAAGCATGCCGCGACCCCCGTCGCGGCGGTGGCGCGCCACGCGGAGGGGATCGTCCTAGCCATGGTGGTCCAGCTGACAGGGGAGGCGTGCAATGGTGGCGCGGCCTCCCCGTCCATGCATCCATTCAGCGGAAGTGTCACATGAGTTCGTTGTCTGGTCGGAGAACCCGACCGGCAACTGGCTCCAGCTTCCGCGCTTCTTCGTCGACGAACTGCCGACCCCTGGTCCAGGCGGGCTCTGGTTGCAGGCGGATGGTTGCTGCAGCAAGGCCTCTTGGGTCGCGGTCGAGACTTCCGCCGCGGGCAACATAGCCCTGGCCCGTGGCTGGCAGACGTTCGCCCGCGCGCGCGGTCTGGGCAGGCGGTGCACGCTCCACTTCAGGTATGACGGTGGGTCGACCCTCTATGTGAGGGTGTTTGGGGGAGATGGTCGCCACGCCGGGTGCTGCCCTGAGACGAACGATGGTGAGGAGGTGCTCGGCCTTGGTGACGGTCGCGACGAAGATGAAGGCGATCCTGCCCTAGGCGACGATCGCGTCTCTTCTAGCTTCGGCGTCTCTTCCTCCGGCGATAGCTCCAGCAGCGGTGGCTACGACCAGCCACCACGCCCGCTTCGAAGGGGGCAGCGGGTCATCTCGTCGCCGCGCCTCCGTGAAGCGCGAGGAAAGGTCCGGCTAGGCTCGGGGTGCCGCTAAGGGCCTGCCTCCGCGAATTGCGGCTACGCCGCTTTGTTTAGCTCTTTTTCCTGAATCAAAAAATTAAACCAGTATGGGCCCAGAGGGGCGTGTATCGAACTGTGGTTCCTTAGTTATCGCACTGTGCGTGTTATCTGTTGGGGAACGTAGTAATTTCAAAAAAATTCCCACACACACGCAAGATCATGGTGATGCATAGCAACGAGAGGGGAGAGTGTTGTCCACGTACCCTCGTAGACCGAAAGCGGAAGCGTTATCACAACGCGGTTGATGTAGTCGTACGTCTTCATGATCCGACCGATCAAGTACCGAACGCACGGCACCTCCGAGTTCAGCACACGTTCAGCTCGATGACGTCCCTCGAACTCCGATCCAGCCGAGTGTTGAGGGAGAGTTTCGTCAGCACGGCGGCGTGGTGACGATGATGATGTTCTACCGACGCAGGGCTTCGCCTAAGCTCCGCAACGATATTATCGAGGTGTAATATGGTGGAGGGGGGCACCGCACACGGCTAAAATATCGTATATCAATTGTGTGTTCAGAGGTGCCCCCCTGCCCCCGTATATAAAGGAGCAAGGGGGGAGGCCGGCTGCCCTTGGGGCGCGCCAAGGAGGGGGGGGGAGTCCTCCTCCTAGTAGGAGTAGGACTCCCCTTTCCTAGTCCAACTAGGAAGAGAGAGGGGGAAGGAAAGAGAGGGAGAGGGAGAGGGAAAGAGGGGCCGCGCCCCCCTCCCCTAGTCCAATTCGGACTCCTCATGGGAGGGGGCGCGCCACCTCCTGGGCTGCTGCCCTCTCTCTCCCCTCACGCCCACCAAGGCCCAATACTTCCCCGGGGGGTTCCGGTAACCCCTCCGTCACTCCGGTTTTATCCGAAACTTCTCCGGAACACTTCCGGTGTCCGAATATAGTCGTCCAATATATCAATCTTTATGTCTCGACCATTTCGAGACTCCTCGTCATGTCCGTGATCACATCCGAGACTCCGAACAACCTTCGGTACATCAAAACATATAAACTCATAATATAACTGTCATCGTAACGTTAAGCGTGCGGACCCTACGGGTTCGAGAACTATGTAGACATGACCGAGACACCTCTCCGGTCAATAACCAATAGCGGAACCTGGATGCTCATATTGGTTCCTACATATTCTACGAAGATCTTTATCGGTCAGACCGCATAACAACATACGTTGTTCCCTTTGTCATGGGTATGTTACTTGCCCGAGATTCGATCGTCGGTATCTCGATACCTAGTTGAATCTCGTTACCGGCAAGTCTCTTTACTCGTTCCGTAATACATCATCCCGCAACTAACTCATTAGTCACAATGCTTGCAAGGCTTATAGTGATGTGCATTACCGAGTGGGCCCAGAGATACCTCTCCGACAATCGGAGTGACAAATCCTAATCTCGAAATACGCCAACCCAACAAGTAACTTTGGAGCCACCTGTAGAGCACCTTTATAATCACCCAGTTACTTTGTGACGTTTGGTAGCACACAAAGTGTTCCTCCGGTAAACGGGAGTTGCATAATCTCATAGTCATAGGAACATGTATAAGTCATGAAGAAAGCAATAGCAATATACTAAACGATCGAGTGCTAAGCTACCGGAATGGGTCAAGTCAATCACGTCATTCTCCTAATGAGGTGATCCCGTTAATCAAATGACAACTCATGTCTATGGCTAGGAAACATAACCATCTTTGATTAACGAGCTTGTCAAGTAGAGGCATACTAGTGACACTCTGTTTGTCTATGTATTCACACATGTATTATGTTTTCGGTTAATACAATTCTAGCATGAATAATAAACATTTATCATGATATAAGGAAATAAATAATACTTTATTATTGCCTCTAGGGCATATTTCCTTCAGTCTCCCACTTGCTCTAGAGTCAATAATCTAGATTACACAGTAATGATTCTTACACCCATGGAGTCTTGGTGCTGATCATGTTTTGCTCGTGGAAGAGGCTTAGTCAACGGGTCTGCAACATTTAGATCCGTATGTATCTTGCAAATTTCTATGTCTCCCACCTGGACTAAATACCGGATGGAATTGAAGCGTCTTTTGATGTGCTTGGTTCTCTTGTGAAATCTGGATTCCTTTGCTAAGGCAATTGCACCAGTATTGTCACAAAAGATTTTCATTGGTCCCGATGCACTAGGTATGACACCTAGATCGGATATGAACTCCTTCATCCAGACTCCTTCATTTGCTGCTTCCGAAGCAGCTATGTACTCCGCTTCACACGTAGATCCCGCCACGACACTTTGCTTAGAACTGCACCAACTGACAGCTCCACCGTTCAATGTAAATACGTATCCGGTTTGCGATTTAGAATCGTCCGGATCAGTGTCAAAGCTTGCATCAACGTAACCACTTACGATGAGCTCTTTGTCACCTCCATAAACGAGAAACATATCCTTAGTCCTTTTCAGGTATTTTAGGATGTTCTTGACCGCTGTCCAGTGATCCACTCCTGGATTACTTTGGTACCTCCCTACTAAACTTATAGCAAGGCACACATCAGGTCTGGTACATAGCATTGCATACATGATAGAGCCTATGGCTGAAGCATAGGGAACATCTTTCATCTTCTCTCTATCTTCTGCAGTGGTCGGGCATTGAGTCTTACTCAATCTCACACCTTGTAGTACAGGCAAGAACCCTTTCTTTGCTTGATCCATTTTGAACTTCTTCAAAACTTTGTCAAGGTATGTGCTTTGTGAAAGTCCAATTAAGCGTCTTGATCTATCTCTATAGATCTTAATGCCTAATATATATGCAGCTTCACCGAGGTCTTTCATTGAAAAACTCTTATTCAAGTATCCCTTTATGCTATCCAGAAATTCTATATCATTTCCAATTAGCAATATGTCATCCACATATAATATCAGAAATGCTACTGAGCTCCCACTCACTTTCTTATAAATACAGGCTTCTCCAAAAGTCTGTATAAAACCAAATGCTTTGATCACACTATCAAAGCGTTTATTCCAACTCCGAGAGGCTTGCACCAGTCCATAAATGGATCGCTGGAGCTTGCACACTTTGTTAGCTCCCTTTGGATCGACAAAACCTTCCGGTTGCATCATATACAACTCTTCTTCCAGAAAACCATTCAGGAATGCAGTTTTGACATCCATTTGCCAAATTTCATAATCATAAAATGCGGCAATTGCTAACATGATTCGGACAGTCTTAAGCATCGCTACGGGTGAGAAGGTCTCATCGTAGTCAATCCCTTGAACTTGTCGAAAACCTTTCGCAACAAGTCGAGCTTTATAGACAGTAACATTACCATCAGCGTCAGTCTTCTTCTTGAAGATCCATTTATTTTCAATGGCTTGCCGACCATCGGGCAAGTCAACCAAAGTCCATACTTTGTTCTCATACATGGATCCCATCTCGGATTTCATGGCTTCAAGCCATTTTGCGGAATCTGGGCTCACCATCGCTTCTTCATAGTTCGTAGGTTCGTCATGGTCTAGTAACATAACCTCCAGAACAGGATTACCGTACCACTCTGGTGCGGATCTTGATCTAGTTGACCTACGAGGTTCAGTAATAACTTGATCTGAAGTTTCATGATCATTATCATTAACTTCCTCACTAATTGGTGTAGGTGTCGCAGAAACTGATTTATGTGATGATCTACTTTCCAATAAGGGAGCAGGTATAGTTACCTCATCAAGTTCTACTTTCCTCCCACTCACTTCTTTCGAGAGAAACTCCTTCTCTAGAAAGGATCCATTCTTAGCAACGAATATCTTGCCTTCAGATCTGTGATAGAAGGTGTACCCAACAGTCTCCTTTGGGTATCCTATGAAGACACATTTCTCCGATTTAGGTTCGAGCTTATCAGGTTGAAGTTTCTTCACATAAGCATCGCAACCCCAAACATTAAGATACGACAACTTTGGTTTCTTGCCAAACCATAGTTCATAAGGCGTCATCTCAGCGGATTTCGATGGTGTCCTATTTAGAGTGAATGCAGCCGTCTCTAAAGCATAACCCCAAAACGATAGCGGTAAATCAGTAAGAGACATCATAGATCGCACCATATCTAATAAAGTACGATTACGACGTTCGGACACACCATTACGCTGTGGTGTTCCGGGTGGCGTGAGTTGCGAAACTATTCCGCATTGTTTCAAATGTAAGCCAAACTCGTAACTTAAATATTCTCCTCCACGATCTGATCGTAGAAACTTTATTTTCTTGTTACGATGATTTTCAACTTCACTCTGAAATTCTTTGAACTTTTCAAATGTTTCAGACTTATGTTTCATTAAGTAGATATACCCATATCTCCTCAAATCATCTGTGAATGTGAGAAAATAACGATATCCGCCACGAGCCTCAATATTCATCGGACCACATACATCTGTATGTATGATTTCCAATAAATCTGTTACTCTCTCCATAGTTCCGGAGAACGGTGTTTTAGTCATCTTGCCCATGAGGCACGGTTCGCAAGTACCAAGTGATTCATAATCAAGTGATTCCAAAAGTCCATCAGTATGGAGTTTCTTCATGTGCTTTACACCGATATGACCTAAACGGCAGTGCCACAAATAAGTTGCATTGTCATTATCAACTCTGCATCTTTTGGCTTCAACATTATGAATATGTGTGTCACTACTATCGAGATTCATTAAAAATAGAACACTCTTCAAGGGTGCATGACCATAAAAGATATTATTCATATAAATAGAACAACCATTATTCTCTGATTTAAATGAATAACCGTCTCGCACCAAACAAGATCCAGATATAATGTTCATGCTCAACGCTGGCACCAAATAACAATTATTTAGGTCTAATACTAATCCCGAAGGTAGATGTAGAGGTAGCGTGCCGGCGGCGATCACATCGACTTTGGAACCATTTCCCACGCGCATCGTCACCTCGTCCTTAGCCAATCTTCGCTTAATCCGTAGCCCCTGTTTCGAGTTGCAAATATTAGCAACAGAACCAGTATCAAATAACCAGGTGCTACTGCGAGCATTAGTAAGGTACACATCAATAACATGTATATCACATATACCTTTGTTAACCTTGCCATCCTTCTTATCCGCCAAATACTTGGGGCAGTTCCACTTCCAGTGATCAGTCTGCTTGCAGTAGAAGCACTCAGTTTCAGGCTTAGGTCCAGACTTGGATTTCTTCTCCTGAACAGCAACTTGCTTGCTGTTCTTCTTGAAGTTCCCCTTCTTCTTCCCTTTGCCCTTTTTCTTGAAACTAGTGGTTTTACTGACCATCAACACTTGATGCTCCTTTTTGATTTCTACCTCCGCTGCCTTTAGCATTGCGAAGAGCTCGGGAATTGTCTTTTCCATCCCTTGCATGTTATAGTTCATCACGAAGCTCTTGTAGCTTGGTGGCAGTGATTGAAGAATTATGTCAATGACGCTATCATCCGGAAGATTAACTCCCAGTTGAATCAAGTGATTATTATACCCAGACATTTTGAGTATATGCTCACTGACAGAACTATTCTCTTCCATCTTGCAGCTGTAGAACTTATTGGAGACTTCATATCTCTCAATCCGGGCATTTGCTTGAAATATTAACTTCAACTCCTAGAACATCTCATATGCTCCATGACGTTCAAAACGTCGTTGAAGACCCGGTTCTAAGCCGTAAAGCATGGCACACTGAACTATCGAGTAGTCATCAGCTTTGCTCTGCCAGACGTTCATAACTTCTGCTGTTGCTCTTGCAGGAGGCCTGGCACCTAGCAGTGCTTCTAGGACGTAATTCTTCTGTGCAGCAATGAGGATAATCCTCAAGTTACGGACCCAGTCCGTGTAATTGCTACCATCATCTTTCAACTTTGCTTTCTCAAGGAATGCATTAAAATTCAACGGAACAACAACACGGGCCATTTATCTACAATTAGCATAGACAAGCAAGATACTATCAGGTACTAAGTTCATGATAAATTCAAGTTCAATTAATCATATTACTTAAGAACTCCCACTTAGATAGACATCCCTCTCATCATCTAAGTGATTACGTGATCCAAATCAACTAAACCATGTCCGATCATCACGTGAGATGGAGTAGTTTCAATGGTGAACATCACTATGTTGATCATATCTACTATATGATTCACGCTCGACCTTTCGGTCTCCGTGTTCCGAGGCCATATCTGCATATGCTTGGCTCGTCAAGTTTAACCTGAGTATTCCGCGTGTGCAACTGTTTTGCACCCGTTGTATCTGAACGTAGAGCCTATCACACCCGATCATCACGTGGTGTCTCAGCACGAAGAACTTTCGCAACGGTGCATACTCAGGGAGAACACTTTTATCTTGAAATTTTAGTGAGAGATCATCTTATAATGCTACCGTCAATCAAAGCAAGATAAGATGCATAAAAGATTAACATCACATGCAATCAATATAAGTGATATGATATGGCCATCATCATCTTGTGCTTGTGATCTCCATCTCCGAAGCACCGTCATGATCACCATCGTCACCGGCTCGACACCTTGATCTCCATCGTAGTATCGTTGTCGTCTCGCCAACTTATTGCTTTTACGACTATCGCTACCGCTTAGTGATAAAGTAAAACAATTACATGGCGATTGCATTGCATACAATAAAGCGACAACCATATGGCTCCTGCCAGTTGCTGATAACTCGGTTACAAAACATGATCATCTCATACAATAAAATATAGGATCATGTCTTGACCATATCACATCACAACATGCCCTGCAAAAACAAGTTAGACGTCCTCTACTTTGTTGTTGCAAGTTTTACGTGGCTGCTACGGGCTTAGCAAGAACCGTTCTTACCTACGCATCAAAACCACAACGATAGTTTGTCAAGTTGGTGCTGTTTTAACCTTCGCAAGGACCGGGCGTAGCCACACTCGGTTCAACTAAAGTGAGAGAGACAAACACCCGCCAGTCACCTTTAAGCAACGAGTGCTCGCAACGCGTAAGCGTACGCGTAATGTCGGTCCGGGCCGCTTCATCTCACAATACCGCTGAACCAAAGTATGACATGCTGGTAAGCAGTATGACTTATATCGCCCACAACTCACTTGTGTTCTACTCGTGCATAGCATCAACGCATAAAACCAGGCTCGGATGCCACTGTTGGGGAACGTAGTAATTTCAAAAAATTTCCTACGCACATGCAAGATCATGGTGATGCATAGCAACGAGAGGGGAGAGTGTTGTCCATGTACCCTCGTAGACCGAAAGCGGAAGCGTTATCACAACGCGGTTGATGTAGTCGTACGTCTTCACGATCCGACCGATCAAGTACCGAACGCACGGCACCTCCGAGTTCAGCACACGTTCAGCTCGATGACGTCCCTCGAACTCCGATCCAGCCGAGTGTTGAGGGAGAGTTTCGTCAGCACGACGGCGTGGTGACGATGATGATGTTCTACCGATGCAGGGCTTCGCCTAAGCTCCGCAACGATATTATCGAGGTGTAATATGGTGGAGGGGGCACCGCACACGGCTAAAATATCGTATATCAATTGTGTGTTCAGAGGTGCCCCCCTGCCCCCGTATATAAAGGAGCAAGGGGGGAGGCCGGCTGCCCTTGGGGCGTGCCAAGGAGGGGGGGGGAGTCCTCCTCCTAGTAGGAGTAGGACTCCCCTTTCCTAGTCCAACTAGGAAGAGAGAGGGGGAAGGAAAGAGAGGGAGAGGGAGAGGGAAAGAGGGGCCGCGCCCCCTCCCCTAGTCCAATTTGGACTCCTCATGGGAGGGGGCGCGCCACCTCCTGGGCTGCTGCCCTCTCTCTCCCCTCAGGCCCACCAAGGCCCAATACTTCCCCGGGGGGTTCCGGTAACCCCTCCGGCACTCCGGTTTTATCCGAAACTTCTCCGGAACACTTCCGGTATCCGAATATAGTCATCCAATATATCAATCTTTATGTCTCGACCATTTTTAGACTCCTCGTCATGTCCGTGATCACATCCGGGACTCCGAACAACCTTCGGTACATCAAAACATATAAACTCATAATAACTGTCATCGTAACGTTAAGCGTGCGGACCCTACGGTTTCGAGAACTATGTAGACATGACCGAGACACCTCTCCGGTCAATAACCAATAGCGGAACCTGGATGCTCATATTGGTTCCTACATATTCTACGAAGATCTTTATCGGTCAGACCGCATAACAACATACGTTGTTCCCTTTGTCATGGGTATGTTACTTGCCCGAGATTCGATCGTCGGTATCTCGATACCTAGTTGAATCTCGTTACCGGCAAGTCTCTTTACTCGTTCCGTAATACATCATCCCGCAACTAACTCATTAGTCACAATGCTTGCAAGGCTTATAGTGATGTGCATTACCGAGTGGGCCCAGAGATACCTCTCTGACAATTGGAGTGACAAATCCTAATCTCGAAATACGCCAACCCAGCAAGTACCTTTGGATCCACCTGTAGAGCACCTTTATAATCACCCAGTTACGTTGTGATGTTTGGTAGCACACAAAGTGTTCCTCCGGTAAACGGGAGTTGCATAATCTCATAGTCATAGGAACATGTATAAGTCATGAAGAAAGCAATAGCAATATGCTAAACGATCGAGTGCTAAGCTAACGGAATGGGTCAAGTCAATCACGTCATTCTCCTAATGAGGTGATCCCGTTAATCAAATGACAACTCATGTCTATGGCTAGGAAACATAACCATCTTTGATTAACGAGCTAGTCAAGTAAAGGCATACTAGTGACACTCTGTTTGTCTATGTATTCACACATTTATTATGTTTCCGGTTAATACAATTCTAGCATGAATAATAAACATTTATCATGATATAAGGAAATAAATAATACTTTATTATTGCCTCTAGGGCATATTTCCTTCATTATCCTAATGCCGTGTTGTTATTTTTGCGCAAAGATAACTTGACCTGGTGCGTCCAAGATGTCCTCTTCCTCACGAGGCGTTTGTTTCCTCGCGTCCTTCTTAACCTGGTGGTCTGTGCTTGCTTGGAAACTGCAAAAATTAGTTAGGGGGTGCGCTAGAGGGTTTGTCGTCCACCCAAGCCTTGACTTGGCGCTTTGTGTCGCGGTTCCCGAGGGGCACGGATTAGAAGAGATGCGCCAGCTTTCAAGCTTGAACGAGGGTGGCTCGCGAGAAGGCAGAGAGAATAAAAATGCTCGCGAGGGCACCTGCCTAGCCCCCTCGCGAGGTATGCGAGAGAGAGAACATGAGCAAACAAGAGCCAAAAAATGCGGTAAGAGGCTAGGGAATCAAATCAGCAATGAACACCAAGAGCAACTTCGATTAAAGAAAAGCGAGCCAACTTCAGAAAGCAAATGAAAAGCCGCGTCCGGCACCTAATCTAGTCTTCAAGTCTTCTCACCAGCGCGGAGCTAAGTGCTGCCACTAGGCGTGGGCGGGAGCCCCTAGGCCTGAGGCCGGCGCTCCTGAGACTCCGGGGCGTGTACAACCCCAACTCATTATTATGTGAGAGTGTCACGGGCAGCAATTCTTCACAGGCACCGGGCCTTCTTCACAGGCTCTGGGCCTTTCTTCACAGGCTCTGGGCCTTGCTTCATGGGTAGAACTTTCGGAGGTGCTGGATGTTCCAGGCGTTTTGGATAGGCGTCCCTTCTTGCGTCTCCAGGCGCACGACGCCAGGCCTGGAGATGTGGACGACCCTGAACGGGCCCTCCCACATGGGTGAAAGCTTATGCAACCCTTCCCTGGAGAGGACCCGCCTCAGGACCAGGTCACCCGTCTCGAGCGTCCTGGAGCGAACGTTGCGGCAGTGGTATCGCCGTAGCGCTTGCTGGTACCTTGCCGCCCTTAATGCAGCTTCGCGACGACGTTCCTCTCCCAGCACAAGATCCATCCCCGCATGGCGTCCTGCTGCATTTCGTCGAACGCCAAGACCCGTGCGGAGCGATGCTTGACCTCGTGAGGGAGGACCGCTTCGGCTCCGTAGACGAGGAAGAACGGTGTCTCGCTCGTTGGCTTGGTAGCGGTGGTGCGGATAGACCACAGCACGGACTGGAGCTCGTCGTGCCAGCCCCTGCCGCAGGCCTCCAGCTTCTTCTTGAAGGTCCTGGTCTTGATGCCCCTTAGGACCTGTGCGTTGGCGCGCTCAGCCTGACCATTGCTCCTGGGGTGAGCCACCGAAGCGTAGCAGATCTGCGTTCCAAGGTTAGCATAGTAGGTTTTGAAGAGGTTACTAGTAAACTGTGAGCCGTTATCTGTGATGATGCGGTTGGGGACCCCGAAGCGGCTCACGAGGCCCTTGATGAACTTGATGGCAGAGCCAGCCGGGATGGTACGGACGGCTTCCACTTCCGCCCACTTGGTGAATTTGTCGATGGCGACGTAGAGATAGCGGTAGCCCCCTGGCGCCCGTGAGAGCGGGCCTAAGATGTCCAGCCCCCAGACCACGAACGGCCATGTGAGAGGGATGGTTTGGAGGCCCTGAGCAGACTGATGGATTTGCTTGGCGTGGAATTGGCAAGCTTCGCAAGACTTCACCAGCTCGGCTGCGTCGTTGAGTGCTGTAGGCCAGTAGAATCCACTGCGGAACACCTTGCCGACGAGGGTCTGTGACGATGAGTGATGCCCGCAGTCCCTGCCGTGTATGTCAATCAGCAGCTCCCTTCGTTGTTCGCTGGAGATGCAGCGCAGCGTGACATCGTTCGGCCGCTTCCTGTATAACTCGCCGTCTTGGATGCAGTACGCCGTGGCTTGCCGGGCCACGCGCTCCGCGTCCTCTTCCTTCTCCGGTAGCGCCCCGTGTGTCAGGTACTCCTTGAATTCCTTGGTCCAGCATTCCTCCTGGGGCTCGAGGGCCAAGAGCAGCCGAGCGCCTGAGGTCGGGCCACAGGCCGGGGCTCCCGTGACCGGAGGCTGTGGGAGCTCCTCCCGAGGCTGAGTAGTGCTTGAAAGAGGTGGCGTAGCTGATGGCTTGAAGAGCCGCTCCTCAAAGACACCAGGCTCTTGTGGTTGCCGCTTGGATGCTCTCCTGGCGATGTCGTCGGCTTCTTTGTTGGTGCCCCAAGGCACGTGCTGCAGTTTGAGACCTGAGAACTGCTTTTCCATCTTGCGTACCTCCGCGAGGTAGGCTTCCATGTGCTCGTCCTTCGGCTCGTACACTTTGTTTGGAGAAGTTGACGAGGAGTTGCGAGTCGCCTCTGACGGTAAGGCGCTTCACCCCTAGAGCTGCCGCAGCCTTCAGGCCAGCTATGAGGCCTTCGTATTCTGCGATATTGTTGGAGACCTTCTCGCCGTGCTGAAAGCAGAGTTGCACGGCATAGTAGAGCTTGTCCTGGGTGGGCGAGATGAGCACTGCTCCTGCTCCCGCGCCCTGGTGCGCGAAAGCGCCATCGAAATACATGACCCAGCCGTCCGGAGCCTCGCTCCCTGGGGAGGTGGACCGGTCTTCCCCTTCCTCAAGTGTCGGGGCATCCGTCCATTCTGCCACAGTCAGCGAGCGCAGCCCCCTTGATGACCCTGGTAGTGTTGAACTCTAACTGGAACGCTTGCAGCTCGATATTCCACTCAGCGACCCTTCCAGCCAAATTTGGGCTCCTGAGTACCCTCTCCAATGGGTAAGCCGAGATGACCTTGATCAGGTGCCCTTGAAAGTAGTGTCGCAGCTTGCATGAGGCCACCAAGAGTGCGAGCAGGAGCTTCTGAGGCATGGGGTAGCGTGCCCTTGCGTCTCGCAGTACGGTGCTGACGAAGTACACCGGGTGTTCGACGAGGGCTGGCGCACTATTGAGGCTGGGGTCCTGCGGAGATGGGTGCATCTCCTGAGGTGAAGGGTTTTCTGAGACTTGGCTGTCCTCAGGAGTTTCTACGACGTTGTCCTACCAAGCTTTGCCTTCCCCAGCTGATGCCTTTGCTGCGTGCTCCTGACCCCGCGCCACTTCAGCTCCGGCTTGGCGCGGCGCGCCCTTGGCTTGGCGTTCCTCCCTGACCGCCACCAGTGCCGCGCTGGCGGAGTACGAGGTGGCGGCAAGGTAGAGTACTAGAGGCTCGAGAGGCCGTGGTGCCACCATCACCGGGGGGCTGGTAAGGTATTTCTTGAGGTCTTGGAAGGCCTGATCGGCCTCCGGGGTCCACTCGAACGGGCCTTTCTTCTTCATGAGCTTGAAGAAAGGGTAAGGCGCGCTCTCCCAGCTTGGAGATGAAACGCTCTAGTGCGGTCACCCGTCCCGCTAGCTTTTGCATCTCTTTGAGGGTCTGTGGCGGGCTCATGTCCTCGATGGCCTTGATCTTCTCCCGGTTCGCCTCGATCCCTCTGTGGGACACAAGGAATCCCAGCAGCTTGCCGGAGGGGACTCCGAACACGCACTTCTCCGGGTTAAGCCTCAAGTTCACCCGGCGCAGGCTCTCAAAGGTTTCCTCCAAATCTTGAATCAACGTCCTCGCCTCGCGAGACTTTACCACTATGTCATCGACGTAGGCCTCTGTGTTTCTCCCGAGATGTCGCCCCAGGGCGATGTGCATCAACCGCTGGAAGGTGGCGCCTGTGTTGCGCAGCCCGAAGGGCATGCAGGTGTAGCAGTACACCCCATATGGTGTTAGGAAAGTTGTCTTCCCCACATCTTCCACCGCCATCTTGATCTGATGATACCCTGAGAACGCGTCCAGGAAGCACAGCAAGTCGCACTCAGCGGTGGAGTCGACAATCTGGTCAATGCGCGGGAGCGGGAATGGATCTTGGGGGCAGGCTTTGTTAAGGTTGGTGAAGTTGACGCACATCCGCTCCTTCCTGCCTTTCTTTGGCACTATGACAGGGTTTGCCAGCCATTCGGGATATCGAACTTCCCAGATGGCGCCTGCCGCCTACAGCTTGCGTGTCTCTTGGACGATGAAGGCTTGCTTCTCGGTGGACTGCCGTCTAGCTCGCTGTTTCACGGGGCGTATGTTGGGGCATACCCTTAGATGATGCTGGATCACCTCTCTCGGGACCCCTACGAGCTGATTGGACTCCCACGCGAATATCTCCTTGTTCGCGCGCAAGAACCTCACCAAGGCTTCTTCTTGTCCCGGGTCAAGGCTGGCTCCTATGGTAAAGGTGGCCCTTGACGACCCGTTCTCGTTGACCGGCACCTGCTTGGTTTCCGCCTTGTCTTGGGTGAACAGCTGCTTCTTCTTGGTAGGCGCGGCCTCCTTGGCCTCGTGGGTACCGGCGCCGGCCGGCTGTGCTGCTGCCGTGGTCTTGAAGGCGAGCCCGAGCTCCGTCACGGCCTCCTTAGTGTCCCCCTTGATGGTGAGGATGCCCTTGCTTCCTGGCATCTTCATGAGGTTGTAGGCCGGATGGGTCGCCGCCATGAACTGAGCGAGAGCTGGGTACCCGAGGATTGCGTTGTATGGGAGACCGATGCGGGCGATGTCGAAGTCCACCAGCTCAGTGCGGTAGTTGTCGTGTGTGCCGAAGTTGACAGGGAGGCGGATCTGCCCTAGAGAGTGGGCAGCTCCGCCACCCACTCCCAAAAAGGGCTTGCTGAGGTCGAGCCGCTCGAGCGGCACGTGAAGAAGGCTGAAGGCTTCTATGGAGAGCAAGTTGAGGCCAGCACCGCCATCGATAAGGGTCTTGGTGACGGCCACGTTGCAGATGGTGGGCGTGCAGAGCATTGGGAGCATGCCAGAGCCGGCGGTGGAGCCGGGGTGGTCTTCTGAGTCGAAGCTGAGGTCGGCCTCTGGGGCAGCCCAACCTGGCGGAGCCCCCGGGCGCTTGGAGGCGGCTCCGATCTGACGAAGAAACGGTTTGACATGGCGATCTAAAGGCGGTGCTTGAGAGCCGCCCAGCAGGGCCGCGACCGCATGGTGCGCTGGCACCGCGTAGCGATCGGTGAAGAGGTCACGGAGTTCCCCCCAGGAAGCCACTGTGGATCCCGGGAGGTTGAGCAGCCAGGCGCGCGGCTCGCCGGCAAGGGCCATGGGGAACCAGTTGGCCATGATCTTGTCGTTGCCTCCGGCTTTGAGGACAACCTCCTCGTACGCCAGCAGGAACGGTGTCGGGTCTGCCGCGCCATCGTAACGCGGCGGCATCCCCGGCTTGAACTTGGTCGGCCACCGCACTCCGCACAGGGCGGGGGCCAGGGCTCGGTATCCAGATGCCCCGTTGCCGACGTCGGTCGCGGAGGTGGATGGCGGGGCCCCCGCCATGGGAGCGTAGTGCGGCGGCATGGGGCGCGAGTTGGTGGAGAGGAGCTCCGGTGCACCCGTACCTGGCGCGCCAAATGTCGGATGTGGGGTTCCGGCAAACCCTTAAGGTTCGAACACTGGGGTGCGCGCGAAGTCTTTCCCTCCTACCGATCTATGCCCTAGCTCGCTCAGATCTCACGGACGAACTCGACGAACTCGCAACACAGAAAGACACGAGGTTTATACTGGTTCGGGCCACCGTTGTGGTGTAATACCCTACTCCAGTGTGGTGGTGGTGGATTGCCTCTAGGGCTGATGATGAACAGTACAAGGGAAGAACAGCCCCCTGAGGTTGAGGTGTTCTTGTGTTTAGGTAGGCTCTCGATCGGGTTGGATCAAGCTAAGATGAGATGCCTCTACTTTGGTGGCTAGCTCTACTTATATAGGCCCTGGTCCTCTTCCCAAATATCGAGCGGGAAGGGAGCCAACAACGGCGGGAAAATTTGAAGGGGGACAACTAGTACAAGCTATCCTGACAAAAGTGGTCTTCGCCTGCGAAAAGCTCTGGTGGTGACGCCGTCTTGGGCTCCATGATGACCTCCGTCTTGCCGTCCTCCTGGTCTTGGTCTCGTTGCACCAATATAGCAACCTTTGCCTGATGCTTCGGTACTCTTCGCCTGCGCTGGCCTCCTTAGCACCAAAGAGGTAAGGACGCTGCGTGCGCTGGCGCCTGCCTGGTGTCGTTCGTCATGGCTCACATCACGAGGGCCTCGTGAGGTTTGCCCTGCCTTGATATCTCCACTCCTCGTGAGCTTTCCTAGCTAGGCTACTCCAGAGGTGGTCTTGCGTCGCCCGCCTCGCGAGGCTTGGACCCTCGCGAGGGTCTTGGATGCCTTGTCGGTGACGATGGGCCATACGGCCTGCTTGCTTAGCCACGCCGTGGGCCACAGGCAGGCAAGTCTGGGGACCCCCATTCCCAGAACGCCGACAACAATGATGAAGCGTGTCATAATAAATGAAACGGTGAAAAGTTGCATGGCAATATATCTCGGAATGGCTATGGAAATGGCATAATAGGTAGGTATGGTGGCTATTTTGAGGAAGATATAAGGAGGTTTATGTGTGATAGAGCGTATCATATCACGGGGTTTGGATGCACTGGCGAAGTTTTCACCAGCTCTCAAGGTGAGAAAGGGCAATGCATGGTACCGAAGAGGCTAGCAATGATGGAAGGGTGAGAGTGCGTATAATCCATGGACTCAACATTGGTCATACGGCCATGCTTATTGCAAAAATCCACAAGTCATCAAAAACCAAGAATTACGCGCATGCTCCTAGGGGGATAGATTGGTAGGAAAAGACCATCGCTCGTCCCCGACCGCCACTCATAAGGATGACAATCAAAGAACACCTCATGTTTCAAATTTGTTACACAACGGTTACCATATGTGCATGCTACGGGACTTGCAGACTCTAACACAAGTATTTCTCAAATTCACAATTACTCAACTAGCATAACTTTAATATCACCATCTTCATATCTCAAAACAATCATCGAGTATCAAACTTCTCATAGTATTCAATGCACTCTATATGAAAGTTTTTATTATACCCATCTTGGATGCCCATCATATTAGGACTAATTTTATAACCAAAGCAAATTACCATGCTGTTCTAAAAGACTCTCAAAATAATATAAGTGAAGCATGAGAGATCATCTATTTCTTCAAAATAAAACCACCGCCGTGCTCTAAAAAGATATAAGTGAAGCACTAGAGCAAACGACAAACTACACCAAAAGATATAAGTGAAGATCAATGAGTAGTCGAATAATTATGTAACTATGTGAAGACTCTCTAACATTTAAGAATTTCAGATCTTGGGATATTATTAAAACAGCAAGAAAAATTAAACAAAATAAAATGACGCTCCAAGAAAAACACATATCATGTGGTGAATAAAAATATAGCTCCAAGTAAAGTTACCGATGAATGAAGACGAAAGAGGGGATGCCATCCGGGGCATCCCCAAGCTTAAGATTTTGGTTGTCCTTGAATATTACCTTGGGGTGCCTTGGGCATCCCCAAGCTTAGGCTCTTTCCACTCCTTATTCCATAGTCCATCAAATCTTTACCCGAAACTTGAAAACTTCACAACACAAAACTCAACAGAAAACTCGTAAGCTCCGTTAGTATAAGAAAATAAATCACCACTTAGGTACTGTTGTGAACTCATTCTAACTTCATATTGGTGTAATATCTACTGTATTCCAACTTTCATCAAAATAAGCAAACAACACATAGAAAACAGAATCTGTCAAAAATAGAATAGTTTGTAGTAATCTGTATCAAACGTATACTTCTGGAACTCCAAAAAGTCTGAAAAACGGGAAGTCCTAGGTAATTTGTTTATTGATCTACTGCAAAAATAATCAGTATTTTATCACGTTCTGGTGATTTTTAACAATTCTGGGACTGAGCGCAAAGTTTCTGTTTTTACAGCAAGGTCAAATTAACTATCACCGTAGGTTATCCCATAGGTCTTACTTGGCACAAACACTAATTAAAACATAAAACCACATCTAAAAAGAAGCTAGATAAATTATTTATTACTAAATAGGAACAAAAAGCAAGGATCAAAAGTAAAATTGGGTTGCCTCCTAACCAGCGCTAACGTTTAACGCCTCTAGCTAGGCATGATGATTTCAATGATGCTCACATAAAAGATAAGAATTGAAACATAAAGAGAGCATCATGAAGAATATGACTAGCACATTTAAGTCTAACCCACTTCCTATGCATAGGGATTTTGTGAGCAAACAACTTATGGGAACAATAATCAACTAGCATAGGAAGGCAAAACAAGCATAACTTCAAGATTTTCAACACATAGAGAGAGGAAACTTGATATTATTGCAATTCCTACAAGCATATATTCCTCCCTCACAATAATTTTCAATAGCATCATGAATGAATTCAACAATATAACTATCACATAAAGCACTATTTTCATGATGCACAAGCATAGAATTTTTATTACTCTCCACAAAAGCAAAATTCTTGCCATTCGAAATAGTGGGAGTATCATAAGAGACTCGAATACTACAAATTATTTCCAGATTAAAAGAGTAATGTTCACAAAAAGGGTAATTATAATCATGACAAGTTTTATAAATATAATCATCACTACTTTTTTATAGCATAAGTATCATCACAATAATCATCATAAGTAGCAACTTTGTTCTCATCATAATCAATTGAAACCTCTTCCGAAATAGTGGATTCATCTCTAAATAAAGTCATGACCTCTCCAAATCCACTTTCATAATTATCACAATAAGATTCAACACCCTCCAAAATAGTGGGATCATTACTTCCTAAAGTTGACACTCTTCCAAACCCACTTTCATCAATATAATCATCATAAATAGGAGGCATGCTATCATCATGATAAATTTGCTCATCAAAACTTGGGAGACTAAAAATATCATCTTCATTAAACATAGCATCCCCAAGCTTGGGACAAACATTAATTGCAGCAAATATACTATCAAACATGTCATTCTCATCAAACATAGCATCCCCAAGCTTGGGCCTTTTCATATCATAAGCATAATCACTCTCATCATTAATAGTATGGATAGCACCAATAGTATAGCAATTATCATCATCACAATGAGTAATAGGAGCAACATCATTTGGGAGGGATACCTTTTCACCTTTGCTTCTCCGTCTTTTCTTTTTCTTCTTCACATTATGCGTGGGTCTAATCCTCTTTTTGGAGCTCCTTATTAATGAGATTGGTTGAATAGAAGGCTCCTCCTCGTTACCTGATTCATCATAAGAAATAATAGGAAGATATTGGGAAGTCTCTTCCCTTTAATTAGTATTCTCTTTGTCTTCTATTTGTTTTCTTGTCTTTATGTAATTGGCAATATAAGGATTTTCAATGCAATTCACCGCACAATACATAAAAATTTCCTCTAGATCAAAATCAAGAAATCTATCAAGATTAAATTTTGGAATACGCCCAGTTATACGTTTCATTTCTTCATACCCCAAAAGAAGACTAAGCTCTTTATGATGCTCAAGGGTAATCAAGTATCACAATTTTTGGACACGATTTGATTATGAAACAAATAGCATCGGAGCTTTAAATGACCATGTTCATTGCAAAGTTCACAAGGATGGCGATAAATATTGAACCTTTCAGCACAATCATCTAGCCTTTCTTGCAACCATTTAGTTTCCAAATACTTATGCCTCTTGCAAAATCTATCTTCCCTATTTGGTGTGTACTTGCAAGCTCTATGTATTCCACAAAAGTTGACATGCTTATAAGAGACATTTTCATCATGACTAGTGCAATCATCATTAGTACTATGGATATTCAAAGAATTCATACTAACAACATTGCAATCATGCTCATCATTCAAATATTTAGTGCCAAACATTCTAATGCATTCTTCTTCTAACATTTTGGCAGAATTATCGGAATCCTTATTTCATGAAAGATATTAAAAAGATGAAGCATATGAGGTACCCTCAATTCCATTTTTTGTAGTTTTCTTTTATAAACTAAACTAGTTATAAAACAAGAAACTAAAAGATTCGATTGCAAGATCTAAAGATATACCTTCAAGCACTCACCTCCCCGGCAACGGCGCCAGAAATTGCTTGATGTCTACTACGCAACATTCTTCTTGTAGACGTTGTTGGGCCTCCAAGTGTAGAGGTTTGTAGGACAGTAGCAAATTTCCCTCAAGTGGATGACCTAAGGTTTATCAATCCGTGGGAGGCGTAGGATGAATATGGTCTCTCTCAAGCAACCCTGCAACCAAATAACAAAGAGTCTCTTGTGTCCGCAACACACCCAATACAATGGTAAATTGTATAGGTGCACTAGTTCGGCAAAGAGATGGTGATACAAGTGCAATATGGATGGTAGAGATAGGTTTTTGTAATCTGAAAATATAAAAACAGCAAGGTAACAAGTAATAAAAGTGAGCGAAAACGGTATTACAATGCTAGGAAACAAGGCCTAGGGTTCATACTTTCACTAGTGCAAGTTCTCTCAACAATAATAACATAATTGGATCATGTAACTATCCCTCAACATGCAACAAAGAGTCACTCCAAAGTCACTAATAGCAGAGAACAAATGAAGAGATTATTGTAGGGTACGAAACCACCTCAAAGTTATTCTTTCTGATCGATCTATTCAAGAGTCCGTAGTAAAATAACATGAAGCTATTCTTTCCGTTCGATCTATCATAGAGTTCGTACTAGAATAACACCTTAAGACACAAATCAACCAAAACCCTAATGTCACCTAGATACTCCAATGTCACCTCAAGTATCCGTGGTGATTAATTATACGATATGCATCACACAATCTCAGATTCATCTATTCAACCAACACATAGAACTTCAAAGAGTGCCCCAAAGTTTCTACCGGAGAGTCAAGACGAAAACGTGTGCCGACCCCTATGCATAAGTTCACGAGGTCACGGAACTCGCAAGTTGATCACCGAAACATACATCATGTGGATCACGTGAATATCCCGTTGTCACCACAGATAAGCACATGCAAGACATACATCAAGTGTTCTCAAATTCTTAAAGACTCAATCCGATAAGATAACTTCAAAGGGAAAACTCAATCCATTACAAGAGAGTAGAGGGGGAGAAACATCATAAGATCCAACTATAATAGCAAAGCTCGCGATACATCAAGATCGTGCCAACTCAAGAACACGAGAGAGAGAGAGAGAGAGATCAAACACATAGCTACTGGTACATACCCTCAGCCCCGAGGGTGAACTACTCCCTCCTCGTCATGGAGATCGCCGGGATGATGAAGATGGCCACCGGTGAGGGATCCCCCCTCCGGCAGGGTGCCGGAACAGGGTCCCGATTGGTTTTTGGTGGCTATAGAAACTTGCGGCGGCGGAACTCCTGATCTAGGTTATGTTCTGGAAGTTTGGGTATATATAAGAGGTTTTGGCGTCGGGGACAAGTCAGGGGGGTCTCCGAGGCGGCCACGAGGTAGGGGGCGCGCCCCCACCCTTGTGGGTGCCTCGGGACTCTTCTGGTCCATCTCCGATGCTCCGTAGGCTTCTTCTGGTCCAAAAACAACCTCCGTGAAATTTCAGGTCAATTGGGCTCCCTTTGGTTTTCCTTTTCTGCGATACTCAAAAACAAGGAAAAAACCGAAACTGGCACTGGGCTCTGGGTTAATAGGTTAGTCCAAAAATCATATAAAATAGCATATAAATGCATATAAAACAACCTAGATGGATAATATAATAGCATGGAACAATCAAAAATTATAGATACGTTGGAGACGTATCAACGCCTAACCGGCTGGAGGATACACGGTCCTCAAGTGTAACAAGTCTTCAGGTCACGCAGACAAAAAGACTTCAGTGATGCCTAACACTCTTTGGCTCTGGGTGTTTTGGGATTTGTCCTCGCAAGGATCTCTCTCTCTCAAATGCTTCGGAGGTGGGTTGCTCTCAAACGACAAAAGCTGTGCACTAACTCAAAGCAGCCACCAATTTATGGTGTAGGGGGTGGGCTATTTATAGCTAGGAGGCAACCTGACCTGATTTTTCTGAAATGACCCTGGGTCACTAAGGAACCGACACGTGTCCAACGGTCGGATTTCAAACACATGTGGCAACTTGACTTGGGCTACAAGTAAAGCTGACTCATCCAGCTCTGGATAAGATTTGCTCTCATTGTCTTCGCTCGAAGACATAGGATTTGGTTGAGCATCACAGTCACTCTGACTTTTTTCACTTGGACCCCACTTAACAGTACGGTGGTTCCTATGACTCAACAAAGAAGAAAAGGAAACTACGAAACAACTATGTCTTCGCACTCCATAGTCTTCACATGAATGTCTTCTCATGTCATAATCTTCACTGTGAATGTCTTCACGAACCACCATTGTCTTCAATGTCTTCACACATTTTTAGGGGTCATCTCTGGTAGGTAAACCAAATCAATGAGGGACTACTACCTGTGTTATCCTGCAATTCTCACAAACACATTAGTCCCTCAACCAAGTTTGTCGTCAATACTCCAAAACCAACTAGAGGTGGCACTAGATGCACTTACACTAGGTATTACACCTAGATCGGATATGAACTCCTTCATCCATACTCCTTCATTTGCTGCTTCCGAAGCAGCTATGTACTCCACTTCACACGTAGATCCCGCCACGACGCTCTGCTTGGAACTGCACCAACTGACAGCTCCACCATTCAATATAAATATGTATCCGGTTTGTGACTTAGAGTCATCCGGATCAGTGTCAAAGCTTGCATCGACGTAACCATTTACGACAAGCTCTTTGTCACCTCCATAAACGAGAAACATATCCTTAGTCCTTTTCAGGTATTTCAGGATGTTCTTGACCACTGTCCAGTGATCCACTCCTGGATTACTTTGGTACCTCCCTGCTAAACTTATAGCAAGGCACACATCAGGTCTGGTACACAGCATTGCATACATGATACAACCTATGGTTGAGGCATAGGGAATGACTTTCATTTTCTCTCTATCTTCTGCAGTGGTCGGGCATTGAGTCTGACTCAACTTCACACCTTGTAACACAGGCAAGAACCCTTTCTTTGATGGATCCATTTTGAACTTCTTCAAAACTTTATCAAGGTATGTGCTTTGTGAAAGTCCAATTAAGCGTCTTGATCTATCTCTATAGATCTTGATGCCCAATATATAAGCAGCTTCACCGAGGTCTTTCATTGAAAATTCTTATTCAAGTATCCTTTTATGCTATCCAGAAATTCCGTATTATTTCCAATCAGCAATATGTCATCCACATATAATATTAGAAATGCTACAGAGCTCCCACTCACTTTCTTGTAAATACAGGCTTCTCCAAAAGTCTGTATAAAACCATATGCTTTGATCACACTATCAATGCGTATATTCCAACTCCGAGATGCTTGCACCAGTCCATCAATGGATCGTTGGAGCTTGCACACTTTGTTAGGACCTTTAGGATCGACAAAACCTTCTGGTTGCATCATATACAACTCTTCTTTAAGAAATCCATTAAGGAATGCAGTTTTGACATCCATTTGCCAAATTTCATAATCATAAAATGCGGCAATTGCTAACATGATTCGGATAGACTTAAGCATCGCTACGGGTGAGAAGGTCTCATCGTAGTCAACTCCTTGAACTTGTCAAAAACCTTTCACAACAAGTCGAGCTTTGTAGACAGTAACCTTACCATCAGCGTCAGTCTTCTTGAAGATCCATTTATTCTCTATGGCTTGCCGATCACCGGGCAAGTCAACCAAAGTCCACACTTTGTCCTCGTACATGGATCCCATCTCAGATTTCATGGCCTCAAGCCATTTCGCGGAATCTGGGCTCATCATCGCTTCCTCATAGTTCGTAGGTTCATCATGGTCTAGTAACATGACTTCCATAACAGGATTACCGTACCACTCTGGTGCGGAACGTACTCTGGTTGACCTACGAGGTTCGGTAGTAACTTGATCTGAAGTTTCACGATCATCATCATTAACTTCCTCACTAATTGGTGTAAGCATCACTGGAACTGATTTCTGTGATGAACCACTCTCCAATTCGGGAGAAGGTACAATTACCTCATCAAGTTCTACTTTTCTCTCACTCACTTCTTTTGAGAGAAACTCCTTCTCTAGAAAGGATCCATTCTTAGAAATGAATATCTTTCCTTCGGATTTGTGATAGAAGGTGTACCCAACAGTTTCCTTTGGGTATCCTATGAAGACGCATTTCTCCGATTTGGGTTCGAGCTTATCAGGTTGAAGCTTTTTCACATAAGCATCGCAGTCCCAAACTTTAAGAAACGACAGCTTAGGTTTCTTGCCAAACCACAGTTCATATGGTGTCGTCTCAACGGATTTAGATGGTTCCCTATTTAACGTGAATGCAGCCGTCTCTAAAGCATAACCCCAAAACGATAGTGGTAAATCGGTAAGAGACATATAGATCGCACCATATCTAATAAAGTACGGTTACGATGTTTGGACACACCATTACGCTGTGGTGTTCCAGGTGGCGTGAGTTGCGAAACTATTCAACATTGTTTCAAATGAAGATCAAACTCATACCTCAAACATTCACCTCCATGATCAGATCGTAGAAACTTTATTTTCTTGTTAGGATGATTTTCCACTTCACTCTGAAATTCTTTGAACTTTTCAAATGGTTCAGACTTATGTTTCATTAAGTAGATATACCCATATCTGCTCAAATCATCTGTGAAGGTCAGAAAATAACGATACCCACCGCGAGCCTCAACACTCATCGGACCGCATACATCAGTATGTATTATTTCCAATAAGTCAGTTGCTCGCTCCATTGTTCCGGAGAACGGAGTCTTAGTCATCTTGCCCATGCGACATGGTTCGCAAGCATCAAGTGATTCATAATCAAGTGATTCCAAAAGCCCATCAGCATGGAGTTTCTTCATGCGCTTTACACCAATATGACCTAAACGGAAGTGCCACAAATAAGTTGCACTATCATTATTAACTTTGCATCTTTTGGCTTCAATATTATGAATATGTGTATCACTACAATCAAGATTCAACAAAAATAGACCACTCATCAAGGGTGCATGACCATAAAAGATATTACTCATATAAATAGAACAACCATTATTCTCTGATTTAAATGAATAACCATCTCGCATCAAACAAGATCCAGCTATAATGTTCATGCTTAACGCTGGCACCAAATAACAATTATTCAGGTCTAAAACTAATCCCGAAGGTAGATGTAGAGGTAGCGTGCCGACGGCGATCACATCGACTTTGGGACCATTTCCCACGCGCATCGTCACCTCGTCCTTAGCCAATCTTCGTTTAATCCATAGACCCTGTTTCGAGTTGCAAATATGAGCAACAGAACCAGTATCAAATACCCAGGCGCTACTACGAGCATTTGTAAGGTACACATCAATAACATGTATATCAAATATAACTTTCACTTTGACATCCTTCTTATCCGCCAAATACTTGGGGCGGTTCCGCTTCCAGTGACCAGTCCCTTTGCAGTAGAAGCACTAAGTTTCAGGCTTAGGTGCAGACTTGGGGTTCTTCCTAGGAGTAGCAACTTGCTTGCTATTCTTATTTAAGTTCCCCTTCTTCCCTTTGCCTTTTTTCTTGAAACTAGTGGTCTTGTTAACCATGAACACTTGATGCTCCTTATTGATTTCTACCTCTGCAGCCTTTAGCATCTCGAAGAGCTCGGGAATTGTCTTCTCCCTCCCTTGCATATTATAGTTCATCACGAAGCCTTTATAGCTTGGTGGCAGTGGTTGAAGAACTCTGTTAATGATACTATCATCAGGAGGATTAAGTCCCAGCTGAGTCAAGTGGTTATGGTACCCAGACATTCTGAGTATGTGTTCACTGGCAGAACTATTCTCATCCATCTTGCATAGAACTTGTTGGAGACTTAATTTCTCTCAACTCGGGCATTTTCTTGAAATATTAATTTCAACTCCTGGAACATCTCATATGCTCCATGAAATTCAAAACGTCTTTGAAGTCCCGATTCTAAGCCGTAAAGCATGGCACACTGAACTATCAAATAGTCATCAACTTTGCTCTGCCAGACGTTCATAATGTCCGGAGTTGCTCCTGCAGCGGGTCTTGCACCTAGCGGTGCTTCCAGGACGTAATTCTTTTGTGTAGCAATGAGGATAATCCTCAAGTTACGGACCCAGTCCATGTAGTTGCTACCATCATCTTTCAACTTAGCTTTCTCTAGGAACGCATTAAAATTCAAGGGAACGGTAGCACGGGCCATTGATCTACAACAACATAGATATGCAAAAACTATCAGGACTAATTTCATGATAAATTAAAGTTCAATTAATCATATTACTAAAGAACTCCCACTTAGATAGACATCCCTCTAGTCATCTAAATGATCACGTGATCCATATCAACTAAACCATGTCCGATCATCACGTGAGATGGAGTAGTTTTCAATGGTGAACATCTCTATGTTGATCATATCTACTATATGATTCACGTTCGACCTTTCAGTCTCAGTGTTCCGAGGCCATATCTGCATATGCTAGGCTCGTCAAGTTTAACCTGAGTATTCTGACGTACAAAACTGGCTTCCACCCGTTGTATGTGAACGTAGAGCTTATCACACCCGATCATCACGTGGTGTCTCGGCACGATGAACTGTAGCAACGGTGCATACTCAGGGAGAACACTTATACCTTGAAATTTAGTGAGGGATCATCTTATAATGCTACCGTCGTACTAAGCAAATAAGATGCATAAAAGATAAACATCACATGCAATCAAAATATGTGACATGATATGGCCATCATCATCTTGTGCCTTTGATCTCCATCTCCAAAGCACCATCATGATCTCCATCATCACCGACTTGACACCTTGATCTCCATCGTAGCGTCGTTGTCGTCTCGCCAACTATTGCTTCTACGACTATCGCTAACGCATAGTGATAAAGTAAAGAAATTACATGGCGATTGCATTACATATAATAAAGCGACAACCATAAGGCTCCTGCCAGTTGCCGATAACTTTTAGAAAACATGATCATCTCATACAATAAATTATATCGCATCATGTCTTGACCATATCACATCACAACATGCCCTGCAAAAACAAGTTAGACATCCTCTATTTTGTTGTTGCAAGTTTTATGTGGCTGCTACGGGCTTCTAGCAAGAACCGTTCTTACCTACGCATCAAAACCACAACAATTTTTCATCAAGTGTGTTGTTTTAACCTTCAACAAGGACTGGCCATAGTCAAACTCGATTCAACTAAAGTTGAAGAAACAGACACCTGCCAGCCACCTGTGTGCAAAGCACGTCGGTAGAACCAGTCTCATGAACGCGGTCATGTAATGTGGGTCCGGGCCGCTTCATCAAACAATACCACCGAATCAAAGTAAGACGTTGGTGGTAAGCAGTATGACTATTATCGCCCACAACTCTTTGTGTTCTACTCATGCATATCATCTACGCATAGACCTGGCTCGGATGCCACTGTTTGGGAACGTAGCATGCAATTTCAAAATTTTCCTACGCTCACATAAGATCTATCTAGGAGATGCATAGCAACGAGAGGGGAAGAGTGTGTCCACGTATCCTCGTAGACCAAAAGCAGAAGCGTTAGGTTAATGTGGTTGATGTAGTCGAACGTCTTCACGATCCAACTGATCCAAGTACCGAACGTACGGCACCTCCGTGTTCGGCACATGTTCAGCTCGATGACGTCCCTCGAACTGTTGATCCAGTAGAGGTTCGAGGCAGAGTTCCGTCAGCACGACGGCGTGGTGACGGTGATGGTGATGTGATCCGTGCAGGGCTTCGCCTAAGCACTACGACGCTATGACCGGAGGAGTAAACTATGGAGGGGGTCACCGCACACGGCTAAGAGAACAATTGATGTGCCTATGGGGTGCCCCCCGCCCCCGTATATAAAGAAGGGGAGGAGGAGGCTGGCTAGAGGGTGCGCGCCATGGGGGGAGTCCTACTAGGAGTAGGATTCGCCCCCCCTTTCATTTCTTCCATCGGAGGGAAAAGGAAGGAGAGGGAGAGGGAAAGGGAAAGGAGGGCCGCGCCCCCTCCTCCTTGTCCTATTCAGACTCCCTATGAGGGGGTGCACGCCACCCTCCCGCGGGCTTCCCTCTCTCTCCCTTAGGCCCATGATGGCCCAACACTTCTCCGGGGGGTTCCAGTAACACCTCGGTACTCCGGTAAAATACCCGAATCACTTGGAACCATTCCGATGTCCGAATACAACCTTCCAATATATGAATCTTTACCTCTCGACTATTTCGAGACTCCTCATCATGTCCGTGATCTCATCCGGGACTCCTAACAAACTTCGGTCACCAAAACACACAACTCATAATACAAATCGTCATCGAACGTTAAGCGTGCGGACCCTACGGGTTTGAGAACTATGTAGACATGACCGAGACACATCTCCGGTCAATAACCAATAGCGGAACCTGGATGCTCATATTGGCTCCTACATATTCTACGAAGATCTTTATCGGTCAAACCGCATAACAACATACGTCATTCCCTTTGTCATCGGTATGTTACTTGCCCGAGATTCGATCGTCGGTATCATCATACCTAGTTCAATATCGTTACCGGAAAGTCTCTTTACCCGTTCCATAATGCATCATCCTGTAACTAACTCATTAGCCACATTGCTTGCAAGGCTTATAGTGATGTGCATTACCGAGAGGGCCCAGAGATACCTCTCCGATACTCAGAGTGACAAATCCTAATCTCGATCTATGCCAACCCAACAAACACCTATGGAGACACCTATAGAGCATCTTTATAATCACCCAGTTACGTTGTGACGTTTGATAGCACACAAGGTGTTCCTCCGATATTGGGAGTTGCATAATCTCATAGTCAGAGGAACATGTATAAGTCATGAAGAAAGCAATAGCAATAAAACTAAACGATCATAATGTTAAGCTAACGGATGGGTCTTGTCCATCACATCATTCTCTAATGATTTGATCCCGCTCATCAAATGACAACACATGTCTATGGTCAGGAAACATAACCATCTTTGATAAACGAGCTAGTCAAGTAGAGGCATACTAGGGACATTCTGTTTTGTCTATGTATTCATACATGCACTAAGTTTCCGGTTAATACAATTCTAGCATGAATAATAAACATTTATCATGATATAAGGAAATATAAATAACAACTTTATTATTGCCTCTAGGGCATATTTCCTTCAGGTGGACCTAGCTTCCTCTCGCCCAGGTCCGGTTATGCCAGCTATGGCCGGCCAGCACTAAGTGGTGGCTGCTAGGCTTCGGTGGTTGCCTTGGTCATGGATCCGTAGTGGTGGCGGTGTGCTACATGTCAGGGTGGCTGTGGGATGGCACCGTGGTTGCTCTCCATAGAAGAGTAGGGACACCCTCAAGTGTAAGGGATGATGTAGGCTGACGACCAGTATTTCCCTCGATTGAGAACCAAGGTTTATCGAACCAGTAGGAATTACTCTACAACACTGGTGGTGTCCTGGACTAAGGGGTACTAATCTATATGGCCCATAGTCCATGGGCTGGGCTTATGTCCCGCCGATCACTAGAAGGAAGGACTGCCGAAGCCTTGAACCCCGGCGTAAGAATATGGAAACCTCCGAAGACTTGGCGAGTACTGCTGCTTGTAAGTTGCATTGGGATTTCCTCAAAGAGGAGAGGATGAAGCATTACATTATAGATAAGTATTTCCCTCAGTTAAGAATCAAGGTTATCAATCCAGTAGGAGAACCACGCAGAACCTGTTTAACAGCACCTACATACACAAAAGCAAATACTTGCACCCAATGCAATCAAGGGGGTTGTCAATCCACTCGGCGGTAATTTGCAGAGTTTTCAGATAAACCTAGCTACCTATGTGCACACCATAAAATGATAATCCTTGTTGCTAGATTAACTTTTGGGGTGTGTAAAAGAAGAGACTTAATTAAAAATCTCGTTCCCACACACTAAACTTTCTCTAATACGCGTGACCCCCTAGAAGATCATCCATATTCATCGATCTCTTGCGCACGTGATGGTTCACTATTCTTGACTATGGTGAAGCTCAAGGAACTGTCAGCAGATCATCGACAGCTAGAGCCAAGCGATTGTCAGAACCTTGTAGAAAGCGACACCATGCCGTCAATGAACTGAACTGAAGCAACACTCGAGGGAAGCATAGCAAGAACATCACCATCACATCCACATGCGATCTAGATCGCAACCTGCATCAACTCATAGAACCGCGCATGATGCCACTGTTGGGAAACGTAGTAGAAACAAAAAACGCCCTATGATCACCCAGGAACAATATGAAGATGCATAACAGGTTTGGATCAACGACCATTACCGACTAATGCTTGAATATATGGCTGCAATTCAGAAAAATCTAATTGACTTTTAGATTGGTTAACTCTCTTAGGGAGACTTGACTTCTTGAACTCCATGTGCATATCCCCAGGTTGAGGTAGAGGAACATCCTCCTCCTCTGAGCTTGAATCATCGATCCTCATCAAGTGAGCATCCTCCTCGCCATCCGTAGTTCGACCATAAGGAGATAAGTCCCCATAGGTCTTTGGGTCAGCAATAAGATGTGACACATAGCTCTCTCCGTCAGAGTCTTGGGACGACATATTTTCAAAACTGCGCAGAAAAACAGCAACAAAAGAGAACAAAGGATGTCCCCGCGATATGGTGATTAACAGGTTCGGTAAGTATATATAGATTTTTTATCTTGGAGCACAAGCATACGGAAGAAAAACGGAGTCCGGAAGGTGTCCCAGGTAGGCACAACCCACCTGGGCGCGCCAGGCAAGCCTGGCGCGCCCTGGTGTCTTGTGCCCACCAGGGTACGCTTCGAGGAAGTTTCTTTATTTCCTAAATTTTTAAATATTCCAAAACTGATAAAAATATTTTTGCGGATTTTTCGGAGTCCGTTTACTTACCGTATCACGTACCTCCTTATTTTCATGATTCTGGAGTGTTCCGGAAGGACTCTTTTATGTGTTCTTCAGGTGTCAAAGTTTGAATAATATTACTTTCAACATTAATGGGCATACCTAAGATATAATGTTTTATTTGTTGTCCATTGATAACCTTCGGGTTAGTACCTTCGGAATTATTTATTTTGATGGCTCCAGACCGATAAACCTCCTCGATAACATAGGGGCCTTCCCATTTTGAGAGGTGTTTTCTTGCAAAGAATCTAAACGAGAGTTGTATAAAAGAACATATTCTCCAACTTTAAACTCACGCTTTTGGATTCTTTTGTCATGCCATCTTTTAACTTTCTCTTTGAATAGTTTTGCATTTTCATAAGCTTGGGTTCTCCATTCATCTAATGAGCTAATATCAAAAAACCTCTTTTCACCAGCAAGCTTGAAATCATAATTGAGCTCTTTGATGGCCCAAAATGCTTTATGTTCTAACTCAAGAGGCAAATGACAAGCTTTTCCATAAACCATTTTATAAGGAGACATACCCATTGGATTTTTATAGGGACAATTGCATTTTTACCACTAGTTGGTTCCTACCCACGGGTTTTGCCCTTACTTTTCGAGCTTGCTTAGTTTTGCCCTTACTTTTTCCGTCGAGGTCCCTCGAATGCCCTTTGACCGTTTGACCAAAACTTTGAAAATTCATAACTAATTCATATGAACTCAGAAAAATGCAAATAAGATATCAAAATGTTCAGATAAACATTACCTTTATGTGCATATCATTTGCATTCAGGACAAAAGCACCCGTTAACCTACCTGAGGTAATTAATGTTGTTAACATTATTAAAAATAAAAAGGTATAAAAAATATTTTTTCATGAATAAAAATTCCATGCAAATGTAGGTGATGTTTTCTGAACATCCTGATATCTTATTTGCATTTTTTTGAGTTCGTATCAACTTGTTATGAAGTTTCCAAATAATTGTTAAAGTCGTTAGAACATTCTTAACAAGATGATATGAACTCAGAAAAATGCAAATAAGATATCTGGATGTTCAGAAAACATCACCTACATTTGCATGTAATTTTTATTCATGAAAAAATATATTGTTTATACCTTTCTATTTTTAATAATGTTAATAACAATAATTACCTCAGGTAGTTTAAAGGCTGCTTTTGTCCTGAATGCAAATGATATGCACATAAAGGTAATGTTTATCTGAACATTTTGATATCTTATTTTCATTTTTCTAAGTTCATATGAATTAGTTATGAATTTTCAATGTTTTGGTCAAACGGTCAAAGGGCATTCGAGGGACCATGACGGAAAAAGTAAGGGCAAAACCGAGCAAGCTCGAAAAGTAGGGGCAAAGCCCGTGGGTAGGAACCAACTAGGGGTAAAAATGCAATTGTCCCATTTTTATATGCTGTTATATAAGCCCAAAGTGCATCATCTAATTTCTTAGACCAATTCTTCTTGGACCTATTGATAGTCTTTTGCAAAATAAATTTTATTTCTCTATTGCTAAGTTCAACTTGACCACTAGACTGGGGATGATAAGGTGATGCAATTCTATGGTTAATATCATACTTGGCAAGCATTTTACGGAAAGCACCATGAATAAAGTGCGAACCACCATCAGTCATTAAATATCTAGGGACTCCAAACCTTGGGAAAATAACTTCCTTAAGCATTTTAATAGAGGTGTTGTGATCAGCACTACTGGTTGGAATAGCTTCTACCCATTTAGTAACATAATCAACAACAACCAAAATATGTGTATACCCATTAGAGGAAGGAAAAGGTCCCATGCAATCAAATCCCCAAACATCAAATGGTTCAACAACAAGTGAATAATTCAAAGGCATTTATTTATGCTTACCGATATTACCTATTCTTTGACATTCATCACAAGATGAGACGTACTTACGGGCATCCTTGAAGAGAGTAGGCCAATAAAATCCAGACTGCAATACCTTGTGAGCAGTTCTATTTCCAGCATGATGCCCTCCATAATTTTCGGAGTGACATTTCCGTAGGATTTGTCCCTGATCATGCTCAGGTACACAACATCTAATAATACCATCTACTCCTTCTTTATAAAGATGTGGGTCATCCCAAAAGTAATGTCTTAAATCATAGAAGAATTTTTTCTTTTGTTGGTAAGTAAAGCTAGGTGGTAAATATTTAGCAACAATGTAATTAGCATAGTCAGCATACCAAGGAGTACTATGAGCAACATTTATTGCAGCTAACTGCTCATCAGGAAAACTATCATCAATAGGTAGTGGGTCATCAGGCACATTTTCAAGCCTAGATAAATTATCAGCTACAGGATTCTCAGCTCCTTTTCTATCAATGATATGTAAATCAAATTCTTGTAACAAGAGAACCCATCGAATAAGTCTAGGTTTAGCATCTTTCTTTTCCATAAGATATTTAATAGCAGCATGGTCTGTGGGAAAGGTTACTTTGGAATCAACTATATAAGGTCTAAATTTATCACAAGCAAACACCACTGCCAAGAATTCTTTTTCAGTAGTAGCATAATTTCTTTGAGCACTGTCTAGAGTTTTACTAGCAAATGAATAACATTCAATTTCTTATCAACTATTTGTCCTAAAACAGCACCACCAGCATAATCACTAGCATGACACATAATTTCAAAAGGCAAGTTCCAATCAGGTGGTTGAACAATAGATGCAGAAATTAAGGCTTTCTTGAGTGTTTCAAAGGCTTCTAAACAATCATCATCAAAAACAAAATGAATATCCTTTTGCAAAAGACTAGTAAGAGGCCTAGAAATTTTAGGTCTTTGATAAATCTCCTATAGAAACCAGCATGACCTAGGAAACTACAAATACCTTTTATATCTTTAGGACATGGCATTTTCTTAACTGCATCAACCTTAGCTTGGTCCACTTCAATACCTCTTTCAGAAATTTTTATGAACCAAGACAATGCCTTCATTAACCATAAAGGGCACTTTTCCCAGTTCAAGACAAGATTTGTTTGTTCACATCTCTGCAAAACTCGATCAAGATTGCTTAAACAATCATCAAAAGACTTCCCATAAACAGAGAAATCATCCATGAAAACCTCAACAATCTTTTCACAAAAGTACGAGAATATAGCAGTCATACATCTTTGAAAGGTAGCAGGTGCATTACATAAACCAAAAGGCATACGTCTATAAGCATAGGTTCCAAAAGGACAAGTAAAAGTGGTCTTTTCTTGATCAGGTTGAGAAACAGGTATTTGTGAAAAGCCAGAATATCCATCAAGGAAGCAAAAATGTGTGTGCTTAGATAATCTTTCAAGCATTTGATCAATAAAAGGTAAAGGGTAATGATCTTTTCTAGTTGCTTTGTTTAATTTTCTAAAATCAATTACCATCCTATAGCATGTAACAATTGTTTGTGGAATAAGTTCATTCTTATCATTAGGAACAATGGACAGGACTTACCCATCTACTATCAGCTATAGGATAGATTATACCTGCTTCCAGAAGTTTTAATATTTCCGTTCTTACCACTTCTTTCATCTTCGGATTTAACCGACGGTGGTGATCAACAACGGGTTTAGCATCAGGTTCCATATTAATTTTGTGCTTACATAGAGTGGGACTAATGCCCTTTAAATCATCAAGAGTATATCCAATAGCAGCTCGGTGCTTCCTTCGAACTTTCAATAATCTTTGTTCTTCATGTTCTGAAAGGTTAGCACTAATAATAACATGATATATCTTCTTTTCATCAAGATAAGCATATTTCAAAGTGTCTGGCAATTTTTTAATTCAAACACACGATCACCTTTAGGTGGAGGAGGACCTCCTAGAGTTTCAATAGGAAAATTGTGTTTAAGCAGAGGACGTTGTTCAAAGAATTTTTTTATCTATTTCATTCATTTCATGCATATGTAAATCATTTTCATGGTCTAGCAAATGTTGTTCTAAAGGATAAGTAGGTGGTACACCAATAGAAGCAAGGCCAATTAATTCATCCTTACTAGGCAATTATTTTTCATCAAGATTTCTACTAAACTTGGAAAAATTAATCTCATGAGACTCATTACCAAAACTAACGCCGACAGTTTGTTTCTCACAGTCTATTCTAGCATTAACGGTGTTCAAGAAAGGTCTACCAAAAATAATGGAACAGAAGTCATCTTGTGGGGGAACCAAGAACAAGGAAATGAGTAGGGTATTTTATTTTCCCACACAAGACTTCAACATCTCTAACAATCCCAATTGGTGATATAGTGTCTCTATTAGCAAGTTCAATAGTAACATCTATGTCTTCTATCTCTGCATGTGCTATGTCATTCATAATTTCTTCATATAAGGAATAAGGAATAGCACTCACACTAGCACCTATGTCACATAAGCCATGATAATAGTGATCTCCTATTTTAACTGAGATGACAGGCATGCCAACAACAGGTCTATGTTTATCCTTTTTATCAGGTTTGGAAATTCTAGCAGCTTCTTCACAGAAGTAAATAACATGCCCATCCATATCTTCTTCCAAGAGATATTTAACCATAGCAATGCTAGGTTCCACTTTGATTTGTTCATCAGGTTTAGGTGTTCTAATATAGCTTTTGTTAACCACAGTTGAAACTTCAGCATGTTCCTTTATCCTAACAGGGAAAGGTGGTTTCTCAATATAAGCAGAAGGGACAACTGGATCAACATTATAAAGTATAGTTTCTTCTTTAACTAGTACTGGTTCTTTAATTTCTTATTTAATAGGTGGGTGATATTTAAACCACTTCTATTTAGGGAGTTCAACATGAGTAGGAAATGATTCACAAAAGAAGGCTACTATCTCAGAGTCAAGTCCATATTTAGTGCTAAACTTTGGAAAAGCATCGGTATCCATAAAAGATTTAACACAATCATACTTAAGTTTAATACTTGACTCTTTACCTTCGTCGAGTTCCCAATCTTTAGAGTTGCGTTTAATTATTTCCAAAAGATCCCACCGGAATTCAATAGTCTTCTTCATAAAAGAACCAGCACAAGAAGTATCAATCATGGTTTGATCATTACGAGAAAGCCGAGCATAAAAATTATGGATAATAGTTTCTCTTGAGAGCTCATGATTGGGGCATGAATATAACATTGACTTAAGCCTCCCCCAAGCTAGAGCGATACTTTCTCCTTCACGAGGCCAAAAATTATATGTATAATTCCGATCACGATGAACTAGATGCATAGGATAAGAACTCCAATTTGAAACGATTCCAATTCCATGATCCAATATCATCGCATAGCCTATACTATGCCAATTCTTTTCCCTTCAAAGATGAAGGGAAAACCTTTTTCATAACTTCATCTCCTGGTAAACCTGCAAGCTAAAACAATCCACAAATCTGTTCCACATATATCAAGTGCATATCAGGATGTTCGGTTCCATCTCCTACATAAGGATTAGCTAGCAGTTGTTCTATCATACCCAAAGGAATTTCATATTCAATATTTTCAGTAGGTTCAATAGGTTGAGGGGTAGCTAACTGTGGTTCCGGTCGAGGTGAATATACCCCGAACAAACCCCTCAAAGGATTGTTTTCCATAGTAACAAGTGAAAATAAATTTCAGCACACTATATAAATGTTTCCTTACCAAATTCGACTTACCAAAGGCGCTTCACTTCCCGCCAACGGCGCCAGAAAATAGCCTTGATGACCCACAAGTATAGGGGATCAATTGTAGCTCTTTTCGATAAGTAAGAGTGTCTAACCCAAGGAGTAGCAGAAGGAAATGACAAGTAGTTTTCAGTAAGGTAATGTCTGCAAGTGCTGAAATTGTAAGTAGCGGAGTAGTTTGATAGCAAGGTAATTTGTAATGAGCAAGTAGCGATTAGTAGTAACAAAAGTGTAGCAAGGTAGCCCAATCCTTTTGAGGCAAAGGACAGACCAAAATAGTCTCTTATCATAAGCAAAGCGTTCTTGAGGGTACACGGGAATTTCATCTAGTCACTTTCATCATGTTGGTTTAATTCATGTTCGCTACTTTGATAATTTGATATGTGGGTGGACGGTGCTTAGGTGTTGTTCTTACTTGAACAAACCTCCTACTTATGATTAACCCTCCTACAAGCATCTGCAACTACGAGAAAAGTATTAAGAATAAATTCTAACCATAGCATTAAACTTTTGGATCCAATTGGCCCCTTACAGAATAGCGCATAAACTGGGGTTTAAGCTTCTGTCACTCTCGCAACCCATCATCTAATTGCTACTCCACAATGCATTCCCTTAGGCCCAAATATGGTGAAGTGTCATGTAGTCGACGTTCACATGACACCACTAAGGGAATCACAACATATATACATACTATCAAAATATCGAACACATATCAAATTCACATGACTACTTGCAACATGATTTCTCTCATGACCTCAAGAAAAAAAGTAACTACTCACAAATAATAATCATGCTCATGATCAGAGGAGTATTGAATAGCATAATGGATCTGAACATATAATCTTCCACAAAATAAACCATATAGTAATCAACTACAAGATGTAATCAACACTACTAGTCACCCACAAGCACCAATCTATAGTTCCAATAACAAGATTGAACACAAGAGATGAACTAGGGTTTGAGATGAGATGGTGTTGTTGAAGATGTTCATGGAGATTGCCCTCCCAAAGATGGGAGAGTTGTTGGTGATGATGATGATGATGATTTCCCCCTCCTGGAGGGAAGTTCCCCCGACGGAATCGCTCCTCCAGAGGGCAAAAGTGCTCCTGCCCAAGTTCCGCCTCGAGACGGCGGCGCTCCATCCTGAAAGTCCTCTCCTTCTTTTTTCTATGTCAAAATGACTGATGACCCACAAGTATAGGGGATCTGTCATAGTCCTTTCGATAAGTAAGAGTGTCGAACCCAACGAGGAGCAGAAGGAAATGATAAGCGGTTTTCAGCAAGGTATTCTCTACAAGCACTTAAATTATAGGTAACAGATAGTTTTGTGATAAGATAATTTGTAACGAGTAACAAGTAACAAAAGTAAATAAAGTGCAGCAAGGTGGCCCAATCCTTTTTGTAGCAAAGGACAAGCCTGGACAAACTCTTATATAGAGAAAAGCGCTCCCGAGGACACATGGGAATTATCGTCAAGCTAGTTTTCATCACGTTCATATGATTCGCGTTTGGTACTTTGTTATTTGATATGTGGGTGGACCGGTGCTCGGGTGCTGTCCTTACTTGGACAAGCATCCCACTTATGATTAACCCCTATTGCAAGCATCCACAACTACAAAAGAAGTATTAAGGTAAACCTAACCATAGCATGAAACATATAGATCCAAATCAGCCCCTTACGAAGCAACGCATAAACTAGGGTTTAAGCTTCTGTCACTCTAGCAACCCATCATCTACTTATTACTTCCCAATGCCTTCCTCTAGGCCCAAATAATGGTGAAGTGTCATGTAGTCAACGTTCACATAACACCACTAGAGGAGAGACAACATACATCTCATCAAAATATCGAACGAATACCAAATTCACATGACTACTAATAGCAAGACTTCTCCCATGTCCTCAGGAACAAACGTAACTACTCACAAAGCATATTCATGTTCATAATCAGAGGAGTATTAATATGCATAAAGGATCTGAACATATGATCTTCCACCAAATAAACCAACTAGCATCAACTACAAGGAGTAATCAACACTACTAGCAACCTACAGGTACCAATCTCAAACTTAGAGACAAGAATTGGATACAAGCGATGAACTAGGGTTTGAGAGGAGATGGTGCTGGTGAAGATGTTGATGGAGATTGGCCCTTCCCGATGAGAGGAGCATTGGTGATGACGATGGCGATGATTTCCCCCTCCCGGAGGGAAGTGTCCCCGGCAGAACAGCTCCGCCAGAGCCCTAGATTGGTTCCGCCAAGGTTCCGCCTTGTGGCGGCGGAGTCTCGTCCCGAAAGCTTGCTTATGATTTTTTCTCGGACGAAAGACTTCTTATAGTAGAAGATGGGCACCGGAGGGCCACCAGGGGGCCCACGAGGCATGGGGGCGCGCCCCCCACCCTCGTGCCGAGGGTGTGGGTCCCCTCTGGTATTTTCTTCGGTCAGTATTTTTTATTATTTCCAAAAATAACTTCCGTGGAGTTTCAGGACTTTTGGAGTTGTGCAGAATAGGTCTCTAATATTTGCTCATTTTCCAGCCCAGAATTCCAGCTGCCGGCATTCTCCCTCTTTATGTAAACCTTGTAAAATAAGAGAGAATAGGCATACGTATTGTGACATAATGTGTAACAACAGCCCATAATGCAATAAATATCGATATAAAAGCATGATGCAAAATGGACGTATCAACTCCCCCAAGCTTAGACCTCGCTTGTCCTCAAGCGGAAGCCAATAATGAAAAATATGTCCACATGTTTAGAGGTAGAGGTGTTGATAAAATTAAATACGGACATGAGGGCATCATGATCATTCTTATAACAGCAACATATATGGATATTGTCATATGATTTCTTATACTCAAGTAATAATCTATTCACAATGTTAAGTATTAATCAGAAACTTCATTGAGAACCAACAAACTATAATCTCAGTCATTGAAGCAATTGCAATTTATCATAACATCGGAAAGAGTCTATGTAAGAGCTTTTCAGCAAGTCCACATACTTAACTATCATTTAGTCTTTCACAATTGCTAACACTCACGCAATACTTGTGGTTATGGAGTTTTAATCGGACACGGAGAAAGATAGGGGCTTATAGTTTCGCCTCCCAACCTTTTACCTCAAGGGTAATGTCAACAATAATAGTTCATGCTAACTTACATCCAATTAGATATATATATCAGGATCTTTCCAACACAATGTGCTTGCCAAAGGATAAAATGTAAAAAGGAAAGGTGAAGATCACCATGACTTTTGCGTAAGGTAGAAGATAAAAGTAAAAGATAGGCCCTTCGCAGAGGGAAGCAGAGGTTGTCATGCGCTTTCAGGGTTGGATGCACAAAATCTTAATGCGAAAGAACGTCACTTTATATTGCCACTTGTGATATAGACCTTTATTATGCAGTCCGTCGCTTTTATTTCTTCCACATCACAAGATCGTATAAAGCTTATTTCCTCCACACTAATCAATCATACATATTTAGAGAGCAATTTTTATTGCTTGCACCGATGACAACTTACTTGAAGGATCTTACTCAATCCATAGGTAGATATGGTGGACTCTCATGGCAAAACTGGGTTTAAGGGAATTTGGAAGCACAAGTGGTATCTCTACTTAGTGCAAAGAATTTGGCTAGCATGAGGGGGAAAGGCAAGCTCAACATGTTGGATGATCCATGACAATATACTTTATTTCAGATATAAGAAAACATAACCCATTACGTTGTCTTCCTTGTCTAACATCAACTCTTTAGCATGTCATACTTTAATGAGTGCTCACAATCATAAAAGATGTCCAAGATAGTATATTTATATGTGAAACCTCTCTTTCTTTATTACTTCCTATTAATTGCAATGATGACCAAAGCTATGTTTGTCAACTCTCAACAATTTTTAATCATCATACTCTTTCTATGTGAAGTCATTACTCTCCATAAGATCAATATGATCTCTTTGTTTCTTTTTATTCTTTCTCTTTTCTTTTATTCCCTCAAGATCATGGCAAAATAATCAAGCCCTTGACTCAACACTAATCTTTATTATATATAGCTCACGGACTCGATTACATAGAGGGATCATAAAGCAAAACTCAAAACTAGATCATACCAAAAACTTTATTCTACTAGATCAAGATATTACCAAAAGGATCGAACTAAGAAAAACGGTAAAAATAGGAGTGTGATGGTGATACGATACAGGGGCACCTCCCCCAAGCTTGGCAGTTTCCAAGGGGAGTGCCCATACCCATATGATTATGTCTCCTTTGCTGGTGAAGGGGTTGTTGATCATGTAGGCTTGTCGTTCATCTTCCAAGGCATAGGCTCACCATCATAGAAGGATGATCGAGTCTCCGGGATCCTTAAATCTGCAGCCAAACTCATCCTCTTGAATCTATATTCATACTCACAGTTTTGGTTTTGCAGGTCATAGATTTGGGCTTGGAGGTGCTCGATTTCTCGTGGAGCTTGAAGATGGCCTCCCCAATGTCCTTGGCATCCAGCTTGTGGTTGTTGGTGAACTCCGTGATCATTATGTGATTGGAGTCAAGTCCATGCTCCACCATCTCCTAGCACTTGAAAACTTGTTGCTGCATTGCCTCGAGCCTTGTCTCCACGCTCCCGGTCCTCCTTGGTCCCTCAACGTCGCGGATGTGCAGCACCCCCTCATGCATCTCAATGGTTTGAGGGTGTTGCAGCACCTCCGCGAGCTAGGGGTTGATGACCTTCTCGAAGAACTTGTCCTTGGGGGCACTTGGAGATGTCATGATGATCTAGATCTGTCAGAAAAACAGCTCGAAACAAGAACAGAGGACAATTGCGTGATAAGGGAGTCAAAACCTTCAGGAGATTATATAATGAATTTTTACCGACAAAAATACGTATCGTGCAAGAAAACGGAGTCCGGAGAGCACACGAGGTGCCCACGAGGTAGGGGGCGTGCCCAGGGGGTAGGGCGCGCCCTCCACCCCCGTGGAGGCCTCGTGTCCTTCCCGGACTGCATCTTATTTTCCTATTTTTCTATATATTCCAAAACAGAGAAAAATTGCCATTAGAACTGTTTTGGAGTCGGTTTACTTACCGTATCACGTACCTATTCCTTTTTGGAGTCCGAAACATTCTGGAAAGTGTCCCTTATGTATTCCTCCGGGGTTACGGTTTCAATAACATTAGTTTCAACATTTATAGGATTACCTGAGATATAATGTTTGATTCTTTGACCGTTCACCACCTTCGGATTTGTGCCCTCGAAGTTGTTGATTTTTATGGCACCGAAACGATAAACCTCCTCGATAACGTAAGGACCTTCCCATTTAGAGAGAAGTTTTCCTGCAAAAAATGTTAAACGAGAGTTTTATAGCAATACATAATCACCTACATTAAACTCACGCTTTTGTATTCTTTTGTCATGCCATCTTTTAACCTTTTCTTTAAACAATTTGGCATTCTCATAGGCTTGGGTTCTCCATTCATCAAGTGAGCTAATGTCAAATAGCCTCTTCTCACCGGCAAGTTTGAAATCATAATTGAGCTCTTTAATGGCCCAATATGCCTTATGTTCTAGATCGAGAGGTAAGTGACATGCTTTTCCATAAACCATTTTATACGGAGACATACCCATAGGATTTTTATATGCAGTTCTATAGGCCCATAATGCATCATCAAGTTTCTTGGACCAATTCTTTCTAGATCTATTAACAGTCTTTTGCAAAATTAATTTAAGCCCTCTATTACTCAATTCTACTTGACCACTAGACTGTGGGTGATAAGGAGATGCAATTCTATGATTAACATCATACTTAGCAAGCATTTTACGAAAAGCACCATGAATAAAACGTGAACCACCATCAGTCATTAAATATCTAGGGACTCCAAACCTCGGAAAAATAACTTCTTTAAGCATCTTAATAGAAGTGTTATGATCAGCACTACTAGTTGGGATAGCTTCTACCCACTTAGTAACGTAATCAACAGCAACTAGAATATGTGTATACCCATTAGAGGCAGGAAATGGTCCCATATAATCAAAGCCCCAAACATCAAATGGTTCAATAACAAGTGAATAATTCATAGGCATTTCTTGACGTCTACTAATATTACCAATTCTTTGACATTCATCACAAGATAAAACAAACTTACGGGCATCCTTGAACAGAGTAGGCCAATAAAAACTGGATTGCAATACCTTATGTGCAGTTCTATCTCCAGCGTGGTGTCCTCCATAAGCTTCGGAGTGACACTTGCGTAGGATCTGTTCCTGTTCATGCTCAAGTACACAACGTCTAATAACACCATCTACTCCTTCTTTATAAAGATGTGGGTCATCCTAGAAGTAATGTCTTAAATCATAGAAAAACTTTTTCTTTTGCTGGTATGTGAAACTAGGTGGTATAAATTTAGCAACAATGTAATTAGCATAATCAGCATAACATGGAGCAGTACGAGAAGCATTTATGACATTTAATTGTTCATCAGGAAAGCTATCATCAGTAGGTAGTGGGTCATCAAGAACATTTTCTAACCTAGACAAGTTGTCTGCAACGGGGTTCTCAGCTCCCTTTCTATCAATAATATGCAAATCAAATTCTTGTAGCAAGAGAACCCATCTAATAAGTCTAGGTTTAGCATCTTTCTTTTCCATAAGATATTTAATAACAGCATGATCCGTGTGAACAATATAAGGTCTGAACTTATCACAAGCAAATACAACTGCTAAGAATTCTTTTTCAGTAGTAGCATAATTTCTCTGAGCATTGTCTAGAGTTTTACTAGCATATTGAATAACATTTAATTTCTTATCAACTCTTTGCCCTAGAATAGCACCTACAGCATAATCGCTAGAATCACACATAATTTCAAAGGGTAAATTCCAATCAGGTGGCTGAATGATAGGTGCAGAGATCAATGCTTTCTTAAGTATTTCAAATGCTTCTACACAATCATCATCAAAGACAAATGGTATATCTTTTTGTAATAAATTAGTCAGAGGCCGAGAGATTTTTGAGAAGTCCTTAATGAACCTCCTATAAAAACCGGCATGACCAAGAAAACTTCTTATACCTTTGATGTCCTTGGGACATGGCATCTTTTCAATAGCATCAACTTTAGCTTTATCAACCTCAATACCTCTTTCAGAAATTTTATGCCCCAAGACAATACCTTCATAACCATAAAGTGGCACTTTTCCCAATTCAAGACAAGGTTAGTGTCCTAATATCTCTGCAAAACTCGATCAAGGTTGCTCAAGCAATCATCAAAAGAGGATCCATAAACGGAGAAATCGTCCATGAAAACCTCACAAATCTTTTCACAAAATTCAGAGAATATAGCCATCATGCATCTTTGAAAGGTAGCAGGTGCATTACATAAACCAAAAGGCATACGTCTATAAGAAAAAGTACCGAAAGAGCAAGTAAAAGTGGTCTTTGCTTGATCATCAGCTGACATAGGTATTTGAGAGAAACCAGAATAACCATCTAGAAAGCAAAAATGTGTATGGTTGGATAATCTTTCTAGCATTTGATCAATAAAAGGTAAGGGGTAATGATCTTTTTAGTAGCTTTATTTAATTTGCGGAAATCAATTACCATCCTATAACCTGTAATAATTCTTTGCGGAATCAATTCATCTTTATCATTAGGAACGACAGTAATACCTCCTTTCTAAGGGGCACAATGGACAGGACTTACCCACTGACTATCAGCAACGGGATAGATTATACCTGCCTCAAGGAGCTTTAATATTTCCTTTCTTACCACTTCTTTCATCTTAGGATTCAGCCATCGTTGGTGATCAATAACTGGTTTGGCATCTTTCTCCAAATTTATTTTGTGTTGACATAGAGTGGGACTAATGCCCTTAAGATCATCAAGAGTATATCCAATAGCAGCACGGTGCTTCTTCAGAGTTTTCAATAATTTTTCTTCCTCCTTCTCTGAAAGGTTAGCACTAATAATAGCAGGATATATCTTATTTTCATCACGATAAGCATATTTAAGGGTATCAGGCAATGGTTTAAGCTCAAACACGGGATCACCCTTGGGTGGAGGAGGATCCCCTAGGATTTCAATAGGCAAGTTGTGTTTCAGAATAGGTCCCTGTTTAAAGAACACTTCATCTATTTCCCTTCTTTCATTCATAAACATATCATTTTCATGGTCTAGCAAATATTGTTCTAAAGGATCACTAGGAGGTACGGCAATAGAAGCAAGACCAATAATTTCATCTTTACTAGGCAATTCCTCTTCACGGTGTTGTCTACGAAATTTAGAAAAGTTAAACTCATGAGACATATCACCTAGACCAATGGTAACAACATCCTTTTCGCAGTCTATCTTAGCATAAACAGTGTTTAAGAAGGGTCTACCAAATATAATGGGACAAAAGCTATCTTGTGGGGAACCAAGAACAAGAAAATCAGCAGGATATTTAGTTTTCCCACATAAGACTTCAACATCTCTAACAATCCCAATTGGTGAAATAGTATCTCTATTGGCAAGTTTAATTGTGACATCAATATCCTCTAACTCAGCAGGTGCAATATCATGCATAGTTTCTTTGTATAAATCGATAGGTATTGCACTAGCACTAGCACCCATATCACATAAGCCATGATAACAATGATCTCCTATTTTAATAGAAATAACAGGCATGCCTACCACAGGTCTATGTTTATCTTTAGCACTAGGTTTGGCGATTCTAGCAGTCTCATCACAGAAATAAATAACATGCCCATCAATATTATCAGCCAAGAGATCTTTAACTATAGCAATATTAGGTTCAAATTTAACTTGGTCATGAGGTGTATAAGTTCTAATATTGCTTTTACGAACCACGGTTGAAGCTTTTGCATGATCCTTTATCCTAACAGGGAAAGGGGGTTTCTCAACATAAGCAGTAGGAACAGCAGGATCATTATAAGTGATAGTCTTTTGTTCAACTTTAATAGGTTCAACTACTTTTACTTCTATGGGAGGATGATATTTAAACCACTTCTCCTTAGGGAGATCAACTTGAGCAACAAAAGATTCACAGAAAGAAGCTACTATCTCAGAGTCAAGTCCATATTTAGTGCTAAATTTACGGAAAACATCGGTATCCATAAAAGATTTAACACAATCAAACTTAGGTGTTATACCTGACTCCTTACCTTCGTCGAGATCCCAATCTTTAGAGTTGCGTTTAATTGTTTCCAATAGATCCCATTTGAATTCAATAGTCTTGCTCATAAAAGAACCAGTACAAGAAGTATCGAGCATGGTGCGATTGTTGTCAGAAAGCCGAGCACAAAAATTTGGAATAATCATCTCTCTTGAGAGCTCATGATTGGGGCATGAATATAACATTGATTTAAGCCTCCCCCAAGCTTGAGCGATGCTTTCTCCTTCGCGAGGCCAAAAATTATATATATAATTACGATCACGATGAACTAGATGCATAGGATAAAACTTCTGATGAAATTCCAATTTCAATCATTTGTAGTTCCATGATCCCATATCATCACATAGCCTATACCATGTCAATGCATCTCCCTTCAAAGATAAAGGGAAGACCTTCTTCTTGATAACATCATCGGGCATACCTGCAAGCTTAAATAATCCACAAACTTCATCCACATAGATTAGGTGCTCATCAGGATGTAATGTTCCATCTCCTGCAAAAGGATTAGCTAGCAGTTTTTCTATCATACCCGAAGGAATTTCAAAGTAGACATTTTCATTTTCAGTAGGTTCAGTAGGTTGAGGAGCAACTCTTTGCTCTATTGGTCGGGGTGAAGATACCCCGAACAAGCCCCTCAGAGGATTACTTTGCATAGTAACAAGTGACAGTAAATTTCAGCACACTATATAAATTTTTCCTTACCAAATTCCACCTACCAAAGGCGCTTCACTCCCCGGCAACGGCGCCAAAAAAGAGTCTTGATGACCCACAAGTATAGGGGATCTATCATAGTCCTTTTGATAAGTAACAGTGTCGAACCCAACGAGGAGCAGAAGGAAACGATAAGCGGTTTTCAGCAAGGTATTCTCTGCAAGCACTGAAATTATAGGTAACAGATAGTTTTGTGATCAGATAATTTGTAACGAGTAACAAGTAAAAAAAGTAAATAAAGTGCACCAAGGCGGCCCAATCCTTTTTGTAGCAAAGGACAAGCCTGGACAAACTCTTATATAGAGAAAAGCACTCCCGAGGACACATGGGAATTATCGTCAAGCTATTGTTCATCACGTTCATATGATTCACGTTCGGTACTCTGATAATTTGATATGTGGGTGGACCGGTGCTCGGGTGCTGTCCTTACTTGGACAAGCATCCCACTTATGATTAACCCTATTGCAAGCATCCGCAACTACAAAAGAAGTATTAAGGTAAACCTAACCATAGCATGAAACATATGGATCCAAATCAGCCCCTTACGAAGCAACACATAAACTAGGGTTTAAGCTCCTGTCACTCTAGCAACCCATCATCTACTTATTACTTCCCAATGCCTTCCTCTAGGCCCAAATAATGGTGAAGTGTCATGTAGTCGACGTTCACATAACACCACTAGAGGAGAGACAACATACATCTCATCAAAATATCGAACGAATACCAAATTCACATGACTACTAATAGCAAGACTTCTCCCATGTCCTCAGGAACAAACGTAACTACTCACAAAGCATATTCATGTTGATAATCACAGGAGTATTAATATGCATAAAGGATCTGAACATATGATCTTCCACCAAATAAACCAACTAGCATCAACTACAAGGAGTAATCAACACTACTAGCAACCTACAGGTACCAATCTCAGACTTAGAGACAAGAATTGGATACAAAAGATGAACTAGGGTTTGAGAGGAGATGGTGCTGGTGAAGATGTTGATGGAGATTGGCCCTTCCCGATGAGAGGAGCATTGGTGATGACGATGGCGATGAAGTGTCCCCGGCAGAACAGCTCCGCCAGAGCCCTAGATTGGTTCCGCCAAGGTTCCGCCTCGTGGCGGCGGAGTCTCGTCCCGAAGGCTTGCTTATGATTTTTTTCTCGGACGAAAGACTTCTTATAGTAGAAGATGGGCACCGGAGGGCCACCAGGGGGCCCACGAGGCATGGGGGCGCGCCCCCCACCCTCGTGCCGAGGGTGTGGGTCCCCTCTGGTATTTTCTTCGGTCAGTATTTTTTATTATTTCCAAAAATAACTTCCGTGGAGTTTCAAGACTTTTGGAGTTGTGCAGAATAGGTCTCTAATATTTGCTCATTTTCCAGCCCAGAATTCCAGCTGCCGGCATTCTCCCTCTTTATGTAAACCTTGTAAAATAAGAGAGAATAGGCATAAGTATTGTGACATAACGTGTAACAACAGCCCATAATGCAATAAATATCGATATAAAAGCATGATGCAAAATGGACGTATCAACTCCCCCAAGCTTAGACCTCGCTTGTCCTCAAGCGGAAGCCAATAATGAAAAATATGTCCACATGTTTAGAGGTAGAGGTGTTGATAAAATTAAATACGGACATGAGGGCATCATGATCATTCTTATAACAGCAACATATATGGATATTGTCATATGATTTCTTATACTCAAGTAATAATCTATTCACAATGTTAAGTATTAATCAGAAACTTCATTGAGAACCAACAAACTATAATCTCAGTCATTGAAGCAATTGCAATTTATCATAACATCGGAAAGAGTCTATGTAAGAGCTTTTCAGCAAGTCCACATACTTAACTATCATTTAGTCTTTCACAATTGCTAACACTCACGCAATACTTGTGGTTATGGAGTTTTAATCGGACACGGAGAAAGATAGGGGCTTATAGTTTCGCCTCCCAACCTTTTACCTCAAGGGTAATGTCAACAATAATAGTTCATGCTAACTTACATCCAATTAGATATATATATATCAGGATCTTTCCAACACAATGTGCTTGCCAAAGGATAAAATGTAAAAAGGAAAGGTGAAGATCACCATGACTTTTGCGTAAGGTAGAAGATAAAAGTAAAAGATAGGCCCTTCGCAGAGGGAAGCAGAGGTTGTCATGCGCTTTCAGGGTTGGATGCACAAAATCTTAATGCGAAAGAACGTCACTTTATATTGCCACTTGTGATATAGACCTTTATTATGCAGTCCGTCGCTTTTATTTCTTCCACATCACAAGATCGTATAAAGCTTATTTCCTCCAGACTAATCAATCATACATATTTAGAGAGCAATTTTTATTGCTTGCACCGATGACAACTTACTTGAAGGGTCTTACTCAATCCATAGGTAGATATGGTGGACTCTCATGGCAAAACTGGGTTTAAGGGAATTTGGAAGCACAAGTGGTATCTCTACTTAGTGCAAAGAATTTGGCTAGCATGAGGGGGAAAGGCAAGCTCAACATGTTGGATGATCCATGACAATATACTTTATTTCAGATATAAGAAAACATAACCCATTACGTTGTCTTCCTTGTCTAACATCAAATCTTTAGCATGTCATACTTTAATGAGTGCTCACAATCATAAAAGATGTCCAAGATAGTATATTTATATGTGAAACCTCTCTTTCTTTATTAATTCCTATTAATTGCAACGATGACCAAAGCTATGTTTGTCAACTCTCAACACTTTTTAATCATCATACTCTTTCTATGTGAAGTCATTACTCTCCATAAGATCAATATGATCTCTTTGTTTCTTTTTATTCTTTCTCTTTTCTTTTATTCCCTCAAGATCATGGCAAAATAATCAAGCCCTTGACTCAATACTAATCTTTATTATATATAGCTCACGGACTCGATTACATAGAGGGATCATAAAGCAAAACTCAAAACTAGACCATACCAAAAACTTTATTCTACTAGGTCAAGATATTAGCAAAAGGATCGAACTAAGAAAAACGGTAAAAATAGGAGTGTGATGGTGATACGATACTGGGGCACCTCCCCCAAGCTTGGCAGTTTCAAGGGGGAGTGCCCATACCCACATGATTATGTCTCCTTTGCTGGTGAAGGGGTTGTTGATGATGTAGGCTTGTCGTTCATCTTCCAAGGCATAGGCTCACCATCATAGAAGGATGATCGAGTCTCCGGGATCCTTAAATCTGCAGCCAAACTCATCCTCTTGAATCTATATTCATACTCACAGTTTTTGTTTTGCAGGTCATAGATTTGGGCTTGGAGGTGCTCGATTTTCTCGTGGAGCTTGAAGATGGCCTCCCCAATGTCCTTGGCATCCAGCTTGTGGTTGTTGGTGAACTCCGTGATCATTATGTGATTGGAGTCAAGTCCATGCTCCACCATCTCCTAGCACTTGAAAACTTGTTGCTGCATTGCCTCGAGCCTTGTCTCCACGCTCCCGGTCCTCCTTGGTCCCTCAACATCGCGGATGTGCAGCACCCCCTCATGCATCTCAATGGTTTGAGGGTGTTGCAGCACCTCCGCGAGGTAGGGGTTGATGACCTTCTCGAAGAACTTGTCCTTGGGGGCACTTGGAGATGTCATGATGATCTAGATCTGTCAGAAAAACAGCTCGAAACAAGAACAGAGGACAATTGCGTGATACAGGAGTCAAAACCTTCGGGAGATTATAAAAGAATTTTTACCGACCAAAATACGTATCGTGCAAGAAAACGGAGTCCGGAGAGCACACGAGGTGCCCACGAGGTAGGGGGCGTGCCCAGGGGGTAGGGCGCGCCCTCCACCCTCGTGGAGGCCTCGTGTCCTTCCCGGACTGCTTCTTATTTTCCTATTTTTCTAAATATTCCAAAACGGAGAAAAATTGCCATTAGAACTGTTTTGGAGTCGGTTTACTTACCGTATCACGTACCTATTCCTTTTTGGAGTCTGAAACATTCTGGAAAGTGTCCCTTATGTATTCCTCGGGGTTACGGTTTCAATAACATTAGTTTCAACATTTATAGGATTACTTGAGATATATTGTTTGATTCTTTGACCGTTCACCACCTTCGGATTTGTGCCCTCGAAGTTGTTGATTTTTATGGCACCGGAAGGATAAACCTCCTCGATAACGTAAGGAACTTCCAATTTAGAGAGAAGTTTTCCTGCAAAAAATGTTAAACGAGAGTTTTATAGCAATACATAATCACCTACATTAAACTCACGCTTTTGTATTCTTTTGTCATGCCATCTTTTAACCTTTTCTTTAAACAATTTGGCATTCTCATAGGCTTGGGTTCTCCATTCATCAAGTGAGCTAATGTCAAATAGCCTCTTCTCACCGGCAAGTTTGAAATCATAATTGAGCTCTTTAATGGCCCAATATGCCTTCTGTTCTAGCTCGAGAGGTAAGTGACATGCTTTTCCATAAACCATTTTATACGGAGACATACCCATAGGATTTTTATATGCAGTTCTATAGGCCCATAATGCATCATCATGTTTCTTGGACCAATTCTTTCTAGATTTATTAACAGTCTTTTGCAAAATTAATTTAAGCTCTCTATTACTCAATTCTACTTGACCACTAGACTATGGGTGATAAGGAGATGCAATTCTATGATTAACATCATACTTAGCAAGCATTTTACGAAAAGCACCATGAATAAAATGTGAACCACCATCAGTCATTAAATATCTAGGGACCCCAAACCTCGGAAAAATAACTTCTTTAAGCATCTTAATAGAAGTGTTATGATCAGCACTACTAGTTGGGATAGCTTCTACCCACTTAGTAACGTAATCAACATCAACTAGAATATGTGTATACCCATTAGAGGCAGGAAATGGTCCCATATAATCAAAGCCCCAAACATCAAATGGTTCAATAACAAGTGAATAATTCATAGGCATTTCTTGACGTCTAATAATATTACCAATTCTTTGACATTCATCATAAGATAAAACAAACTTACGGGCATCCTTGAAGAGAGTAGGCTAATAAAAACCGGATTGTAATACCTTATGTGCAGTTCTATCTCCAGCGTGGTGTCCTCCGTAAGCTTCGGAGTGACACTTGCGTAGGATCTGTTCCTATTCATGCTCAGGTACACAACGTCTAATAACACCATCTACTCCTTCTTTATAAAGATGTGGGTCATCCCATAAGTAATGTCTTAAATCATAGAAAAACTTTTTCTTTTGCTGGTATGTGAAACTAGGTGGTATAAATTTAGCAACAATGTAATTAGCATAATCAGCATACCATGGAGCAGTATGAGAAGCATTTATGACATTTAATTGTTCATCGGGAAAGCTATCATCAATAGGTAGTGGCGTCGTAAATCTGCCGCTGGAGCGAGAGCAAATCGACGCGCGCGGAGGCCAGATCAGCCTGGGTGGAGGTCAGGGTCGCCGCGCTGGCCCTTTCGCGCTGCTCCACCTCTGTCAGCTTCGTCCTGAGGGCGGTGGTCCTACCCTCGGCCTCAGCTCTCAGGAGTTCCCGCTTCAGGCGACGTTCGTCAGCGAGAGCTGGCTTCACCACCCTCTGGTTGACATCCTCCAGGACCTTGGCTTCACGCACGGTGACGATGTCCTCGGCCATGGTCACTTGGAGCTCCCTCACCTCCAGTCGCTCGAGCTCGAGGCTGCGCTCTGATGCCTCCAGCATCAGCGCCTCCTCCCGCTCCCGGATCTCCTCCTCTTCAGCGGGTGCCCCCTTCATCGACGCTAGGATTCTCCATCAGGCCTCGATCCGCTGCTCAAGGGCAATGTTCGAGGCCTGCAGTTCCGGCTCGCGCTCCTCGGCAGCCGCGCGGCGTTGGTCAGTCGCCCTGGCCTCCTCCAGGGCTCGGGCGCAGGTCTCGTGCGAGGTCGCGAGGGATGCTGCGGCCTTTGCGTCAACGCACTCACGCTGAAGGCGCCCGAAGTTGATGGCCACCTTCAGCTGGTGCCACTCGTCCGCCAGCCGAAGTTTCACTGTCTCGAGGCGAGCGTCGACTTCAGAAAGTTCTTCCCCGAGCCGACCGAATGCACCCATGGCCTCCTGGAAGAGCCCGTGGCGCACGACGCCGCGCTCGCGCGTGGATTTCGGCGTGTGGCCGAGTCCACCTGTTGCGTCGGGGATCGTTGAAGAAGCTTGGGATGACCCGCCTGCTCCTAGCAGGGGGCTGGAAGCCGGCGCCTTCCCCGCTACCCTCCGGGTCTTGGTGGGGGCGCTGCGGGGCAAGACCTCGCCGCTTGAAGACGGCACCAGGGCTGGGGTCGCCCCGCCGCGGGCGATGATCAATGGAGGAGCCCTGGGCACACCTCTCGCGGCCCAGGCAAGGCCGCGAAGGAGGAGCGATAAGAGCGCGGGGTCAAGACCCCCGGCCGGCACGACCATCTTCCTAGCAGGCTCCGCGCCACATGCCGCGGATCGGCAGGGGGTGCTTAGGACCAGTGGTGAGCCTAAGGCAGGCGGTGGCCGCGCCTCGAGAGGTTTCGCCGCTCCAGCTGAGGGAATCCACGAAGAAAAGGTACTCACCTGTCGATGGCTATATACTTCCTTTGCTTCAGCGGCTGGCAGGCGTCACCACTGCAGCTTGGGGACCCCTTCCTCTTGCGGAGTGACTCAAAGTTTAGGCGAAGCTGGCCGAAGCCCTGGGCATGGTCGTCGGCGCTAGGGGCAGTTGGTGCAGCCCAGAGGCCGCGGCCTCGGGAGTGTTGAGTTGCGTCAACCCCTTCACCACCTCCTCAGGGTGACTCGTCCTCGCCTCGGGGGCTTCCGCCTCGGGAGCCTCAGGCTGCGTCAGCTTTCCGGTCACCTCCTCAGGACGGCCCGCCCGAGCCTCGGGGGCCGACGCCTCGGGAGCTCTCGCCAGCGTCGACTCCTCAGCAGCTTCCTCACCGACGGGCATCCGTGCTCGCCCCCTGCACCCACTTCTGGGGTGAGCGTCGTGGCGGTGGCAAGCAAGGGAGCCACCAGGACAAGGTTCTCGCGGGGTTCTTCAAGGCCGATCAGGCGCAGTCCCCACTCATCGAAAAGGGGCATCTGCCCCGCGAACTCCACCTTGTTCGAGCAGCAGTACAGGAGGCAGCCCTCCTCTGGCAGGCTGGCTAGAGCTGGGTCACCCGTCAGGAGCTTAAGCACGGTCCGTTGCGCCTCAAGAGCAAGCCCGGGCACATGAAGCCTCATGCGGTCCTGGCTGTTGGAATAGGTCCACATCAGTCGAGAGTGGCGCTGGAGCGGAGCAATGCGGCAACAAATGAACTCCTTCACCACCATGGGCGCTGTCACCCCGAGATCCTTCAGCCTGGCCAGCCGGCGCCAGACATGGGCGAGTCGCGGGTCGCGAGCCTCGCATGCGCCCAGCCGGAGCTGGGAGCAGCTCGTGCCATTGGGAGCAAGAGCAGAGGGCTGAGCACGCCCGCGTCAACAAACACCCACTGCCTCTGAAATCCATCCACAACCGGAGAAAGCTCGAAGTCGATCCCCATGCCGGCCGTCGCTGCCACGGCCTGGAAGGACACGCACCCTGAGCGCTGGCGGACGTCAATCAGATGCAGCGAGAAGAAATGGCGAAGCAGGGCCACTGAGGGAGCAGTGCCCACCATGGCCTCGCAGACGAAGGCGGAGACAGCAAGGAGAATGATGGACGGGGGATGAGGGTGCAGCGCCTTGACTAGGTAATGGGAGAGCACGACGTTGAAGAATTAAGAGAAAGGGGGAATCAGGCCGGCCCAGAGGGCGTGTCGGTGTACAAAAGAAGGGGCGCACCTTTGTATCCCTTTACCTGTGCACGGGCAGTTGGAGCCGCGCCCACGGCCGCACCAAGCAGAGCAGGGGAGGTGAACCAAGGTAAAACCAAAGCCCGAGGCAGCCAGAGCAACGCCAAACCCAAGACCACAAAGAGCAGAGGGGCGGAGCAGTTTCCCCCTGGCAAGACCCTTGCCGGGGACGGCCTCAGCGGCCCCGGCAAGACCCTTGCTGGGGCAGCACCCCCAAACACCAACGGAGCGAGCCACCCTTGAGCCCACGTCCCCTAACACCGTCGACCATGTTGGGACAGGGCTCGGGAGGCACCTCCATGGTGGCATGCAGATCTTTGTGAACACATATTCAAGACCAGATGAGGGTTAGAAGACAACGATACTCGGCAAGATCCTTGCCGAGGAGAGCCACGAGACCCCCAGCAAGATCCTTGCCAGGAACGACAGCGCGCCGCAGCAAGGCCCTTGCCGGGCCACCCAGCAAGGCCCTCGCCAAGTGCGCCAGCAGGGCCACAGCCAGGCCCACACCAACCAAGCTTCCACCACCGTTCACATGTAGCTGCCAGCCCAACCAGCTGGGCGGGCACCTGCGTGGCAACATGCAGCTCCCAGGCCAACACAGCGAGCGCCTGCGTGGCGGCATGCAGATCTTCGTGAAGACCCTACCACCATGCCACCTCAGCTGCCTGCCTGCCTACATGGCACCGCACGCATCACTGGCCAGGGCGCGTGTCGAAGCGAGGGGGAGCGGCGACGGACGGGACGGGCCTCGCCCCCGTCCCCGATAAAGCTAGGGACACCTCAGTGGCGCATTAAATGCGACTTGTCCTGTAATACGAGCGATAAGCTCGCAATACTGTATGCCTTTCCACCTCCTGTATGCCACTGTGGTAGCCCCTTTCGACTATAAAAGGAGGCCCATGGCGTACTGGAGAAGGATTCGGCTCTTTGGAACCACGCACTCACCATAGCTAGTTCGAGACCTCAAGAACTCTCTGAAATACACCCACCAAAGCAGGACTAGGGTTTTACGCATCCTCGCGGCCCGAACCTGGGTAAACGATCCTTGTGCTGGTTGGTTACTAATCCTGCTCTTCTTGCAACCCTGCGCCCCGACAACCATAGTAGGGATCCTTGTGATCCCATAGGTGTCGTTCCACACCGACATCTTTGGCGCGCCAGGTAGGGGGCGCAATTGTGGGAATCTGGTCTAGTAGCTAGCCTAGCGTTTCTTCGTCGCCATGGCTCCCAAGTAGGAGACGGCCAGGAGAAAAAGGCGTCGCCTGCGAACGCAAAGGACGCCAGCGCGGCGACACAAAAGCTAAGTCATTCAAAGCCTTGAGTTATTTCCTTTTATACATAAGGTTATCCTCCCCGGAGACCTTGCCTATGTATGGAAAACCCGCACGCGAAAGGGGCCCTCCCGCGATTAACAATGCCCTTGTTCTGTTTCGAGTCCGCTCAATAGCTCAAAGCGGCCACGTCGAGAGTGACGGGGTAGCCTTCCACACTTGGCAACGCTCCCGATTCTGACTCGAGTCAAGCTCGACAGTTCGGGCGGCCGCGCCAAGGGCGGTAAGGTGGTTCGCCCGGCAGCAAGCACACCTGGCAGGCCAATGGGGATCCGTCCCCAAGACGCCGCCCTGGGTTTACGCGCCGGCAAGCCTACCCAGTTACGTAGGGTGGACATACAAGGAAAAATCGAACGGGAGAATAACATGCATAATATTAAAAGTGCTGCAGAGTCATATTACATCAAATTGTTGCTGCGGTTCTAACTAAAGATAGCAATTATCTTGGTTGTGAACCTGCAGCGATGATAAGAAAAAACGGGGTGCCTAATCCCGGCACTGGCCCTCCACCCTCAGAATTCCGCCGACACGGCTGATGATGGGCTTGATGCGCTCCCTGAGCGGCGCGAGGTCAGTATCCTCCGGCAAGCTCTCCAGCGCGGCGTCGAAGTCGAGGTCGGGGTACTAGTGCGCCACCTTGGTGAGAACCTTGCTCATGGCACCCTGGCAAAGCCTCCGGGCCTCGTCGGCCAGCGAAGCCGCCCGGTTGGCATGAAGCTGCTCCAGAGCCCCGAGAACACACTCGAAGAACAAGGTCAGCTTGGCGTTGGTGGTCCCGCTGCGCTCTGGGGCGTACCTCACGCTTGGCATCCCCATGGTAGCCAGCTGCGCGGTGATCCTGCCGGCAACGTCCTCGAGGCGGCCGATCCAACGGTTCACGCCCTCTTTGAAGTCCTTATGCTCGGCGGCCTCATCCTTCTGCAGCTGCTTCTCGGTCTCCAACTCCTTGGCCAGGATCCCCTCCCGGGCTTTGGCCTCCGTGAGCATCCCCTCAAGGCCCTCCAGTTTCAGCCTGAGGTCCTTGATGGACTTGATGGCCTCAGAGAGCTCCCCCTGCCTTGCTGATGGCCGCGCCCTGCGCCTCCGTCAGAGCGCCGTTGAGCGTGTCCTTCTCCTGGGACAGCTTCAAGGCCTGCTCCTTCAGCTCGTCCCGCTCCGCCTCCAACTCCTTCACCTTGCCAGCGTGGACCAGGGCCTGGGCATCGAGCGCCTCTTGGTGCCTCTGCTCCAGCTCACGGGTCCGCTGCAAGACAAGCTCTCCCACCTCCTCATCCTTGCCGCGAGCATGGCGGCAAGCTTCTCCTCGCGCGCGGCGAGGTCCTCCTCCTGGGAGTTCAGCGCGGCCTCGTGCTGGGTCCGGGCGGCTTCGGCAGCAGCGGCCAAGTTCTTCGCCGTCTCTTGAGCCTTCTCGACGTCGGCCAGCTTCATGGTGAGCTCCACGTCGCGCTTGGCCAGCTCGCCCTGGGCAGCCTTCAGCTCCCCGTGAGCCTGGCGGAACCAGTCCTACGTCTCGGCAACGCGCTTCTGGAGGTCCGCCTCCGCCTTCTCCACCACCGCCGTCCTGGACTTAGCCTTGTCCAGCGGGCGCGGTGGAGCGCCTGGAGCTTCCGGAAGCTGGCGCCCATGGCGTGGAGGAGCCGCTCTTCCTGGGAGCCATCGCCACCAACGCCCGGCTCGTCAACGACCTCAAGCCCGGCGGCGGCAAGCACTTCATCGTCGAACACCTCTCCCTCGGCGGGTGTCCTGGTGCTCGACGCGCCTGGAAGGTGAATGAACAAGTCATCGCTCACCCTCAGGTACTTGACGGAGCCGGAGGCAGCGGAGGAGGAAGGCCGGTCATCAGCCACCTCCTCCTCCTCCTCGGCGGCGGCACTGCCGGCCTCCCCGGCAGGCCCCTTGCTAGCCTCCTCAGCGGCGGCCCTGCCGGCCTCCCCGGCAGGCCCCTTGCCAGCCTCCTCAGCGGCGGCCCTGCCGGCCTCCCCGGCAGGCCCCTTGTCAGCCTCCTCAGCGGCGGCCCTGCCGGCCTCCCCGGCAGGCCCCTTGCCAGCCTCCTCAGCGGCGGCCTTGCCGGCCTCCCCAGCAGGCCCCTTGGTGGCGTCCTCTGTAGCACCCTTGGCGGCCTCCTCGGCGGCGATCTTCTCGGCATCTGCCTCGGCGGCCTTGGCGACATTCTCGATGATGGCGTCCACGTCCTCTGGGTTCACCGAGGAGGAATCTGGACATCAAAGAAGGGAGTGAGGCAAGGCCCAGACCAAGAGCTCGAAAGAAAAAGGAACAGGGACAAAAGGCGAGCGACTTACCAACGCCAGTCCCAGGCTGGGAAAAAGAAGTCCCGTCCCCGCCAACATTTGGCGTCGAGGCAAAGCCGCCACGCCCAAGTTCTCCTCCTCCTCCATGTGCGTGGGCTCGGTGCTTGGCGCCCTTGCTGGGGACGCCCCTCGGGGCGGCGTGGTCGATGGGGGCGGCGTGTTGGGAGTAGCCCTCTGCGGCTCCTCCTGCTGCCGCTCTCCTCCTGCATACCCAGCAAGGTTAGAACCAAAGTATCGTACCTCTGGCACATGTCGACGAGGGAAGAGTAGTGAGCTTACGTTGGGGGCTGGGCCGGGGGCTGCTGTCTGGGCTACTCAGCACCACCAGTGGCGCCCTTGAAGTTCCAGCCGGGGGCTGGCCGCCCCCCGAGGTCTTGGCCCTCTTCACCCTTTGGGCCAGCGTCTCCGCGTCCCTGCAAAGATGAGAACGATTCAAGACCAGCGACACAGATCAAGGAGACAGAAATGATGGGAAGAAGCCAGATACTTACTCGTCGTCCACCTCCTCCTCTGCTATTTTCCTCTTCCTCCTCAGGCTGAGGGATCCATAGTCGAAAGTGACCCCCGCGTCAGCATCTGCCGAGGGAGGGGAGGAGGGCGGAGTCTGCGTGCGCCTGGACGAAGAAGAAGCAGACGCCTTCTTCCTCACTGCCGCGGCCTTCACTGCCTTCTTCACCGCTGCGGCCCTCGTCTGGCGCGCGGACTCCTCCGGGGACTTTGGCCGCCGCGCGGTCCTGACGGGCCGCACCGGCTCGCCGGAGGTGGCCCACCACAGGACTCGCCCTCTCCCCGTGGCCGGAGGGTCAACAGCCCCGGCGTCCTCCGACGATGACTCGACGGCCACCTCCTCAACCAGAGGAGCCCCGGTGCCGGCGCTGCTGGCTTCCCCGGCGGCCGCCGCCCATTGGACGAGCTCCTCCTCCTCTGCGGCCACCGCGGCCTTGTCCTCCACACCACCAGCGCTGCCAGCCTCCTCGGCAAGCTACGCCTCCCTCGCTCTGGCAGCGATGTAGTCCATCTCCACCTGGGTGGTGTCTTGGACGAGCAGCCGCTCGGCGTCGGCGTTGACGTACCCCTCGTGCAGAGTGTCAAAGAACTGCTGCACCTCGACGTCCTCCGGCTCCTTCCAGCTTGGGTCAGGGCCATGCGCGTTGCAGTCCAGCATCATGGCGATGATCTCAGTCCGGCGCGAATTATTGCACAACGGGACCACTCCCATCGGCAGCTTAAACAAAGGCCCCTTGAAGGCCTTGCCGGCCTTCGCGGCGGCCCTCGCAGCCTTGCCGGTCCACTCGACCTCGCCATCACGGCCCACATCGAGCTGGAAGAGCCGCTGGCAGAAGTGGGCGTGCCCCATCACCGTGAAGTTGTGGTCGAGGCCGGGGCGAAGCCGCATGATGTCGGCGGGGTTCGTGAAGAGCCAGGATGGCCTCCCCTTGTTCTGCAGTGGGGCGATCCGGTGGCGAAAGTCCGCCCCGATCATCTCAAGGGTGAGCCCGGCCTCGGTGAGCCGAAGGATCCTGGTGGTGGCGACCGTGAGCTTCTCGTCGTTGGCGTCGACGTCACTCCAATCGCTTCTGCGAACCGGCGGCGCCCGGCGAACTTCGCAGAACGTCAGCGGGTCCTTCTCCTCGATCCAGCACCAACGGCCCCGCCATTCTTCCCACCTCTCCTTCATGGCGCCATCCGGGTACGCTCCCTTGGACCTTGGGATCCAGGTGACGCAACCAGAAATGGCGCCTCCCGTCTGGATCCGAGGGAAGAAGTAATGGCGGAAGAGCGCCGTGTTGGGGTGCACCCCGGCGAAACCCTCGCAGAGGTGCGCGAAGAGGACCATGCACGCCACCGCATTCAGGGTAAAATCCAAGAGGCGGAAGCCAAAGGTGTGCGTGATGTCGCTGAAGAAATTGGAGAAGGGAGGACAAAGCCCGCAGGAAAAATAGTCGACAAAGAAGGGCTACCGATTTGGGGCAGCCTCGGCGCAGTTGACGGGGATGACGCGTGTGGCCGGATGCCCCGACTTCTCTCCCCCCGTCTTCACCCCCCACAGGGGCTTGAAGGCTTCTCGAAGCTCGAGATGTCAACTGTCAAGGGAAAGAGGGCGGACTGCATCCGCTGCAGCACCTGCGCACTCTCCGGCGGCTCCGCCGCTCCGGCATCCTTAGCCACACCCTTGCCCTTGACGGATTTCGGTGCCATGGCGGCTGGGGGAGAAGGGCAAAGCAGAGGGCGGCGGGAACGCAACGGCGGCGAGCGAGGGCGAAGCTTGGACAAGAAGAGGAAGACGAGCGGAGGCTTCCGAGATTGGGATTGCACGAAAGGTAAAGGAACAGTGCGCTCGCAGTTATCCCTTTTTATGGGGAAGCCGCGGGTCACGCTGCCCATTTACTGTGATGTGACGCATGCGTGCGGGAACCGCCCCACGCATGCCGCCCACATCACGCGCACCCCTCCACGCTGCGCCACGCCGCACGCGGATCATGGGAAGCGCAGCGCGCGAAAAGTTTTATCACCGTAAAAACCGCCCCGCCTGCCAGCGCACCGTTTTTGGGCCTGGCCCAACAACGTGTCGCGCTTATGTGTGGCCCAGGCCCGGGGGCTCCTGTCGGTGGACAAAAGAAGGGGCGCACCTTTGTACCCCTTTACATGTGCACGGGCAGTCGGAGCCGCGCCCTCGGCCGCACCAAGCAGATCAGGGGAGGTGAACCAAGGTAAAACCAAAGCCCGAGGCAGCCAGAGCAACGCCAAGACCAAGACCACAAAGAGCAGAGGGGCGGAGCAGTTTCCCCCTGGCAAGACCCTTGCCGGGGACGGCCTCAGCGGCCCCTCCAAGACCCTTGCCGGGGCAGCACCCCCAAACACCAACGGAGTGAGCCACCCTTGAGCTCACGTCCCCTAACACCGTCGACCACGTTGGGACAGGGCTCGGGAGGCACCTCCATGGTGGCATGCAGATCTTTGTGAACACATATTCAAGACCAGATGAGGGTTAGAAGACAATGATCCTCGGCAAGATCCTTCCCGAGGAGAGCCACGAGACCCCCAGCAAGATCCTTGCCGGGAACGACAGCGCGCCGCGGCAAGGCCCCTGCCGGGCCACCCGGCAAGGCCCTCGCCAAGGGCGCCAGCAGGGCCACTGCCAGGCCCACACCAACCAAGGTTCCACCATCGTTCGCATGCAGCTGCCAGCCCAACCAGCTGGGCAGGCACCTGCGTGGCAACATGCAGCTCCCAGGCCAACTCAGCAAGCGCCTGCGTGGCGGCATGCAGATCTTCGTGAAGACCCTACCACCGCGCCACCTCAGCTGCCTGCCTGCCTACATGGCACCACACGCATCATTGGCCAAGGCGTGTGTCGAAGCGAGGAGGAGCGGCGACGGACGGGACGGGCCTCGCCCCCGTCCCCGATAAAGCTAGGGGACACCTCAGCGGCGCATTAAATGCGACTTGTCCTGTAATACGAGCGATAAGCTCACAATACTGTACGCCTTTCCACCTCCTGTATGCCACTGTGGCAGCCCCTTTCGACTATAAAAGGAGGCCCATGGCGTACTGGAGAAGGATTCGGCTCTTTGGAACCACGCACTCACCATAGCTAGTTCGAGAGCTCAAGAACTCTCTGAAATACACCCACCAAAGCAGGACTAGGGTTTTACGCATCCTCGCGGCCCGAACCTGGGTAAACGATCCTTGTGATGGTTGGTTACTAATCCTGCTCTTCTCGCAACCTTGCGCCCCGGCAACCGTAGTAGGGATCCCTGTGATCCCATAGGTGTCGTTCCACACCGACAGGGCATGAAGATCGATGGGGATCTTGGTGGTCGTCCTATCCACGGCAGCACGGGAAGCAGGCCAGGCCACCGTCACCCCCCACTCGTTGGAATCAGCGGCAAGCGCTGGGTGGACCTTGTCCAGCCCCTCCTCATTGAGCACCACCGACCGCTCAACGGCGGGTTCGAAGGCCGGCGGCGCCGGAGCCGGATTACGGGCCTTCTTCTTTCCTCTCTTTTTCAGGACGGGCGCCATGGCAATGGAGAGGATTGGAGCCTGGTCGGGGGAGGAGACCGCAGTTCCTGGAAGACAAAGGAACTCAGGAAGCGCGTCGCCAGCGATGGAGGAGGAGCTGTGTAAACGACAGTGGCCGCCTAGCTTGGCGGATATCAAGTCTACGTGGGGGAGTGGAGGCGCCCACGTACCAACAATCGCCACACGTCGACCAAGGCTGCAGGCGGTTGGGGCCCGCCGCGCTCCGTACTTGCCCTTTGGCTTCGCCTCGAAGCCAAGTCCGAACGCGCCTTGGGCCCAGGGGCTACTGTCGACGTCCTGGGAACGGGGGTACCCAGACTTGCCTGCCTGTAGCCCACGGCATGGCTGCACCAACGGCCTGGTACGGGCCAACTTTGGCAGCAGCAGTTCAAGACCCTCGCGAGGGGCCAAGCCTCGCGAGGCGGACGACACCAAGACCTCCTTGGGGGCGGCCTCACCAGGCTGGCTCCTGAGGAGCGGAGATATCAATGCAAGGGGCACCTCGTGAGGCTCGCGTGATGTGAGCCATGACGACCAAGGCCAGGCGGGCGCCAGCGGGCGTAGTGTACCAGTTTCCTCTTTGGTGCTAAAGAGGCAAGCGCAGGCGAGGAGTCCCCAGGCAGCAGGCAAAGGTTTCCATATCGGTGCAACAAGACCAAGACCAATAGGACAGCAAGACGGAGGTCACCATGGAGCCCACCGCAGCGTCACCGCCAGAGCCTTTGGCACGCGAATACTACTTTTGTCAGGATAACTTGTACTAGTTGTCTCCCTTCAAAATTGGTCACTGTGGGATCCCTTCCCGCCTACATTTGGGAAGAGGACCAAGGCCACTATAAATAGGACTAGCCACCACCATAGAGAATCACCTCATCTTGGCTCGGATCCATTCCACCAACACTACAAAAAAAAGACACATCCGTGACATTTTGGGCCGAACGAAATTTTTTTTCTGTCATACTTATGACACTTCTATGACGATAATTGTGACAAAACCTGGTATCATCATAGATGTGGTGGGGTCCTACTTCTATGACAAAAAATCATGACAGAAAATGGGCTTTTCATCCTGGGCGGGCCGGAGACGCAGGTGCATGACATTCTTTGGGCCGTCCATGACGGAAAAAACCGTGGTAAAAGCGAGGGCGAGGAAAATATCGAGGTGTTCCCGGTTACGGTGGGTGGTCGGGGCCGAGCAATGCACGTTTCTCTCATACACGCACGCGCGTGGGTGTGAGGCGTTGGGCTCTAACTGAACCCGAGCGAGGCGTTGGGCTCTAACTGAACCCGAGCGAGGCGTTGGGCTCTAACTAAACCCAAGCGATTGCACTGCAGGCTACGCGTTACTGAACCCGAGCGATCGATCGATGGCTGTTAACTGAACCCGATCGAGCAATTCCTTCACTACTGCTGCTAACTGAAGCCGATCGATGCTGCCTCTGGATGAACAGTGAGCATTGCTGGGGGTTTGGATGAACAGTTCCCGGTGGGGGTGGATGAACAGGAGCCCGTGGTGTTGCCTCTGGATGAACAGGACCCCGATCGATCGAGCCGGTTGGGGCTGGATGAACAGGACCCCGTGCATGGCAGGATGAACAGGACCACCCCGTGGAGGGCTGGATGAACAGTAGACGGTGGAGGGCTGGATGAACAGTATCCCGTGGAGGTGTGGTTGAACAGGAGCCCGTGGAAAGGGCTGGTTGAACAGTAGCCGGTGGAGTAGCGCGCGGTGGAGGCTGGATGAACAGGAGCCCGTGGATGAACAGTCGCAGGTGGAGGCTGGAGGAGGTCGACGGTGGATGAACAGTAGCCCGTGGAGGCTGGAGGGGGTCGATGGTGGAGATGAACAGTATCCCGTGGAGTCCCGTTTTGCGGTACGCCAGACCCCTCCCGATGAACAGGACCCCCGTTTCAACCGTAGCGCTCCAACACAAGTTCGTTTCCTCTGTTTTGTGGTACGCCACACCCCTCCTGATCAACAGGACCCCCGTTTCGACCGTAGGAGGTCCGTTTCCTCCATTTTGCGGTACGCCAGACCCCTCCCGATGAACAGGATCCCGTTTCGAATGTGGCCGGTCAAACACAAGGCCGTTTCCTCCGTTCTGCGGTACGCTAGGCCTCGTTTCCATCGGCTGTTCCATCAAAGCCCTCCCGATGAACACGACGACGCTTTCCGTTCCGACCCAGCCGGTTGGCTCCCCATGAACACGACGACGACGCAGTTTCTCCGTTCCGACCCAGCCATGTACACGAGCCCTGGCCGTACGTATGCGCGAGTAGGCGTTCGAGACCCTGCCCATAGGTACGTACGTGGCCGTATTTTCTTTCTTGCACACTGGCCATTCTACGTACGTGTACATGCTACGTGCGCGCCTCTACTATGACACGTGCGCGCCTCTACATCGACCAGTATGTACGTACATGTTCGTGACGAGAATGACAACGCTACGTACGCTTCGACCAGGTGGGTCTCGACTGTCAGGCACTTCCTTGCGTGTGAAGATGTAGCTGGTGGGTCCCAGCAGTTAGGGGGCGAATCATTTTTTTTGCCCGGACGCACTTCCTTGCGTGCGAAGATGTAGCTGGTGGGTCCCATCAGTCAGGGGGAATCATTTTTTTGCAAAATACGGTGGCCCGTCTGGTGGGTCCCCACTGTCAGGTGGAGGAATAATTATTTTACGCGTAATAAGGAGGCACTTCCTTGCTGCGGCCATGGACCCAGCTGTCAGCCTCTCCACGTACAGTCCACGTCCGATGGAAGCCGTTCCTTGACCACGTTGACCACGCCGCACCGAGAGGACCAGGGCGGTGGACGACTGTCGGTGTCAAAACCGGCGGATCTCGGGTAGGGGTCCCGAACTGTGCGTCTAAGGCGGATGGTAACAGGAGGCGGGGGACACGATGTTTACCCAGGTTCGGGCCCTCTCGATGGAGGTAATACCCTACTTCCTGCTTGATTGATCTTGATGATATGAGTATTACTAGAGTTGATCTACCACGAGATCGTAGAGGCTAAACACTAGAAGCTAGCCTATGGTATGATTGTTGTTGTCCTACGGACTAAATGTTGGGGATCGTTGCAGAAATTAAAAAAATTCTATGCATCACCAAGATCAATCTATGGAGTAACTAGCAACGAGAGAGAGGGGAGTGCATCTTCGTACCGTTGAAGATCACGAGACGGAAGCGTTGCAAGAACGCGGATGAGGGAGTCGTACTCGTAGCGATTCAGATCGCGGTGGATTCTGATCCTAGCGCCGAACAACGGCACCTCCGCGTTCAACACACGTGCAGCCCGGTGACGTCTCCCGCGCCTTGATCCAGCAAGGAGGAGGGAGAGGTTGAGGAAGAAGGCTCCAACAGCAGCACGACGGCGTGGTGGTGGTGGAGCGGCAGTTCTCCGGCAGGGCTTCGCCAAGCTCACGCGGACGAGGAGAGGTGTTGGGGAGGGGAGGGGTTGCGCCTTGGATGTGGTACTGCAGCCCTCCCACCTCCCCTCTACTTATAGGGGCAAGGGAGAGGGGGGCCGGCCCCCTCCAGATGGATCTAGAGGGGGGGCGGCGGCCAAGGGGGGAGGCATGCCCCCCAAGCCAAGGGGGGCGCCCCCTCCAGGGTTTCCGCCCCAGCCCTAGGCGCATGGGCCTTGGGGGGATGGTGCCCAGCCCACCTAGGGGCTGGTTCCCCTTCACCTACAGCCCATAAGGCCCTCCGGGGCAGGTGGACCCTCCCGGTGGACCCCCGGAACCCCTTCGGTGGTCCCGGTACAATACCGGTATACCCCCAAATATTTCCGGCGACCGTATGATGACTTCCCATATATAAATCTTCACCTCCGGACCATTCCGGAACTCCTCGTGACGTCCGGGATCTCATCCGGGACTCCGAACAACATTCGGTAATCACATACAAACCTTCCTTATAACCCTAGCGTCATCGAACCTTAAGTGTGTAGACCCTACAGGTTTGGGAATCATGCAGACATGACCGAGACACCTCTCTAGCCAATAACCAATAGCGGGATCTGGATACCCATGTTGGCTCCCACATGTTCCACGATGATCTCATCGGATGAACCACGATGTCGAGGATTCAAGCAATCCCGTATACAATTCCCTTTGTCAATCGGTACGTTACTTGCCCGAGATTTGATCGTCGGTATCCCAATACCTCATTCAATCTCGTTACCGGCAAGTCACTTTACTCGTTCTGTAATGCATGATCCCGTGACCAACTACTTAGTCACACTGAGCTCATTATGATGATGCATTAGCGAGTGGGCCCAGGGATACCTCTCCGTCATACTGAGTGACAAATCCCAGTCTCGATCCGTGCCAACCCAACAGACACTTTCGGAGATACCTGTAGTGCACCTTTATAGCCACCCAGTTACGTTGTGACGTTTGGTACACCCAAAGCATTCCTACGGTATCCAGGAGTTGCACGATCTCATGGTCTAAGGAAATGATACTTGACATTAGAAAAGCTTTAGCAAACGAACTACACGATCTAGTGCTATGCTTAGGATTGGGTCTTGTCCATCACATCATTCTCCTAATGATGTGATCCCGTTATCAATGACATCCAATGTCCATGGTTAGGAAACCGTAACCATCTATTGATCAACGAGCTAGTCAACTAGAGGCTCACTAGGGACATGTTATAGTCTATGTATTCACACATGTATTACGATTTCCGGATAACACAATTATAGCATGAACAATAGACAATTATCATGAACAAGGAAATATAATAATAACCATTTTATTATTGCCTCTAGGGAATATTTCCAACAGTCTCCCACTTGCACTAGAGTCAATAATCTAGTTACATTGTGATGAATCGTACACCCATAGAGTTCTGGTGTTGATCATGTTTCGCCCGTGGAAGAGGTTTAGTCAACGGATTTGCGACATTCAAATCTGTATGCACTTTACAAATATCTATGTCTCCATTTTGAACATTTTCACGAATGGAGTTGAAGCGACGCTTGATGTGCCTAGTCTTCTTGTGAAACCTGGGCTCCTTGGCAAGGGCAATAGCTCCAGTGTTGTCACAGAAGAGAGTCATCGGCCCCGACGCATTGGGGATAACTCCTAGGTCGGCAATGAACTCCTTCATCCATATTGCTTCATGTGCTGCCTCCGAGGCTGCCATGTACTCCGCTTCACATGTAGATCCCGCCACGACGCTTTGCTTGCAACTGCACCAGCTGACCGCCCCACCTTTCAAAATATACACGTATCCGGTTTGTGACTTAGAGTCATCCAGATCTGTGTCGAAGCTAGCATCGACGTAACCCTTTACGACGAGCTCTTCGTCACCTCCATAAACGAGAAACATATCCTTAGTCCTCTTCAGGTACTTCAGGATGTTCTTGACCGCTGTCCAGTGTTCCATGCCGGGATTACTTTGGTACCTTCCTACCAAACTTATGGCAAGGTTTACATCAGATATGGTACACAGCATGGCATACATAATAGACCCTATGGCCGAGGCATAGGGGATGACACTCATCTTTTCTCTATCTTTTGCCGTGGTCGGGCATTGAGCCGCGCTCAATCTCACACCTTGCAATACAGGCAAGAACCCCTTCTTGGACTGATCCATATTGAACTTCTTCAATATCTTATCAAGGTATGTGCTTTGTGAAAGACCTATGAGGCGTCTCGATCTATCTCTATAGATCTTGATGCCTAATATGTAAGCAGCTTCTCCAAGGTCCTTCATTGAAAAACACTTATTCAAGTAGGCCTTTATGCTTTCCAAGAATTCTATATCATTTCCCATCAATAGTATGTCATCCACATATAATATGACAAATGCTACAGAGCTCCCACTCACTTTCTTGTAAACACAGGCTTCTCCATAAGTCTGTGTAAACCCAAACGCTTTGATCATCTCATCAAAGCGAATGTTCCAACTCCGAGATGCTTGCACCAGCCCATAGATTGAGCGCTGGAGCTTGCATACCTTGTCAGCATTCTTAGGATCGACAAAACCTTCCGGCTGCATCATATACAATTCTTCCTTAACGAAGCCGTTAAGGAATGCCGTTTTGACGTCCATTTGCCATATCTCATAATCGTAGAATGCGGCAATTGCTAACATGATTCGGACGGACTTCAGCTTCGCTACGGGTGAGAAGGTCTCATCGTAGTCAACCCCTTGAACTTGCCGATAACCCTTAGCAACAAGTCGAGCATTAAAGATGGTAACATTACCATCCGCGTCCGTCTTCTTCATAAAGATCCATTTATTTTCTATCGCTCGCCGATCATCGGGCAAGTCTGTCAAAGTCCATACTTTGTTTTCATACATGGATCCTATCTCGGATTGCATGGCTTCAAGCCATTTGTTGGAATCTGGGCCCGCCATCGCTTCTTCATAGTTCGAAGGTTCACCGTTGTCTAACAACATGATTTCTAGGACAGGGTTGCCGTACCACTCTGGTGCCGAACGTGTCCTTGTGGACCTACGAAGTTCAGTGGTAACTTGATCATGATTGTCATCATTAACCTCCTCTCTAGTCGGTGCAGGCACCACAGAAACATTTTCTTGTGCTGCGCTACTCTCTGGTTCGAGAAGAGTCATCTCATCAAGTTCCACTTTCCTCCCACTTACTTCTTTCGAGAGAAACTCTTTCTCTAGAAAGGACCCGTTCTTGGCAACGAAGATCTTGCCTTCGGATCTGAGGTAGAAGGTATACCCAATGGTTTCCTTTGGGTATGCTATGAAGACGCATTTTTCCGACTTGGGTTCGAGCTTTTCAGGTTGAAGTTTCTTGACATAAGCATCGCATCCCCAAACTTTTAGAAACGACAGCTTAGGTTTCTTCCCAAACCATAATTCATACGATGTCGTCTCAACGGATTTCGATGGAGCCCTATTTAAAGTGAATGTGGCAGTCTTTAAAGCATAACCCCAAAATGATAGCGGTAGATCGGTAAGAGACATCATAGATCGCACCATATTCAATAAAGTGCGATTATGATGTTCGGACACACCATTACGCTGAGGTGTTCCAGGCGGCGTGAGTTGTGAAACAATTCCACATTTCCTTAAGTGTGTGCCAAATTCGTGACTCAAATATTCCCCTCCATGATCTGATCGTAAGAACTTTATTTTCCTGTCACGTTGATTCTCAACCTCACTCTGAAACTCCTTGAACTTTTCAAAGGTCTCAGACTTGTGTTTCATCAAGTAGACATACCCATATCTACTTAAGTCATCAGTGAGGGTGAGAACATAACGATAGCCACCGTGAGCCTCAACGCTCATTGGACCGCACACATCAGTATGTATGATTTCCAATAAGTTGGTTGCTCACTCCATTGTTCCGGAGAACGGAGTCTTGGTCATTTTGCCCATGAGGCATGGTTCGCACGTGTCAAATGATTCATAATCAAGAGACTCCAAAAGTCCATCTGCATGGAGTTTCTTCATGCGTTTGACACCACTGTGACCAAGGCGACAGTGCCACAAGTATGTGGGACTATCATTATCAACCTTACATTTCTTGGCATTGACACTATGAATATGGTAACATCACATTCGAGATTCATTAAGAATAAACCATTGACCAGCGGGGCATGACCATAAAACATATCTCCCATATAAATAGAACAACCATTATTCTCGGATTTAAATGAGTAGCCATCTCGCATTAAACGAGATCCAGATACAATGTTCATGCTCAAAGCTGGCACTAAATAACAATTATTGAGGTTTAAAACTAATCCCGTAGGTAAATGTAGAGGTAGCGTGCCGACGGTGATCACATCGACCTTGGAACCATTCCCGACCCGCATCGTCACCTCGTCCTTCGCCAGTCTCCGCTTATTCCGCAGCTCCTGCTTTGAGTTACAAATGTGAGCAACCGCACCGGTATCAAATACCCAGGAGCTACTACGAGTACTGGTAAGGTACACATCAATAACATGTATATCACATATACCTTTGGTGTTGCCGGCCTTCTTGCCCGCTAAGTACTTGGGGCAGTTCCGCTTCCAGTGACCGTTTCCCTTGCAATAAAAGCACTCAGTCTCAGGCTTGGGTCCATTCTTTGGCTTCCTCCCGACAGCTTGCTTACCGGGCGCGGCAACCCCCTTGTCGTCCTTCTTGAAGCTCTTTTTACCTTCTTGAACTTAGTGGTTTTATTCACCATCAACACTTGATGTTCCTTTTTGATCTCCACCTCCACTGATTTCAGCATCGAATATACCTCAGGGATGGTTTTCTCCATCCCCTGCATATTGAAGTTCATCACAAAGCTCTTGTAGCTAGGTGGGAGCGACTGAAGGATTCTATCAACGACCGCATCATCCGGGAGATTAACTCCCAGCTGAGACAAGCGGTTGTGCAACGCAGACATTTTGAGTATGTGTTCGCTGACGGAACTATTCTCCTCCATCTTACAACTGTAGAACTTGTCGGAGACTTCATATCTCTCGACCCGGGCATGAGCTTGGAAAACCATTTTCAGCTCTTGGAACATCTCATATGCTCCGTGCTGCTCGAAACGCTTTTGGAGCCCCGGTTCTAAGCTGTAAAGCATGCCGCACTGAACCAGGGAGTAATCATCAACACGCGTTTGCCAGGCGTTCATAACGTCTTGGTTTGCTGGGACGGGTGTTTCACCTAGCGGTGCTTCAAGGACATATGCTTTCTTGGCAGCTATGAGGATGATCCTCAAGTTTCGGACCCAGTCCGTATAGTTGCTACCATCATCTTTCAGCTTGGTTTTCTCTTGGAACGCGTTGAAGTTGAGGTTGACATTAGCGTGGGCCATTTGATCTACAAGTCATATTGTAAAGGTTTTAGACTAAGTTCATGATAATTAAGTTCATCTAATCAAAATATTAATGAACTCCCACTCAGACAGACATCCCTCTAGTCATCTAAGTGATACATGATCCGAGTCAACTAGGCCGTGTCCGATCATCACGTGAGACGGACTAGTCATCATCGGTGAACATCTTCATGTTGATCATATCTGCTATACGACTCATGTTCGACCTTTCGGTCTCTTGTGTTCCGAGGCCATGTCTGTACATGCTAGGCTTGTCAAGTCAACCTAAGTGTATTGCGTGTGTAAATCTGGCTTACACCTGTTGTATGCGAACGTTAGAACCTATCACACCCGATCATCACGTGGTGCTTCGGAACAACGAACCTTCGCAACGGTGCACAGTTAGGGGGAACACTTTCTTGAAATATTAGTGAGGGATCATCTTATTTATGCTACCGCCGTTCTAAGCAAATAAGATGTAAAACATGATAAACATCACATGCAATCAAATAGTGACATGATATGGCCAATATCATCTTGCTCCTTTTGATCTCCATCTTCGGGGCGCCATGATCATCATCGTCACCGGCATGACACCATGATCTCCATCATCGTGTCTTCATGAAGTTGTCTCGCCAACTATTACTTCTACTACTATGGCTAATGTTTTAGCAATAAAGTAAAGTAATTACATGGCGTTATTCAATGACACGCAGGTCATACAATAAATTAAGACAACTCCTATGGCTCCTGCCGGTTGTCATACTCATCGACATGCAAGTCGTGATTCCTATTACAAGAACATGATCAATCTCATACATCACATATATCATTCATCACATCCTTCTGGCCATATCACATCACATGACACTTGCTGCAAAAACAAGTTAGACGTCCTCTAATTGTTGTTGCAAATTTTTTACGTGGCTGCTATAGGTTTCTAGCAAGAACGTTTCTTACCTACGCCAAAACCACAACATGATATGCCAATTTCTATTTACCCTTCATAAGGACCCTTTACATCGAATCCAATCCGACTAAAGTGGGAGAGACAGACACCCGCTAGCCACCTTATGCAACTAGTGCATGTCAGTCGGTGGAACCTGTCTCACGTAAGCGTACGTGTAAGGTCGGTCCGGGCCGCTTCATCCCACGATGCCACCGAATCAAAATAAGACTAGTGACGACAAGTAAATTGACAAAATTGACGCCCACAACAACTTGTGTTCTACTCGTGCATAGAAACTACGCATAGACCTAGCTCATGATGCCACTGTTGGGGATCGTTGCAGAAATTAAAAAATTTGTACGCATCACCAAGATCAATCTATGGAGTAACTAGCAACGAGAGAGAGGGGAGTGCATCTTCGTACCGTTGAAGATCGCGAAACGGAAGCGTTGCAAGAACGCGGATGAGGGAGTCGTACTCGTAGCGATTCAGATCGCGGTGGATTCCGATCCTAGCGCCGAACAACGGCACCTCCGCGTTCAACACACGTGCAGCCCGGTGACGTCTCCCGCGCCTTGATCCAGCAAGGAGTAGGGAGAGGTTGAGGAAGAAGGCTCCAACAGCAGCACGACGGCGTGGTGGTGGTGGAGTGGCAGTTCTCCGGCAGGGCTTCGCCAAGCTCACGCGGAGGAGGAGAGGTGTTGGGGAGGGGAGGGGCTGCGCCTTGGATGTGGTACTGCAGCCCTCCCACCTCCCCTCTATTTATAGGGGCAAGGGAGAGGGGGCCGGCCCCCTCCAGATGGATCCAGAGGGGGGCGGCGGCCAAGGGGGGAGGCTTGCCCCCCAAGCCAAGGGGGGCTCCCCCTCCAGGGTTTCCCCCCCAACCCTAGGCGCATGGGCCTTGGGGGGGATGGCTCCCAGCCCACCTAGGGGCTGGTTCCCCTTCACCTACAGCCCATAAGGCCCTCCGGGGCAGGTGGACCCTCCCGGTGGACCCCCCGGAACCCCTCTGGTGGTCTCGGTACAATACCGGTATACCCCCGAATATTTTCGGTGACCGTATGATGACTTCCCATATATAAATCTTCACCTCCGGACCATTCCGGAAGTCCTCGTGACGTCCGGAATCTCATCCGGGACTCCGAACAACATTCGGTAATCACATACAAACCTTCCTTATAACCCTAGCGTCATCGAACCTTAAGTGTGTAGACCCTACGGGTTCGGGAATCATGCAGACATGACCGAGACACCTCTCTAGCCAATAACCAACAGCGGGATCTGGATACCCATGTTGGCTCCCACACGTTCCACGATGATCTCATCGGATGAACCACGATGTCGAGGATTCAAGCAATCCCGTATACAATTCCCTTTGTCAATCGGTACGTTACTTGCCCGAGATTCGATCGTCGGTATCCCAATACCTTGTTCAATCTCATTACCGGCAAGTCACTTTACTCGTTCTGTAATGCATGATCCCGTGACAAACTACTTAGTCACATTGAGATCATTATGATGATGCATTACCGAGTGGGCCCAGAGATACCTCTCCGTCATACGGAGTGACAAATCCCAATCTCGATCCGTGCCAACCCAACAGACACTTTCAGAGATACCTGTAGTGCACCTTTATAGCCACCCAGTTACGTTGTGACATTTGGTACACCCAAAGCATTCCTACGGTATCCGGGAGTTGCACGATCTCATGGTCTAAGGAAATGATACTTGACATTAGAAAAGCTTTTGCAAACGAACTACATGATTTAGTGCTATGCTTAGGATTGGGTCTTGTCCATCACATCATTCTCCTAATGATGTGATCCCATTATCAATGACATCCAATGTCCATGGTCAGGAAACCATAACCATCTATTGATCAACGAGCTAGTCAACTAGAGGCTCACTAGGGACATGTTATAGTCTATGTATTCAGACATGTATTACGATTTCCGGATAACACAATTATAGCATGAACAATAGACAATTATCATGAACAAGGAAATATAATAATAACCATTTTATTATTGCCTCTAGGGCATATTTCCAACACTAAACCCTCTGGTTTATATAGACACCAGAGGGGGCTAGGGTTACACAGAGTCGGTTACAAGGGAGGAGATCTACATATCCGTATTGCCAAGCTTGCCTTCCACGCCAAGGAGATTCCCATCCGGACACGGGACGAAGTCTTCAATCTTGTATCTTCATAGTCCAACAGTCCGGCTAAAGTATATAGTCTGGCTGTCCGAGGACCCCCTAATCCAAGACTCCCTCAGTAGCCCCTGAACCAGGCTTCAATGACAATGAGTCCGGCGCGCAGATTGTCTTCGGCATTGCAAGGCGGGTTCCTCCTCCGAATATTCCATAGAAGATTTTGAACACAAGGATAGTGTCCGGCTCTGCAAAACAAATTCCACATACCATCGTAGAGAGAATAATATTTCCACAAATCTAATCTGCTGACAGCTTTTCTTAACGTAACGTTCTGCCGTGGTCTGGTCATGACAAACTGTTTTTCCGAGCCTGCCACTGCACGTGTTGCGAGGCGGTTTTGTTGGCACGTCTTGTCGAAGCAGAGATCGTGTCCCTCTTTTCACGGGATTCTCATCAATACGGGTGTGGGTAACCCAATTGTACCCGCTGGCACGACTCCTCGATTTTAGGCAAGTTCCAGACGGTCGTGCGGAGGGCGCTTGATATTCACCCTCTTTATAAAGGGGTCAAGGCCTGTCCTTTTCTTTTTGTGCTCGATCTTTCCCTTCTCCCACCTCGAATTCCAGCACCCAAGGCGGAGGCCAAGCGCTTCGGACCTTCAATCATGTCCGGATCCAACCTTCAAGGCTGGTGAGTGGCCTCCTCCGTCACAGTGGAGGACATCAAGAAGCTAAGAGAAGCCAGGTATCTGACCGCCAAAATCTCGCACAGGCTGCGTGCTCAAGGGCAGGTCATCCCCACTCCCGAACCTAGCGAGAGTGTCGTATTTGTTTCCCACTTCCTCCGAGGGCTAGGCTTTAGTCTTGACCCCTTTGTTAGAGGGCTTATGTTCTATTACGGCCTCGATTTCCATGATCTGGCTCCGGATTCCATCCTTCACATCACGTCGTTTATCGTCGTGTGTGAGGCCTTCCTCAGCATCGCCCCACACTTCGGCTTATGGCTCAAGACCTTCAATGTGAAGCCGAAGTTGATCGATGGGCGACACGCAGAGTGCGGAGGCGCCATAATAAGCAAAGGCATCGATGCTCCATGGCCAAAGGGATCCTTCCCCGAGATGTCCAACTTATGGCAGTGGGAGTGGTTTTACATCACGGCTCCCCGAAGTACTAAGTGGGTAGCTGCCCCTACCTTCCGTTCGGGCCCCCGCCACAACTGGCGTCATGGGTCAACAAGGGGCTAGACTGGGGGCAGGCTAATGACGTGCCGTCATTGCAGAGTCGGATCCGGGATCTCCTCAAGAGAGATGTCAGCCTTCTCAAGGTAATGCAAGTCATGCTAGTTTGTCGGGTCCTGCCATGCCAACGTTGATCTCTCCGTATGTGGGAGTTCAACCCGAAAGGACCGCGAACCATTCAGCAATTCCTCAGCGTGACGCTCGAAGAGATGTACAGATTGTTCTTCGGATCACGAATAAAGTGTCCGGACACCACCGAGGATGCGGGGCTAAACTGCAATCGTCCAGACACCCAAGTAAGTAATTCTTCGGCCGAACATGTTGTCTCTTTATTTATCAAAACATCATTCTGAAAAGTCGGTCTTTGACCAGGACTGGATAAAAAAGGCGAAGATGATCAGGTGTTCGGCCCCTCTTCCCGAAGGCTCACCGGATCCTGTACTAGCCAGGATGCTTGAGCTCGCGCCTTATCCAGCACCATCAGGGGAAGATAAAGGGAGGAATAAAGATGCCGAAAGTGGGCCTCACTCATTATTCATGCAAACCGGGGGAATTAGTGCCTCCGTGAAGGAGGATAACCGGGGAGAAGAATCTAAAATTCCGTCTCCCCAAGGAAGGAAGAGGACCGCCTCTGAAGACTTGGAAACAATGGTTTCCAAACGAGGGAAGAAACCTTTGTCAGGGGGCCCTACCCCGGAGGGCATCCTTATCGCACAGTGCCCGCAAGGGGACCAGCCCTCCACCGAGCTGTAAGTAAACAAAAGTACTTTATAGTAAATATATCTTACTTTATTTCCAAGGGCAATAACCGAGACGTATGTCTTGTAGTTCGGATCGTAGCCCTTCTCGACAGAGTTCGTCTTCGGGGGATCTTCTTCCGGAGATGATGGAGAGCGAAACGCCTCCCCATGCCTCCCCGCCTCATGAGGCGGACGACATAGAGGTGTCGTCACGAAGGATTTCTCCTGATCCACCAAGGCCAGAAGGTAACCCTTCGGCCTCCCGAAGTTTGGAGTATTCGGCTCCTAACGGGAGCAATAGAAAGAGTCCGGAACTGTCCGGTGCGCGACCCGACGCACTGATGAATCTTCTGGAGCAAGCAGCTATCTCAGAAGTGCATCGTACGTTAATGGGTATGGTGGTTGAGAGGATTTCATCCGCCGAAAGCGGGTTGCATGAAGCTTTTATGAGCCTGCTGAGAGGCTTTGAGGTACGCAAAGTAATATGTAAATTTTTGACGGTACCGCACACGCTAGGTGTGCCCTATGAAGATAGTAGCCCCTGAGACTCTGGTTGCCATCGAAAATAGTGGCAAACAGAGGATCATAGTCCCAGGTAATGATCATGCCGCTTTCATGTGCAGGCGGCTGAGGGTCCGGTGGCTAGCCGGACTGGTGAGTTTGCCAAACTGAAGCGGCAACTTGATGCGGCGGATGCCGACATCGTGCTTGTAAACAGGCGGCTTGATGAGGCACAGGGTATGTATTCTCCGGTGGTCAACATATATTAAGAGGAGCATGATGCTAGTATCTATAATATGTTGTGACTGCAGATGGAGCTGCCGCCGTGGACACCCTTCGGGCGGAACTTGCCCGAGCCAAGGAACAAGCCAGGAGGAGTGATGCAGCCGCCCTAAAGGTGGTTGAAGAGTTAAGAGCCGAACAGGCTGCGCATTGCCAGAGCAAAGAGAAAATGGCCAAGATGGTTGTTGAGTTGAAAGATGCCGCCGACCGTTATGAGCTTCTTGAAAGGGAAAGTCAAACGAAGACGGCGGACCTGGAGAAAGACATGGTAGCAGCCAAGGAAACCCTCTCTAAAATCAGAGCGGTGAAGGAGGAGCTAAGTCAAGCCAGAGATATCACGGCTGGGAAGCCCTTTTTGTTGCGGACGAAGTTCGGAGATCCTAAGTATGCCCTTCTGGATCAATTATGGAGTTCTGTGGACGCGTACTTGGATTTGGCAGCGAGTGCTGCTGATGCGACCAAGTTTTTCGAAGATCAAAAAGATCACGAAGTGGAAAAGTTGTTCTGGTCGCAGTTCAATGCTCCAGCGCGTCCGCTGCTGTTAAATGAGCAAATGGCCGAGTGGGCCGAGCTCCATAGGTTGTCCGGACTTGCCATGAGGTCTGTCGTGGATCGTCTTTGGCCGGAAGGACCAAGGCCGAATAGTTATTTTGGTCTAGTGCAACGATTCCTTGGTGCTATGCCGCATATCGACGCTGTAAAGAGGTCGGCGTGCATAGAGGGTGCGCGGATGGCTCTTGCCCGTGTCAAGACATACTGGGCAGAGATGGAGGCCACCGCTATTGCAACCCAGAATCCGGCCGTAGGCCAGGTTTCGGCCGAGCACTATTTTGAAGAAGTCCTGGAAGGTGCTCGTTTAATAGAGGCTCAGTGCTCGAAGAGTGTCATGTTTGAGTGACATGTATCCCGATTGTAAAAACAATGCTATTTGAATTATAAAGGCTGTGTTTATACTTTTGCCTAAAAGTATTATTATGCCTCCTGTGCGGTCGTTTATGTATATATATATATAGATATATAGAACCTGAAAGTTTGCAGTCGTCGGCTTCAGCCCCCACGCATATAATGCGGGGGTGTTCGCAAAAGCGCGTGTTCACACTTGATCCAACGTCTTGGTCCATTAAGGAGGTGGTAGCACGGCGAACGAGGCAATCGGACTATATTGCTTTAACACTTTCACTTAACCATAGGAGTTTGACAGTGGGGCTACTATATAGCCCCTGGTACTTCCGCGCTCATCCGAGTATGGGGCGCGTACGTATAACCGGGAAAATCGGCCCTTCGTTAATGCGGAGGAATCCCGAAGATTCCGCTAAGTCATCGAGTGGTTGACCAGTCTCGTGCTTTATCATGACAGTCAGTTTTCGGCTTTCTCTACTGAGGTGCTCATCCGGATGAACCAGGGCACAATCGCAGTAGTTCTCCCGGTGCCACCTTAGCCGATAGAGCGGAACGTAAGCTAGCAAAACGCAGGAGCCGGGCAAACCCAACATTTGACCAAAGACATGATTCGGAGCTGGTGCATATAAGGCCAAACTCGCGACGCCGAACACTCCCTAAAGTGTTCGGTCTTTACAACATGTACCGGGCTGAGTAACGCCCTTGATAAAGGACCCTAAATTTCCAGGTACGTGCATTAGTCTGACGTGGCAAAATGCCAACAATGCTAGCATCCCTCACGGTTGTGTTAGGTATCCAGGGGGTGTCAAGCAACAAGAGACAGTAAGAAAGGTTTACACAGGGTCTTAATCTAAAAAGAAACCTTTGAGCGGGGCCCTGCTGCATGTCTGCGCCTGTGTCTCCGTTGTGCCGTATCCTGGAAGGGTGTAGCACGATTGTCATCTATAAAAGAGAAAAACTTAGATGAAAGTCTTTGTGCGAAAAACTGATTATTCTCATTAAAATTCAATCTAAATGAGGTAAAGCCGAACTGTAGTCCTTTTTACATGCGGGAAGCCCCTGGTACCGCCTATGGGGGTATATCCATCAAACCAATCTCAGGTTTATCTAAGCTGTTACAGCTAGTGGTGCGCCGGACTTGTCTAGCCGTGTCCGCGGTCTTGACAACCGACCATTTATTCTGGTTGGAGAGGTCATTTAGTGTTCGGCTGCTAAAGCCGCCACACATTCTTCCGCGCGTAAGGAACGCTTAGTGTTTCCGCTAACTATGATGATGCCACGTGGACCGGGCATCTTAAGCTTAATAGAAGCGTAATGCGGTACTGCATTAAAACGAGCAAAGGCTGTTCTTCCGATTAGTGCTTGATAGCCACCGCGGAATGGAGCGATGTCGAAGGTTAACTTTTCACTTCGGAAGTTGTCGGGAGAACCGAATACAACCTCTAGTACTAGAGAGCCCGTACAGCAGGCCTCTGGGCCTGGTATTACTCCTTTAAAGGTAGTATTGCTTTGGCTGATTCTTGTCGGGTCTATCCCCATTTTGCGGACTGTGTCCTGATATATTAGATTAAGACTACTGCCGCCGTCCATGAGGACTTGGGTGAGATGGTATCCGTCGATTATTGGGTCTAGCACCAAGGCAGCCAATCCTCCGTGCCGGATACTAGTCGGGTGATCCCTGCGATCAAAAGTGATCGGGCAGGCCGACCAAGGGTTGAACTTAGGGGTGACGGGCTCTACGGCGCATATGTCTCGGAGTGCATGTTTGCTCCTTCTTTTTATTATGTGAATCATGTTCACTGTTTTGACCTCTGGTGGGAATTTTTTCTGTCCCCCAGTGTTTTGCTGGCGAGGCTCATCCTCGTCTTCACTTGGTGTCTCCCTCCCCTTGTGTTCGGCGTTTAGCTTGCCGGCCTGCTTGAAGACCCAGCATTCTCTGTGGGTGTGATTTGCAGGTTTATCGGAGGTGCCATGAATCTGACATAACTTGTCTAGAATCTTGTTTAGGCTGGACGGTCCATCTCTGTTGCCTTTAAAAGGCTTTTTCCGTTGACCGGGTCGAGAGCCCCTAAATCCGGCGTTTACCGCCGTGTTGTCTGGGCTGTCTTTGTTATTTCGACGCTTGCTTTTACTGCGTCATGGTTTTCCATTGCCATCCCTGACTTCAGATGTGCCTAGGTCGATGGTGCTACTACGGGCCAGCCAGCTATCTTCGCCCGCGCAAAAGCGGGTCATAAGGCTTGTTAGGGCTGCCATTGTCCTCGGTTTTTCTTGGCCGAGGTGTCTGGCGAGCCATTCGTCTCGGACGCTGTGTTTGAAAGCTGCTAAGGCTTCGGCGTCCGGGCAGTCGACGATTTGACTCTACTTAGTGAGAAGTATGTTCCAAAGCTTTCGGGCTGACTCTCCGGGCTGTTGAATTATATGACTTAAATCGTCTGCATCCGGAGGTCGGACATAGGTCCCTTGAAAATTAGCCCTAAAAGCATCCTCAAGCTCCTCCCAACTTCCAATTGAATTTTCGGGGAGGCTCTTCAGCCAGTGCCGAGCTGGTCCTTTCAGCTTGAGGGGCAAGTATTTGATGGCCTGGAGATCGTCTCCGTGAGCCATATGGATATGGAGGATGAAGTCCTCAATCCAGACCCCAGGGTCTGTCGTTCCGTCGTACGGCTCTATGTTCACGGGTTTGAATCCCTCTGGAAATTCGTGATCCAGCACCTCATCGGTGAAGCATAGGGGGTGCACGGCACCCCTGTATTTGGATGTGTCATGGCGTTCTGACGGTTGTAGTGTTCGGTTTTGATTCTGCGCTGGAGCGCGCTTTCTAGATCCGTAGATGGATCTGGTCACGCCGGCTTTTTGATGCAAGTCCTCGCGTGAATCGTGTGCTAACTTATGTGCGGCCTCGTTAGCCGCCCTATCGCGGCCACGAGGTGGTCGATCCGACCGGTCGGCCGTTTTATTTTTTGGCTGTGTAGGCTCTAAGGCCTCATCATCGAATTCAGGCAACAGCTTGCGCTTTGGATAGCTCTTTGTGTGGCGACTGCCACCATAATTTTCTTCAGTGTCGAGCACTTTGTTCCATCTACTATTGAGCGTATTCTGCGCGGCCTTAAGCCTTTGCTTCTGCTTCTTCAGACTCCTCGCGGTGGCAATAAGCCTTCTATGCGGGTTCTCTTGTTCCAAGTGCCTTTCTGGGATGATGTGTGCATCGTCGTCCGGACTGTTTTCCTCTCCGGAGAGAGGTTGATGAGCTTTATCCTCGGCGTCGCCGTGATCGGACAGCGGCTCCGTACTATGTTCGCCGTCTGCTGGTTCATCCTGCTCTGTCGCTGGGTCCGTGTGGTCGTTGTTTCCTCTGGAGTCGACCGGGGTATTATTTTTTCTTGCGCTGTTATCGCTGTTTTTGCCGAGGCAGGATTTGGAGCGGCGCCTACACCGTTGTTTTGGCTGCTTCTCGAGGGAACTATCCCTCGCTGCATCCTTCCGTTCCTCGTCATTGTTTTCTTTGGGTGTATCCACCATATATATATCGTGTGATGAAGTGGTTGTCCAGCGCCCTGTGGGCGGTGGTTCCTGTTCTTCTCATGCATCGTCGTCCCTACCGTCGATGTCTTCGGAGTCGAAATCGAGCATGTCGGTTAAGTCATCGACAGTGGCTATTAAGTGGGTGGAGGGTGGGGAACGAATTTCTTCATCGTCCGCCTCCCACTCGAGCCGGACATAGTTCGGCCAAGGGCCTCCTGACAAGGAGAGAGACCTTAATGAATTTAGCAAATCGCCAAAAGGCGAGTGCTGAAAGATATCCGCGGAGGTAAACTCCATGATCGGCGCCCAATCAAATTCGATAGGCGTGGACGCAGGCGGTTCGGGGCCTGTGGCCGGGGACGAATCCGAGGATCCGGCGACACAGGTCTCATAGGAGGTGAAGTCAGTATTCGGCTCTATCGCCACTGAGTGTGTGGCCTCCGAGGCGGGGTCCATCCACCCGTCCTCGGACGGCGCAATAGACTCCGGATCTAGGGCCGGAGTAGCCACATGTGTGATCTCCCGAACACCATCCGACGGTAGAGCTAAGTCGTGCTCGTCGTGCCTGTGCGGCGCACCTGACATGGGCTCGAATCCGTCAAAGATCAAGTCTCCGCGGATGTCGGCAGTGTAGTTTAAATTTCCAAACCTGACCTGACGGCCAGGGGCGTAGCTCTCGATCTGCTCCAGATGGCCAAGCGAGTTGGCCCGTAGTACAAAGCCGCCAAATACGAAGATCTGGCCGGGGAGGAAAACCTCACCCTGGATTGCATTGTTGCCGATGATCGAAGGAGCCATCAATCCTTGTGGTGACGGCACAGTGGAACTCTCAATGAAAGCACCAATGTCGGTGTCAAAACCGGCGGATCTCGGGTAGGGGGTCCCGAACTGTGCGTCTAAGGCGGATGGTAACAGGAGGCGGGGACACGATGTTTACCCAGGTTCGGGCCCTCTCGATGGAGGTAATACCCTACTTCCTGCTTGATTTATCTTGATGATATGAGTATTATAAGAGTTGATCTACCACGAGATCGTAGAGGCTAAACCCTAGAAGCTAGCCTATGGTATGATTGTTGTTGTCCTACGGACTAAACCCTCCGGTTTATATAGACACCGAAGGGGGCTAGGGTTACACAGAGACGGTTACAAGGGAGGAGATCTACATATCCGTATTGCCAAGCTTGCCTTCCACGCCAAGGAGAGTCCCATCCGGACACGGGACGAAGTCTTCAATCTTGTATCTTCATAGTCCAACGGTCCGGCTAAAGTATATAGTCCGGCTGTCCGAGGACCCCCTAATCCAGGACTCCCTCAATGACGGCGAGGCCTAGGAAGGGGACGACGTGGAGCTGGGGAAGACGCGGCAGTGGATGCCCACGCGTAGAGGAGTACGAGGGTTCACTGGTTCGCTGCGGTGTGAGGCTGTCGTCGCTGCAGAATAACAGGGGGTGTGGGTGAGTAGAGGGATGGCCTGGCCAGCAGTGGGAATAGTAGGGGGCGGTGAGGCCTCCGCGATAGCACAGCCGGCCATGGTTGGCGGGAGCATGCGGCACGACCGGCCCTGCTTTGGGCGGCTGGAGCAACAAGACCAGAGGTTGAAGAATCACTACGGCCGTTGGATGGACATCGTACGGTCACTGGATCTAGAATCGTTCGTATTGACTAAGTTGACAAAGCACTCCGTCCCCTTCAACTTAGTAGGCCCATAAGTCAGCCTCCCACCAAGGTGGGTCCCAACTAGCAGGGGGAGTATTCATTTTTTTTGTGCGTAATAAGGAGGCACTTCCTTGCGTGCGAAGATATAGCTGGTGGGTCCGACCTGTCAGCGGTGGGAACGTTTTTTTCGCGAAATACAGAGGCCCTTCCGGTGGGTACCAGTTGTCAGGTGGAGGAATCATTATTTTGCGCGTAATAAGGAGGCATTTCCTTGTGTGCGGCCGTGGACCCAGCTGTCAGCCTCTCCACGCACAATCTACTTCCGATGGTGTCATTCGTTGACCACGTTGACCACTCCGCACCGAGCGCATCCAAGGTGGTGGACGACAGCGAGGCCCCGGATAGCAACAAGCCGGAGATGGGAAGACGCGGGAGTAGAGTCGCAGACGAAGAGGTGTACGATGGTTAACTGGTTCTGGTGCGGTGTGGTTCGGCAGTCGGTGGAGAAGAACAGGAGGTCTGGAGGGATGGAGGGATGGCCTGGCCAATGGTGGAGTAGCGCTTCACAGCAAAGCGTGCTAAGCAGAGCTGCTAGCAGCAGGAGGCGGGAGCAGGTGGTCCCGGTGGCGCTGGAGGAAGAAGATGAGAGATTGAAGATGGATGCCGGTCGTTGGATGTAAATCCAACGGCTAACGATGTCAGAATCATTTTTTGACTAAGTTGACAACGACTTGCATTGGCTTCGGCCTATTGGCCCACATTTCAGCCTCCAAAAATGTGGCACGTATTCAACCCATTTTTTCAGAATTTACATTCTTTTTTTTGCAGGGTAGAATTTACAGTCCATTTGATTTCTTTTTTTTTGAATTACAATCCATTAGCTGGGCTGGGTGAACAAATAATGTAGCGTCCATGTGGCCCATTTATGTTTTTCCTAAAAAATTACAGGCCATTTGCACGTTCTCGAAATACACGATTTTGCTGGGTTGATTCTAATTATAATGTTGGGGTGGGCGCAGCAATGTTATCAAAAAATAAACAAGGGCTGAGCATTTTGTTATATATATATATATTTAAATAATAAGTGATTTATTATTACATTGGTCCTTAAATCTTACCAATCTTTTGTACACAATCACCAGGATTTTCGTTGCCAAAAAAAATCCAGGATTTTATTGTTAAGAAATTATTTTTATAAGTTAACAAGATGTGGGATATTGTTTTCTTACATATGTAAGTATCTGTTAAATATATGATGACAATAACAATAATATATAATAACATATAAAATAATTTAAATAAATATAATATAGTTAGAAGGGAAACATAAGTTGGGCCAGGCATTCCTATTCTTATATAGAAAAATAGAACAGACCTCTGCGTTTTCTTCAAAAAAATACATTAATTGGGCTGCCGATGTTTCGGGAAAAATAAAACCTCGGATGGGAGGTCCATAGGCCGGTCGATACATGACGGCCCTCAAGAAAATACAAACAGCCTTATGGACCTCCCATCCGAGGTCGTGGGCTGCGCATGTTAAAAAAGAAAGCCTAGACGGGGCAGCCCAAAACCCAGCTGATACTTGCTGCCCCAGTGATAATAAATGATACCTGCCAGCTCCCCTACTTCGTTGTGAATTTATCTCCTATAGTAACTACGTTGAAGCACCTAAAAAAATGTAACTATGTTGACAAACCCGTGGGCCCCAACGTCAGTATAGCATTAGGAGGAAGTATTTTTTCGATGAGGCACTTGCTTGCGTACGGCCATAGACCTGGTGGGTCCCGACTGTCCGCCTCTCCACGTACAGTCCTCTCCAGATTCCTCTCGTTTGTTCAGCATGTTCACAACGGCAGACAGCGGCGTCGCGGCGAGCGCACAAAGGCGCAGGAGGAGATCCGACCACCTGAGGAAGTGCCTTATTAGTAACAAAACAACTGAACTAGCCCAGTGGCCGAGTGACACTACCCGACAGCTGTTCCGCCCGGGTTCGATTCCACGTGTGCAGTGAAAATATCTCCAAAATTTTTGCCTCTGCCTTTATTGACATGTGGGTCCCAATTGTCATCTACGCACACCACGTCCTACACTTGCCAAAACTTCGTCCCTCGTTTTCTCTGTTTTTCGCACACTCGACATTGTGTGGGCATTTTGAAAATAGCATATCTTTTTGACTGTGCATCATATGAAGATGTGCTATGCATGAATGTTGATCAGCATGATGTTAACTGGCTGGTAGTTCCAGTTTCGACCATGAATAAAACTTCCAGCATGATGTTAACACTGTTTGAAAAAGGCCGTGTTAATATAAATGCTCTGCCTCTGAAAGTTGCAGTTTCTAATCTGAAACTGAACTTGGAGTTTCTTATCTGAAACTGAAACTTGCAGTTTCTTCTCTGAGAATCACATTGTCTGCACTTTTATACTCCTATGAAACTACATTTTTTTAAGTGCTAAAAATAGATCTCTAGAATTCATAAAATACTTCATATGCTCAATACTGCAAATCTGAAATTCAAAAGACATTCATATCTGAAAGTACTCTCAAAATACACAACACAAAACACAATTCACAACCTGCAAATACTAACAACCCTAAGCTCCTCCTGACAATTCACAGCCTGCCCGACTATTGGTCTGGGGAGGCAAATCCCTCCTATTCCTCGGCGACAGACAGCTGCCCCGTGAGACGATGTGAACGGCGAGGGAGAGGATGGCGGGGAAGCGTCATCGGGCCAACTGTTTTTCTCCTCTTGCAGTTGGGTTCGGTCGACGAAGACTCCACCGGCTCGCTCTGGCACGACACCCTCACAAACGGCACCTTGTAGATGCTCGATCCTTCAATCTCTGGTGGATGCTCCATCTTGGATCGATACTCCCACCACCGCTCCCTCACGATCGGATTCGGTGAATCTGTTTGCTCCATGGCCCAGAGGAGCAGCTCTATGTACTCCCGCATGACTCCCTCTGGGAGTATCGCCAGATATTTGGCCATGGATGTCGCCATCTCCGCTAGTTGGTCCTTGTTGTCAAACCAAGACTGTATCCCCAACATCCTAGCTAGCTTCACAGGGTCGCTATCTGCGATCCTCACGTATCGGTTGTACTCCTCCATCGATCTACTTCTCCACAGCACCTTCACTCGCCGGTGGTGGTTTTTGAATGGAAGAGGAGAGGAGGAGCGCTGGTTTTGGTTTAGAACGGGAGAGAAGCGACGCTGGTTTTGGATTGGAACAGGAGAGGAGGGGCGGTGGTTTTGAAATGGAAGAGGAGAGGAGCGGCGCTGGATTTAGATTGGAACAGGAGAGGAGCGGCGTTGGTTTAAGAGGAGAAGAGCGGAAGAGCGGCGCTGGTCTTGGAAGTATTTTTTTTGTTTTGCGTATTTTGGGTCAAAGTTTGACCACATACTGTATTTGACAAGCAAAATGTGAATGCATGTCACCAAAAATTGTATCGTTTGGTTCGTATCTGAATGTACTTTCAAATTATATTATTTTTGCAACGTATAACATATATTTTATTTGCGAAAATCATGGTCAATTATGACCCAGAATAAAAGGGAGACTAGTTAATGTGGGGTCGCTTTCTTAATTGAAGGTAAATTGATTTTGATTTTGATCCAGTCACAGCGCGCCGGCCCTCTCGTCCAATCCTAAATCGCTGCCGCACGCTCCTCTCCCTCTTCTCCATTGCAAAACCACCTCCTCTCCTCTCCATCATCTCCATTCCAAAACCACCATCTCGCCTCTCCCACTTCTCCATTGCAAAACCACCTCCTCTATCCTCGGACAAGGATCCCCTGACGTAGCCCACCCTGCCATTGAGACACTGACACATGGGTCCCACCAAGCGCGGGGCCCACCTGTCAGCGACCGAAAGGCGGGGGAACCTCTCCTCTCCATCATCTCCATTCCAAAACCACCGTCTCGCCTCTCCCTCTCTCTATTGCAAGACCACCGTCTCTCCTCCCATCTTCCAAAGCTAGCACCGGACCACTCAGAAGGACATCTATGGAGGGGATGCAGCAGCGAATCAGGCAGATCACCGGCGACTACCAGGCAAAGTTAGCCAGGTTGAAGGAGATCCTTACTTGGTTTGACAATGAGTGGGAGATTTCGAGGACGGTGAGGGCCATGTGGCAATGTATGCGAAAGAGCGAGACGACGGCGATGAGGGCGGTGATGTACTCCTCGGCGGCAGTCACGCCGTAGTCCTTCAAGTTCATCGAGTATCTCCTTTGGGCGATGGAGCAGACAGATTCGCCCGAGGCGAAAGTCAGGCGGAGGTGGTGGGCATACAGGTCGAAGGTCGAGCACCCAGAGGATAATGAATTGATCGAGTACGGTTTGCCATTCGTGAGGGTGCAGAGCCAGCCGGAGCCACAGGAGTATTCGTTCTCCCACCGCAAGAGGAGGCCAGATGGCGCGATGTCACTTCCCCGCCGATCTCCACGGTTCCCTCGATGCTCGCCTTGTTTCAACGGCGTCGGTAGGGTCTAAGGTAATCTTTGCACTAACCTAATCTACCATATGCTCATGCTTGCAATCAGTGTGACAACTAATAAAAATCATTCTTACAATCAGTCTCCGAGTACTACGCCAATCACCCTAAAATAGCTTTGGACCTTTGGGTCAAAGTTGTGACACTGTGTACAAATAAAGAAAAATAGATTGGTGCTTCTTTCAGAAAAGAGTACACCCCTAGAAAACTGCCAATATAAGCTACTAGTATTTTTTTAAGTCTAAGCTACTAGTATTTGGTTAGAGGATTTGCTGCCGAGAAAGATCCATCCACAGTGAGCGCCACACATCCCATTGATGGTGGTGGATGCCAATGCTTATATGGAGCAGGGTTGGTGTCAGTAATTTTTACTTGGCACCTCGCACTCTGCATATATGCCGGTTCCATCCATACATTTGTGCAGTTCCACCAAAATGCAGCTGAACAACCCTGTTTGCATAGATAATGAAAAGGCATGATTAGATTATAGTGGCACTAGTTGATGAAACATACACTAATAAACAGAAGAAAATATTACATCAAACTGGAAATCGACCCAAGTCTCCCCGGTACACCTTCTGCCAGTGATGAACATCAGTGTACAGCGGTAGTACAAGGAGGGGCCTTGAGACATTCAAATCTCTATTTTTGTGCAGATCAACTAAAATTAAGCACCCCAGTTTGCAGAAACGCTTAAACATTAACAATGGGACTAGTTGATGAAACATACATTAACAAAGAGAAGCACTTTATCTACATTGGAAATGAAATGATAGAGAGGACACTCGCTCTATTTTAACTGTATTATTCCTTCATTTTATCAGCGACACTAGGGTCGAGCAGGTGGCAAACGAGGTGTACCGTGTGTCGCAAGGATAAAGGCCGGGGGTGCTTAGACTGGGATGCTGAAGCTGGCTCTTTCAGTCCCTATCTTCCCCCTCATGTTTCTGTTGTAGCATTTGGGTTGTAATCCAAACTTGGTCGAGCTGGTGCTGCGTCCGCCTACCTGCCTAGCTTATGTGGCGAACCTGTCTCCTACTAGTACTCAGTTCGTTCTAGTAGTAGTTGCATACTGCCCGTTTACACTGAGATGTTGTCGGATAATGGTTCTCTATGGTTGGGTTTCTTTAATGAAATCGGAGGGAACCCCCTCTTTCGATATATAAAAAAACAGTGGCACTAGCGGTGCCAAAACATTGCCTCAAATTAATAGTGCCACTAGATTAAGGTGCAAAATAATAACATTACTGCTTTATCATGGCAGTGCCAAAACAGTAGCACAAGAGCAGGATCAACATGCAGGATCTTTGGCAAATGGTCAGACCAAAAAGGAACATACCTCATGATGGGAACCATATCTGCAGTCAACGCCATTGTAGAAGGGATGACACCAGTCACCAACATGGATGATTCAATTCATGGGACCTTTTGGTGCAGTTCACCTAAAATGAAGCAATGTCCCATGAGTTAGCAGCTTCTTCTTGTTCTTCTTTTAAGAAAAGGGCTCCAGCCCCGATTCCATTTCCATCAGAAAACGAAACCCACAGAGCTTCTTCATTAGTTGCAATAAAATTGAGCAACATCAAGGTTGGTCGTGAAGCTCCTGGAGAGTAGGCGGACCAGGGCAGTTGCATCTCTAACAAAAAGAAGCAACTTATCTTAATGGGAAATTTAGCAGGACATGAAAAAAAGTGCCATTGATTCATATTACTGGAGGCATTACATTGAAAACAACATTGGTTTAACGTGTCCTTACTTTTAACAGTGCGACTGCTACATTTTACAAGTGGCATTACATAAGAGCGGCTCGGGGCAACAAACATCAGAAGAGGATATCTGGGTTGGTCCCATTTTTTCGGTATATAGCCACCTTATACTGTGTGAGGCTAGCAAATCTAGTGCTGGACTTACTCTGTTGACTTGTCCCCCAGTCCCCACTTTCTTTCCTTTTTCAACCAATAGATCGGGTTTATATTGAGTTTGTACTGCGTTCCCTTTATTTCCCTATTAGACCTAGAGACCAGTTGGATAGCCAGTCTCTGCTACTTTTCGCCCCCATTATTTCCTCTTTCGACCAAGTCCTAGATTCAGGTAACAAATCTTCCCCCACCCCCACCCCCTTTCTTCCTTGTTTGAACCAAGTACTACTAGATTCGAGTGCATGAACTAGTTTTACCTCTTAACAGTAAAAAAATAGGTGGTTTTCGAACAGCCGATCGATCCTATCTACACGAGGGGGCCTGAGAAATAGTAAAAGATACAAATGCAGCGACGTCAGGAGCTCGGGAAGTAGAGCAAGGCCGGTTTCGAAGGAAGTTATACCTGAGGGTCGCCGGGATGTCGCTAGGTGGGCGGCGGGAGGCCGGATCTGCCCACACTACGACAGCGAGGAAGAAGGGGTGGGAGGCTCTCCCTCGCCAGCGATGCTTGGGAGAGAATGGCAAGGCACGCTGATCGGGACGCGCCGGCAGTGGGTAAGAGCCGTCGCCGAGGATGACAGCATGAACGTTGCACCTTCTCACCTTCCCCGACGGAGAGGATCCGGCTGGATCTGTGACCAGCGGTGAGTAGAGAGAGAGTGTGTGGCCACCGCTGTCGTGTTTAGATCTGGAGAGGACGAGACAGTGTGAAGAGAGCAACACTAGCAAGCAAGCGTGGAGGCTCCTGCCTATATACTGGAGTACTAGTTTTCTTTTGTCTACCGGCCGAAGCCGGCTTGACCTCAGCAATGACTGTCGAGAAGTCTTCATGCACGTGCCCCGGAGGCGCAGTTGTCGTCATTTTGATCTGAAGCACCGGATTATAACATATAACACGAAAAAATGCCATATGACAAGAAATCATAACCTCACTGCCCAAAGGAGACAAGGTGAATCCCGACGGACAAACTAGACGAGGATCAAAGCTCAAATTAAAGATAAACTCGTAGAAAAGGGGTCCGTCGATAGATGTCCTAATTAACATAGCCATCTTGACCTAGATGGCAGCCGAGTAGTCTTCGTGCATGTGCCCCCAATGACTAGCCCAACTAAGTTGTCGCTGTTTAACCCTCGCAGTGATCCGAAGCACATGACACCTAATTTTGCGAGATGACAAGAAACCTTTTTTTAGATTTCTCACCAGAACTACAGCCCTGTACAACACAGCCTGCACGATATGTAGACGATAGCCAATCCAGGCGTGTCTGCTGGAGTCTGGTCACATGCATGGACGAACTGATCTTCCGTGTCTTGCAGGGATCGTCCAGGTACCAAGGTGGAGTATGTAATTCTATTAACTCAGCCGACTTGCGGGGCCGGGGAGTGTGCCTATGGTCAGTTCTCAATTGCGGTCCCACATGTGTGTGCAAACGCAATATGACGCGCGTTCAATTCGGATAGCGGCGTGCCAGACCGACCGACCGTCTGGGGTGCGACGCGAACGCGACGGGCGTGCTGTATACTCCGTACATGTGTATCGTCGTTTTCTTGAGGCTTTGCTCCATGGCGCAATCCATGGATACAAAATTAGTATACTGTACTATTTAAAAGTCGAGGGCGGGGCTTTTCCCGCGCGGTAGGCGGGGCAGTTCCGCCTAGTCGGTTCGACAGAGACGCGAGAAGATGAGGGGGTAGGCTGCTGCAAACGTAGGGCTGTGTGATTTGACAGTGAGTTACTGCTAGACAGGTGGGGCCCGGTGATTTGACTTGCCATTATCATTTTAACTGCGGCGCTACGACCGGCTTGAGTCTCCCAATTCCTGACCACCTCCATACAGGTGCCTCTCCCGATGCTCCACCATGTAGAGGCTGGCTCTTGCTTGAGAGCCCACTCCTCCACTTTTTCCTTGCCTCTTTCCCCCACATATGCAAAAATACCATGTAAAGCGGGCTTATAGCCCACTATTGTACTTGATCCTACAGGTGCTAAGCCTGCCACATAGGCATAAAGTCTGATGTGGCAAGTTAATTAAGAAGAGAGAGACTAGTTTGGTGACCCCAGGAAGAAACGGTGCTAAGCGCGTGTACCTAGATGAAGCAAACTTAGCAACAAAAAACTAAGCACCTATGCATTGGGTACTTGAGTTGCTAAGCCATTTAATGCCCATAGCACCTCATATAAACACCATTTCATTGGAAGAGGTCACTCCTTGGCAAATGCAATAAATACTACAAAGAAAGAGATAGAGACAAGTAAACAAAAAATACTCTTATAGACAACCTTATAGCTAACCTTGTTGTATGAGTGACTAAGTGATGACTATGTATGACATGCCAACATCAGATATCCTAACGCACTGTGTTAAATCTCCAAGGGCGCGACCGCGCGAGCGAGGCGACGGTCGTGGTAGGCGCGACCATGATACGGGCTGCTGGCAGCCCTTGGATCTAAGATCGAACGGTCGCATGCTAAGTTGCTGAAAATTTGCAGAATAACCCTCCAGGATAGGATATTCACCCATAGGTCTAGAATCACGCCATGCAACCGTTCGATCTCAGATCCAAGGGCTCCCAGAAGCCCGTATCATGGGAGAATGGAAAGCTTCATATCACCTGTAATTTTCCTGACTCTTGACATGACATCAAAAGCCATTTAATTGGGAGTCGAGTAGACATGACATCTAATTGGGCCCCCATAGTACTGTGCATGAATGCATTTATCCACCAGGCAAGCCACTACCCTGCCATTCGCACGCCCCCCCCCCTCGACATTTTTACAATCGATAAACCGCTCCTAGTCGTCCCGTCCTTTCACATTACGGCAGTTCCACTAATCCTAACCCTCCTCCCAAATCCATGGCGTCCCAAATCTCCATGGTCGGCGGTGAGTACAAGGTTAGAACCATCACCGGCGATGAGTTCGACGTCATCTACACCCGTTCTTCCGCAACGGTGAAAGAATGCCTTGCTCGCTTCAAACGCATGTTCGAAAACTCAAATGATGAGTGGGTCGCTGGGCTAGATGTTGAGTACACCACAGTCCTGGGAAGCGAGAAGAAACTAAAGGAGGCAGAGAAGAAGAAGCCCGCCGTGATCCAGGTTTGCATGCATGACTTATGCTTGGTCTACCACATATGCCATGCCGACGTTGAGTGCGAGGAATTTAAGAACTTCCTCAAGGGCGGACGAGTCAAATTCATTACTGTAGACTTTAGGAACGACAAGGAAATCCTGGGTCGGATAGGCCTCGTTGTAGGCGACCCCTTCGACCTCCAGAAGGAAGGGCTGGTGCCCTCCCTTGATCAGCCTTCAATGCTGACCCTGGCAGGAGCCATGGTTCATCCTTCGTACAGTAAACTAGAGAAACCTCCGTACACGTTTCATCGTCATGCATGGCAGTGGAATGTACTAGATATGGACCACATCCACTATGCTGCAATGGATGGCTACCTTTGTTTCAATATCTACAAGGGTTGGATGAAGAGCAAGAGCCAAGTGTGTGGTTCAAGCAAAGAAGTATCTCCCAAGAGGAAGAGGGACAAGGACGAAGTCGAGGACGTGGACGAGGACTCCGAGTAAGGTGGCAGTGTCGTTGCTCATGGTGGTTCTAATGCAGTGTCTACCGGATTAGTTGCTTAGTTTAATTTCTGGTGTGCTTAGTTTTATTTGAGGGGTGTGTTGTGCTGAGCCCCCAGCAGAACTATGTTATGTTTCTTCTCGTTATATTTCGTACATTTCATCTTTTAGTTGGTATAGTACTACCACTCGTTTCTTGACATTATATACGTACAATATATATGGCCAGCATCATATAGTCAGTAGTTTAGTTGTCAAAGAATTTCAGGGTGCTTAGTTTTGTCAAAGAATTCCAGGGTGCTTAGTTTTATTTGAGGGGTGTGTTGTGCTGGACACCATTAACTTATCATTGTGAGAATCGGCTTATTTTTATCGTGTAACATGGTCAACGGGGTTTGACGTGAAAATAACAATGTCTAATGGCATTTCTGAGCAAACATCTAACTTAACGATGGCATTTTTTAGATATCTAATTGCATTTTTCAGCAGGCATCTCACGGATCGATGGTGTCGTGGAATTGTCACGGCAGATGTCCTAGTGTGAGGACTTAGTCGTGAGGCCAACTCATCTATGTGGTAGCTTGAGAGGGGTTGAGCGGAATCGAGAAAACGCAACACAAGACAAATATTTTAGACAGCTTCGGGCCCCGGGAAACATCATCCGGTAATAGCCCTACATGCTGTTTGTGGCTAGGTCTCATTATCATCATGAGAGAGTCGCCGTAAACCGGCTCTCCCAGTTATGTTTGGATCCCCCAGTTATGTCTAACCATAATGTTCCCCCCCCCCTCTTGGGGTGCCCTGCCCCTCCTTATATATGTTGAAGGGGCGGGTTACATGTAGAGTCCAACTCGGATTAAGACTTAAACTATTCTGACTTCTCTTCATGGGATTCTTAACATCTTGGGCTTCATAACGTCTCGGGCCTCATAACCCCTGGCAACCGAGTTATCACTGTCTGCCCGGTTATGACTGGTGCCGGTTTATGATTGTCTGCCAGTTTATGATTGTCTGCCGGGTTATGATTCTCTGTCGGGTTATGATTGACTTAACACCTGCCGGGTTACCATCTGACTTAACTCCTGCCGGGTTATCATCTGACTTAACTCCTGCCGGGTTATCATCTGACTTAACTCCTGCCTGGTTATCATCTGACTTAACTCCTGCCGGTTTACCGTCTGTCTTAGCCATCTGTCTTAACTGTTAGCCGGTTTATCACCTGCGGTTTACCAAGCCCCCAGTCGGGTTATAACACCGGCCGGGTCATACCACGGGGTATATCCCTGACATCAGCCCCCAGTTTAATTTGGATTTATCCATGTTAAACTGTTTCTGATCATCCTTAAGTCCTTGCCATTTCCTTCTTCTAGAAAATCCGGGTCAATAGGCCAGCTTCATAATCAATTTGCTGACATTGGTTTGTCACAGAGAAATATTATGAAGAATAATTCATTTGACTCAGCTCCCAATGCTTAACAAAAATATTGGTCCTTGAAATACGCATCTGGTCTTCAGCCGGTTTAAGGATGTAGAACTTTCTGGTTTATCATTGCCAAGATTGCCGGTTTATAAATATTGATAGCACTGGGTTATAACTATTTGTTAACATCAGCTTTGAAAATATACCTCTTATATGCCCATCACTTGTAGCCCCCAAGTCTTAAGAAGGTAACGTAGTAACAGCTTAAGAATTGCTTCAAAATGAATGTGACAAGCTTGAAGAAATCCAGGTTGTTCATCTCAATCACTAGTGAGAACTGAGTATTCCACATATGTGGCCCCCAAGTGCCGGGTTGTCATGCTTGCCGCAACCTGGGACTTGTAATTGCCTGTGCTTATAAAAACTTTAACCAGTGTAGCCCCCAAGGGCCGGGTCATTATGCAAATAATGAGCAGGGACTTTAAAAATATGATCATGTAGATTTTAACAGCAACGTGTAGCCTCCAAGGGCCGGCTCAGTAAGATAATACTGAGCTGGGGCTTTATATATACTTCATTGAAAATGACATCATATAATGTAACTCCCATCATGGGGCTTGAACCCACGTCCACAAGGTTAAGAGCTTTGTGCTTTACCAACAGAGGAGTGGACCCTTCAATATAATGGATTAAAACTTGTGTACCTTGAATTGTTGACAGGAGCAATTGGTAGCTCCCAAGGGCCGGCTCATTATGATGTGATGAGTCGGGTCTTCAACAAGGCCACTAAAAATGAATCTGCATTAGCCCCCAAGTGCCATGGTGCATGCTGGCAGTGACATGGGACTTGCATACTTGATGTAATCTTAACTTGAAGAATGTAGCCCCCAAGTGCCGGGTTGTAAGCCTATAGCGACTCGGGACTATTCCTTCCATTGTAGAATAAATCATATCCTTTGATAAAATAATAGCCATTACGCTTAAAGCGACTTTGAAAACCTCAATCATAATGTTGGTTTTTGATAACCATAATATAGATCCAGCCATATTGGCTATTAAAGATTTGAATAATATAATCCAATGATTTATAAGCGCATGATTCAAATGGCGCAATCCCAATATATACTGGCGACTTAACGTCCAAAGCCAGACCGGGTTAATAAATACCGGATAATGATCTTATCTCATACTGGCGACTGATAGTCGAAAGCCGGACCGGGTTAATAAACACCGGTGACTTATAGTCAGGCCCAGGACGGGTTAATAAACACCGGATTATGTCATATTGGCGACTTGTAGTCAAAAAATCAGACCGGGTCAATAGACGCCGGTTTATCAAAAACCTCATAAATCTCACCAAAGGAGAACAAACTTGGCAAATAAAAACATATGAAAACTTGTAGTCGAGGCTTTTCACGGGCTACCAGGCCCCAAATTCGAGGCTTTTCATGGGCTGCCAGGCCGCTGAGTTAAACCATTTTACAAAGCCTTTTAAGATGGTCCTCAATCTTTATCGTCATTTTAACTTTGACAAGTTCAGGGTCTTATGAGATTGACTTGTCGAAGTTCGGTGGGTCATACCAGGTTTACCTGGACGGAGTGACTTACTTAAAAAAAGGCAGGCTAACCCGGGGTTTTTAGGTGTATACACCAGGCTTCCAAGCCGTGGCTTGATAGCCTATTACAAGTGTAGATTCTTTGTTCATTGCGATAGCAAAGAATCCCGAAGCAACATTTTGAGCTGTGCTCAACGGGTGCCCATGTTTGAGTTGTTCTTTTACAACACTCTCTTTGTCCCCTAAGTAATTATGTTATGGCTCTGAGCCAATCAAAAGGTGTAGCTATGGTTCGAATACGACCAAGCCCCCAAGTGATTCTTCCGGTGGCCTTGCGTCGATCAAGAGGTGTAGCTATGGTTCGAATACGGCCAAGCCCCCAAGTGACCAATAAGATAAGCCCATAAGGCAGGATACCCATGTTTGAACCGCGCATCATGGCAATCGGTCCTCTTCGGCAACCTTTAACTTTTTGCAGGAGATAAATTCTTCTTGAACCGGATATCGAGAGTTTCAGAGCCTTGTGGGAGACAGATTTTCCCTTGAGCCGGATTCTAAACCGGAATCCTTCTTATTAAGCCGGCAATTTTCTGATGGCCTTTAAATTTGCACCAATATGGCGGTTTAGGGTCCTGCATTAGATAACTTTGCAAGCCAGAGTAATTGCTCTTCTAAAAAAAGAAATATATATAAAAATATACTGGATGGATTTCACCTGATGTATTTGGACCTTATGATCCTCATCGGTGTCCGTTAGCCAACCCGGCACGTTGAATAGGCCGGACCGCAGGGCGGACAGTAAAACGACCGCAACATCAGAGGCAGCACAGACACATGAGTCGGCGCAGTGTTGTAAGCCGGCGCAGACGAGCAAGTTGTCCTCCGCGTTGTAAACCAGTGCGGACGCGTGAACCGCCACGAGGGCAGATGAGCGAGTCGTCCGTGGCATTGTAAGGCGGCGCGAACGGGCGAGTCAGCCGAGGCATTGTAAGCCGGCGCGGGAGTCCGTTGAGTAAGGATGACCACCTGTGCCGAATGATGTTGGCACGCCTCCATCTCCGCGGTATAATGCCACTTTGTAATGAATAATTCTCCTGCATATAAAATACAGCAGGGCAAAGTAGTTTTTCTCGGACGAATTAATATGTACTTGAAAAACAAGGTAAATAGCACCTGATTTTTGTTCGGATGACCGATGATCCGTTCAAAGCGATAGAGGCGGTTTAGGCAGACCGGCGACTCAACATAGCCCCGGTGGCTCAACACGGCAAAGGTCCCAGTGAGTTGATGTAAACCGGCCCGCAGGGGCGGCGACTTCGGGCGCTTCCATTGATCACGGCAATATGGACAAATACCAGTGCAAAATGATGACGTCGTGCGCTCCGTATCCGCAGTATAACAATAATACCTGTGTATAAAAACACCATAGGGCAGCGTAATGATGCTCAGAGGAATTAAAATGTAATATAAAGAAGGGATAGCACCTGATTTTGTTTTTGTTAGCCGAACGCAGATAATGCTAAATAGTATATGGACGTTGGAGCTCCGCTGATGTGTTGTAGCATAACACCCACGTGACCATCCTTTGTCTAGTACTGTTGCAACTTGAATTTTTTATTGCCCCCAATAGTAATTGTCCATCGTAAGCAACGCTCGAGCGGCGGCTCAACAATGAAACGAGGCAGAGAGGCCTTGGTCTTTTCCACCAGGCAGCGCGACACGGACGACCTGGCAGAACAATGCTGGCGCGCACTCTGTATGCGCGATAATCACCACTTTTGTAATTGTTCTGCATAAAAACACTGATATTTTGTCGGATGACCATGGACGCTGCCGTCCGATAATACTGGACATATCCAGGATGAAAAAACAGCACAGGTAAATGCCGATTTGATGGGACGTGAGAAGCATGATTTGCTTAACATCACATGGCCAGCTTGGCCGCTTCTTATTCTCTGTACTCTATTTCCTTTGGTCAGATGGTTTCGGCCAGGTTTATTTTTGCCATGTGTAGCATTGGTGGCTCAAGGCGACAGGGGCAGCGAAGGCCGCAGGACGGCTCATGGTGCGGCTATAAAAACTCTCGGTCGAAGCTGCAGAGTTGGTAGGGCGACTCATGGAGGCCCCGGTGAGGCGGCGACGTCGGCCGGCTTAACACTGGCGGCTCAACGCTGGAACGAGATGCGGCGACGGCGGCAGGCGGTAAAGCGAGGGCGTAGTGGCGGGTCATGGCAGTAACTCGGATCGGAGTCAAACCTGCTGTCCATCCAATAATTAATCAAGCTCGTGTGGCCATAAGTAACCCTTCAAAAATTCTGGACGTGTCCGACTGACTGATGGAGGAGTACAACCATTGAATTAGTACTAGTATAGCCACACGTCACTTCCTTTCCTCTTCTTTTATAGCAGAGCGCTTTTATTTCCTTTGTTCTCTCAGCTACTGAACGTAATCATTGAGTTCTGTTTTGCCCAGATGTCCTTTACGCGCTGATGATCATTGGAATCGATCTTCAAAAGTGTGGTATGGCGACTCGCTAGGACGGCGGCTCGATGGAGTCCGGCTCAGTGTGAGGTCGCGGGGTGACGTGAGGCCGCAGGGGCAGCAACCCTGATCAACCATTGAGTTTTGTTTTGCCCAGATGTCCTTTACGCGCTGATGATCATTGGAATCGATCTTCAAAAGTGTGGTATGGCGACTCGCTAGGACGGCGGCTCGATGGAGTCCGGCTCAGTGTGAGGTCGCGGGGTGACGTGAGGCCGCAGGGGCAGCAACCCTGATCAACGCGCGGTGGCGGTTTGAGGCAGAGGCCGTAGCGGCGCGGCCGCGGCAAGCGGCGAAGTCGTCAGGCGGCGAATCGACGAGCCCGTATAGATAGCAACAGCTCGAGGCTGTGGCAAACCGCCAGAGCAAACAGCGGAGGTGAGAGGCAGGGTTGCGGCTGTGGACGCGAACAACGGGGAGGCCCAAGGCAGACGGCGGCGTGGTTCAAGACCGAGTCCGTGGCCAGTGCTTGTTTCCGTGTCGCGGCTGACTACCCACGTCTAAATCCACCTTCATATCGTGGAGGTTGTGTTGCTTAATTTTCCTTCCCAAAAAAAACAAGAGGTCTCTTGGGATTTTTCTTTTTCGTGGAGCACTAGTCGAGACTTCTTGCTCTTCCCTTTTAATGGCAAAACTGAGTAGTGATACACAACTAGTGGCATACATAATAAGAACCCAAGAATTAAATAGGGCTAATTTCTTTATACCTTTGTGTACGAAACAATATACGCTGCCTCCCGCTAGATTTTCTTTACAGAGACAACATAGAACTATATGAGTGCCCTGTTAAATTTTGGAATTATTCCGGATTCATTTGGCCTTTTTCATACATTAATTGAGTTTCTGATCATTTAATGTGCATAATTCAAATTTTAACTACAAGCACATGCTCCAGTGCATCAAAGTTGACTGAAAAATCACATGTGTGTACTTGGGTGAATTTCTAGATCCCATGCAAGAAATGGGAATGAAATTCAAATATCTGGGCATCGTGGTTCGGCCGAGAACATTGAGAAGCTTGGTTTTAAAATTCTTGTAAATCCAAAACACGCCCGAAAATCATGAAACTTGGCATGATGTCATGTCCTGGTACTACCATGCTGTGGTAAAAAAATTGCAGAATAGGAACAAGTTTTGGTATAAGTTTCTTGCAAAACGGAGATTCTCTCAAGAAGGCTCGTGGTTCTGAGAGGGAACGTGTCACCTTTGTGTGCATAATTCAAATTTTAAATACAAGCACATGCTCCAGTGCACCAAAACTGGTTGAAAAATCACATGTGTGTCCTCGGGAAAATTTCTAGGTCCCATGCCAGAAATGGGAATGAAATTCAAACATCTGGGCGTCATGGCTCGGCTGGAAACATTGAGAAACTTGGTTTTTTAATTCCTGTAAATCCGAAACACGCATGAAAATCATGAAACTTGGCTTGGTGCCATGACATGGCACCAACATGCTGTGGTAATTTTGCTGTCCGATTTGCGAAGGCGCACACATTAACAATCAACAAAGTCATTTTGGAACAAGTGTTGTCACGTTACAATCGGAAACACAAGTATTATTTAAACCGTGGGCGTTCTATTTACCATTTACGTGCCGCCACGCGTCCCCTTTTTTTATTAGCTAGGAGGCGTCGTGCGGGGTATCTATTTGAGTACGGGAGGCGTGCTATCAGACCCCTGCGTGTGCTTATCGGGAGGAGAGCCCTTTGACCTCCATCTGCCGTCCACCTCTCTCCCAAGGTCTCCATTAATGGCGCCCGAGCCTCTGTTTAATGGCGTGGCAATGTCTCACTCGACTGAGATTTAAGAGAGAAAAAAGAAAATCTGAAAAGAAAATTTTGCACGGATCTTGATGTAAGATCCGACGGACCTATATAGCATCTACTACGACTTATAGCAAGACTGATGAATATATATAAGGACGACGAGAGTGGATAATAATTGTCTTGCATAATTAGGAAGATAATTAAAAAAGCCACATGCGGCTATGCCCGAAATACATAAGGGAAAAAGAAGAAGGAAGACGCATACAACGATCTGGCTCGCTGATCTCTACTTTCTTTATGCGCTGCAGGTCGTGGAGACTAGTTCTCGCGGCGGGCGATGATCTCTTTCATTAGTTTCATGTCCTTAATATGCTGCTTGGCAGCATCCATGGATTCCTCCACCAGCCTGTTGCGCTCGATGCGGAGCATGGCATTCTCATCCATAAGTTTCTTGATGATGACGCCCGTCCTATGCAACACGGCAGCGGTCTTCTCCTCCTGCTTCGCCCTTCCTGCGATCTTCGCCCTCGGCAGGTCGCGCTCGCCCCGGAGCTTCGCATTGCCCTCCCCAGTTGCCGGATGACGCTAGTAGCCCCGTCCTGCATCCTCACCTAGCCGGAGATCTGATCCATCTGGCTATGGACTATCGCATGCATGCACCTGTAAGAGTCCTGGCCTGCCCGCGAGAAATTTTCCCAGGCCGCCGTGGCGCGGCAGGACCTCCCTACTGCTTCGGCGGCGCGGCGGGACATCTCTGTTGCTTCAGTGGCGTGGCCGGACCAGTCTGCTACATCGACGGCGCGGCGGGACCTCCGTGCTGCTTCGGCAGTGCAGCGGGACCTCTGTGCTGCTAGTGTTGCGCCGCTGGACATGTCGGCTGCTTTCGCGGCGAGGCGGGACATCTCTCGTGCTTCCTCTTCCATGCTCTCCTCTCCCTGGTGGAAATCTCTCGACCCAGAACTCACGCTGGCTATGGCTTGATTGACTTGATTGTTTTTTGTGGATGAGGAGTTGAGGAGGAATGTGCAGTCATCTTAGCATAGTAGTATTTATAACCGAGTACTACTAATACGCTCCTAAGTGGGAAACCGTTTAGGTTGTGATCGGTGTGAACAGGTTTGCAATTAAATATAGCGTGGTAGTAGTAGTAATTTGGAATGTGACGAGACGCGCTCAAAATTTATTGACGGTTCTAGTTTCGAAGTGCGGCACTATTCCCGGATGGCGTAACGTCGGCACGTTTTCTCGGCCGTGGTGTAGCATATGCCATGGTACTAGTTCTTTTTCTACTGCTGTGTACATGCAAAAACTGGCACCGTCGGATACATATCTTATGCTTGGCGTTCGACAAGAATAGCCTCGTGGCGAGCAATAGACTAGTCTTTTTTTCAGACGCATTACACCTATCTCTCAGGACTTCTCGCACGGACCATCACTGCTCCCTAGGTCGATGCCACCCACATACAGTTGTACTCTGAGAAGAGGTGCACGCACGCACTCGTCCTCTCTCACACACGCATCTGTAGCTACGAATTGTAGTGTTCTCAACCATCCGATTGGCTCTATCATAGGTTTACGTTGCTCCTTGGCCTTGAGATTGAGATGTTTTAAACGCAGAGGCTAAGATGGAGCCGCTGTCGGGATACGGGGTTCCGGCAAACCCTTGAGGTTCGAACACTGGGGTGCGCGCGAAGTCTTTCTCTCCTACCGATCTACGCCCTAGCTTGCAAAGATATCGCGGACGAACTCGACGAACTCGCAACACAGAGAGACACGAGGTTTATACTGGTTCGGGCCACCGTTGTGGTGTAATACCCTACTCCAGTGTGGTGGTGGTGGATTGCCTCTTGGGCTGATGATGAACAGTACAAGGGAAGAACAGCCTCCTGAGGTTGAGGTGTTCTTGTGCTTGTCGAACTTGTGCGGGCGGGGATTCGATGCCTACTACTGTGGTGGCTAGACCTATTTATAGAGGCCCTGGTCCTCTTCCCAAATATCGAGCGGGAAGGGAGCCAACAATGGCGGGCGAATTTGAAGGGGGGCAGCTAGTACAAGCTATCCTGACAAAAGCGGTCTTCGCCTGCGAAAAGCTCTGGTGGTGACGCCGTCTTGGGCTCCATGATGACCTCCGTCTTGCTGTCCTCCTGGTCTTGGTCTCGTTGCACCAATATAGCAACCTTTGTCTGATGCCTCGGTAATCTTCGCCTGTGCTGGCCTCCTTAGCACCAAAGAGGAAATAAGGACGCTGCGCGCGCTGGCGCCCGCCTGGTGCCGTTCGTCACGGCTCATGTCACGAGGGCCTCGTGAGGTTTTGCCCCGCCTTGATATCTCTGCTCCTCGCGAGCCTGCATGGTTAGGCTACTCTAGAGGAGGTCTTGCATCGTCCGCCTCATGAAGCTTGGACCCTCGCGAGGGTCTTGGATGCCTTGTCGATGAAGATGGGCCGTATGGCCTGCCGCTTAGCCACGCGGTGGGCCGCAGGCAGGCAAGTCTGGGGACCCCCGTTCCCAGAACGCCGACAGTAGCCCCTGGCCCAAGGTGCGCTCGGGCTTGGCTTCGCGGCGAAGCCAAGGGTCAAGTTCAGAGCATCGCGGGCCCCTAAAGCCTGCGGCCTTGGTCGACGGGTGGCGGTTGATTGGACGTGGGCGTCTCCGCTTCCCCACGCTGCCTTTGAATCCGCCTAGCTATGCGGCCCCTGGCGGCCTATACAGTTATTCCCCGTCGCCTGCGCCTCGCTTCCCCAATCCCTCTGCTTCCTCGAGACTCTGTTTCTCTTCTCCAATCTGACTTGCGCTCTGCCTGCTCCATCGCCATGGCGCCAAAATAAGCTAAAAAGGGGAAGGGGCCTCTGTCTCTGCCAGCTGCGCCTCCGTCCTTTGCACCGGCGCTCGACCGGTCTGGGTTGCTCAACGACGAGGGCATGGACAAGGTGCGCCCGATGCTTGCTTCCAGCTTCAACGAGTGGGGGAAGACGGCGGCTTGGCCTGTGTCTCGCACCCGCATGGCTCAGGCAGCCACCGAAGTCCCAATCTTCATAGATGCCCTCTGGGCTGGCCTGATTCCTCCCTTCTCCGCCTTCTTCAACGCGGTGCATGAGCATTATCAGATCCACATGCTGCATCTCGATCCTCAGTCTGTGACTCTTCTCGCCGTCTTCGCCTTCGTGTGCGAAGCCATGGCTGGCATAGCCCCTTCTGTGCCCCTCCTTCGCCACTTCTTCTCATTGCATCTGATCGACTCCCAACAAAGCTCGGGATGCGTGAGCTTCCATGCCGTGGCTGCGACGGCGGGCGAGGGGATCGACTTGGAGCTTCCTCCATCCACGAGCGAATTTCGGACACGATGGGTGTTCGTCGACGCCGGCGTGCTCAGCCCTCTGCTTCAGGCTCCGTCAGGGCCCGCTATTCCTAACTCCGGATGGAGCCATCAGCGGCTCACGAGCCCCGGCCTTGCCCACGTCTGGCTCAGGTTGAAGTTGCTGAAAGACCGCGGCGTAACTGCACCGATGGTGGTGAAGGAGTTCGTCAAACGCCAGGTCGCTCCGCTCCAGTGCCACTCTCGCCCAATGTGGACCTTGCTCAACAGTCAGGACCACATGAGGTTCCAGGAGTCTGGGCTCCCTCTTGGGACACAGCAAATAGTGCTCAAGGTCTTGACGGGTGTGCCCTTGCCGGCCGAAATGCCTGGGAAGAATTGCCTGTTGTATCACTGCAAGAACAAGGATGAGTTTGCAGCAAGCATGCCTTCCTTCGACGAGTGGGGGCTGCGGCCGATCGGACTGATGGGGCCCCGCGAGAACCCCGTCGTCGTGGTTCCCTTCCTTGCCCCTGGTACTGAGCTCGCCCCAAGCGACGGTGCAGGTGGGCGAGCTCCGGCGGAGGCCGGTGGCTCGAGTCCTGAGGAGCACGTGCCGAGTGGTGATCCTGGGGCATCGTCCTCAGGAGCCTGCCACCCCCCTCCTGAGGCGTCGGTTGCTGAGGAGACGCAGCATGCGGCTCCCGAGGCCAAGGCTCCAGGAGCCTCGGGAGGTTGTGGTGAGACGGTGCCTGGCTGTTCGCCGCAACCGGGCATCCCTGAAGACATCCTTCCAAGCCCTTCTTCTGCCCCGCCGCGCACTGGCTGTCACGTCCAGAGTTTCGGTCGTCTTTGTGTAGACTTCGAGGAGCTCCGTAAGAGGAAAGGATCCCCTGGCGGCAGCAATATCTTCGGGCCATTGAAGCGGCGAAAGTACATCGCCATTGATGTGTAAGTATCTTATTGTCATGGCTCCCTCCATGCAGTCTCCTTATGACGTTGGTCCTCTAGGGCTCCTCCTGTCGAAGCTGTTGCGACTCCCGAGAAGCAGCCTCCTCCTTCTCCAACTTCACCATCGGCCTTGAGCGTTCCTGGCCCGCCTGCCGCCCCTGCAGAGGGGTCGGTTGGGGGAGCGTCTCTACCTTCGCGGCGTACCGAGCCCGCGACTTGGCCACCCCTCCCCCACGGCCTGGTGTGGAGATTGGCGGGCGTGCCTAAGACTCCTCCTTTGCTCATGGGCAGCAGCTGGTTGGCTTCAATCTTCGGTTCCTCTTCAAGCAGCGAGCCCCGATCGGCTGGGGCTCCTCGCGAGGATGAGTTGACGTCAGGTGGAGTGCCAGCCCCCAGCCCCCTGCCGGGGGGTGGTGTGCCGCTTGGCGCCCCGCCCGCAGCCCCCGAGGTGGAGGACGAGGTGGGCCGGGCGTTCGAGCTCGAGCGTGGGCGAAGCATGGTTTGTCAAGAGCTCTTCCAGGAGGCGATGGGCGCGATGAGCCAACTCGGTGAAGAGCTCGCGGGTGTCGACTCGCGCCTTGAGGCTGAGGGTCTCCGGCTGGTGGAGGAGCGGCGCAAGCTGAAGGTGGCCATCAACTTCGGTCGCTATCAGCGCGACCTTGAGACCGCGAAAGCCGAGGCGTCCCTCAAGATTGCCCATGAAGCCCGCTCGCGAGCTCTGGAAGAGGCTCGCGAGGCTGACCGCCGCTGCGAGGCTGCGGAGAAGCGCGCGTGGGAGCTCCAGGCCTGGAGCGCGTCTCTTGAGCAGTAGGTGGAGGCGCGCAGGGCCGCTCTGGCGTCGCTGAGGGGGACGCCCGTGGAGGAAGAGGAGATCCGGAAGCGCGAGGAGGCGCTGACCCTGGAGGCCGTGGAGCGCAGCCTCGAGCTCGAGCGACTGGAGATGAGGGAGCGTCAAGTTGCCCAAGCAGAAGATGTCGTCGGGGATCGCGAGGCCAGAGTCGAGGAGGAGGTTGCTCGCCGTGTGGCCGAGGTTCACGCAGATCTTGAGGGTAGGTACGACCTGAAGCTGAAGCTCGTGGGCGCGGAGGATGAGGGCAGGGCCGCTGCCCTCAGGCCCAGGTTGGACGAGGTCGAGAGGCGTGCAGAAGCCACAGCCGCCGCCCTGGTCACGGCGCAGGCGGACCTGGCCTCCGCCCGCGCCGAGCTGCGTTCCCTCCGGAGGCGGGTTGATGACGCTGAGGCCGTCGCGAGGCAGAACACGGAAGAAGTGCTTCAACAACGCACATTGGAGCGCGAGCATACCCCTATGCTTCAGGATCTCTGGAACAGGACCAATATCGCCCTGGGCCATATTTGCGACGTGGAGGCGCCGGCCCCTCACTCGAATGATTATGCCAGCCACCTGACCTTCTTCACCGAGGTTGTGACGTGCCTAGAGGCTCGATCTGCCAGAGCTCGCCAGCTTGTGGGGGAAAGGGGTCGTGGCCTGCTCGAGCACGCTTTCTCCCGCGTCTTCAGCCACCTCCTGAATGTCGACCCTAACTTTGATTTCGACGCCGCCATCGCCCCGTACCCACGGCCGTCCGGGGCGACCTAGCGCGTTGGGTTGAGGACAATGTGGACGCGTTGGTCAGGGCCTTCACTTCTGAGGATGATGCGGTGGTGGTCGTCGCAGACGAAGGCAACGTGGTTGACGACGGTGACGGGGGCGTCACCGATGGCGGCGATGATACCGATGAAGAGGATGACGACGCGAGTGACGCATCCGCGGGTGACGCAGCAAGCGACATTTCTGGCTGATCCCTTGTTCTCCTGTCATTTCACCCTACGCACAAACTCGGGCGTGGCCCTTGAAAAACTTGTGAGAGCATTTTGAGAGGGGGAGCCCCTCATGTAAGCAAACTGCGGTTTTTACTTTCCTATGCAATGCGAGTTTTTGTCCTCGTGAGCTCATGAACCCAGGTGCGAGTTCTCTGTCGTGGTTTACCTTAGTCAGTGTCAGCTTTGAGCTGGGTCGCGACGCGTCGAGTTTCTGAGAATCTTGCGTAGCCCGTCGCCCCGTTATAAGGGGCCCCACGAGGGGTGAGCACGACTTGTAGTGCTAGCGCGCGTTTAGCATGTGCGTGCTTCGCGCAGTCCCGCTCGCGAGGAGCTCGTGAGGGGAAGGCAACGGACATGAGTCCCGGGCAAAACGAGATCCACAAGGCAAGAAATTGCTCAAACGAGAAAAGGCTCCCCCCACGCGCATCAACAAAAATTCAACTTCAACTCAAATCCAGATCCAGAAAGCAAAGCTGCTGAGAAAGAGAGATCCAAAGCAAAAGGCCGCGTCCGGCACCTAGTCTAGTCTTTTGGTCTTCAAGTCTTCTCACCAGCGTGGAGCTAAGTGCTGCCACTAGGCGTGGGAGGAGCCCCAGGGCCTGAGGCCGGCACCCCTGAGACTCCGGGGCGTGTACAGCCCCAACTCATTATTACGTGAGAGTGTCACGGGCGGCGAGCTTCACAGGCACTGGGCCTTCTTCACAGGTACCGGCCTTGCTTCATATCGCCAGACGAGGGCCCCGCCTTGCGCCACCCTCGACCTCCTCTGAGCCGACCGGTCACCAGGACAACACAAAGGAGGAAAAGAGGACGCCAGCGGTTCCCACGGCGACCACAGGTCCTCTGCCGGGGGAAGGGTTGGTGAGGCCTCCCCGGCAGAGGGCCTACCTCTGGGTGTCGCCAGGCGTAGCGCGCCGCAGGGAGGGGCCTTGCTCCTGGCTCCCTCCCGGCGGCCCCCAACGTGTCTCCCTTGTTGGAACGGGTGCCGCCGTGCCAGGGTCGTCGATCGACGCTGCAACCTGATTCATTTGCAGCCCATGGTTAGCATAAGCCTATTCCTGAGAGATTAGCGGTACCCTGTAGTTGCCGTTGCCGGCGCGATCGTTGTGGTTCTCCGTTGGTTCTTGGAAGGCTTCGGATCCTAGCGCGCCCTCTCCCCAATCTTCTCCAATGAATGAGCCGAGGTCGTCCTCTGGTGCGTATCCTTGATCCATCATGCGGGGCACGTAGGCTTCCGAGGCCGTCACCCCGAACACCTTGCCATGGTGCCCCACGCTCCATGTTGCTTGGCCCGGGGTGACGTCTTGAGGATTGTAGCATGGCATCCTGCTGGGACCATGAAGGGCGACGCTCGTGCTTGTCGCGGGCGGCATGGGGGAGTCGGAGCCCCCTACGCCACTGGCCGTGCTGATGTTGACGAAGCCCCCGGGCGTAGTCGATGGCACACGGATGTGGTGAGGTTCACCGCGCGGCCCTGCAGTGGCCTGGGGAGGAAGTAGATAGCAGAAGGGTGGCACTCCCGACGCCGCTGCATCCAGCAGCTCTGCAATATGCTCCAGCAGCGTATCCCGGCCGCTCTCCATCAGCCTGCATTGTAGCAGCTCCCTTGCCACCATGAGAGCCGCTCGCATGTTTGCTTGCTCCCGCCGTGAGTGCAGCGCCGTTGCTGCAGCATGACTCGCCCTCTGGCCGCGGCTCGTACTTGCCGTGGGGTGAGGGTGGATGACGCCTGGCCACGCTGTCCGCGCCCGGCAGAGTTTGGCAGTGCTCGTGCCGCCTAGAGTGCGGGGTCGAGATATTCATGGGCAGGCGGCACTGCCCGGGCTAGCCAGGCTGCCCAGCGATCAGAGCCGGCCCTTGAGTCGCCGGACATCGTGGCTGTGGAGTGTCGGCGAGCTGGTTGGTGGATAAGAAGGTCCTGCGCACCCCTACATGGCGCGCCAAATGTCGGGATACGGGGTTCCGGCAAACCCTTGAGGTTCGAACACTGGGGTGCATGTGAAGTCTTTCCCTCCTACCGATCTACGCCCTAGCTCGCAAAGATCTCGCGGACGAACTCGTGACACAGAGAGACACAAGGTTTATACTGGTTCGGGCCACCGTTGTGGTGTAATACCCTACTCCAGTGTGGTGGTGGTGGTGGATTGCCTCTTGGGCTGATGATGAACAATACAAGGGAAGAACAGCCTCCTGAGGTTGAGGTGTTCTTGTGCTTGTCGAACTTGTGCGGGCGAGGATTCGATGCCTACTACTGTGGTGGCTAGACCTATTTATAGAGGCCCTGGTCCTCTTCCCAAATATCGAGCGGGAAGGGAGCCAACAACGGCGGGTGAATTTGAAGGGGGACATCTAGTACAAGCTATCCTGACAAAAGCGGTCTTCGCCTGCGAAAAGCTCTGGTGGTGACGCCGTCTTGGGCTCCACGATGACCTCCGTCTTGCCGTCCTCCTGGTCTTGGTCTCGTTGCACCAATATAGAAACCTTTGCCTGATGCCTCGGTACTCTTCGCCTGCGCTGGCCTCCTTAGCACCAAAGAGGAAATAAGGACGCTGCGCGCGCTGGCGCCTGCCTGGCGCCCGCCTGGTGCCATTCGTCATGGCTCACGTCACGAGGGCCTCGTGAGGTTTTGCCCCGCCTTGATATCTCCGCTCCTCGCAAGCCTGCCTGGTTAGGCTACTCTAGAGGAGGTCTTGCGTCGTCCGCCTCGCGAAGCTTGGACCCTCGCGAGGGTCTTGGATGCCTTGTTGATGAAGATGGGCCGTACGGCCTGCCGCTTAGCCACGCGGTGGGCCGCAGGCAGGCAAGTTTGGGGACCCCTGTTCCCAGAACGCCGACAGGCGCAAGGTTTTGGTTAATGTGTGGGCCGCACACGGCACCAACACGACACGAGCTTCGTCTTCCTGCTGCGCATGCAGTCGGGTGAGTTGTCCAAGTATAGACACAACCAGGCCCTCGTTGGTATTCGCGCCTCGACTTTGGCTGGTCATAGTGGAGAGTAACATAGACCAGTTACTAGTCTATGTTACTAGTACCTTCATAGTGTGTAGTGTCATATAGTATATGCATAGTTTTGCTCCATGGCGCAATCCACCGATACTACTACTGTACAAATGTATACATTTTTAAAAAGGCTAGAGGGCAGGGCAGTCTAGCTTGGTCCTTTTCATGAGAGGCGAGGGCCTTTGTGAAAGTGCAACTATCCCTGGGTGGTTTTGGTAATTCCTAACAACATATAGCTCATTGAGCTAATGCTATTCCAAGATGAATATTTCAGGAAAGCTCAATGATTGGCATGGCATGGATTAGAAAGTGGACCCTTCAAAATGCTAAGGACAAAAGATTGGCTCAAGCTCAAAGCACAAGACTCTACATTTTCTATTTTAGTGATCCAAGATCACATTGAGTCTATAGGAAAAGCCAATACTATTAAGAAGGGATGAGGTGTTGCTTAATGAGGTTCTTGCTCAAAGTGCTTAGTGATATGCTCCAAAACCCTCCACTACTTTCTCATATCCACATATGTCCCAAACCAAAAAGTCCAACTCGGCCCCACCAAAATTTCATATTCGGAGCCACCGAGTTCAGTTGACATAGCCACTGCCAGAAACCCTAGTATTTTCGGTCTCACCGATAGGGATCTCGGTCTCACCGAGATGGGATTGTAATCTCTCTGTTTCCCTTCGTAACGTTTCGGTCAAACCGAGATGAGCGATCGGTCCCACCGAGATTGCAATGCAAACACTTTGTTTCCTTTTCGTAACGTTTCGGTCCAACCGAGATGAGCGAATCGGTCCCACCGAGTTTGCCTGACCAACTCTCTGTTGGTCTATTACCAAAATCGGTCTCACCGAGTTTGTGTAATCGGTCTCACCGAGATTACGTTATGCCCTAACCCTAATGATACCGGTCCCACCGAGTTGACGTGTCGGTCCCACCGAAACACCTAACGGTCACATTATGAACCAAATCGGTCCGACCGAGTTCTTTGAATCGGTCCCACCGAGTTTGGTGATTTGTGTGTGACGGTTAGATTTTCTGTGGAGGCTATATATACCCCTCCACCCACTCTTCATTCGTGGAGAGAGCCATCAGAACATGCCCACACTTCCAACACATATTTTCTGAGAGAGAACCACCTACACTTGTGTTGAGGTCAAGATATTCCATTCCAACCACATAAATCTTGATCTCTAGCCTTCCCCAAGTTGCTTTCCACTCATATCTTCTTTCCACCAAATCCAAATCCTGTGAGAGAGAGTTGAGTGTTGGGGAGACTATCATTTGAAGCACAAGAGCAAGGAGTTCATCATCAACACACCATTTGTTACTTCTTGGAGAGTGGTGTCTCCTAGATTGGCCAGGTGTCACTTGGGAGCCTCCGTCAAGATTGTGGAGTTGAACCAAGGAGTTTGTAAGGGCAAGGAGATCGCCTACTTCGTGAAGATCTACCCTAGTGAGGCAAGTCCTTCGTGGGCGACGGCCATGGTGGGATAGACAAGGTTGCTTCTTCGTGGACCCTTTGTGGGTGGAGCCCTCCGTGGACTTGCGCAACCGTTACCCTTCGTGGGTTGAAGTCTCCATCAACGTGGATGTATGATAGCACCACCTATCGGAACCATGGGTAAAAAATCTCTGTGTCAACATTGCGTTTGCTCCCTCAAACTCATCCCTTTACCTTCATATGCAATTGTTTTACATTCACTGCTATACTCTTAGAATTGCATGTGTAGGTTGATTGCTTAACTTGTGCTAAGTTGCTAAAATCTGCCAAGAACTAAAATTGGGAAAAGGCTAGATTTTTATTTGGTCAAGTAGTCTAATCACCCCCCCTCTAGACATACTTTCGATCCTACACTTTGTGATTTGACGGCTCATTACTGCTGGAAGGCGGGGCCTTGTGATTGACTGCTCGTATAAATGTGTCGACGACCTGAGGAGGAGCAAAGAACCGTGCGGTATACTCAAGTTTTCCACTGGAGTACGACGGAGGAGCACGAAACACGGTAGCCCAGTGCCATATCCTCTACTCTCTACTCTTATTATATATTACTAGCAAGAGGCATTGTTCTATTGGCGATAAAGAATTATCTAATTTGCTAGTCATCTCATTTTTAGCATTGTTCTATTCATGCCTCGCAGAGAAGGTGACACGTGCGGCGAAACACCCGAAGCAAAATAAGAAACACAGGAGCAAAAGAAGAAGGAGGATTATCACCCCAAAGAAAGAAGGAAGACGCACACACAAGTCTGGGGCGCTGCTCTCACTACATGAAGGGTTGCTGGCCGCGAAGTCGTAACTGCTTCTTCATCGCCACCACGACCTCCATCTCCTTGCGCGTCTCCTCCGCCATCTTCATCATTGTGTCCAGGACGCGGGATTTCTCGACGCGAGCCTTCATCATCTGTTCCACGGCCGCATTACGTACCTTGACAGCAGCCGGGTGCTCGATGCGGAGCTTCGCCAACTCCTCCTTCTGCTCCATGACGAGGGCCTGCAACATCTTCATCGAGGAACTACTATTCTCATGCAGCTTCTTCCAGCCGGCGTTCTCCTCCTTCAGCAGGTCGAGCTCGTGGCAGAGCTTCGCCTTGTCCTCCTGAAGTTGCAGGATTTCGCCGGTCGCCTTCTTCTCTGAGGCAATGCTCTTCTGCAGCAGCATCACCAAGCCGGCGGTCAACTCCCCTTGCTCATTGAGCTCAGCGGGCATGTCATCGAGGCTCTCCTTCAGCAGCTCCACCAAGCCATGGATGAACTCCTTGTGCTTATTGAGGTGCTTATTGAGCTGATCGGGCATGCCGTCGAGGGATAACGACTCCAACGCCGCCAGCTCGGCATGTTTGCCTCTGCGTCTAGGGCGCTCCTGGGAGCCAGTGCCTGCCCGTGAGAGATCTTTCGAGGTCTCTGCGTGGCGGCGATCCCTCTTTTTTTCTGCAGCCTTGGTTGCCGCTCCCTTGTTATGAGTAGTTCTTGACCTAGAGCTCTGCACGCCGGCCATGGCAAGGACGGACGAAGAAGGAGGACTGATGAGGAGGAAGGTAGAGTAATTTTCGGTTAGGTAGTTCCCCTTTTTATAACCTAAGTACTAGCACTAGTACTAAAACCTGCATAGTGGGAACACGTTCAGGTTTGGTACATACTGGTAGGTGTGAGCAGGCTTGCACTTAATTGTAGCACTAGTACTTCCGAATGTGATGGGAACAAGGTAAAGATTAATTGATGGTTTTTGGTTTCGAGGCCCGAAACGGCTCCCGATGAGTTTAGTGGAACATAAATTTCAATAGACTACACTGCTCAGATGCGTAAATATTATGTTACTGTCAAAAATTGGCACAAAATATGAAGGAGACCAATGGAAGTACTACTAGCAACCCATGATTTAATTACTCGCATGCGCGCAGTGGAGTAGTAATGTCTTTCTTCCGCCCTCACGTCCACTCAATTTGCATGCGCTGTATTAATTGACCATCAATGAAGTGAAGGACTTTACACACATCAAATTATCACATGGGGTGGATCTTGGTACAAAATTGCATCCGCCCGTGTACCCGCGTGTGCGTGCGAGGGAATGAGTGCATGCGTGGCGTGCGTGCACATCTTCGCTTCGTGCATGTACCGCCAGTGCGGCTCAGGGAGGACGAGTACATTCTTCTGGAACCAGCAGCACGTCACTGTGATCAATCCACACAAGGATGTCGCAACAACGCCTCCACATGTGTCACGTGGCTTCATGAACTGTAATAGAGACATTGTGTAGCGTGCCATTGTGTTTTGCACATACTCGAAGTACTAGTAAGGTACACGTGCATTGCACGCGTTAGATTTTGCAACCAAATTACGAATAAATACCACACTGTAGCATGTAAGCTCTGAGTCATATATGCCTGATGTAGACCTTTGTTTAATTCTTATAGTTCATCTCATTCAAAATCAATTAGTTTTTATAAAAAACCTAGGGCCTCTTTGATTCGTAGGATTTCCTAAACGCGGGAATAGGAAGAACATGGGATTAGAGTGGAATGTCGTCTTGAATCCTACAGGATGGTGCGAGTGTTTGATTGTGCATAGAAAAAACGCAGAACTCTTTCAAAGAGGTTTGAGTGGATGGGATGTTTCCTATGAAATCTAGTGCAAATGAATCATATGGAAAAATTCCTATGGTTTACAATCCTACGAATCAAACAACCAAGATAGGAAAAATTCCTAAGGATTAGAATCCTCCAAAAATCCTTCGAGAATCCTTTGAATCAAAGAATCCTTTGTGAAGCATAAAGTAAAAACAAATAATGGCAATTCAACTAGAAAAAAAGTTTGGGCAGTTATGATACGGAAGATTCTAGAACAAAGGAGAACCACTGTTGTTTTGAGATTTGTGCATTATGCTTAAGTTCAACCATGGAGTCTGCTAGATTGTACATGTGGCAAAATCCGGTGGGGGGCTAGAAGATGGTGCGAGGGGCCGAGTGGAGGGAGACTATGAAGGAGTGCACAACTGCGAGATCGATATTTAGAGAGAGGGGGCGAGAACGTGCGCTGTTGCGCGCAGTGGCGGAGCCATGAAAAATGTCCCATGAGCTAGGGGGCCAAGCATTGCTAATCCTTTACGAGGAGGGCCAATTCATCAATTTAAACCATTTTTACCAGCAATTGTCTAATGATCACATTCATATTAGCCTCGATATATAGTGATGTTAGGGGGGGCAGGGCCCTTGCTGCCCCCTGTCTTCGCCATTGTGCGCGCGTCTGAGAGATGAAGCGGAAGGCATGGATGATGAGAGGGGGGCGTTGGATATATAATTAATGTGGGTGTATTAGCTATATATGTAATCCTATATAGAGAGGTATAGATTGATCGATGTGGGCGTGGGAAAGAGGGTGAGACCTCACTAGATATATAGGTTGATCGGTTTATGTGGAAAACTATGAAAGACCTAGCTATATACACACACACACATAGAGGAACGTCGATCGTTGCGCATGCACGTGAGAGATAAAGAATGGCCGATATGATGGAGAGGGGGATGTGTGTGTGTGTGTGTGCCTTCATGGGAGACCGACCTGGAGAAAAAGATTGCATGTGTGCGATGGATAATGCCGACTGGTAGTGTGTGTGCATGCATGCACGAGAGAAAGTTAGTGGTACAATTATAAAGAGAAGACCAATGTGTGGGTGTAAAAGACTAGGTGAGGTCATAATCAATGTAAAGTTGAATTCAAATATTTGAATAAGAGATCATGATGTTTGAAACCCATGCATGCATGAATATAACGGAGATTTGCGCGGTGTGGTTTGGAAACGAGCATGTTGCAATGTATACACATTGAACAAGGTCAGATTGGTTTGAATTTGAGATACCGATGGAAGACATCGTTTGGCCACATTACATCCGTGCATGGACACACTATTCTAATTGGAGATGATGGGTGGCTTTCGCATCACATATCTATATCTATACCCCTATATATATTATATTTTATATTTTTTATATAGTGTGCGGATAACTTTAACTTTGAAAGATGGTCGTTGGATGAGGCCAATCCGATGGTGCAGAGATGGCAAATTTGAGCACTACTGGCCGTTGGATATCATCTAGATTCCACCAGATTTTGCCACATGTACAATCTAGAAGACTCTATGGTTGAACTTAAGCATAATGCACAAACCTCAAAACACAAGCACTTCTTCTTTGTTCTAGAATCTTCCGTATCATAATTGCCCAAATGTTTTTCTACATGATTTGTTTTTACTTTATGCCTTACAACGCACAATTCCATTAATCTTAAAATAGATTAGCTTTCTTATAAAAACTAGATGATTTTGAATGAAATGAACTATAAGAATTAAACGAACATCTACATCATGCATATATGACTCAAATCTTACATGCTATAATGTGGTATTTATTCATAATTTGGTTGCCAAATCTCATGCGTGCAATGCATGTGTACCTTACTAGTCTAAATGGTGTGTGTGTGTGTGTGTTGTGCGTGTTAAAGACATTGTACGTAGTATATCATACTAGTCTAAATTGTCTTTTTTTTGGTACACGTTAAGCTTGTTCTCCCGAAATTTCAAGCCGCGCCTTGTTATGCCAAAATTTCAAGCTAGCGTCTCTGTCTATCGTGCTGCGAAACTCCCGCCTCTTCAACCCGCGCCTTGTTAGCCCGAAATATTTAAGATATATCTTTGTCTCGTTGTGCTCCGACAACTCCCTCCATCTCAACCCGCGCCTTGCTATTCCAAAATTACAACGCGTGCGAAAACTCCCACCTCCTGTGAAATCCCGACACACGAAATGCCCGTGATACCCCTGAACCGAAAGAACCACCTCAAATCGGTGGGGGTACTTTCGTAACTTACCCCACATTTCAAACAAGCGCGTCCCTAAGCCATGGTTCCCCACACCCATCCCATCCGCCCACCCATTCGTACACCGAGGCCGGCAAAACCCGCGAAGCCCCACACCCTCCTCTGTCCGCCACCCAGCCGGAGCCTCTTCCCTGACGACGTCGTACATAGCAACACCTCGACGTCCCTCATCCACCGTACCGGATGAGGATCCGTCGTCGATCTGGTCGTCCCGCCGGTTCAGCCACCCCGTCCTCCACCTCCAAGGAGCTACCCCGACGTTCCCCTCGTATTTCGCGCCACCTCCATTCCCACACCGCCGTCTTCACCTGCACCACCGGAAGAGCATCATCATCACCGTTTCCTCGGATGAAGCTGCGGCCTAATCGGCGCCACCAAAGAGGTTGTACACTAATCACCGCATTTTCTTCTTGATTCGATCTCACGGTGCTGCCGGCGCTCGGTCCCGAACCGACATGGCGCGGCTCCATCCACGCCGGCGTCGCCGGCCACTTCCACCACGGCGTCGCTCCCTCGGCGGCGACGTCCACATCAGTAGGAGCTGCTGCTGCTTTAGCTCTCGCTCGTGCTGCTGTTGTGCTCTTGCTCTCAGTCCCTTGCCTGGTCTGCTCTCGCTCTTGCTCTTTCTCGCGCTGCTGCTCTCGCTCTTGCTTGCACTGCTGCTCTCGCTCTTGCTCTTGCTTGCGATGCTGCTTTGATTTAGCTACACTTCAGTCGACTGAATTGACTTTTGGGTCAGTCGATTTTCAGGGGGTGGGGGGCTCACCGGAGTTAAGGAAGAACCAGCCGCAGCGGGGAGGGGGGCTCGCCGGAGAGGTACCCCACTATCTATCTTAGGGTTCAGAGTGGGGGCGGTGGCGTGGGGATCGCCGGAGAAAAAACTCGGCACGGGGGGGCCTACAGGGATGGCCGGGGCGGCGGCGGACCGGTGGTGGGGAGTGTTTTCGGGGCGGACGGGGCGGCGCACCGCCGGCCGCGGGCGGCGGCTGTTTGGCCGGTGGTGGCTGGCGGCTCAGGGGGGTGGAGGTTGAAGATGAACTGCAGGCCCTTGATTTCGTATCCAACGGCTGCAAAATCGACTGACCAGAGATGAAAAAGTCAGTCGACTGACTTGTAGCCTCACCTCTAGTGCGTTCAGTTTCGACAGTAAAATTTAGTTTCGACAACAAAATTCAGTTTCGACAGTTAAGTTCAGTTTCGACAGTTAAATTCAGTTTCGACAGTTAAGTTCAGAGATGAGCGGCTGATGTATACATCTAGCACTTTGTGGTTATGTATTTTATGTCATCTATTGGAGATGCTATTAGAATTCCACTCAGGTTAACATTGTCTCTCTTGTCCTGCTTCAGCCTCGGCGTCGTACAACTCACCGGAGCTGCTCCAACGACGAAACCCTCCATCACAGCGGCGCGGTACCTCGGGCTCCATCTCCAGACGCCTAAGATCTTCTTCCCCTCCTCCGACAGCCAAGTCAGCCGAAGCATCCTCATCGGCCAACCCAATCACGCTGAGATCGACATGGCTTCGCCAAAGAGGTTGTACACTTCTTGTGGTTTGACTTAATCTCAACATGCTTCTTTGCATCCTGTGATCTTCCAATTCTTGTGAACCAAACACCCAGATTGGCAGAAATCCTGTGTTTTTAAATTCTCTGTTTTGCACGTGCATTCCTATCCTATTCCTGTCTATTTCCTATCCCTGCATTGTTAGAATGCTCAAATTCAAACAAGCCCTTACACAATTACTTCTGTTACAGATATGTGTCAAAGAAAACCTTGTGTGGTTTGTCCTGCTCCTGTGGTGCTGTGTTCCACCCCAGCTCAGCTGCTCCAACGACGGAAGGGTTCACCACAGCAGGGATCCGCTCTCCAGACTGTCATTCGCTGCCTAAGATCTTCTTCCCCGCCGCCGGCAGCCACGACAACTGCATTACCATCATCAACTGAGCAGATGACCTTGAGGACTACACGGGTCCGCAAGAGAGGTCGCACTCTTCCGTGTCTGCTTACGTTATGCATCGCTTAATATGATGACATGCTACTTATGTTGAAACTTGAGTTTTTAAATGGTTGTGGGGTACATATTGGGGCAGCAATCAGTACTATCTGTCTACTACCTGGTTAATCTCGGGTGTCTACTATGAGTTTCATGTTGGGTGCAAACAAACATTAAAGGAGCCATTATCTATATTTTTTAACTAAAGCTATTATCTGCCTGCTATCATTTGTTTTGGGACTGTCCATAGTTTGCTACCATCACTCTGGATTTGTGCATGCACTCCTTACATAATCTCACTATGTTTTATTCCTATGCATGTCAGTTATTGTACACAATGGAACTGAACATGTAGAGCAAAAGAGACGAGCCTTGCGTGGCAATAAAATTTCATGCAGACGTCGCTCCATGGTGGGCGCAAAGGCAGCCCCCCTCCACCCATTTCGGATCGTAATCAAGAGGAAGATAACTGTTCTGAGGGGATTCAGAAGCAGAAGACCACTCCTATTTACCCCATGAGGTCTTCGCTCTAACTTGGCATGCTGATGTTGGTAATATCATGCATATGGTGCCTTGCATTGCTTACTGTATACATCAAAGATGTCATCTGCTTAGTTTAGACATGCTTTGTGTCAATGCCATCTGTTTAGTTTCTTTATCGTATATGTGAATCATGCAATGCCATCTTGTTTAGCCAGGCATCATATATGTGAATTTTGCAATGCCACCCTGGTTAGCCAGTCATCTTATATGTGAATTATATCATGACATCATTTTTTATTACGTGTTAAATTTGTCAACAATTTTAGTACATTCAATTACTCTTCCTGTGCATCAGCCATTCGGCACGGTCATGGAAAAATCTGGAGTGGAAACAAGGTCTTCAGAGCAGACAATGCTATCTGACGAAGCGCATGTCTTGCTGGTTACAGATAGCCCCTCAAAGGAGGATTCAGAGACAGATGACCAGTCCTATTCCCCCCCCCGTGGTGCATGCTCTAACTTGGCTGGGTTATGATGCTCATATCGTGCATATGGTATCTTGCATTGCTATGTCATTTGCTTAGTTTAGACATGCTTTATGTGAATGCCACCTGTTTAGTGTCTAATTACCATATATGTGAATTATGCAATGCCATCTTGTTGCAAGACATTATATATGTGAATTATGCAATGCTATTTTGTTGCAAGGCATTATATATGTGAATTATGCAATGCCATGCTGTTTAGCCAAGCGTCATATATGTGAATTATATCATGCCGTCCTTTTTTTTGTATTTCTCATTGCTTTTGTCGACAATGTTTGTATATTCAACTGCTCTTCCTGTGCATCAACCATTTGAATTGGTGATGGAGAAATCTGGAGTGAAAACAAGGTCTTCAGATTAGACAATGCTACCTGGTGAATCAGATATCTTGCCGGTTACAGATAGCTCTTCAGAGGAGGATTCAGAGGCAGATGACCAGTCCTATTATCCCCCTGAGGTGTATGCTCAAACTTGGCAGGGTTATATTACTCATATCATGCATATGTTGTATTGCAATGCTTAGTTTTTACATCATATACACGATATTGAATGCCATCTGCTTAGTTGACACATCATATATGTGATTGCCCTCTGCTCACTTCCTTAGTATATAAATCATATATTTAAATTATATCATGCCATGATGTTTACATAGACATCATGTATCTGAATTATGGCATGCCAACCCATTTTCTAAAGACATAATATAGTTATATCATCTCATCTTGTTCACATAGTCATCATATTTTGAATTATGTCATTCTATTCGTGAATTATATCATGCCATCATGTTTCCATCGACGGCATGTTTGTGATTTACGGCATGCCAACCACTTTAATAGACACATCGTATAGTTATATCATGTCATCCTGTTTACATAGTCATCATATTTTGAAGTATGTCATTCTATCCTGTTTAGTTAGCCATCATACATGTGAAATTGTGTCATGCTATCCTGTTTAATTAGCCATCATATATGTGAAATTATGTCCTGCTATTCTGTTTGGTTAGACAACATAAATGTGAATTATTTCATGCCCTGTATTATTCCCTACTATCCATTGCACCTGTCTATCTTACAATGTCTGTACATTCAATTACTTTTCTTGTTTATCAGCCATTTCAATTGGAGGGGGTGATGGCAGTATCTGTGGGAGTAAAACCACGGTCTTCAGAAAAGATCGTGCTACCTGTCGATGGAGATAGAACCACGGTTGTACTTGCCCAAGAACCAGCCCCACCACACATAACCCAGACTCACGCAGATTGTACCCCTACCCAGTTGGACAGAGAACCAGCTACACCCCTTCTAACCCCAACCCCAGCAGATAGTAACCCAGTTCCCTTTGACACAGCACTGTCTCCGCCACAGAGCACCCAAACACGAGCAGTTAGTAAGGCAACTGCAGCGCCCAAAGCACGAGGACCACCACTCCGAACCCCAAGTCAACGCTTAAAGCAGAAGAAGAATTGTTCTCAGGTCAGGTTCCGTAGCTATGGTTCATACTACTTTACTCTTGCATCACTGTATTTACTCATACCAACTAATTTCAAATTTGAAGGATGCAATTGAAACTCCAATGGCACAACAGGTATGTTTTAAACCTGTTTCTTTAACGTGTTTGCTGTTGTAACTTGCTCTATGTTGATTTCAGTTTCAATTGAATAAACAGTTATATTCTCATGCCATGCACCTTACAAGTGTTGTTATTGCTGTGTAGTTTCCCACACTTATATTCTGCCTAAGCTGCTTTGTCTTAAATAGATATGATTCGAACTGTATCTATCTTGATTTGGCAACATAAACTAGAATGATATAGACCATACAGTGACCATACTACATAGATATATGTTTGTTTCATGCTGTTATCCTATCCACCTTACTACTGAACTGGTTTACCAAAATGAGTTTCATATACTACATTGTAAACTTGTGATGTGTTTGTTTGTTTCTCTTTTAGAATGCGGATAAAATATTGGAGAAGAGTACCCCGTTATGCAATGGTACAGGAAGTAATGCAGATAAGATTCAAGATAGTGAGACATCCCTGTTGGTCTCCAAGAAAGCTGATAAAAGCTATATTGAAGACACTGAGACAACCCCGAAGTCCTGTCTTGATGTAGTGTTCGAGTTACTAGCTACTACTGCTGGCACCAGCTCTTCGAACTCGCTGCCTAAATCAGTTCGGCTTCTTGAGTCTCAACTTCAAGTTGAAAGACATCGATCAGATGTTATGCGATAGGAAGCCGAAGGACTGAGGAAGTCCCTGCAGAATTCAGATGCATACTTTCTGGTGCAACAACAAGTGCTGGAGGATTTAAGCGCCAAACAAGAGAAAGTTAATAAGCTTGCTAAGCATCTTGCCAGCATTATGGGTACCCAGGATATTGTTTCTTGAGCTCATCTGAAGTGGTTTCAGTTCTGGACTTGTTTTGCTGCGGCGTTTATATGCTGCTTTGTTCCCTATATGTGCACTGCTGGCGAACTTTGATGCCCAGTGGATGTAATATGTGTAATAGCCGTGATAGCCTAGCGTAAGTTGCTTGCCTATTTATTTCCTTGTTGTCTTGTTTATTTGTTTTCTTGTAGTCAGTGCAGTTCTTTTTCCATGGTTTGCTAGTGGCCGCAATAGCCTATTTTTTAAAAATAGGCCACATTAACCATGGGCTACATATTTACTATAGTAAACATGGGCCTCCTACGGGCCGTAGAAACAATGGGCCTTCTAAGGGCCGTAGAAACAATGGGCCTTCTACGGGGTGTAGAAACAATGGGCCTTATACGGGCCGTAGAAACAATGGGCCTTCTACGGGCCGTATCATCAATGGGCCTTCTACGGGCCGTATGATCGGTTGGCCAAACATGGGCCAATAACAGACCACATTATGGCCGTAAATGGGCTAGAGTTGAAATCGTTCGTTCATGGGCCGACCATAACGGGCCGTCGTTAATCGGCCGTATTTGATGACGCTATGAAAACGGCCCAATGTATTAACGGGCCACAAACGGGCCGACTATAACCACGGGCTGAATTTGACCCACAAGCAGAAAATGACAGTAACGGGCCGAAAGTAAACGAATGCTGGAAATGAGCCCAAGAATAAATGGGCCCTGAGAAGGCCGAAAGCTAACATGGGCTGGAAACAGCCCAACGGTATAATGGGTCGTTAATGGGTGTAAAGTGATACACTATTCATTACGGGCCAGTTTTACCACGGGCCATTAATGGGCCGAGGGTTACTAAGGGCCTCATATGGGCCGAAAGACGTCATGGGCCATACATGGGCCGGAAGTTAAAACGGGCTGGAATTATATTGGACGGCCCAGATGACGCTACTGGGCCTAATTCGGATAGGCCATAAACGGGCCCTGGGTTAGCGGCCTGTAAATGGGCTATATGCGAACAGGCCGTTAACAGGCTTGCCGTGGGCCGGCCCGCCACCTTTTGACCAAGTCAAACGGGCCGGCCTTTTCACAGGAATGGGCCTCTGTTGGGTTGTGCCACGTGTCGACGTATCATAGGCGCTTTGGGTCCAATGAGTGGATGACATCTGTCCCAACGGCGAGCCGACACGTGTTCCCTCCAGCCAATGATGATTTTATACGTGGAAAATCCCCATTGGTCGGGGCTGTTAACAGGTTATCGGATCCAAAACCGGACCCGATAGCTTAACGGCGTTCCATTACGGTGGATGCCACGTGTCGGTCACCCTTTACGAAAGCACTTCTGTGACGCGCGATTTATCGTCATGGAAGTGGACACTTTCGTGATGATAATTTTGGTAATGTCATGGAACACTTCTACGACAGCACAGGTATGACTATCTTGATTCTGTCATAAATTTGTCATGGATGTATATGCATGACAAAAAACGTGACCTACTGTGACAAACACGTATCATCACGGAAGTGTATTTTTTTGTAGTGCAAGAACACCTCACCAGCTCATCTAGCTCAAGAACACCTCACCTCCTGAGGCTATTCGTCCATTGTACTAGTTCATCCTTAGCCCCTCGAGGCAATCCACCACCACACACTAGAGTAGGGTATTACACCGCAAGGTGGCCCGGACCAGTATAAACCCTTGTGTCCCTTGTTCTTTGTGTTCATCGAGCTAGGTCATGGAATCGTTAGGTAGGCAGGCTGGGGAGAGAGAGTTCTTCGTGCGCACCACAATCCGACAATTTGCTCCAATAATTCTCAAATATTCCATAAAAAATCCTCATGAAGTTTCAGCTTGTTTGGAGTTGCGCGGAATAGGTAGCCTGACGTAGCTTTTCTAGGTCCAGATTTCCACCTGCCGGAATTCTCCCTCTTTGTGTATACCTTGCAAATTATGAGAGAAAAGACATTAGAATTACTCCAAAAAGCATTATTATGGACAAAAACATTATAAATAACAGTTTGAAAACACACTACTGGAATTAGCTAATTTGCCATCTACCAGCTCTTTGCCGTCTGCTAGCTGACGGCAAAGAAGCTCTTTGCCATCAGCTACCCAGAAGCTGACGGCAAAGAAGTGGCAGACGGCAAAGAAGCTCTTTGCCATCTGCGGGCTCTTTGCCGTCAGCCAGCGGACGGCAAAGATTCTTTGCCGTCAGCTGGCGGACGGCAAAGAGAGAGGTGGCCCCCACCCCCAGCCCGTTTGGGGAAAACTTAACGCCCCACCTCTTTGCCGTCTGCCAGCGGACGGCAAAGAGGCAAAAGGGCGGACGGCAAATAGTGGCGGACGACAAAGAGGAGACTACCTAACGGCCCGTACCCCCCCGCCCGTTACTCTCTGTTCTCTCCCTCTCTCTCCTCGCCGACGCGCACTACATCCCACCACACATCCCACCCCACATCCCACCCCACCGCCGCCGCCCGCCGCGCGCCGCGCGCCGCCGCCGCCCCCAGCACTCGCCGCCGCCCGGCGCCCCGGCCCCGCCGCCCCGCCGCCCCGGGGCCCCGCCGCCCCGTCGCCCCGGCCCCCCACCGGCCACCTCCTCCACCGCCCCGCCCCCCTCCTCCACCGGCCCTGCCTCAGGTGAGCTCTACCCCTTTTTTCCTTTTTTTTCTGTTTTTTTAGTTTTAGGTTTAGTTTTAGTTTAGTTTTAGGGCCGCAAACAACACACTAAAAAAAGTTCGTACATAAAGTAGTTCGTACATAATAAATAGTAAAAAACTACTCGGCGTCGCTATCTAGGTCAATCACGGCCGGGCCATTGCCGCCGTCATCGTCGCTGCTGGAGCGGTTCGCGACGTCGTCCCAGTCCACCGGGACGTCGTCCGAATCCTCTTCCTCCTCCGCCGCCGGCGCCTGCTGCCACTCCTGCTGCCACTCCGGCGGCACCTGCTGCCACTCCGGCGGCGCCATCGCCGCCTGCTGCGCCGCCTCCTCCTGGGCCTCCAGCGCCGCCTGCTGCGCCGCCTCCTCCTGGGCCTCCAGCGCCGCCGCCGCGGCGGCCTCCTCCGCTGACTGCGCCAGGATCGCAAGGAGCCCGGGCGTGTCCTCCGGGTCGCCGTCCTGCTGGAGCGCCGCCTGCTCCGGCGGGATCACAACCTCGGCCGGGGCTGCTGGGGCGGGGGTGGGAGCGGGTGCCCTGCGCGGCTGGGAGGGCCCGGCTCCATGGGAGAGATCGCCGACAGGGAGCCCTCGGGCGGCGCGCTTGAAGGCGCCGATGACGTCGTCGAACCGCTTGCCCTTCCAAAAATGGCGGCGGCCCTTCCGGTTGTAGCGTCCCCTGGGGGGCGCGCGAAGCTCTGCCGGCGTCGCCGGTGCGCCCTGCGTGGGGAATCCGTCCGCGGAGATCCTCCACGGTCGCGGCAGCTTCGCCGCCGGCGGCACGTAGAGGCCGAACCGAGCGAGGTCCTCCGTCTGCCCCAACGTGAGGCTCGACGGCCAGTGGCCGCCCGGTGCCGCGCCGTCGGAGTCCGAGTCGCTGGACGCCATCCCGCGAAGAGAACGCCGGTGTGAAGAGGGAGAGGAGGGGGGCGGGGCGGTGGAGGAGGTGGCCGGTGTGACCAAACTCGCCGCGCAGGGCGGGTTTTATAGCGCCGGGCAGATTTAATGCGGCACGGAGGCGCCGGGCCACGGAAGACGAGAGGGCGGCGGGCGGAAGACGAGACGGCCGCGCGGAAGACGAGAGGGCAGCGGGCGGAAGACAAGACGGCGGCGCGCGGAAGACGAGAGGGCGGCGTGCGGAAGACGAGATGGCAGCGTTGACCGCGAGGCATCGGGGCACGCGGGGCAGGCGAGGCGGCAGCCGGCAGCGCGGCAGGCGTGCAGCCGGAAGCGGGGGCAAGAGGCATCGGGGCACGCGGGGCAGGCGAGGCGGCAGCGGGCAGGGGGGGCAGGCGGCAGCGCCTCAGCGGGGGCGGCCGACGCGACGCGACGCGGCGGCCGAGGCGGAAGTGGTGCCGCAGGCCGAGGCGGAAGCGGGGGCGGCCGATGCGGCGGGCGAGGCGGAAGCGGGCGAGGCGGAAGCGGACGGCAAAGGCACTAGAAAGTTTGCCGTCCGCGGCGGACGGCAAAGGCCTGCCGTTAGCCACTTAACGGACTGAGAGCACAATTATTGCCGTCTGCTCTCGTTGCCGTCCGCGGCAGACGGCAAAGGTCCTTTGCCGGAGCCTTTTGCCGTCCGCGGCTGACGGCAAAGGCCTTTGCCGTCCGCCGTTCATGCCTTTGCCGTCCGCCGTGGCGGACGGCAAAATAGCTGATTTCTGTAGTGACATGATGCAAAATGGACGTATCAGCCATCGCCTGGCTTTGTACAAGGGGTTACACGCAGCTAAGGCAAGGCCTGTACAAAAGGGTGGCTGCCGGACAGGGCCTGACAGCCGTGCCTTACGAGTAGAACTTGTGGAAATGCTCAATATTCCATGAGTTTTGCAATTGAATGCCATCTCCGGTCTCCAGACGGACTGCGCCAGGTCTGGTGACTCGTACTACCCGGTAAGGGCCTTCACACTTTGGCGTCAACTTGTTTGTACCCTTGGCGGACTGAACGCGCCTAAGGACAAGGTCGCCTTCCTCAAAACACCGGGCATGAACCCTGCGGCTATGATAGCAACGCAGGGCTTGCTGATAGCGTGCAGCACGCGTAGCATCCCGGAGACTGTTCTCCTCGAGTAGCACAGTGTCGTCACACCGGTGCTGATCTTGCGCTACTTTATCGTAGGCAAGCACTCGAGGCGACCCGTAAATGAGTTTTGTGGGGATAACTGCTTCTGCCCCATAGACCAGGGAGAAGGGAGTCTGCCTGGTAGCTCGATTTGGTGTCGTTCTGAGGGACCAAAGAACTACCGGTAGCTCATCAATCAACCGACTGTCGTGCTTCTGCAGCGTATGAAAGGTTCTTGTCTTGAGTCCTCGCAGCACTTCAGCGTTCGCCCTCTCAGCTTGTCCATTGCTTCTGGGATGTGCGACAGAGGCAAATGAGATCTTTCTACTGAGGGTATGAACATATTGCATGAAGGGGCGGCTCGTGAACTAGGTGCCGTTGTCGGTAATGATCCTTGCCGGGACACCAAAATGACAAACCAGTTCTTTCAAGAACTTGATAGCTGACTGAGCAGTCACCTTTCTCACGGCAGTCACTTCCGGCCACTTTGTAAACTTTTCGATAGCAACGAACAAGAATTCAAAGCCCCTGAATGCTCGGGGGAAAGGGCTGAGGATATTGAGCCCCCAGACCGAAATGGCCGTGATAAAGGGATTGTCTGAAGAGCTTCTCGGCGTCCTGGGAACGGGGGTGCCCAGACTTGCCTGCCTGCGGCCCACGTGTGTGGCTCCACCAACGGCCTAGTATGGCCCAGTTCATCAGCAACAACCCAAGACCCTCATGGGGGGCCAAGCCTCGCGAGGCAGGCGACACCAAGACCTTGCTGGGGGCGGCCTCGCTGGGCTAGCTCCTGAGGAGCGGAGATATCTATGCAGGGGGCACCTCGCAAGGTTCGCGTGACGTGAGCCATGACGACCAAGGCTAGGCGGGCGCAGTGTACCAGTTTCCTCTTTGGTGCTAAAGAGGCAAGCGCAGACGAGGAGTCCCGAGGCATCAGGCAAAGGTTTCCATATCGGTGCTACAAGACCAAGACCAGCAGGACGGCAAGACGGGGGTCACCACGGAGCCCACAGCAGCATAACCACCAGAGCCTTTGGCATGCGAAGACTACTTTTGTTAGGATAGCTTGTACTAGTTGTCTCCCTTCAAATTTGGCCGTTGTCGGATCCCTTCCCGCCTACATTTGAGAGGAGGACCAAGGCCACTACAAATAGGACTAGCCACCACCATAGAGGGGGATCGACTCATCTCATCTCGGAGAGATCCAGACCATCCTCACACCCACCAACTCATCGAGCTCAAGAACACCTCAACTCCTGAGGCAATTCGCCCACTGTACTAGTTCATCCGCAGCCCATCAAGGCAATCCACCACCACACACTGGAGTAGGGTATTACACCGCGAGGTGGCCCGAACCAGTATAAACCCTTGTGTCCCTTGTTCCTCTAGTTCGTCGAGCTAGGCCATGGAATCGTTAGGTAGGCAGGCTGGTGAGAGAGAGTTCTTCATGCTCACCCCAGAGTTCGAACCTCTCAAGGGTCTGCGGAACCCGAATCTGACATTTGGCGCGCCAGGTAGGGGTGCGCCGAAGCCTTTCCTTCAGTCGATGCGCCACCGTTCCACTGCTTCCATGGCTGATGCTCGCCGAGCGCCGCGCCACTCTCAACGCCCGCGTCGCTCAGACGGCGCCGGTCGGTCGGCCTCCCCATCGCTCTCCATCACCCGCTGCCAACGCTGCCACCGGCCCGGCGGGCCACAAGTAGCAAGCCTCGTCGCAGCACCCCTCTGTGCAGCGTGACGGATGCACCGCCACCCCGTCGCCGACTCTAGATGGTTCGTCATCTCACGCTCGCCGTGGGCCGGCGGACGCGCAGGCCGCGCTGCTCATGGCATGCGAGCTCCTGCGTTACCAGCCGGTCGACGACCTCTACAAGGACTGGATGGACCGCATCGCTGAGCTCGTCAGTGCCGCCGGGGGCTCTCCTGCACCGTCCCTCTCGCTGCCTCGCCCGAAGCCTGCCGCGGGTGACGTAGCCCACGGAGCGCCCCCGCCACCTCCACGCCAAGACGTCGCCCTCGCACCAAGACGCGCGGGTGACGTAGCCCACAGAGCGCCCCCGCCACCTCCACGCCAAGACGTCTATGAGCTGAGCATCGAGGCGGCCAGCGGCGATGAAAAGGTCATGGCGAACTGGTTTCCCATGGCTCTCAAGGACGGCACGCGCTCGTGGCTCCTGAACCTGCCTGCGGGATCGTTCTCCTCCGGGAGCGAAATGCGTGAGCATTTCGTTGCCAACTTCCAGGTCACTCGCGACCGTCCACCCACCGCGGGTGACCTACGACGCATCAAGCAGCAGTCAGGGAGACCCTGCAGAAGTACATCCAGCGCTTCAATAGCGTTCGCCTCAAGATCTCCAAGGTCACGGACGAGGCCATCATCTCCACGTTCTCCGATGGTGTCCGTGACGTCAAGATGAAGGAGGAGCTCGCCATCCACGAGGACTTGTGCACGGCTCTGGAGATGTTCAACATGGCAACCAAGTGCGCAAGAGCTGAGGAGGGGCGCCTCTCCCTCCTCGAGCTTCCAGCTGCCGACCCATAAGACAAGAAGGCCAAGGCCAAGGACGTGAAGCGCAAGGGAGCGGCTGTGCTCGTGGCCGAGCCGAAGATGAAGCGCGGTTGTGACCACCCAGAGTCGTCCAAGGGCAATCGTCCGTTATGCACCTTCCGCAACATCCACAGCCACAACACCAATGACTGCCAAGAGCTCAGAGCCATCCGCAACAGGTGCTTCGGTCGATGCCCCGAGCGTAACGATCGAGGCTACGGCTCTGGAGGAGGACGAAGAGGAGGACGCTGGGATGACCGCCGCCTGCGCTAGGAGTGGCGCGACCAGCCTCGCGAGGACCGCTGGCAGGGCCAGCCTCGCGAGGACGCCTGGAGGGATCAACCTCGAGAGGACCGCCCTCAGGGCAAAGCAGGCCTCCCTCCGCTATCGCCACCGCCAAGAAGGAACAACGACCATCTCCAGGACGAGGGGGCTGGGGGCTTCCAGGAACCGTACGCCGTCGCCTGCATCTTGGGTGGCGCGCAGGCCCCAGCCTCTCAGCGCATCTTCAAGCAGTTCGCTCGTCAGGCGAACACAGCCCTCCCCAGGCTCGAGGCCACGCGTCCACTTAGGTGGTCCAAGTGCACCATCACCTTCAGCTCAGCTGACCAGCTCAAGTGCGCGGCAACTGTCGGCGCCCTCCCTCTCTCTGCTTGCTCGTCATCAGTAATGTCCTTGTCACCAAGACCCTCATCGACAGCGGGGCAGGACTCAATATTCTCTCCGTCGAGACGTTCGACCACCTCCAAGTGCCATATGATCAGCTGCAGCCCACCAAACCGTTCTCAGGAGTCACTGACGGCTCCACCACTCCGATAGGGCGGATCTGTCTCCCTATCACCTTCGGCAAACGCGACAACTACCGCCCCGAGCTCATCGACTTTGATGTCGCCCACATCGGCCTACCGTACAACACCATCCTCGGATATCCGGCCCTAGCCAAGTTCATGGCAGTCACCCATCACGGCTACAACATCCTCATGATGCCAGGGAGCCGCGACGTCATCACGGTCGCCTGCAAGGAGAAGGACGCAGTGTGCTCTCTCGAGCACGCCTACCAAGCTGCAGCAGTCAAGAACCCAGACAATGAAGGCGCCATTTACCCTCCTGAGGCTGCCCCCAAGATGAAGAAGCGGCTACACCGCCAAGAGTCTCAGGAGAGCGGTGTCTCCAGCCGCACCACCTCAGGACCAGCGCCCACGGATGGGGCGCCTCCCTCCCTCACATAGGAAGGCGCGCCAGGCGCCCTCCTTGGGCTGGGCTCGGGGGCTCTCTTCTGGAGGGCCTCAGGCCTAGTCAACGTCACGAGGAAGGCGCTCAGGCACCACCTGGAGGCGTGCTTCATCGCACGCTTCCCTCATGAGGGTGCTAGGCACCAGGTGCCTGGCGCTCAGGAGTTCATCACCAAGGCCACCAAGGAGCTTCAAGAGGAGAGAGCCATGCGCGGCGACCACCGCCGACCACCTGGCGCAGCTCCTTGTCCTAGCGAGGACGACGAGCTGCGTGTCTACGTCAACATTCCAGAGCTCAACCGGGCCGCATATCAGGAGTGCTTCTGACCATCACGCGTTGGTCAGTGCGAGGGCCCCCCTCATAGCTACATTCGCATGCCTTTCGGCTTGTCGAACACAGCTGCCACCTTCCAGCGCCACATGCGAAGTGCCCTGGCGGCTCAAGAGGCCAGGCACCACGCAGTCTTGGTGGAGATGGCGACGGTTCTTCGCGAGCCTCCGGAGCCTCCAGAGCCCGCCGAGGCTTGGGGCCTTGGCAGCTCGTGAGGAGCCACTTCCTTAGCACGCGTCTTCAGCTACAACAACATCCTCCCCGCCATGGTGCCAGGTGACATTTTTTGGTTTATTCAGTTGGGGGTGCCCCTCGGGCTGCACTATCCCCAGGTCGCGCGGGTCTGCCCTAGTGACATGTATCCTTGCATTCTTAGTCTGCTTATCTGGGGGCGCCCGTCGGGCTGCATCATCCCCAGGTCGCACGGGTCCGTCCCTGCGGCATGTATCGGTCTTGCATCTCCCTGAATTAGCCTTACACCTTGCTTCAAGATGATTTGCATTGTCATATGCTAGCCTGTTGCTTTTCGCGGCCTCCCGCATCGCTGACCGGCCTTCTGCTCATCCTGCAACGGGGGCTACATATGCTGGCACGGCGCTTGTGCACGGGTCCGTCCCTGCAATGCTGACAAACCTGAGAGATCGAGCTCTGGCTCGCGGCCTGCCCCGCGCACGTCACCTCACCAGGTCCTTAGTGCCTTCATCCTCTCACAGAAAGATCAGCGGCAGGACAGCAAACGCGATTATGAGCCATGTCTTTTCCTCGGACTAACCCGCAGGAACCCCTGGGGCTTGGATATGGGTAGCCCCATCGGCTGCCCCCTTTTCATGTGATTCGCTTGCGCGTTAAAGGGGGAGCTCCTGAGCATCACGACTCGGGAGCCCTTACTAACTCTCCTGCCCTCACCCCTGGCCTTGACCACGGCATCGCGACCTGGCATACCAGCGGCGGCTGAGCCCCGCTCGAGGGTCGGGACCCGAGGACGCAGAGCACCAGGATGAGCAACGAAAGGGGGAAGCTGGCGTGGGTCGTATCTAGTATCACTACCGGTGCAACACGGACGGGGCGCGCTCCACCATAGGATCATCTCAGGCTCGCCAAGATAAGTCATATGTTCATATCAGCGCGGTACCATAGTTCGAGAATTTCGGCCCTTGCAGCCCTGCTTCGGCAACGTCGCCTTCCTGTTCGGCCCTCAAAGAGCTGCTTGCACGCCAGGGGGGCCTCTTGAGCATCGCGCCTGAGGAGCTCTTACCGGACCTCGGGCCGCTCACCTCCTGGCCTTGACCACGGCGTCACGACTTGGCATACCAGCGATGGCTGAAGCCTGCCTAGGGGCTGGGGCCCGCCGGCGTAGAGCGCTAAGCTACCGCAGGGACGAGCAGGGGGAACAATGTCGTAGCAGGGCACGCGTCCACAATATCTTAATAGGGGTAACGGACATTGAGGCAAAAGCGCTACAGAGCCTTTACACACCCCCACGGGATTCATTCCGATTCCTCGCAGGGAATAAAAGAAGAAAAGCTTAAGGAGTCCTAACTACAGACGTCGTCGCCGACGCCATCATCAACAGTGGGCCACGAGGGGCGGACGCCAACCCCTTCCAGATCATCGATGATGGCGAGCAGATGCCGTCGCCGCGCTCCGGGCACAGGGGGAGCTCGTTGGCACATAGATGTCATCGCTCGTCTCGGGAGTCTCATCGAGCTCAGGAGAGTCACTGGACTCCCAGGAGCCATCGCTGCTGCTGGAGGAGCTATCGACAGGAGCAGGGGCAGGCTCGGCGCCTGCTCCTGCACCATCCTGGCAGCTCCCTCCAGGGCAGTACTCCAGGCGACGGACTTCCTCGTTGAAGACCTTGCGGAGAACCTCCTGATCGGCGCCATGGGAGTGGCAGCCGGATGGCGAAGCAAGGAGGGAGAAGAAGGAGATGAGCAACGGGGCTCCGCTCCTCTCCTCATTTATAGCCAGTAGGAGGCCAACCGTCGGCCTCCACGATCACACGCAATGATGGTTTTCTTCTGCATGCAGCAGGGTCTCGTCAATTCGAACGGTTGCCAAGGCAGCATGGGGAAGCGGAGGCGCCCACGTCCAATCAGTCACCATGCGTCGACCCAGGCGGCGGGCGGTTGGGGCCCGCGGCACTCTGCACTTGCCCTTTGGCTTCGCCTCGAAGCCAAGTGCGAGCGCGCCTTGGGCCCGGGGGCTACTATTGGCGTCCTGGGAACGGGGGTGCCCAGACTTGCCTGCCTGCGGCCCACGCGCGTGGCTCCACCAACGGCCTGGTACAGCCCAGTTCATCAGCAACAACCCAAGACCCTCGTGGGGGGCCAAGCCTCATGAGGCGGGCGACACCAAGACCTCCCTGGGGGCGGCCTTGCTAGGCTGGCTCCTGAGGAGCGGAGATATCTATGCAGGGGGCACCTCGCGAGGTTCGCGTGACGTGAGCCATGATGACCAAGGCCAGGCGGGCGCCAGCGGGCACAGTGTACCAGTTTCCTCTTTGTTGTTAAAGAGGCAAGCACAGGCAAGGAGTCCCGAGGCATCAGGCAAAGGTTTCCATATCGGTGCTACAAGACCAAGACCAGCAGGACAGAAAGACGGAGATCACCACGGAGCCCACATCAGCGTCACCACCAGAGCGTTTGGCAGGCGAAGACTACTTTTGTCAGGATAGCTTGTACTAGTTGTCTCCCTTCAAATATGGCCATTGTGAGATCCCTTCCTGCCTACATTTGGGAAGAGGACCAAGGCCACTACAAATAGGACTAGCCACGACCATAGAGGGGGATCGACTCATCTCATCTCGGAGAGATCCAGACCATCCTCACACCCACCAACTCATCGAGCTCAAGAACACCTCACCTCCTGAGGCAGTTTTCCCATTGTACTAGTTCATCCTCAGCCCATCGAGGCAATCCACCACCACACACTGGAGTAGGGTATTACGCCGCGGGGTGGCCCAAACCAGTATAAACCCTTGTGTCCCTTGTTCTTCTAGTTCGTCGAGCTAGGCCGTGGAATCGTTAGGTAGGCAGGATGGGGAGAGAGAGTTCTTCGTGCACACCCCAGAGTTCGAACCTCTCAAGGGTCTGCGAAACCCCGAATCCGACAGAGCTTGGGCAGGCAGGTGGATGTTCTTGGAATGGAACTAGCAGGCTTCACATTTGGTGACTAGCTCAACCGCATCTTGGAGGGTTGTGGGCCAATAGAATCCTTGTCGGAATGCTTTCCCAACCATTGCCCTTGATCCAATGTGGGAGCCGCACATGCCTTTGTGTATCTCAGCCAGCAGTTCCTTTCCTTCTTCCCGACAGATGCACTTCAATTTCACACCATTGGGCCTCCTTTTGTATAGAGTGTCATCGACAAACTGATACATATTGGCCCTCCGGGCTACTCTTTCAGCTTCATCTTGGTCATCGGGGAGTTCTCTGGTTTGGAGGAAGTGGACTATGTGCCTTGCCGAAGTTGGAGCCTGGGGGTCGGCAATGAGGACTAGCGGCACCTCCTCAACTACGAGGGCACATTCCTCGTTCACGGGGACAATGGGCATGGCTGGAGGGTGCGGTCCGGCAAGTGGCGAGGAGTTGTTTCCGGCAGGGTCCCTACCAAGAGTGGAAGGTGAGGGAGTCCTGGACTAAGGGGTCCTCGGGCGTCCGGCCTGTTGGCCATGGGCCGGACTGATGGGCTGTGAATATACAGGACCGAAGACTCTCTCCCGCATCCGGACAAGACTCTCCTTGGCATGGAAGGCAAGCTTGGCGTTCAACTGTGAAGATTCCTTTCTCTGTAAACCGACCTTGTACAACCCTAGATCCCCTCCGGTGTCTATATAAACCGGAGGGCATAGTCCGGAGCATGGAGACATAATCATAGTCATACAGGCTAGACTTCTAGGGTTTTAGCCATTACGATCTCGTGGTAGATCAACTATTGTAACACTCATATTCATCAAGATCAATCAAGCAGGAAGTAGGGTATTACCTCCATAGAGAGGGCCCGAACCTGGGTAAACATTGTGTCCCCTGTCTCCTGTTACCATCGACCTTAGACGCATAGTTCGGGGCCCCCTACCCGAGATCCGCCGGTTTTGACACCGACATTGGTGCTTTCATTGAGAGTTCCACTGTGCCGTCCCCAAAAGGTTTGATGGCTCCTTCAATCGTCCACAACGATGCTGTCCAAGGGGAAACCTTCCTCCCCGGAAATATCTTCGTGTTCGGCGGCTTCGCACTGCGGGCCAACTCACTTGGCCATCTGGAACAGATCGACAGCTACGCCCCTGGCCATCTGGTCAGATTTGGAAGCTTGAACTACGTCGCGGACATCCATGGAGACTTGATCTTCGATGGATTCGAGACCGCGGCGGCCGCTCCCTATCACCTCGATGAACATGACTTAAATCTGTTATCGGACCATACCCAGGAGATAGCTCCTATGACTGCTCCGGCCTTAGATCCAGAGCAGATCGTGCCATCCGGGGATGGGAAGCTCAACCCCGCCACTGAGGCCGCAGACTCCGCGGCATTGGAGCCGCACACAGACTTAACCTCATGTGATATCTGTGTCTTCGGAACCCCGGACCCATTTCCGGCTATAAATTCCGAACCACGTGCGTCTGCGGACATTGAGCCCGATCGGTCATCGATCATTGAATTCAACGCCGCGGACATCTTCCGACACTCGCCTTTCGGCGACATGCTAAACTCATTGAAAAAACTATCCTTGGCAGGGGACTCACAGCCGAACTATGTCCGGTTTGAGCTGGAAGCTGATGATGGAGAATTTCGCTTCCCACCCGCCACCCACTTCATAGCCACTGTCGAGGACTTAACCGACATGCTTGATTACGGCTCCAAAGACATCGACGGTATGGACGACGATGCCGGCGAGGAGCAGGGCCAAAACCGACCGTTCACCGGACGCTGGACGGCCACTTCCTTGTACGATGTGTATATGGTAGATACACCTAAGGAAACCAACGACGATGACAAAGAAGATCCAGTTGAGGATAAACCTCCTGAGACACAGACCAAACGCCGACGTCATAGGCGCCGCTCTAAGTCATGTCGTTCCAAAGACAGCAATACTAGCACTGGAGAAAATAGTACTCCGGACGATGCAGAAGACAATGAAGACCCCGTTGAGGCAACCTCCGAACAGGAGGAACGGGAAGACGGGCAAGTTAGCCCTGATAAACAGGCCGAACACAATGACTCGGAGGACAGCAATTATCTTCCACTCTCCGAGGATGAGGTGAGCCTCGGCAACAAGGATTTCATCATGCCTGAGGAACCTCTCCAGCAGGAGCGCTTCAAGCGCCAGCTAATAGCCACTGCAAGGAGTCTAAAAAATAAGCAGCAGCAGCTTCAAGCTGACCAAGATCTCCTCAACGATAGATGGACTGATGTCCTGGCAGCCGAAGAATACAGCCTCAAACGCCCAGCCAAGACTTACCCCAAGTGCAAATTGCTACCCCAGTTCAATGAGGAGGCGCCGGAGCCCGTACCTCCCTTGCGCACAACGGCTGACCGACCACCACGCGATCGCAATAAAGTGGCAGCTCAAGCCGAACAGCATCCCGCCCCACCTCAACGTAAAACCAAGGATAAAATGGCTCGGGGATATACATACGATCTTCGGTAGGACCTGGACAGTAAAGCAGGACATACCAGATCGATCTACGGATCATGAGGACGTGCCTCGACACGCGACGACGGCTATCTATTCGGACGTGACAAACCTAGTCACGCCCGGGCCGACTACCGCCGGCGGACTCCATCTGAGCTACGTCGCGACGCGGCTCGATATAGAGGCGCTGCACACCCTCTTTGCTTCACTGATGAAGTAATGGATCATGAATTCCCAAAGGGTTTAAACCCGTAAACATTGAATCATACGATGGAACAACAGATCCCGCGGTGTGGATCGAGGATTTTCTTCTCCATATCCATATGGCCTGCGGAGATGACCTTCATGCCATCAAATACCTCCCGTTAAAACTCAAAGGACCAGCTCGGCACTGGTTAAACAGTCTACCCGAAAACTCTATTGGCAGCTGGGAGGATCTGGAAGACGCCTTACGCGACAACTTCCAAGGTACATATGTCCGGCTACCGGATGCCGACAACTTAAGTCACATTGTCCAGCAGCCCGGAGAGTCCGCCAGGAAGCTCTGGACTAGGTTCTTAGTTAAAAAGAACCAAATTGTAGACTATCCGGACGCAGAAGCCCTAGCAGACTTCAAACACAGCGTCCGGGATGAGTGGCTTGCCCGCCACCTCGGTCAGGAAAAACCAAAATCCATGTGAGCCCTCACCGCTCTAATGACCCGCTTTTGCGCGGGAGAAGACAACTGGCTCGCTCGTAGAAGCAATAGCGCCAGCGATCCAGGCACTTCCGAAGTCCGAGACGGTAATGGGAAGCCACGACGCAATAAACACAAACGTCACAATAATAATGAGGGAACGCATGACACAGCGGTCAACGCCGGATTCAGCCGCCCCAAACCTGGCCAACAAAAAAAGCCATATACGACAAATAGAGACGGACCATCCAATTTAGACAAGATATTGGATAGGCCCTGCCAGATTCATGGCCAACCCGGTAAACCAGCTAATCACACCAACAGAAGCTGCTGGGTCTTCAAACAGGCCGGCAAGTTAAATGCCGAACACAATGGGAAGAGGCCGCTCGGCGACAGCGACGACGAAGAGACTCTTCAACCGAACACCGGGGGTCAGAAGCAGTTTCCCCCCGAAGTAAAAACAGTGAATATGGTATACATGACACACACACCCATAGGGGAACGCACGGAACGCTCCCTCCATACAGAGGATCATACTACGGCTACCTCAGCCGAACTATACAGCGGCCTTATTGAAGGAAATATGCCCTAGAGGCAATAATAAAGTTATTATTTATTTCCTTATATCATGATAAATGTTTATTATTCATGCTAGAATTGTATTAACCGGAAACATGATACATGTGTGAATACATAGACAAACAGAGTGTCACTAGTATGCCTCTACTTGACTAGCTCGTTGATCAAAGATGGTTATGTTTCCTAGCCATAGACATGAGTTGTCATTTGATTAACGGGATCACATCATTAGGAGAATGATGTGATTGACCTGACCCATTCCGTTAGCATTAGCACTCGATCGTTTAGTATGTTGCTATTGCTTTCTTCATGACTTATACATGTTCCTATGACTATGAGATTATGCAACTCCCGTTTACCGAAGGAACACTTTGTGTGCTACCAAACGTCACAACATAACTGGGTGATTATAAAGGTGCTCTACAGGTGTCTCCGAAGGTACTTGTTGGGTTGGCGTATTTCGAGATTGGGATTTGTCACTCCGATTGTCGGAGAGGTATCTCTGGGCCCTCTCGGTAATGCACATCACTTAAGCCTTGCAAGTATTGCAACTAATGAGTTTGTTGCGAGATGATGTATTACGGAATGAGTAAAGAGACTTGCCGGTAACGAGATTGAACTAGGTATTAAGATACCGACGATCGAATCTCGGGCAAGTAACATACCGATGACAAAGGGAACAACGTATGTTGTTATGCGGTTTGACCGATAAAGATCTTCGTACAATATGTGGGAGCCAATATGGGCATCCAGGTCCCGCTATTGGTTATTGACCGGAGACGTGTCTCGGTCATGTCTACATAGTTCTCGAACCCGTAGGGTCCGCACGCTTAACGTTACGATGACAGTTTTATTACGAGTTTATGAGTTTTGATGTACCGAAGGAGTTCTGAGTCCCGGATGAGATCGGGGACATGACGAGGAGTCTCGAAATGGTCGAGACGTAAAGATCGATATATTGGACGACTATATTCGGACATCGGAAAGGTTCCGAGTGATTCGGGTATTTTTGGAGTACCGGAGAGTTACGGGAATTCGTATTGGGCCTTAATGGGCCATACAGGAAAGGAGAGAAAGGCCCCAAAGGGTGGCCGCACCCCTCCCCATGGACTAGTCCGAATTGGACTAGGGAGGGGGGCGCCCCCTTCCTTCCTTCTCCTTCTCCCTTCCCTTCTCCTACTCCAACAAGGAAAGGAGGAGTCCTACTCCCGGTGGGAGTAGGACTCCCCCCTTGGCGCGCCCTCCTCCTAGGCCGGCGGCCTCCCCCCTTGCTCCTTTATATACGAGGGCAGGGGGGCACCCCATAAACACAAAAATTGATCATTGATCTCTTAGCCGTGTGCGGTGCCCCCCTCCAGCATATTACACCTCGATAATATCGTAGCGGTGCTTAGGCGAAGCCCTGCGTCGGTAGAACATCATCATCGTCACCACGCCATCGTGCTGACGAAACTCTCCCTCAACACTCGGCTGGATCGGAGTTCGAGGGACGTCATCGAGCTAAACGTGTGCTGAACTCGGAGGTGCCATGCGTTCGGTACTTGATCGGTCGGATCGTGAAGACGTACGACTACATCAACCGCGTTGTGTTAACGCTTCCGCTTTCGGTCTACGAGGGTACGTGGACAACACTCTCCCCTCTCGTTGCTATGCATCACCATGATCTTGCGTGTGCGTAGGAAATTTTTGAAATTACTATGTTCCCCAACAGTGGCATCCGAGCCTGGTTTTATGCGTTGATGCTATGCACGAGTAGAACACAAGTGAGTTGTGGGCGATATAAGTCATATTGCTTACCAGCATGTCATACTTTGATTCGCCGGTATTGTGAGATGAAGCGGCCCGGATCGACATTACGCGTACGCTTACGCGAGACTGGTTTCACCGTTGCGAGCACTCGATGCTTAAAGGTGACTGGCGGGTGTCTGTCTCTCTCACTTTAGTTGAACCGAGTGTGGCTACGCCCGGTCCTTGCGAAGGTAAAACAGCACCAACTTGACAAACTATCGTTGTGGTTTTGATGCGTAGGTAAGAACGGTTCTTGCTAAGCCCGTAGCAGCCATGTAAAACTTGCAACAACAAAGTAGAGGACGTCTAACTTGTTTTTGCAGGGCATGTTGTGATGTGATATGGTCAAGACATGATGCTATATTTTATTGTATGAGATGATCATGTTTTGTAACCGAGTTATCGGCAACTGGCAGGAGCCATATGGTTGTCGCTTTATTGTACGGAATGCAATCGCCATGTAATTGTTTTACTTTATCACTAAGCGGTAGCGATAGTCATAAAAGCAATAGTTGGCGAGACGACAACGATGCTACGATGGAGATCAAGGTGTCGCGCCGGTGACGATGGTGATCATGACGGTGCTTCGGAGATGGAGATCACAAGCACAAGATGATGATGGCCATATCATATCACTTATATTGATTGCATGTGATGTTTATCTTTTATGCATCTTATCTTGCTTTGATTGACGGTAGCATTATAAGATGATCTCTCACTAAAATTTCAAGATAAAAGTGTTCTCCCTGAGTATGCACCGTTGCGAAAGTTCTTCGTGCTGAGACACCACGTGATGACCGGGTGTGATAGTCTCTACGTTCAAATACAACGGGTGCAAAACAGTTGCACACGCGGAATACTCAGGTTAAACTTGACGAGCCTAGCATATGCAGATATGGCCTCGGAACACGGAGACCGAAAGGTCGAGCGTGAATCATATAGTAGATATGATCAACATAGTGATGTTCACCGTTGAAACTACTCCATCTCACGTGATGATCGGACATGGTTTAGTTGATATGGATCACGTGATCACTTAGAGGATTAGAGGGATGTCTATCTAAGTGGGAATTCTTAAGTAATATGATTAATTGAACTTAAATTTATCATGAACTTAGTCCTGATAGTATTTTTGCAAATTATGTTGTAGATCAATAGCTCGCGTTGTTGCTTCCCTGTGTTTATTTTTGATATGTTCCTAGAGAAAATTATGTTGAAAGATGTTAGTAGCAATGATGCGGATTGGATCCGTGATCTGAGGATTATCCTCATTGCTGCACAGAAGAATTATGTCCTTGATGCACCGCTAGGTGACAGACCTATTGCAGGAGCAGATGCAGACGTTATGAACGTTTGGCTAGCTCAATATGATGACTACTTGATAGTTTAGTGCACCATGCTTAACGGCTTAGAATCGAGACTTCAAAGACGTTTTGAACGTCATGGACCATATGAGATGTTCCAGGAGTTGAAGTTAATATTTCAAGCAAATACCCGAGTTGAGAGATATGAAGTCTCCAACAAGTTCTATAGCTAAAAGATGGAGGAGAATAGCTCAAGCAGTGAGCATGTGCTCAGATTGTCTGGGTACTACAATCGCTTGAATCAAGTGGGAGTTAATCTTCCAGATAAAATAGTGATTGACAGAATTCTCTAGTCACCATCACCAAGTTAGTAGAACTTTGTGATGAACTATAGTATGCAAGGGATGACGAAAGTAATTCCCGAGCTCTTCATGATGTTGAAATCAACGAAGGTATAAATCAAGAAAGAGCATCAAGTGTTGATGGTTAACAAGACCACTAGTTTCAAGAAAAGGGCAAAGGGATAGAAGGGGAACTTCAAGAAGAACGGCAAGCAAGTTGTTGCTCAAGTGAAGAAGCCCAAGTCTGGACCTAAGCCTGAGACTAAGTGCTTCTACTGCAAAGGGACTGGTCACTGGAAGCGGAACTGCCCCAAGTATTTGGTGGATAAGAAGGATGGCAAAGTGAACAAAGGTATATTTGATATACAGATTATTGATGTGTATTTTACTAGTGTTCGTAGCAACCCCTCGGTATTTGATACTGGTTCAGTTGCTAAAGAGTAGTAACTCGAAACGGGAGTTGCATAATGAACAGAAACTAATTAAGGATGAAGTGACGATGTGTATTGGAAGTGGTTCCAAGATTGATATGATCATCATCGCACACTCCCTATACTTTCGGGATTAGTGTTGAACCTAAATAAGTGTTATTTGGTGTTTGCGTTGAGCATGAATATGATTTGATCATGTTTATTGCAATACGGTTATTCATTTAAAGTTAGAGAATAATTGTTGTTCTGTTTACATGAATAAAACCTTATATGGTTACACACCCAATGAAAATGGTTCGTTGGATATCGATCGTAGTGATACACATATTCATAATATTGAAGCCAAAAGATGCAAAGTTAATAATGATAGTGCAACTTATTTGTGGCACTGCAGTTTAGGTCATATTGGTGTAAAGCGCATGAAGAAACTCCATGCTGATGGGCTTTTGGAATCACTTGATTATGAATCACTTGATGCTTGCGAACCATGCCTTATGGGCAAGATGACTAAGACTCCGTTCTCCGGAACAATGGAGCGAGCAACTGACTTATTGGAAATAATACATACTGATGTATGCGATCCGATGAGTGTTGAAGCTCGCGGAGGGTATCGTTATTTTCTGACCTTTACAGATGATTTGAGCAGATATGGGTATATCTACTTGATGAAACATAAGTCTGAAACATTTGAAAAGTTCAAAGAATTTCAGAGTGAAGTGGAAAATCATCGTGACAAGAAAATAAAGTTTCTACGATCTGATCGCGGAGACAAATATTTGAGTTACGAGTTTGGTCTTCAATTAAAACAATGTGGAATAGTTTCACAAATTCATGCCACCTGGAACACCACAGCATAATGGTGTGTCCGAACGTCATAACCGTACTTTATTGGATATAGTGCAATCTATGATGTCTCTTACCGATTTACCACTATCGTTCTGGGGTTATGCATTAGAGACAGCTGCATTCACATTAAATAGGGCACCATCTAAATCCGTTGAGACGACGCCTTATGAAGTGTGGTTTGACAAGAAACCAAAGTTGTCGTTTCTTAAAGTTTGGGGTTGCGATGCTTATGTGAAAAGGTTTCATCCTGATACGCTCAAACCCAAATCGGAGAAATGTGTCTTCATAGGATACCCAAAGGAGACAGTTGAGTACACCTTCTATCACAGATCCGAAGGCAAGACATTCTTTGCTAAGAATGGATCCTTTCTAGAGAAGGAGTTTCTCTCGAAAGAAGTGAGTGGGAGGAAAGTAGAACTTGATGAGGTAAATGTACCTGCTCCCTTATTGGAAAGTAGTTCATCACAGAAATCTGTTCCTTTGACTCCTACACCAATTAGTGAGGAAGTTAATGATGATGATCATGTAACTTCAGATCAAGTTACTACCAAACCTCGTAGGTAAACCAGAGTAAGATCCACACCAGAGTGGTACGGTAATCCTGTTCTGGAGGTCATGTTATTTGACCATGACGAACCTACGAACTATGAGGAAGCGATGATGAGCCCAGATTCCGCAAAATGGCTTGAGGCCATGAAATCTGAGATGAGATCCATATATGAGAACAAAGTATGGACTTTGATTGACTTGCCCAATGATCGACGAACCATTGAGATTAAATGGATCTTCAAGAGGAAGACAGACAGTGATAGTAGTGTTACTATCTACAAAGCTAGAATTGTCGCAAAAGGTTTTCGACAAGTTTAAGGTGTTGACTACGATGAGAGTTTCTCACTCGTATCTATGCTTAAGTCTGTCTGAATCATGTTAGCAATTGCCGCATTTTATGAAATCTGGCAAATGGATAAACAAAACAGCATTCCTTAATGGATTTATTAAAGAAGAGTTGTATATGATGCAACCAGAAGGTTTTGTCAATCCTAAAGGTGCTAACAAAATATGCAAGCTCCAGCGATCCATCTATGGACTGGTGCAAGTATCTCGGAGTTGAAATATATGCTTTGATAAGTTGATCAAAGGATATAGTTTTATACAGACTTGCGGTGAAGCCTGTATTTACAAGAAAGTGAGTGGGAGCACTACAACATTTCTGATAAGTATATGTGAATGACATATTGTTGATCAGAAATAATGTAGAATTATTCCACAAAGCATAAAGGAGTGTTTGAAAGGAGTTTTTCAAAGAAAGACCTCGGTGAAGCTGCTTACATATTGAGCATCAAGATCTATAGAGATAGATCAAGACGCTTGATAAGTTTTTTCAATGAGTACATACCTTAACAAGATTTTGAAGTGGTTCAAAATGGAATAGTCAAAGAAAGAGTTTCTTGCCTGTGTTACAAGGTGTGAGATTGAGGAAGACTCAAAGCCCGACCACGGCAGAAGATAGAAAAAGAATGAAAGTCATTTCCTATGCCTCGGCCATAGGTTCTATAAAGTATGCCATGCTGTGTACCAGATCTATTGTATACCCTACACTGATTTTGGCAAGGGAGTACAATAGTGATCTAGGAGTAGATCACTGGACAGCGGTCAAAATTATCCTTACTGGAATAAGGATATGTTTCTCGATTATGGAAGTGAAAAAAGGTTCATCGTAAAGGGTTACGTCGATGCAAGTTTTGACACTAATCTAGATGACTCTGAGTCTCGGTCTAGATACATATTGAAAGTGGGAGCAATTAGCTAGAGTAGCTCAGTGCAGAGCATTGTAGACATAGAAATTTGCAAAAATACTTATGGATCTGAATGTGACAGACCCGTTGACTAAAATTATCTCACAAGCAAAACATAATCACACCTTAGTACTCTTTGGGTGTTAATCACATAGCGATGTGAACTAGTTTATTGACTCTAGTAACCCTTTGGGTGTTGGTCACATGACGATGTGAACTATGGGTGTTAATCACATGGTGATGTGAACTATTGATGTTAAATCACATGGCGATGTGAACTAGATTATTGACTCTAGTGCAAGTGGGAGACTGAAGGAAATATGCCCTAGAGGCAATAATAAAGTTATTATTTATTTCCTTATATCATTTAAATGTTTATTATTTATGCTAGAATTGTATTAACCGGAAACATGATACATGTGTGAATACATAGACAAACAGAGTGTCACTAGTATGCCTCTACTTGACTAGCTCGTTGATCAAAGATGGTTATGTTTCCTAGCCATAGACATGAGTTGTCATTTGATTAACGGGATCACATCATTAGGAGAATGATGTGATTGACTTGACCCATTCCGTTAGCATTAGCACTCGATCGTTTAGTATGTTGCTATTGCTTTCTTCATGACTTATACATGTTCCTATGACTATGAGATTATGCAACTCCCGTTTACCGGAGGAACACTTTGTGTGCTACCAAACGTCACAACGTAACTGGGTGATTATAAAGGTGCTCTACAGGTGTCTCCGAAGGTACTTGTTGGGTTGGAGTATTTCGAGATTGGGATTTGTCACTCTGATTGTCAGAGAGGTATCTCTGGGCCCTCTCGGTAATGCACATCACTTAAGCCTTGCAAGCATTGCAACTAATGAGTTTGTTGCGAGATGATGTATTACGGAACGAGTAAAGAGACTTGCCGGTAACGAGATTGAACTAGGTATTAAGATACCGACGATCGAATCTCGGGCAAGTAACATACCGATGACAAAGGAAACAACGTATGTTGTTATGCAGTTTGACCGATAAAGATCTTCGTAGAATATGTGGGAGCCAATATGGGCATCCAGGTCCCGCTATTGGTTATTGACCGGAGACGTGTCTCGGTCATGTCTACATAGTTCTCGAACCCGTAGGGTCCGCACGCTTAACGTTACGATGACAGTTTTATTATGAGTTTATGAGTTTTGATGTACCGAAGGAGTTCGGAGTCCCGGATGAGATCGGGGACATGACGAGGAGTCTCAAAATAGTCGAGAGGTAAAGATCGATATATTGGACGACTATATTCGGACATCGGAAAGGTTCCGAGTGATTCGGGTATTTTTCGGAGTACCGGAGAGTTACGGGAATTCGTATTGGGCCTTAATGGGCCATACGGGAAAGGAGAGAAAGGCTCCAAAGGGTGGCCACACCCCTCCCCATGGACTAGTCCGAATTGGAGTAGGGAGGGGGGCGCCCCCTTCCTTCCTTCTCCTTCTCCCTTCCCTTCTCCTACTCCAACAAGGAAAGGAGGAGTCCTACTCCCGGTGGGAGCAGGACTCCCCCCTTGGCGCGCCCTCCTCCTAGGTCGGCGGCCTCCCCCCTTGCTCCTTTATATACGGGGGCAGGGGGGCACCCCATAGACACAACAATTGATCATTGATCTCTTAGCCATGTGCGGTGCCCCCCTCCAGCATATTACACCTCGATAATATCGTAGCGGTGCTTAGGCGAAGCCCTGCGTCGGTAGAACATCATCATCGTCACCACGCTGTCGTGCTGACGAAACTCTCCCTCAACACTCGGCTAGATCAGAGTTCGAGGGACGTCATCGAGCTGAACGTGTGCTGAACTCGGAGGTGCCGTGCGTTCGGTACTTGATCGGTCGGATCGTGAAGACGTACGACTACATCAACCACGTTGTGTTAACGCTTCCGCTTTCGGTCTACGAGGGTACGTGGACAACACTCTCCCCTCTCGTTGCTATGCATCACCATGATCTTGCGTGTGCGTAGGAAATTTTTGAAATTACTACGTTCCCCAACACTTATTACACCGCATACCTCATCGGCCATTAAGCCGCCGGTCTCCATTCAACATGACCGATCAATGTCCATACTGGACTAGCAATTCGGCTTCCGCCGTTCGCCTAATCTGCCCGCGAAATCGGTACCGCGCATACATAATTATGCACTTAAAATACCCTGGGCATTGGCGGAAGCACAATACGAGTAGGCCTGCAAGTACTCCCATAACCTCCCCTATTTTTCTAACTACTTTTTCTTTTTTATTATCCTCTCCACAGGTGGCTCAAAGGCTGGCCATCCCACTGACTCTATCGGAGTTCGGGTTCGTACACTCATCCAAAGGTGATTCCTGTCAAGGAGCCCCTTAACCGAGGACAAGCGGCGCAGACGTGCGACAGGAGGTCCAAAATAACTTTTTGTAGACCGCACTCTCTATTTCAGCCTGTAAAGTGCCTTTTTCCTCAGCCTTCGACCCCTGGCATGTCAAATAGCCGGGGTTGCGGCTTTGGTATCTACATAATAACGATTGGCATATCACTCAGGTCCCAGTAACAGTAACCCGCATCCAGTATTCGCTTTTTCCTAAAGAACTGAATTTTGCTCATGTGGTTGTTTCACACATACACCTCGGCATAACGTGTCAGGGGCTTGGTATCGGAACACATGAGTTGCCGTCAAGTCCGAACAGCTTTATAGCGTACTTCGGCATCGCGAGTTTGGCCTTATATGCATCAGCTCCGAATCATGCCTTGGGTCAATAGTTGGGTTGCCCGGCTCCTGTGCTTACTACCTTACATTCCGCTCTATCGGCTAGGGTAGTAAAGGGAGAACTACTGCGATTGTGCTTCCGGTTCATCTGGTCAAGCACCTCAGTAGAGAAAGCCGAAAACTGACTGTCCTGATGCGGCGAGAGCTGGTCAACCACTCGACGACTTATCGGAATCTTTCGCGATCCCCCCGTGGCATACGAAGGACCTTCTTTTCAGGTCAAATATGTAACGCATCATATTGGAGTAAGCCGCGTACATACCAGGGGCTATATCGTAGACCCACCATAAAACTCCTATGGCTAAGTGAAAGTGTTAACGCCCTATAATCTGGTTGCCTGGTTCGCCGCATTGACACCTCCTTCATGGACCAAGACGTTGGGTTAAGAGTGATCAAATGCTTTTCCGAACACCCCCGTATTTCACACGAGGGGGCTGAAGCCGACGACTGGAAAACTTTCAGATTATATAAAAACGGCCGCACAGGAGGAACAAAAGCCCTTAGGCAAAACTAAAATAGAAAATAGACTAATTATAAAATTTTCTTTTGCAATTTCCATACACTTCACTCGAATATTATGTCTTTCGAACATTGGCCCTCTATCAAGCGGGCAACCTCTAAGACATCCTCGAAATAATGCACTGGTGCGTAATGGTCCTTGCCCTTGGGTGGACTCTTCGCTGCAACATCGATGGCCTTCATCTTCCCCCAGTATGTCTTGACATGGGCAAAGGCCATCCATGCACCTTCAATGCACGCTGACCGCTTAACAGCATCGATACGCGGCACCGCATCAGCAAGTCACCGCACCAAACCGAAATAACTATCCGGAATTGGCTCGGTCGGCCACAGCCGGATTACGACCTCCTTCATGGCAGCGCCGGATATCCTGTGAAGCTCGGCCCATTGGGACATATGTTCGTTCAATAGCAGCAGGCGCTTTGACACACCGAATTGTGACTAGAAAAGCTTCTCCGTTGCATACCCTTCTTGCGCTTGGTAAAACTGTGCCGCATCGGAAGAACTCTTCGGCAAATCCAAAAACGCGTCTGGAGAACTCCACACTTGATTAAGCAGAGCATAATTCGGATCGCCGAACTTAGTCAGTAATAAAAAGGGTTTACCAGCCGCAATCTCCCCAGCTTGCCGGATCTCCTCCCGGGCCGCTCTAGATTCGGACCGCGCTTCTTTTGCCTCTCGTAAGGCCTTGTCAAGATCAGCCGTTTTGGCTTTATTATCCTTATCAAGGAATTCACAGCGGCTAGCGGCATCTTTTAGTTCGCGCGCCATCGTGGATATTCTCTCCTCGTCTTGGCGCCGAACAGCCTGTTCGGCCTTTAACCCGGCCGATGCCTTTTCGGCAGCCGCATTACTAAACCGGGCCTGTTCCTTGGCCCGGGCTAGCTCCGCCTGAAGAATCTCAACTGCGGCGGCACCATCTGCAGACATGCATATATCAGTATACAATCTTCAGTGTCCCGCTTATATTATAAGCACGTACATGTAATAGCTGCCCCAAATACATACCTTGCGACTCGTCAAGACGCATATTGATAAGCGCAATGTCATCCCCTGCCGCATCAAGCTTCCGCTGCAGCTCGGCAACTTCTGTAGTCTGGGAAGTCGCCAGGGGGGAAACAACCTGTGTTCCAATTAATCAGATTATTCCCTGAGCATATATTTTTGATCCTCTGATCGCCTCCCTTGGGAAGCCAATCCGAGTCTCAAGGGCTACTATCTATAGACAGGTGCATTTTGCGAATAAAACACAGTTGAAAATATTACATCACAAACCTCGAAGCCTCTTAGCAGGCTCGTGAAGGCTTCATTCAATCCGCTCTTCACGGACATAACCCTCTCAACCACCGTGCCCATCAAGGTACGATGCTCTTCTGAGATGGACGCTTGTTGCAGCATGTTCGTCTACATGTCCGGCGCTTCTGGATCTCTGGAAGTCACGGTAGGAGCACGACCTTCCTTTGAGGGGATCCGTTTATTTGTCCCTAGAGTTGTCTCCGACTGTAAACCGGATAATCCGGTGCCTTCACCTTTGGCCCTAGAATCCTGGGCAACCGAAGTACCGCCTTTGGGTAATGTCTTCTTCATCCCCCGCATCGCTTGTTGATCGGGAGAGACCCTCCGAGACGACACTTCAAAGTCGTCCACCCTATTGGGCGGAGAGGCCGGTGGAGGCGTCTCGCTTTCCATCATCTCCGGGAGAAGATCTCCCGAGGAAGAGGATTGTGGAGGAAAACTGCGTGCCGAACTGCAAAAATGTATTCTAGATGTTACTTTGGTAACAGGGAAGGAACAGGATATGTTTAAAGCACCTTGGTTCACTTACGATTTGGTTGAAGGCTTGTCATCACGATGGAACTGTGCGGCGACGTCGCCTTCCAAGCCCGAGCCGCCTGACGATGGCATCTTGCCTCTCTTGGGAGCCTTTTCCTCCCAACCTTCGGAGGCGGCCCTTTTCTTGCTATGGGGAGAAGGGATGTTCGCTTCTCCTTCACCTTTGTCTTCGGGCAAGGAAACTTTAATTTTCCCGGACACAGTGTCTAATTTACCTTCGGAATGAAGGCCACCTTTGGTCTTCCCGCTCTCCGCCTTGCCCTCCTTCCCAGACACCTGGTACGGTGCCTGGGAAGCAAAAGACTAGGAGCATCTCCAGCCGTTGTGCCCCCCAGGACACATTTTTTGGCTTCCTGGGGTTGCCCCGGCAGAATTTTCGCATTCGGGATGATAATGTTTCCAGCTGCCCCCCACCCACACTCCTGTCTCTTCTTCCACATGCGCCATCGCTCTCATCTCCCCACTCCACCGCACCGCCACCACCACGCCGGAGTGCCGGAATCCCCTTTCTGTTCTTCCCCATGCGCCATCCGAGTGGAGATGCTCGCACCCCCACACCGCCAGGCTTGGGGCCTGAGTGGAGGAGGGGCGGCCTGAAGCTGCCGGGCCACCCGAAGCTGGCCTCCTCGTCGCCGCGTGCTCCTACTACTGGTGCGTCGGGCGCACCATGTCGACGGTCATCACCGTGGCCATCAGCGCCTTCTTCTTCCTGCTCTTCTTTTGCGGCTACATCAATCAGTGCCGCCACGCCGAGAACGTCGCGTCGTAGGGGCCAACGCCGCCACGGCCGCGGCTGGGGCGTCCAGGAGGGGGAAGCGCGGTCTGGACCCGAAGGTGGTGGCACAAGATCGGCAGGGGCGTGCTGGAGTGCGTCGTCTGCCTGACGGCGTTCGAGGAGGCCGACGACCTTCGGTTGCTACCGCACTGCTTGCACTTTAAATTTCAATTTTTTTGAGAAAATCATGAATTATTTTATAGAATCAATTTTTGAAATATCCCAAACATTTTCTAAAAGGCGGGCATTTTTTGAATTTGAGAACCAAATTTGGTAACAGGAACATTATTTGAAATTCTGAACAAATTTTCCAAAGCGCAAACATTTTGTAAAAATACGAATAATTTTTACATTTTGAGATTTTTTTTGGAAAACTAAAATAAAAATAAAAATGTGAACGGATTTTGAAACCCTAAATAGTTTTGACAAACACGAGCAATTTTCAGAAAATATAACGTTATTGGAAAGCACGAACAATTTGGAATACACAAAACAATATTTGGAAATTCCAAACATATTTTAGTTGTTGGATTTTTTTAAAAGAATATTTTTTGAATATTTCCAAACATTTTTTGAATAATAAAATAAAATGTGAACATTTTTTAAAATTTCGAACAAAAATTCCTAAAATGGGAATATTTTTAAATTTCTGAACAAAGAATTGGAAAACATGATCATTTTTTTGAAAAAATGCGAAGAAAATTTTAATTGTAAACTTTTTTGAAATGCAAACAAAAATCAAATCTTTTGAACATTTTTTGGAAAGCAAAATTTTTGAAAAATTTAAGTTTTTGGAAAATCAATTTTTGAGAGATATAAATTTCGAAAAGAAACATAGAAACTAAAATAAGGAAAAGAAACAGGAAAAAGATTTTTTTTAAGAAAAAACAGAATAAGAAACTGCAAAACTGGGAAAAACGGTTCAGAGAACCTTCTAGAAGGTTTCTAAAACCAATAAAACTGAACATGAAGCTATCAGAAGGTTCCCAAAACCTAATGAATAGACCAGGAAACTAGGCCGGCCCAGTGCACTCGATCCTATGCGTTCGGTCGACATTTTGACACAACAGGCGTCATATAAGGATTTCTCTAGGTTTTTGGAGCGAAATATTATTATATTGATTCATCAAAAGTCTAAAATCTTCAAACGCATATATTTAGAATCTTTTATAGCTTTGTAATCAAAGTGAAAAAAAATGCAAAAACAGAAGAAAAAACCAAAGAAACAGGGCCTAGGTTCTGGTACAGATTGCGGAGAAAAGAACCGGACGAGAGGCGAGAGGCACTATTGGGTCCCAGTGTCAGCCAGAACGGAGAGGCCCTAGCCTTATCGGGCACGAAGAGAAGCCGAGGTAGGGAAGGACACGCGGCAAGCTGCTTCTTTTCTTCCCCCTTCTCCCTCTCGCACGAAGCCCTAATCGCCGGATCAGGCGCCACTCCCATGGATCCACCAGTCCTCGAACCAAGGTACCTGCGCCTAAATCCACTACCACCCATGTATCCACCTATCGGCGGTAGGCTCGCACCAAGAAAATCCACCACCACCCATGGATCCACAAGCCGGTGGTCTCAATTTTCCATCCGTCTATGTTCCCGGCGATGGGACCAGGGCCGGCCACTTCGCCCCGCGCTGGACCGTTCCGGATTTCTACGCCAACTACACTCCCCAGCCTCCGCTGCCAGGGACCAGGGCTGGACACTTCCTTCCGCGCGGGACCGCCCCAGAGTTCTACGCCAACTATACTCCCCAGCCTCCGCCGCCAGGGTATGAACACCGCCGCTGCTCTATGACTAGTTTTCGTTGAAATTCTTTTGTTGTTTCGTCTTAACAGATAGTAGATAGATGGGGCTCTTTCGGTTTCTTCGAAATCGAGCTGTTTTGTGCACCGATAGCTGCAGCTGCATCCCTTGGGGTTTAGGAAATCTGATCTGGCTTGTTATGTGCACTTCGGGATTTTAGGTGGCGATGGAGTCTTGTACTATATAATTTGCTAGTATTTCAGTCTTTAGATTTAATTACAACTTTTTGTAACACATAAGAATGAAAACTTTAATGTTTCACATCAACACATAGCGCCCAGACATGGGTCTCTTCCGGTCTAGTCGAGATCGAGCGGTTTTGTGCACCGGTAGATGGGGTTCCTGCATCATTTGGGTTTAGGTTATCTGATCTTGCCAAATCCTAGTTGTTGTGTTTGTAGATAGACGGGCACTTCGGAATATCTCTTATGAATCTGCTACTAGCTACAGTAGTATTTCAGTCTGTAGATTGTCCTTGTGACCCATCAACCCTACTTATTCTGTTTCAGGTGTGAGGAGAAGACACAACATGTGCCTGGCCCGTCGTACACGTCCTCTAACCTGAGGCCTCCTAGCATGCCAACATCTGCCTCTTACTTGCCCTCTACTTGTATGCCACCATGGCTTTGCCCGCCAGATTTTCAGTGCCCAGGGGACCTGCTGGGGCGCCCCCTTACCCCGTCTCTAGGGCCACCATTTCTGCATCGGAAACAACCTGAGTGGGGAATGGACTTCTGTATCCGGGTCGACCGTGCGGGATGCTACCACACATATCCTCACGTTGGTGGGCCATTTGAAGGACTACAGGAAGCAGAACGTGCTATCGAGCGCCATCTTGATAACCGTCGGGATCCAAAAATGTAAACTTTTTCTACTTCCTTTCTCGATCTTGCAATGCTACTGATTTTTATGTATATCTTCCATCATAGTAGATAGCTCGGTGATGCTTTTGCTGCTGCTCCACTACTACCACCTAGAACATCTTAGCTGGTTAGCTGAGAGTCAGTTGCACTATGTCAGTCTTTATATATAGGAAAAGTAGGGAAAAACACAACATTTATGCTATTTTTGCTTGATGTAGTTCAGGCAACATGGGAACTGCAGTGTCTTTCCAGTTGAACTTGAAAAGCTCGTAAAAAAGTCTTGTCAGTGGTAAACAAAGGGATATTCAGTTTCTGATATTCAAAACAGATTCTGTAGTCACCGATGGAGTAATGAAATCTAATGCACATATATGATATATCTCAATTAGACTTTTGCTATTTTGGAGCCGATATTAGGGCCTTAGGGGTTATGTTTCTTGTTAACGATATCCGAATCTGTTGGTTCATGCGGAGCTGACCACAAAGTCAATCACCTTGTAGAATGCGTGCAAACGAGGCTCGGGTGGTTTTGTGCAGTTGTCGATTATTGCACGTCCACTCTTCGTTATGTGCGTTAAAATAAGGTTGTCGTTTAATGTTGTTATTCATTAGCTAAAGTAACCGAAATGACGTTAGGGTACTGAGGAGTCCAAGAAGACACCAGCACAGCCTAAAGTAGACCGGAAAGAGAGGGGAAGGATGAAGACACTGCCTTATCATGCCTAGACAGAAATGAAATAAGAAGAAACAAGAAATTTTGACAGTAATTATTTATATGTTCTCCGTAGCAACGCATGGGTATTATACTACTCCCTCCGTCCCAAAATAAGTGTCTCAACTTTGTACTAACTTTATTACAAAGTTGTACTAAAGTTAAGACACTTATTTTGGGACGGAGGGAGTAGTATGTATAGTTTTTTTGGCCTGAATTAGTGAATTGTAGCTTGTACAATTGGTTAGCTTCGAATCAGGCACACCCACTCAATTATGTTTCCTTTGTATTCTCCACTACTTCTTGAAGTGTCGTGTACTAACTGCCTTTAATGTAAACCAGGTTTACGATGGATAATGTTTCTGCAGTGGACATCGCTGTACGGCATTATCTCTACCTGCCTGATGGCACGAGGAAGCACTCGGGAATATATGATAAAATCAGTGATAATCAGCGCCAGTTGGTTCTTGCTTTGGTGGACAAGTATAACGATGACAACAGTCTTTTGGAGGTTTACTCTTATCCCTCTCTCCAGCTCTTCCTTTCCTCTTTTGTTGTGTAATTGTTCTATTGTATTGAACTGAATTGGTTCAATTCGTGTCCTTGTATTGAAATGAATTTAGAATGATAAGGGGTTAATTAATGATGTTTGAGCTTGTACTGTTTAGTGTCTTTTTATTTTTTATGGTATTTATGGATTGATCACAAGCCAAAACATGGTTAGGGTTCTAATATGTCTTATGCTTATCCGTAACACTTAATGGCTCATTGAATCCATGCTTATTATTGTAGGATCTTGCATATGAACTAACCAAGGTGGTGTGCTACAAGTCATTCTGTGAGGCTGATATACGCATGTGGTACCATCATATCAATTTCACTGCAAAGGCTAAAGGAAGGGTTGATTGCAAGTTCTTCGCTGAAGTAATATTTATGCAAGGAGAATTGCCGGTCAGCTGTTTGTGCATGATTGCACCTACTGATGATGGTAATCTCATAACTCACTTGCTATGAATTAGATAGTTTACTACATATGTTTCTTGTTCTAGTATAGAGATTCTATGTTCTGTTGGGGTGTGATCAGTTCCGTTCTTGTGTTTGGTTGGGTCCAACTAGTTGGAATGGGATGGTTTCATTTCTGTCTTTGGTTGAAGAGATGGACTGAGTAGAATTAGATTCAGCTCACCTCTTTCATAAGTATGGCGAGCTTACCTCTCACATATGCATTTGTAGTATACTAATTTTTCGTTTTTCAGCATATATTAATCAAATTTCAGCAACATTTTGTTTGTATTGTTCACAAAAAAGCATCAATACCCATTCACAATCATAACAAATGTATGGCATCAAACGTAACACATTTTCTGATTTTCCATTCCATACAAAAAAATTGCGCTTGCCCACAATATCTGGGCCTACCAAACACGAGAACCGGCACATTTTCTGATTTTTCATTTCCATTTCTAATTGATTTGTCTGCTATAAATATTTTGCATAGTGCCACAAAGGCCTGACCTTCAGCTGGTTTGGCATGCTTCGATAGTATATAGAACCAAATTTAGGTTCGGCTTAAGTATGTAGGGATTAATTATCTCTGGCCATTAGCACAACTACTATGCTATTACCCATCTCGATATCCTCTCTATCTCTCTGATCCTCCGTGGGCGTCGGAAGATAGGCAGCCGTGGCGGCACTGCGTGAAGCCGCTGCTCTTCTCCGCTCGCTGATACGTTGTTGCTTGCCGCTACTCCCCTGGACCTTCAGCGTTGCGCCTGCTAGCCAACCGCTTGCCGCTGCTTGCCTCCTCGCGCCGCTGCCACTGCCTGGTAGCCCACCACCGCCGCAGTAATTCAGCAGCAAAACAGCATTAATTCGACAGCAGTTCAGCAGCAAATATTTTACAAATTCAGCAATTTAGATAACTGAAACTGATGTTTCAGCATAGATGGTTGAAACATGACAAGTTTCAACCTCTCAAAGTCTTAACTAATAAATAACTGATAAACTGATTAAGTCGCTGCACTAAGACTAGTAGTTCGATTACAACACTGAAAGTTCGAATTCTTAAACAATTAACACATCATGGTAAGCAGAATGATTGAATGAAGTGCAGAGCCGACATCTCCAGCTTCTTACTTTTCAATTCTTCACTCTTTACTCCATGCAAGCATGCAGCAAGCCTAGTAATTATCGCAAGTCATAGTTCCTCATCCTGAACATGGCAATGATACAAGACCATCGATGTAATGCGCTATGTAGCCTCTCTTTTTATATCCAGCTGTCCACAAATCTGAAGTTCCACTTGGTTCCTCAACCAAACACACCCTTGCAATACATATCCTGTTCAACATTTTTCTTGTGCCTGATTTGTTATTTGGCAGTTAATAACAATTTTCTCCTTTCTATCTCTTTTGTAAAGGGCACTGCTTTAGTTGTAGAAATAATGGCAATGATCTGAAGCATCCTAAAGATGTTCGATATGCTGGTGGTCATGTGATGCGCACATTCAATCCATTTGGTGGACATAAGGTGCCGCCGGAAGCCTGTGTCCATGATGTATGTATCCTACTAGCAAGAGTGCGTTTGTTTTGACATTTTGTGTCCGCATTTGTTGCTAATGAATGTGTTTTGCAGTGGGAGGCTGAGGAGGCTAGGTTCAGGAAATCATTGGAGGTAATGGCGTATCTTGATATAGTACCTTTACACAGTACTGTTGGTTAGTTGGCTGATGGTTATTTGTATGTTCTTCAGGGCTTTGATCTGTCAGGGCCACCTCCTATCTTCCCAGGGAATGTCGCTAATGTGTACATTGGACCCTCATTATGGGAAGGAGGGCGCTGGAGAACGGAGGCGGCGGCTAAGGTGGGTGCTGGAGCAGAATGTTAATGCCAAGGAGGGAACTTGCTATTTCCTGTCGAGACCAAGATATCTTGTGAATTACAGTAGTAGGAGTACTTGATAATTTGGTAAAGCATGTGTGGTATGATTTAAGAAAACGTGCCAATGTGATAGCTTGACTGTAGCAACTGGTATTTGCACCGCCTCCATGAGAAAGCTAAGGAGAGCGACTTGCTATTTCTTGTTGAGACGAAGATGTACACTACATAGTACTCCCTCTGTTCTTAAATATAAGTCTTTTTAGAGATTGCACTACAGACTATATACGGATGTATATAGACATATTTTAGAGTGTAGATTTACTCATTTTGCTTCGTATGTAGCCCATAGTGGAATCTATAAAAAGACTTGTACTCCCTTTATCCCAAAATAAGTGACTCAACTTTGTATTAGCTTTAGTACAAAGTTAGTACAAAGTTGAGTCACTTATTTTGAGATGGAGAGAGTATTTAGAAACAGAGGGAGTACTTAACTAGCCATGACCGCGTGGCGGCGCCGTGCCCCCGATGTGTATATATGCTATTTTTATTTCATGTGATGAATTTAGGCCTAAAATAAGAGCTTTATTAGCATATAAATTTGTAGCCATGATTTTGTAGTCCCAAAAAGGTTAGTCGTGCACTGAAGCAATTTGGAGATGATAAATTTATTATCACCAAAAGTGATGCATCTTGCCAGATAGAAAATATATTTATTATCACCAAAAGAGATTCATCTTGCCAGATAGAGAATACACATTGCCGTGCCCGTCCATGTGCCCTGATGAAAGTAATCCTATGTGATGGCAAACCTAGACTGTTGATAAACAAAATATCAAAATCTGTACAAGGAAAGCGTGGTTAGAATTTACCAGCAGAAACACCACAGCCAAGCAGGCAGATTTTATCAAGGGGTGCCTGTGGGTTGGTCTTTGCAACACTGACATCATGCACGACAGTGTACCGACTGGTGTCGATGTTCCCATGAAATGGTAACTGGGTCTTCCATTTTCTGAGAAGCGGTCCTTGCGATTACTCACATTTGCAATATTTGCTTCCTTCAAGTTTCATTTAGTCCCTTGTACACAACCTGAAATTTAGTCCTGGTAACCCCCCCCCCCCCCCTCCCTCCCTCTCAATACTTGTTGTTTGTCGTCTTCGACTGCACTGCTCCCCTAATAACCACCCGACTCTTCCAGCTCGATAACACTGCCTCTGCAGTGTTGCTGTTGCCTGTTACTGAAAAAGACTTTCGCCCCGCTTTATAAATAAAGCAACCACCGAGCACAAAGTCAACAAAGTACCATCCGCGAACACACACACACACACACCGCCACCGCAGGCAAGGTACAGACAAGCACACACACAACAAACGGGTTCAGCTGTGGGCACAACACATCAAGGCCAACACACAGACACACAAGCACGCACAACACAAACGGTGGCGACGGCGACGCGGGGAAGATCTAATCCGGCTTCGATGGTGGTGGGGGAAGGGGCGGAGCCATCCGGAGAGCCATCGCGCGAAGCTGTGCTGCTGCCTGTTTGAGGTCACCATTTCCTTCAATTCGCATTCACTCTGCCACAAAATGTATTTCCAAGTATTGTAAGATACTGCCATGTGCTTCGGTTAATTTGTTTCAAATGGTGATTTATATTGCTGCATTCTTCAGTTATTCTGTATTCTGTTTCAAATTGCAATCTTATATCTTGTTTATTGCTAGACAAGCTTGTAAGTTTGACACATACAACGCTGAGCAATCCGAAATTGCCACCAAGAATAGATCAGCTAATGACATTGTCGACACTTACAGGTAAGCATATGCTCGCATGGAAGTTGTAATTTTGCCCCAATTTTGACTGATGGATGCGAAATTGATGTTCACTAATAGGGATACCATGAAGATGAGTTGTGATGATAGGTTTGCTGTTCTAAGGAGGATGGGTGAGGAATGCATCTACGAGGATGAGCTCTGCCTCCTTCTGAAAAAGAAGCCTTCTCCCGTTTGCTATGTTTGGTTTGAGCCATCCCCCATGATGGACATAGAGCAGGTACAACAATGGGAAAAATCTGGTGTAGCATTTTTTTCTCTGGATGCTTGCTGTGAACTGAGTATCGCTCGGTTGGCGAACCAACCCGCGTTCGAGGCTTGGCCTCCGCGGGTGTGCTCTTAGTTGTTTCTTCTCCACGGGTGCTACTGCTTTGCCCTTTTTTAATGTTTGTTACCTGAGCATGAACAGGAACAGATTCTACGCAAGTGTCACTCCAAGGCCTACGAAGGACACCATGCTGGTGATAGAACTGCACACAAGGTATTACAATCTGGTTTTTATTGGCCTACTCTTTTAAGGATGCTCGTAAGTTTGTCTTGCCTTGTAATGAATGTCAAAGAATTGGTAACATTAGTAGATGTCGGGAAATGCCTATGAATTATTCACTTGTTATTGAACCATTTGATGTTTGGGGATTTGATTATATGGGACATTTTTCTTCCTCTAATGGGTATACACATATTTTAGTTGTTGTTGATTACGTTACTAAGTGGGTAGAAACTATTCCAACTAGAAGTGCTGATCATAATACTTCTATTAAAATGGTTAAAGAAGTTATTTTCCCGAGTTTTGGAGTCTCTAGATATTTAATGACTGATAGTGGTTCACACTTTATTCATGGTGCTTTCCGTAAATTGCTTTCTAATAATGATGTTAACCATAGAATTGCATCTGCCTATCATCCTCAGTCTAGTGGTCAAGTAGAATTAAGTAATAGGGAAATAAAATTGATCTTGCAAAAGACTGTCAATAGATCCAGAAAAAATTGGTCTAAAAAACTTGATGATGCATTATGGGCTTATAGAACTGCTTACAAAAACCCCATGGGTATGTCTCTGTATAAAATGGTTTATGAAAAAACATGTCACTTACCCCTTGAACTAGAACATAAAGCTTATTGGGCAATTAAAGAGCTCAACTATGATTTCAAACTTGTCGGTGAGAAGAGGTTATTTGACATTAGCTCACTTGATGAATGGAGAACCCAAGCCTATGAAAATGCCAAATTGTTTAAAGAAAAGGTTAAAAGATGGCATGACAAAAGGATACAAAAGCATGAATTCGATGTAGGTGACCATGTCTTGCTATACAAATCTCGTTTAAGATTTTTTGCAGGGAAACTTCTCTCAAAGTGGGAAGGTCCTTACATTATCGAGGAAGTTTATCGTTCCGGTGCCATCAAGATCAACAATGCCGAGGGCAATACCCCGAAGGTGGTAAACGGGCAAAGAATCAAACATTATATCTCAGGTACTCCCATAAATGTTGAAACCAATATTATTAATACCATGACACCGGAGGAGTACATAAAGGAAACCTACCAAAACCCTGAAAAGGAGTAGGTATATGATACGGTAACTAAACCGACTCCAAAAGTCTTCTAAAGGCAATTTTACTCCGTTTTGGAATATTTAAAAAATTACAAAAATAAAAAGTAGTCCAAATAGTGCACGAGGAGGCGACAAGCCTTGGGGCGCGGGCACGCCTCCCGGGCTTGTGGCCACCTCGTGTCCCCTCCGGACTCCGTTTTCTTGCAGAATACTTCTTTTGGTAGGTAAGAATTCATTATATAATCTCTCGAAGGTTTTAACCCCTGCATCGCAGAAAAATCCTCTGTTCTTGTTTCGTGCTGTTTTATTGTCAGATCTAAAAATATGTCGTCTCAAGATTCGGAAGGGGAGAGCTATGTTGCTGAATATATTGCAAACTGTCGGTGTCAAAACCGGCGGATCTCGGGTAGGGGGTCCCGAACTGTGCGTCTAAGGCGGATGGTAACAGGAGGCAGGGGACACGATGTTTACCTAGGTTCGGGCTCTCTTGATGGAGGTAATACCCTACTTCCTGCTTGATTGATCTTGATGATATGAGTATTACAAGAGTTGATCTACCACGAGATCGTAGAGGCTAAACCCTAAAAGCTAGCCTATGGTATGATTGTTGTTGTCCTACGGACTAAACCCTCCGGTTTATATAGACACCAGAGGGGGCTAGGGTTACACAAAGTCGGTTACAAGGGAGGAGATCTACATATCCGTATTGCCAAGCTTGCCTTCCACGCCAAGGAGAGTCCCATCCGGACACGGGACGAAGTCTTCAATCTTGTATCTTCATAGTCCAACAGTCCGGCCAAAGGATATAGTCCGGCTGTCCGGAGACCCCCTAATCCAGGACTCCCTCAGTAGCCCCTGAACCAGGCTTCAATGACGATGAGTCCGGCGCGCAGATTGTCTTCGGCATTGCAAGGCGGGTTCTTCCTCCGAATATTCCATAGAAGATTTTGAACACGAGGATAGTGTCCGGCTCTGCAAAACAAGCTCCACATACCACCGTAGAGGGAATAATATTTCCGCCAATTTAATCTGCTGACGACTTTTCATAACGTGATATCACACCACGGCCTGTCATTATTCGAACCTGTAGGGTAACGCAGCAGAAAACAAAAAAATTCGACCTACGCACCAGCCCAGGACCACTATGGAGACTGCATACATGGTTTGATCTTTTTCGTTACCGACTCGTAGCGCGGCGGGAAGTAGAGTCGATGACGATCGGCGGTGCAGATCCCCGCAGCTAGGATTTACAACCTCCCAACCGCGAGGATGTATACCCTCATCTGCTCCTCAGACAGCCCTCCGGGAGGCAGTCGAACAGCCCCCGGACGGTGTCGCGGACAGCCCTTCGGGAGGACCTTCGAAACTCGAACGGTCACTCGGACAGCCCTTCGGGAGGACCTTCGAAACTCGGACGGTCACACGGACAGCCCTTCGGGAGGCACTCACGAACTAAGACCGAAACTACGATCTCTCTACAGAGTTGCACACATACGGTGTCATCTATCCGGCAGGGCTTCGCCATCCAGAACTAGTTTCTGTCGGAACCCAGACAGCCTTACGGCTCTATGAAACTCTTTTCGTGGGAGGGAGAGAAGAAGCCAGATAATGCATGGCATGTGTATGAGAGCAAGGGATGAGAGTGGAGGGCTGCCCCTCCACCTCTATTTATAGTAAATCCCAAGGGGTAGGGTGGTTTTACAAGAAAACCCAAAACCCACATGAAATGGAGTCCTTCCCAAGGACCTAAAGAGTGAAAACAAGGGACAAGTGGGGCCCCATGGATGAGCTGCACCCATGAACGTCCCACCCCTTGTGGGCCCCCCCAAAAGGAGGTTCCCACCCTTCCATGTCATCCCTAGATCTTTTGGGCAAAGCCCCAAAAGGTGGCTTTCCATAAAATATCCCAAAAAGCACTTTCACTATTCACGACGACATTTTTCAGCGTCCGTTCGAACTGAAAATATTTATGTGGGCTTAAAACATTTCCAGTACCCACTAAAATGATTTTGAACGCGTTCCGAAACAATTCCGGTTTTAGTGATTTTCATCTGCGAAACGCATCTGAAGTGGCTCCGGCAGCTCCGGAACATTTCCGGTTTTTATCTCAGAAAATTCCAAAAAGCTTCCAGAATGATTCTGGCATCCTCCAAGAATTATCAGGCATGTGCCGAGACCAATTTGACTTAATGGTATATCCCGAAACAACTTTTCGGTATCATCGAAACTTATCCGATGACCTCTCTCTGCGGTACGATTCCGCTGTCCGAAACTTTTCGGTGTCCGAAACTTTTTTGGTGATTTTCTCTCAGACTCCCTGTCTAGTATTCAGCAGATAGATGACCCTTAAGCGTGTGACCCTATAGGTTCGGTGAAGTATAGACATGACCCGGAACCCCTTCCGATCAATGATCAACATCGGAGCCGTGGACACCCATATTGACCCCTATACCCACACGAATAAATATTCGAGTGAACCTCCAGTTGCCGTGAGCTATTCCTGTTGCTTCGCGATATGTCACAAACACCCGAGGTGAGATTTATTGCATTCCTGTGGATCAACAATTTGTCCAGCATGCAAGTTACCTCGTTACCAGTTTTGTTCTCTTTTCTCGTTTCCGTGTTCCGGCATCCCAGTGATCAAATCACAATGTGTCTGGCCAGACGATGATGGATACCGTTACACCAAGAGGGCCCGAGTATATCTCTCCATCGTCGGAGGAGCAAATCCCAATCTTGAGCTATCTTGTTACTTGCCATACTTTTCCGTGAACCCGTAAGCCGCCGTAATAGCCACCCAGTTACGGATGACGTTTAACAAACCCCAAAGTTCACGAAGCAAGTATGAAGGAACTCGATACTCTCATGGTCTAAGGAATTATGCAAACATTAACTTCTCTGTGTTATTAACCATTAACTTGTGACGAATGTATCTCATAGCATAACATCAAAACGGGTCGATTCAACACAAATGTTCTCTTAACATTGTGCCCTCAAAATTGCTGGCATAGACATGCCCATGATCAGGAAAACGGAACCATCATGCAACACTTGAGCTAGTCTTAGAGGCCAAACTAGGAATACTTCTTACCGTTTATTATTCCACACGTGCATATGAGTCTTCCTCCGAGCCTCGTGGATATTGTAGACTCGAGAATCATTGTAGTTATAGCATGGAACATAAACATAATTATGAACTCAGAGATAAATAATATCATTTATTATTGCCTCTAGGGCATATCTCCTACAGACTCCCACTTGCACTAGAGTCAATAATCTAGTTAATGCTAATGCACTTTACACCTATGGCATACCGGTGTAAAAAATGCTTCGCATGTGGTATAGCCTGATGTCCATCAGATCTGACAGCTTCAGCTCCGTGTCTATCTCTGCATATCCTCGCGTTTTCACGCTTTCACAAAATTCATATTTTGTGCGGACTTGGCTTTGTATAAATGTGAATCACAGGTTGAACCTGGATTCCTCATACTGAGTTATGGAGAAACTACCTGCAGTAGTGTCCCATTGACAAAAGCCATCTTGGAACCATACTAAGTTCATGAATGAACTATATGATTCAACATCTTGTTTGTCGCTTCTAAAGCTTCAACATACTTAGTCATTTGTTATAGAATTCGCCACAGCATCCTGTTGGGAACAATTTCCAACTACCGTGCCACCATATTGTGTATTACACAAAACCCTCAACTTAAATCGAAAATCGCATGGAGAAAAGATGAAGACTGTATTGATGTAACATTTTACAACGAACTCTTCATGATCTCCGCTTGCGAGAAAACATATCATCAGTACTTACTCTAGTACTCAATGACATCTTTCACTGTTGTCCCACGATCAGTACTTTGATCACTTTAGTATCCATACTCGCAACACCTTGGGAGTATCGGACATATCTGGTTGTTTTACATACCATGGAATACATGATTAATCCAAACACAAAAGTGTGTGGAATCTGCATCATGTATTTTGCTCATCAGTGTTTTGGGACACTGATTCTTGCAAAAACTCTTTCCATGTGACTTCAGCAAGAATCACTCCTTGTCGTTCTTAGTGCTAAACGGTTTTAGCATCTTGTCAATATGTATTTATTGCTTAGCCTTATTAGGTAAATCTATCTCCATAGATCATTATGCCTAATATTGAGGCTATTTAGCCTAAGCACTTCATCAAAAAACTATTTTCAAATGAAGTCCTAATTCGTGTCAAGAAATTTATTTCCAATTAACAATGTGTCAAGCACACAAGGTTTTTAGAAATATTATTACGCTCCCACTTACTTTCTTGAATTACAAGCATCTTCATTACCCATTGATGAAGTCAAACCCCTTTGACCATTTCATCAAAGCACGAAGATTCCAACTCCAATTTGCTCTCTTCCGTCCATCGCTGGACCTCTGAAGTTTGCACCCTTACTAGCATCCTCTGGATAGACAAAACTGCCTTGGACTGTAACACATGCAAGTCCTTGGTTTCATTTCCATCAGATGGAAATCCTATTGTCATCCATGTTTCATATCTCATGATTGAAATATGTATTAATTGCTAGTTCAACCCGAACCGACTTTAAGCATTGCTACGATGAAAACAACCTCATCGTAGTCAACTCTTGAACTTGTTATTTCAACAAGTCGAGCTTTATGGATAAAACATTTTTATCCGTATCAGTTTTAAGTTCCATAAATATTCGTTAGACTCTAAGTCTTCCGAAAGGTGTATCAAGGTTTTAATCTTGAATCACTTATATGGAAACTAACTCGGGTTGTATTGGCATTTAGCCAATTCCAGAGTCAGGGCCCATCAACGCGTCCTTGTGTATCGTAGGTATAATGTTGTCTAACAACAATATCTCGTTTGCGCACCTGAGAGGTTTGCACGAGCCTTGCCTACGTGGTTCAGCTGCAAGTTCGACCGAAGTTCATACATTTTATTGTAGGGACTTCCGTATCAGTCGCAGTAGGAAACTCTGGAATTACTTCCAAGGTCTCTTTCCTTTGATCTGATGACGAAGATACTGTTTATCTTGTCGAGTTGCACTATTCTCCTACTCACCTTTTTGAAAGAACCATTCTCTTTAAAAGCACACCGTTTCATGGCAAAACTATTTGCCTCGGTATAGTGAGGGAGGAATACCCAACATTTTGGTATAACCTACAAAGTAGCACTTGTCTGATTTGGAATAGGTTTGTAACCTTTTACACAAGCCCCATATTCCAAATGTTAAGAAAAGATATAACATGGTTGGTCGTACCATACCATGGCTTCATTTCAACAGACCCGATGTAGCTCTTTTCAGTGTAAAAGTCGTAGTCTCTAAAGCATCACTTTAAAAGGGATAATGGCAAATTTATTTATGTCTTCTTTGACCTTACCATGTCATAAATGGTTAGATTACACCGCCACGGACTTTTCACTTGCAGTGGTGTTCCGGGAGGTGCAAGTTATGAAACCCCTTTCACAACTCATCAGGCATTCGCTAAACATGTAACTCAAATATTCCTTTGTGCAATCAAATTGTAGAAACATAATTTTCTTGTTACAATAACTTCTACTTCATTTTTGAAAACCTTTCGAATGATTTCAAAAGATCCAGACTTACGTCTCATCAAGTAAATATCCATATATCTACTTGAGTCATTTCTGGAGATAAATAAATCCACCACTAACAACACTTATCGGACTACACACATCAAATGTATGATCACTAATAAGTTTGTTGTTCGTTCCTTATGGCATGTGAACGGTATTTTAGTCACTTCACTTTTCGGAGGAAAGTTGCAAGTGTCAGATGATTCAAAATCAAAAAGACTTCAAAATCCATCATAATGGAATTTTCCATGCGAGTTTCTCCAATGTGACCAAATGTAGTGCCACACTTGTGTGGTATTCTTTTAGTCTTGCGACATTTAGCGTCAGTGTTATGGATGTATTATATTACCATCAATATTCATAACATACATCCCATCTTGGATGGAAGCATGGCCCTTCATGTTATTCATAATACTTAACAACAGTTGTTGTTTTTATGAACAACTCTTTTGCAACAAACATTGTGCAATGGGCTAGAGTGTATGAAACTCTAAAATGAATTATGAAAGTAAACCCAGAGGTATTGTATTATTATCAATATTCATAACATACATCTCATTCATAATGAAAGTATGGCCCTTGTGTTATTCATAACATCAAACATAAAAAGTTCTCTTATGAACAACCTTCTTGCAAGATATCTGATGCAATGGGCTAGAGTTTGTAAAACTCTAAATGAATTATGAAAATAAATACAGACGGCAATACACCGATGGAAGGTATAGTAACATTTACTATGTTCCCTGTGTATACCTTAACCTCATTTCTGGCTAGCCTTTTAGGCCATAGTAGCTCTTACATTGATTCGTAACAGAATGCAATCGAGCGGGTATCTTTGTGATTAACTCACAATACCCAAGAATTAGTGATTAACATGTTTAACCATAATTCCCAAGAACTATATCTTTGACCAGCCTACTATACATCAAAAACTTGTATGACATTCATACATGAGCTGGATATTCCAGTCATCTTTCTTTCTGCCTTTATACTTCTAACAGTTTAACTTTTAGTATTTCTCCTACTCGCAAAAGAAGCATCCAACTTAAGAGTGGCGTTAGCCCCGGACTTCCTAGGCGTGGAAGTCATACTAACACCCTTTGGACATTTCCTTTCTCTTTAAGTTGTTGTTTTATTCACCTTTCATTATATGACAAGCGTTCTTCTGGATCCCTTTCCCAACAGCCAAATGCATAGTAAACACTTTTACTAATACTTGCAAACAAACATTGCTTTGTTTGTATCTGAAAATAATTTTCAGTTCCATGAATTTCATATAACTATCCCAACTTTCGAAGTTTGGGTTTCATGGAAGCAAACATATTCCACTTGACTGTAACAGAATTCTAGCTTTTGGATCGAAGGACGAGAGTCACATGATCCATAGCATTAGCGGGAGGATACGGAGGAAAGCATGCGATAGGACAAAGTCCTTCTCGGCACTTTTGAGGACAATCCTCATATTACGTTACCAATCGTAAAGTTTTAACCAGATATTTAACAGCTATTCAATTTTAACAGGGAAAGTGGAAACGCGAGCCATTATTCTACAACTATTTTGCAAGAAACACTTAGACAGTGTTCATAATTAATTGCACTAAGAATTAAACATGTTAATTCAACAGTGCGCTCCCACTCAAATCAATATCTCTCAAAATTGATTATGCGTGATACAAGACCCACATTTCGATTCAACGCCATTGATGTGGACATCACTGATGACGAGAATTTCAATTGGTAGGCAAACTTGCCGATCACATCTCCATGTGACTCTTGTTCATCTTTCGATGGGTGTGTTTCGAGCTCAGGACGATCCTGCCTGAACGTCAAAGACAACCAAGTGATCTTGCTGCGAGGTCTGACCTCACCCGCCTCATTCCTCTTGATTCGTTCGTACCCATGTGGACATGGCGCACCCCGAAAAGATACGAATTACAGATGGTGCTACACTTGGGTGAACACTAACTACTTTGATAATTTTGTGAGAGATCACCCTAATAAAAAGCGACTACCGCACAATCAAGAAGGGTGCACCAAAGGGATAAACATGTCAGGCAATTCATAATTAGCATGATATGGTATAGCCCTTTCTGACGGAGAAGTATTTCATTTCTTCGTCTTCGGCATTCGCGTTGGTGTTCACCTTCACGAAGATTGCCACCACCTTGTTGATGCACCAGATAATATTGCTATCTCCATAGCGTATAAAATTAATGCATTACTTAAGGTTGACTCGCAGGTCATTAAAGTGCAATCATATGGCTCCAGCCATCATGCCGAATCATGACACGCAGATCATGTTAATTACATCATATAGTCATCTCATACATAATCAAATTGAATATGAGCATTGCTATACCACATCACATGCACATGCAAACCCTCCTGCAAAACCAAGTTAGACGTTTCTAATCGGTTCATACAAAAAAAGGTTTTACGTGGCTTCTAAGGTTTCAAAACAAAACGAAGCTACCAACGTCCATCATCAAGTATGATTATTCAAGTTGCTAGATTAACTTTGCGGGGTGTATGAAGGACGAGATAATAAAATCTCGAACCCCATACTAAAATTCGTCATACGCATGACCCCCGTGCAGATCATATCTGCAATGCCCTTTCATCTGCGAATTTCATCTTTCTTTTGACTACGGCAGAACCCAAAGAACTGATAGCACTTCCATGATCAATCAGGATCACGGATTGCCAGAACTTTGTCAAATTCCACCATGCTGTCTCGAGATTGAGCAAACGCAAATTCTTGGGAAGCAACAAGAACGTCGGGTAACAGATTTCATCTGTCACCCGCATAAATAATTTTCAACAATAGATCTCATCTACTCCAAAATTATATTATGCAATACCCATACATCTCCATGTATTCTAGATCGCAACCTGCATCTACGCATAGCACGGCTCATGATGCCACTGTAGGGTAACGCAGCAGAAAACAAAAAATTTCGACCTACGCACCAGCCCAGGACCACTATGGAGACTGCATACATGGTTTGATCTTTTTCGTTACCGACTCGTAGCGCGGCGGGAAGTAGAGTCGATGACGATCGGCGGTGCAGATCCCCGCAACTAGGATTTACAACCTCCCAACCGTGAGGATGTATACCCTCATCTGCTCCTCAGACAACCCTCCGGGAGGCGGTCGAACAGCCCCCGGACAGTGTCGCGGACAGCCCTTCGGGAGGACCTTCGAAACTCGAACGGTCACTCGGACAGCCCTTCGGGAGGACCTTCGAAACTCGGACAGTCACACGGACAGCCCTTCGGGAGGCACTCACGAACTAAAACCGAAACTACGATCTCTCTACAGAGTTGCACACATACGGTGTCATCTATCCGGCAGGGCTTCGCCGTCCAGAACTAGTTTCTGCCGGAACCCAGACAGCCTTACGGCTCTACGAAACTCTTTTCGTGGGAGGGAGAGAAGAAGCCAGATAATGCATGGCATGTGTATGAGAGCAAGGGATGAGAGTGGAGGGCTGCCCCTCCACCTCTATTTATAGGAAATCCCAAGGGGTAGGGTGGTTTTACAAGAAAACCCAAAACCCACATGAAATGGAGTCCTTCCCAAGGACCTAAAGAGTGAAAACAAGGGACAAGTGGGGCCCCATGGATGAGCTGCACCCATGAACTTCACACCCCTTGTGGGGCCCCCCAAAAGGAGGTTCCCACCCTTCCATGTCATCCCTAGATCTTTTGGGCAAAGCCCCAAAAGGTGGCTTTCCATAAAATATCCCAAAAAGCACTTTCACTATTCACGACGACATTTTTCAGCGTCCGTTCGAACTGAAAATATTTATGTGGGCTTAGAACATTTCCAGTACCCACTAAAATGATTTTGAACGCGTTCCAAAACAATTCCGGTTTTAGTGATTTTCATCTGCGAAACGCATCTGAAGTGGCTCCGGCAGCTCCGGAACTTTCCGGTTTTTATCTCAGAAAATTCCAAAAAGCTTCCAGAATGATTCTGGCATCCTCCAAGAATTATCAGGCATGTGCCGAGACCAATTTGACTTAATGGTATATCCCGAAACAACTTTTCGGTATCATCGAAACTTATCCGATGACCTCTCTCCGCGGTACGATTCCGCTGTCCGAAACTTTTCGGTGTCCGAAACTTTTTTGGTGATTTTCTCTCAGACTCCCTGTCTAGTATTCAGCAGATAGATGACCCTTAAGCGTGTGACCCTATAGGTTCGGTGAAGTATAGACATGACCCGGAACCCCTTCCGATCAATGATCAACATCGGAGCCGTGGACACCCATATTGACCCCTATACCCACACGAATAAATATTCGAGTGAACCTCCAGTTGCCGTGAGCTATTCCTGTTGCTTCGCGATATGTCACAAACACCCGAGGTGAGATTTATTGCATTCCTGTGGATCAACAATTTGTCCAGCATGCAAGTTACCTCGTTACCAGTTTTGTTCTCTTTTCTCGTTTCCGTGTTCCGGCATCCCAGTGATCAAATCACAATGTGTCTGGCCAGACGATGATGGATACCGTTACATCAAGAGGGCCCGAGTATATCTCTCCATCGTCGGAGGAGCAAATCCCAATCTTGAGCTATCTTGTTACTTGCCATACTTTTCCGTGAACCCGTAAGCCGCCGTAATAGCCACCCAGTTACGGATGACGTTTAACAAACCCCAAAGTTCACGAAGCAAGTATGAAGGAACTCGATACTCTCATGGTCTAAGGAATTATGCAAACATTAACTTCTCTTTGTTATTAACCATTAACTTTTGACGAATGTATCTCATAGCATAACATCAAAACGGGTCGATTCAACACAAATGTTCTCTTAAAATTGTGCCCTCAAAATTGCTGGCATAGACATGCCCATGATCAGGAAAACGGAACCATCATGCGACACTTGAGCTAGTCTTAGAGGCCAAACTAGGAATACTTCTTACCGTTTATTATTCCACACGTGCATATGAGTCTTCCTCCGAGGCTCGTGGATATTGTAGACTCGAGAATCATTGCAGTTATAGCATGGAACATAAACATAATTATGAACTCGGAGATAAATAATATCATTTATTATTGCCTCTAGGGCATATCTCCTACAGAACCGTTTTTCTCAATCAGCCTGCCACCGCATGTTTTGCGAGGCGTTTTTATTGGCACATTTTGTCGAAACAGAGATCGTGTCCCCCTTATTACGGGATTCTCATCAATACGGATGTGGGTAACCCAATCGTGCCCGTTGGTATGACTCCTCGATTTAAGCAAGTCCCAAACGGCCACGCGGAGGACGCTTGATATTCATCCCCTTTATAAAGAGGCCAAGGCCTGTCCTTTTTACCTCTCGCACTCAAATGAATCCTTCCCCCACCTTGAGTTCCAACACCCAAAGCTCAGGTCAGGCGCTTCGGACCTTCAACCATGTTCGGATCCAACCTTCAAGGTTGGTGGATGCCTTCCTCTGTCACGGAGGAAGACATCAAGAAGCTAAGAGAGGCCATGTATTTGACCGGAGAAATCTCGCACAGGTTGCCTGCTCGAGGGCAGGTCATTCCCACTCCCAAACCCGTCGAGAGCGTTGTATTCGTCTCTCACTTCCTCCGAGGGCTAGGCCTTGCTCTAGATCCCTTTGTCAGAGGGCTCATGTTCTATTATGGGCTGGATTTCCATGACCTGGCCCCGGATTCCATCCTTCACATCTCGTCGTTCATCGTCGTGTGTGAGGCCTTCCTTCGCATTACCCCACACTTCGGCCTGTGGCTCAAAACTTTCAATGTGGAGCCGAAGATGATTGAGGGGTGACACGCAGAGTGCGGAGGTGCCGTAATAAGCAGAGGCGCCGATGTTCCATGGCCAAAGGGTTCCTTCCCAGAGGTGCCCAGTTTATGGCAACGGGAGTGGTTTTATATCACAGCTCCCCGGGGTAACAAGTGGGTGGCCGCCCCTGCCTTTCGCTCGGGCCCCCTCCACAACTGACGTCATGGATCAACAAGGGGCTGGACTGGGGGCCAGTAAACGACGTGCCGATATTGCAGAGTCGCATCCGAGATCTCCTCGAGAGAGATGTCGGCCTGGTAACGGTAATGCAAGTCATGCTAGTTCGTCGAGTCCCGCCTTGCAAACGTCGACCCCTCCGAATGTGGGAGTTCAACCCGGAAGGACCGTGAGCTATTCAGCACTTCCTCGGCATGACGCTCGAAGAGATGTACAAATTGTTCTTCGGACCACAAATGAGGTGTCCGGACACCACCGAGGATGCGGGTCTGAGCTGCAATCACCCAAATACCCAAGTAAGTAATCCCGTGGCCGAATACGTTGTCTTTTTATTTATCACAACATCATTCTGAAAAGTCGCTCTTTGACCAGGACTGGGTAACAAAGGCGAAGATGATCAGGTGTTCGGCTCCCCTTCCCGAAGGCTCAACAGATCCAGTACTGGCCAGAATGCTCGAGCCGGCGCCTTATCAGGCGCCCTCAGGGGAAGATAAAGGGGGGAACAAAGAGGCTAAAAGCGGGCCTCACTCATTATCCATCAAAACCGGGGGAATTAGCGCCTCCGCGAAGGAGGATAACCGGGGAGAAGAATCTGAAATTCCCTCTCCCCAAGGAAGGAAGAGGACCACCTCTGAAGACCCGGAAACAAAAGTTTCCAAACGGGGGAAGAAATCTTCGCCAGAGGGTCCTGCCTCGGGGGGTACCCTTGCCGCACAGTGTCTGCAAGGGGATCAGCCCTCCACTGAGCTGTAAGTAAACAAAAAGTACTTAATAGTAAAAATATCCTGCTTTACCTCTGAGGACAATAACCGAAGCGTATATCTTGTAGTTCGGATCGTAGCCCTTCTCGACGGAGTTCGTCCTCGGGGGATCTTCTTCCGGAGATGATGGAGAGCGAAACACCTCCCCATGCCACCCCGCCTCATGAGGCGGGCGACGCTGAAGTGTCGTCGCGAAGGGTTTCTCCTGATCCGCCAAGGCCAGAGGATAATCCCTTGGCCACCCGAAGTCCTCAGCATTCGGCTCCTAAGGAGAGCAACAGAAAGAGTCCGGAACCGTCCGGTGTGCGATCGGACGCACTAAAGGGTCTTCTGGAGCAAGCGGCTATCTCAGAAGCGCATCGTACGCTAATGGGTACGGTGATTCAGAGGATTTCATCCGCCAAAAGCGGGTTGCATGAAGCTTTTATGAGTCTGTTGAAAGGCTTTGAGGTACGTGAAATAGTGTGTGTTTTTGATGGTACCGCACACGTTAGGTGTGCCCTATGCAGATAGTAGCCCCTGAGACTCTGGTTGCCGTCGAGAACGGCGGCAAACAGAGGATCATAGTCCCAGGTAATAATCAGGCCGCCTTCATGTGCATGTAGCGGAGGGTCCGGTGGCTAGCCGGACTTGTGAGTTTGCCGAGCTAAAGCGGCAACTTGATGCGGCAGATGCCGACATCGTGCTTGTCAACAAGCAGCTCGACGATGCGCAGGGTATGTTATTTCTCCGGTGATCAACACATTGTAAGAGGAGCATGATGCTAGTATCTTCAATATGCCATGACTGCAGATGGAGCTGCCGCCGTGGAGACTCTTCGGGCGGAACTTGCCCGAGCCAAGGAACAAGCCAGGAATAGTGAAGCGGCCGCTCTAAAGGCGGTCGAAGAGCTGAGAGCCGAACAAGCTGGAGAAGGCCATGGTAGCAGCCAAGGAAGCCCGCTCTAAAATCAGAGCAGCGAAGGAGGAGCTGCGTCAAGCTGGAGATATCGCGGCTGGGAAGTCCTTTTTGTTGCGGACGAAGTTCGGAGATCCGAAGTATGCCCCTCTTGATCAACTATGGAGTTCTGCAGACGCATACGTGGATTTGGCAGCTAGTGCTGCTGATGCGGCCGAGTACTTCAAGGATCAAAAAGATCGTGAAGTGGAAAAGCTGTTCTGGTCACAATTCAATGTTCCAGTGCGTCCGCTGCTGTTGAATGAGCGAATGGCCGAGTGGGACGAGCTCCATAGGTTGTCCGGGCTTGCCATGAGGTCTGTTGTGGATCATCTGTGGCCGGAAGGGCCAAGGCCGAATAGTTATTTTAGTTTAGTGCAACAGTTCCTTGGCGTTGTGCCGCACATCGATGCTATGAAGAGGTCGGCATGCATAGAGGGTGCGCGGATGGCACTTGCCCGTGTCACGACATACTGGGAAGAGATGGAGGCCACCGCTATTGCAACCCAAAGTTCGGCCGAGGGCCGAGTATCTGTCGAGCACTACTTTGAAGAAGTCCTTGAAGGCGCTCGTTCAATAGAGGCTCAGTGCTCGAAGAATATTATGTTCTAATGACATGTATTCCCACTGTAAAAACAATGTTTTATTGAATCATAAAGGCTGTGTTTATACTTTTGCCTGAAAGTATTATGATGCCTCCTGTGCGGCCGTTTATGTATATGTGTATATAACCTGAAAGTTTGCAGTCGTCGGCTTCAGCCCCCACGCATATAATGCGGGGGTGTTCGCAAAAAACGCGTATTCACACTTGATCCAACGTCTTGGTCCATTAAGGAGGTGGTAGCGCAGCGAAGGAGGCAATCGGACTATATTGCTTTAACACTTTCACTTAGCCATAGGAGTTTGACGGTGGGACTACTATATAGCCCCTGGTACCTCCGCGCTCATCCGAATACGGGGCGCGTACGTACGTGACCGGGAAACGGCCCTTCGTTAATGCGGAGGAATCCCGAAGATTCCGCTAAGTCATTGAGTGGTTGACCAGTCTCGCGCTTTATCAACAGTCAGTTTTCGGCTTTCTCTACTGAGGTGCTCATCTGGATGAACCAGGGCACAATCGCAGTAGTTCTCCCGGTGCCACCTTAGCCGATAGAGCGGAACATAAGGTAGCAAAACACGGGAGCCGGGCAAACCCAACATTTGACCAAAGACGTGATTCGGAGCTGATGCATATAAGGCCAAACTCGCGACGCCGAACACTCCCTAAGGTATTCGGTCTTTATAACATATGCTGGGCTGAGCAATGCCCTTGATAATGAACCCCGAGTGCCCAGGTACGTGCAATGCTCTGACGTGGCGAAATGCCAATAACGTCAGCATCCTTCTCGGTTATACTAAGTATCCGAAGGATGTGAACAACAAGAGACAGTAAAAAAGGTTTACGCAGGGTCTTAATCTAAAAAGAAACCTTTGGGCGGGTCCCTGCTGCACGTCTGCACCTGTGTCTCCATTGTGCCGTATCCTGGACGGGTGTGGCACGATTGTCATCTATAAAAGAGAAGAACTTAGGTGAAAGTTGTCGTGCAAAAAAAAGGTTATTCTCAATAAACCATTAAAATTCAAGATAAGTCAAGTTGAGCCGAACTAGCCCTGATTACACGCGGGAAGCCCCTGGTGCCGTCTATGGTGGTATAACCATCGAACCAATCTCGGGTTTATCTAAGCTGTTATAGCTAGTAATGCGCCGGACTCGTCTAGCCGTGTCCGCGGCCTTGACGACCGATCCTTTATTCTGGTTGAAGGGTCCATTTAGTGTTCGGCTGTTAAAGCCGTCGCACATTCTTCCACTCGTAAGGAACGTTCAATGTTTCCGCTAATGGTGATGATGCCACGTGGACCGGGCATCTTAAGCTCGAGAGAAGTGTAATGCGGTACTGCATTAAAACAAGCGAAAGCCGCTCTTCCGAGTAGTGCTTGATAGCCACTTCGGAATGGAGCGATGTCGAAGGTTAACTTTTCGCTTCGGAAGTTGTCGGGAGAACCGAATACCACCTCTAGTAATAGAGAACCCGTGCAGCGGGCCTCTGGGCCTGGTATTACTCCCTTGAAGGTAGTATTACTGTGGCTGATTTTTGTCGGGTCTATCCCCATTCTGCGGACTGTGTCCTGATATATCAGATTTAGACTACTGCCGCCATCCATAAGGACTCGTGTGAGATGGTACCCGTTTATTATTGGGTCTAACACCAAGGCAGCCAATCTTTTGTGCCGGATGCTTGTCAGGTGATCCCTGCGATCAAAAGTGATCGGGCAGGCCAACCAGGGGTTGAACTTAGTGGTGACGAGCTCTATGGCGCGTGTGTCTCGGAGTGCATGTTTGCTTCTCCTCTTCGTCACGTGGATCATGTTTACTGTTTTAACCTCTGGTGGGAATTTTTTCTGTCCCCCAGTGCTTTGCTGGTGAGTTTCATCCTCGTCTTCGCTTGGTGTCTCCCTCCCCTTGTGTTTGGTGTTTAGCTTACCGGCCTACTTGAAGACCCAGCATTCTCTGTGGGTGTGATTTGCAGGTTTATCGGGGGTGCCATGAATCTGACATAGTTTGTCTAGAATCTTGTTTAGGCTGGGCGGTCCATCTCTGCTGCCTTTGAAAGGCTTTTTCCGCTGACCTGGTCGAGAGCCCCTGAATCCGGCGTTTACCGCCGTATTATCTGGGCTGTCTTCTGTATTTCGACGCTTGCTTTTACTGCGTCGTGGTTTTCCATTGCCATCCCTGACTTCGGATGTGCTTGGGTCGCTGGTGCTACTACGGGCTAACCAGCTATCTTCGCCCGCGCAAAAGCGGGTCATTAGGCTTGTCAGGGCTGCCATTGTTCTTGGTTTTTCTTGGCCGAGGTGTCTAGCGAGCCATTCGTCTCGGACGCTGTGCTTGAAAGCTGCTAAGGCTTCGGCGTCCGGGCAGTCGACGATTTGGTTCTTCTTAGTGAGGAACCTGTTCCAAAGCTTTCGGGCTGACTCTCTGGGCTGTTGAATTATATGACTTAGATCGTCTGCATCCGGAGGTCGGACATAGGTCCCTTGAAAATTAGCCCGAAAAGCATCCTCGAGCTCCTCCCAACTTCCAATTGAGTTTTCGGGGAGGCTTTTCAGCCAGTGCCGAGCTGGTCCTTTAAGCTTGAGGGGCAAGTACTTGATGGCGTGGAGATCGTCTCCGCGGGCCATATGGATATGGAGGATAAAGTCCTCAATCCAGACCCCGGGGTCTGTGGTCCCGTCGTACGCCTCTATGTTCACTGGTTTGAATCCTTCTGGAAATTCGTGGTCCAGCACCTCATCGGTGAAACATAGGGGGTGTGCGGCACCCCTGTATTTGGATGTATTATGGCGTTCGGACGGTTGTAGTATTCGGTTTTGATTTTGTGCCGTAGCGCGCTTCCTAGATCCATAGATGGAAGCACCAATGTCGGTGTCAAAACCGGCGGATCTCGGGTAGGGGGTCCCGAACTGTGCGTCTAAGGCTGATGGTAACAGGAGGCAGGGGACACGATGTTTACCCAGGTTCGGGCCCTCTCGATGGAGGTAATACCCTACTTCTGCTTGATTGATCTTGATGATATGAGTATTACAGGAGTTGATCTACCACGAGATCGTAGAGGCTAAACCTAAAAGCTAGCCTATGGTATGATTGTTGTTGTCCTACGGACTAAACCCTCTGGTTTATATAGACACCGGAGGGGGCTAGGGTTACACAGAGTCGGTTACAAGGAAGGAGATCTACATATCCGTATTGCCAAGCTTGCCTTCCACGCCAAGGAGAGTCCCATCCGAACACGGGACGAAGTCTTCAATCTTGTATCTTCATAGTCCAACAGTCCGGCCAAAGGATATAGTCCGGCTGTCCGGAGACCCCCTAATCCAGGACTCCCTCACAAACCCTAAGGTCTATGAAGAGGTGGATCATTATGGCTGGACCACGGGTGAGGAGGAAGACGCCAACATGAAGGAAACAAAGGATGATAGCTCCGAGGAAGAGGAAGACCCACTACCTCAACGTGGAGACATGCATGTGGAATCCAAGAAGTCAAGCCTCCCTAATGGATACAAACCTAAGGTTCAATTTATTCCATCTCGTTTTCTGCAGGAGTGCAAGGCAGCATTATGCAAAAGGATATTAAAGCTTGAGTTAGAGAATGAGATTCTAAGGGAGGAAACTTTATGCTCAAATATAAGCTAAAGAAGAAGGCTTCCTCTTCATCAACCTCATCACCACTGTCGGTGTCAAAACCGGCGGATCTCGGGTAGGGGGTCCCGAACTGTGCGTCTAAGGCGGATGGTAACAGGAGGTAGGGGACACGATGTTTACCCAGGTTCGGGCCCTCTCGATGGAGGTAATACCCTACTTCCTGCTTGATTGATCTTGATGATATGAGTATTACAAGAGTTGATCTACCACGAGATCGTAGAGGCTAAACCCTAGAAGCTAGCCTATGGTATGATTGTTGTTGTCCTACGGACTAAAACCCTCCGGTTTATATAGACACCGGAGGGGGCTAGGGTTACACAGAGTCGGTTACAAGGGAGGAGATCTACATATCCGTATTGCCAAGCTTGCCTTCCACGCCAAGGAGAGTCCCATCCGGACACGGGACAAAGTCTTCAATCTTGTATCTTCATAGTCCAACAGTCCGGTTAAAGTATATAGTCCGGCTGTCCGAGGACCCCCTAATCCAGGACTCCCTCAGTAGCCCCTGAACCAGGCTTCAATGACGATGAGTCCGGCGCGCAGATTGTCTTCGGCATTGCAAGGCGGGTTCCTCCTCCGAATATTCCATAGAAGATTTTGAACACAAGGATAGTGTCCGACTCTGCAAAACAAATTCCACATACCACCGTAGAGAGAATAATATTTCCACAAATCTAATCTACTGACAGCTTTTCTTAACGTGACGTTCTGCCATGGTCTGGTCATGACGAACCGTTTTTCCGAGCCTGCCACTGCGCGTGTCGCGAGGCAATTTTGTTGGCACGTCTTGTCGAAGCAGAGATCGTGTCCCTCTTTTCACGGGATTCTCATCAATACGGGTGTGGGTAACCCAACCGCGCCATCAATTACGGTGCTTGGGGAATAAGAGGTTTTACCAGGCAAGTGGGGAGGCGCAGAATCCCTGCTGCCTTTATAAGGGGATAAGGACTCCCATTCGCACCCACGCTTTCTTCTTCCCGATCCATTCCCCTCCGCCCGAGCTCCAGCGCCCAAGCGTTCATCTTCTCTGCCCACAAAGGCCTTCTAAAAATGTCTGGATCCGGAGCAGGAGGCAAATGGATGGCCTCTACTGTCCGAGAGAAGGATATCAAAAAGCTTCCGGAGGCCGGGTATCTGGCCAAGAAAATCAGCCACCGTCTCTCGACGGCGGGACAGATCGTCCCTACTCCAGAACCCCACAAGAGGGTTGTATTCCTCCCTCACTTTGTCCGTGGGCTAGGGTTTCCCCTCCACCCATTCGTTCGCGGCATCATGTATTACTATGGGATTGATCTTCACGATCTGTCCCCAAATTCCTTCCTCAACATCTCGACATTCATTGTAGTGTGCGAGGCTTTTCTCCGCATCTCGCCACATTTCGACTTATGGCTGAAGATTTTTAATGTGAAGCCCAAGGTAGTGGGTGGCGAGCACGCCGAGTGCGGGGGCGCTATGGTGAGCAAGATGCCCAACGTTACATGGCCAACAGGCACCTTTAACGATTCCATGAAGGAATGGCAACAGCAGTGGTTTTACATCACCGAGCCGCGCGACACGGAATGGGTCGCTACTCCCGAGTTTCGATCCGGTGCCCCCCTGCGGCTTACATCCTGGGTCAAGAAGGGCCTGAGCTGGTCCTCGTCCGATGAATTGTCGGCGCTCTAGACGCACGTTAAAGATATGGGAGACAAGAACATTGAACTTGTCAATGTAGTCCAGGTGATGTTAGTTCGCCGGATCCCGCCTTGCCAACACCGGACTTGCAATCTATGGGAATTCGATCCGGCCAAGCACCAAACCCTGCGAGAGCTTTTCGGCTCCTCGCACAAGGACATCTGGAAGGTGCTTTTCAAGTCCAGCAAATCATGGCCGGACTCCGCCGAAGACCGCGGGTACCAACTGTCCCGCCCTGCAAGTTCGGTAAGTCATCATACTTTTTATCCGCATAACCCAAGGGAAGCACTTAATGTGTTTTCCACAACTCTCCTAGGTCTGGACGAAGAAGGCAGAGCGGATCCATTGTCCGGCTCCGCTGCCCGAAGAACCGGCCGTCCCACTTCTGACGAAGATGCTGGTCCCGGCGCCTTACAAGGTGCCGAAGAAGACGGCCGAGAAGGAGGCCAAAAAGACCCAGGGCGGCCTTCGTCGCCGCGGCACTTCGGACACAATATCCGAAGGCTCTGATGCCCGTTCCACCTTCGAAGAGGACGAGGAGGAGGATGAATCCCCTACGGGGGGAAGAAAGAAGAGGACGGCCTCCGCACACTTGGAGGCCGAGTCGCCTAAGAGGGGAAAAGATCCTCTTCCGGAGGAGTGCACTGCCGCCGCCGACAGCGGCCCAGCGTGGGATCCCAGGGCCCAGCCCCTGGTGAATTCGTAAGTATATTGAATCTGAGTATGTTTATGCGTCCAGACTCATCATGGCATAATATTTTAACCTGAGCCATTTATTTTGGTAGTCCGGCAAGGTCCCGTATCAAACAATCCTCATCAGAGGATTCACTGAGCTCGGATGCTATGGAGAGCGGGACGCCCCCAAAGGCCCCTTCCTTGAAACAGGTGAATATCACCGAGGCTTCATCCCAAAGGGACCCCAGCCAAGGAGGAGAGGAAAAGACCGTGAAGGCGGTGCCTGGAGGTCAAATTTCAGGGGTCGGACACATGGGGGAGAAAATTCCCATGGGAGCTGACGGCGGGGGCCATCTGGAATTCGGCTCCCAGCCGGATGCAATTCCGGAGACCAATACGGCTCCAGAATCAGGCAGGCAGCCTCTCTCAGCTGGAGGGGACATGCCTGTTCCACCGGCAACCTCTGTCCAACCAGAGGTGTCGGATGCTTTGTTGGTGGCGCTGAAGAGCGCCTCCATCATCGATGAACACCGTGCCCTTATGGGTGCGATGATTGAGAAGATTCAGTCTGCTGAGAGTGGACTAAATGGAGCCTGTATTAGCCTTATAAAAGGTTTTGAGGTATGTTTATGAGGTTTCTAAGAGTGTCATGGTATGGATAGTAGCCCCTGATACACTGTTCGGTGAAAGAAAGAACCGGACAGAGGATCAAATTTATGTTCGCAGGAAGACTCATTGAATGACATCTATTTCTCTTCTGTTATAAGCAGGCGTCTGTAGCGGCTGCTGCCTCTCATACTGCGGAGATCTCCGAACTGAATCAAAGTCTGGAGCGGGCCAAAGAAGAACTTGGCCAGCTGAAAATGCAGTTGGGAGATAAACAAGGTATGCACAAGTCTTGTTCGCGTTTATTGCAAATGAATTTTCAGTATGATGAAATAGGCTTCATGATTTGTGCTAGGGATGGTGACCGAAGTCGAGGCTCTTAAGAAGGTTGTGGCCGAGGCCGAGAAAAAGGCAACCACAGAGCAGGCTCTTCGTGAGAAGTACGAGGCCAGGGTTATTAAAGCTGAGCAGGAGCTGCAAGAGGCCGTGAAGAAATGCAAGACCTTGGAGCAGAGTTTACCGGAGAAAGAATCCAAACTCACCAAGGCGCATCAGGCTACGAGCGATGCTCGGGGGGAAACCCAAAGCGCCCTGCAGGGGATCCAAGAGGCGAAGAAGATCGCGGCGGGTAAGGCTTTTTCCATGTAAAGCAAGTATTTGAGGGGAAAATTATGTTTCTAATTTTGAATTCGGATTTCTCAGGGGTATTTGCCGAGCTGCCCCGCAGCATATCGGATGTCGCCCAATTCTATCGAGCCAAACAAAGGAACACTACGGATAAGCTCTTCTGGATGCAGTATTTGGCACCGAATTATCCGGTGCCCTCTGTCGATCAACTGAAACAGCTGATCGAACTGCATAAGGCGGCGGAACTGGCCATGAAGGATCTAATTATCCGGCTATGGCCCGCCGAGCCGATTCCAAGCAGCTACTTCGGGCTCGTGAAGCGGCTTGTGAGTGCCTGCCCTCGACTTGATGTCATCAAGCGGTCGGTCTGTATAGAGGGTGCGCGAATGGCCTTCGCCCGCGCGAAGGTGCACTGTGGGAAGATGGATGCTGAAAAGCTGATGACCGAAGGACCGCTAGAGGGGAAGGAGCACCGCAAGCCCGAATTATATTATGAGAGTGTCCTGAAAGGATCCTACCTTGCAGCGGAGCTATGTACCAAGGACATTATATTTCCATGAATGCAAATCATGTTGTACTTTGTAATGTCTGAACAAGGTCATTTACATTATTTATTGCATGTTATATAAAAGTTTATCCTCCTGCGCGGCCGTTTTATATATTAATCCTGAGAGTTGGCCAGTCGTCGGCTTCTGCCCCCACGTAAGAAGTACGGGGGTGTTCGGGATAGACCTGATCACTCTTTATCCCAGTTTTGGGTCCTTCGAAGGAGGTGTTCAGCACAACGAACCAGGCAATCGGACTATAGGGCTTTATTGCTCTCACTTAGCCATAGGAGCTTTAGGAAGGTAGGCGCAGCCATTGGTGTTCGGAAGACCGCACGAGGCGCTCTATAAGCACCTGATCGGAAGGAAAACCCGATCCATCGCACGCTGCATTGGTTATGGCATTATGCGGGAGAAATCCTTAAAGATTTTACAACCTCTCGAACAGCTCACCAGCTCTCGCCATATCATGACAGTCAGTTTTCGGCTTTCTCTACTGAGGTGCTCGTCCGGAAGAACCGGGACACAATCGCAGTAGTTCTCCCAGTGCTACCTTAGCCGATATAGCAGAACGTAAGGTACCAAACCGCGGGAGCCGGGCAAACCCAACTATTGACCCAAGACATGACTCGGAGCTGATGCATATAATGCTATAGGTTCGGGGTGCCGAACTTCCGCGAAGGTGTTCGGACTTTATTGCCGTATTATGGTAAAACGAAGCCCCTGGCATATTTGAAGGCATATCGTGGTGTACGGATGCCATTTGATAAAAGAATTTTAATAAGAAATAACGGCAGATAAGCGTCATATGAATTCATAAGTTGTATTTGAATAGTACGTCGATGCGTATAAGTACAGGTAATGTGATAAAAAGGAAATATGACTGTGGAACCTACTGAGACCAGGGGGGAAGAAGCTGTGTGCGGATCCGGAGTATAGTCGGATGGTCATCGCGGGGAATGTCTAAGGATTCCCTTGCCCGTTCGAGCTGCCTCCGTATCGCCCGTCCTGGTCGGCGCAAAGGTGAACCTGCGAAGGAAATGTAAGAAATGTTTGCGTGCCGGAGAGCGGTTGAGCCGCTGAGTGCGGTCTGTCCTGGCCTTTGCCGGAGTGTTTAATTGAGCTCTGGACGAGCCAGGCTATCCTTCTGCGAAGTAGTTCGGAGTCCTTTGACGGTGCCGGGAGCCTGGCCGTTGACTCGAGGTTCGGCTGCAAGGTGCTGCTCGTTGCTTCTGCTGTTAAGGCAGCGATGTACTCGTTGATGCCGGAGTAAAGTTCGTCCTTGCTATTAACCATGATGACGCCGCGTGGACCGGGCATTTTGAGCTTACGGTAGGCATAATGTGGCACCGCATTGAATCGAGCGAACGCGGTTCGTCCGAGCAGTGCCTGATAATCACTGCGGAAAGGGACGATTTCGAAGATTAACTCTTCGGTACGGTAATTGTCGGGTGATCCGAAGACTACCTCAAGGGCGATGGAGCCTGTACAGCTGGCTTCCACACCTGGTATAATGCCTCTGAAAGTGGCTTTAGTGGGTTTGATCACTGAATGATCGATGCCCATCTTGCGCACTGTGTCCTGGTAAAGCAGGTTTAAACTGCTGCCTCCGTCCATAAGGACTCGTGTGAGGTGGAACCCGTCGATTATTGGGTCAAGGGCTAGTTCGGCTGGGTTGCCCTGATTGGCGTTAACCGGACGATCCATGCGGTTGAAGGTGACTGGCTCTAGTTTATATTGTGGGACGACTAGTTCCGTTAAGTCGGCATCCCTAAGGGTGCGTATCCGATCCGGGTTGGGAATTTGGGTGGTGTTTACCACGTTCACCGTTTGGATTTGCGGGGGAAATTTCTTTTGCCCTCCTGTGTTCGGTGATCTGGGCTCTTCGTCGCCATCATCGCTTTGAGACCCCCCTTCTCTGTTTTTGGCGCCTGCCCTGCTGGCTTGTTTGAAGACCCAGCATTCTCTGTTGGTATGGGTGGCTGGCGTCCCTGGGGTGCCATGAATTTGGCATTGGCGATCGAGTATGCGGTCCAGACTGGATGGACCCGAATTGTTATTTTTGAGTGGCCCTTTCCGCTGACCGGACTTTGAGCCACTAAACCCGGCATTAACTGCCGTATCTTCGGCGTTTTCATCATATTTGCGGCGCTTGTGTTTGTTGCGTCGTGGTTTGCCGTTGCTATCCCTGGCCTTTGATGTGCCAGGTTTGCTTGCTGTGTTGTTACTACGAGCCAACCAGCTATCCTCGCCCGCGCAAAAGCGGGTCATAAGTGTCGTGAGGGCTGCCATGGATTTTGGCTTCTCTTGGCCGAGGTGCCGGGTGAGCCACTCGTCACGGATGTTATGCTTAAATGCCGCTAAGGCCCCTGCATCCGGACAGTCGACAATTTGGTTTTTCTTAGTTAGGAACCGGGTCCAGAATTTCCTGGCCGATTCCCCTGGCTGCTGAATTATATGACTTAAATCGTCAGCATCCGGCGGTCGCACATAAGAGCCCTGGAAATTGTCCAGGAATGCGTCTACCAGGCTCTCCCAACTTCCGATGGAGTTTGCCGGCAAGCTATTAAGCCAATGTCCAGCCGGCCCTTTGAGTTTTAGCGGGAGATACTTGATGGCGTGTAGGTCATCCCCGCGGGCCATGTGAATGTGGAGGAAGAAGTCTTCTATCCATACCGCGGGTCTGTAGTACCATCATATGATTCAATGTTTACGGGTTTAAACCCTTCTGGGAATTCGTGACCCATTACTTCATCAGTGAAGCATAGAGGGTGTGCGGCACCTCTGTGTCGGGCTATGTCGCGACGCAGTTCATACGAGTCTTGTCTGCTGTATTCGGCCCGGCCAGATTTGCTTTTAGTGTATCCGGCGTGACGATCATCATCACGCGTTGGGGCGCGACCCCGTGATCCGTAGATCGATCTTGTATGTCCTGCTTTGTTTTCCAATGCGTTTCGCAGGTCCTGCGTGTTGCCCCGGGCCTTGGTATTTTTGTTTGAATGGCAGCGGGGTGCAGGCTGGACTTCGGGCTGATATGCCCCTCTGTCTCGGCCACGAGGTGGCCGATCAGCCGCATCATACGCTGGTAATGTAGGTTTTGATGCTTCCTCCTCGAGTTGGGGTAGCAACCTGCGCTTTGGGTAACTCTTGGTTGGGCGCTCGAGTTCGTATTCCTCGGCTGCCAGGACTTCAGTCCATCTATCCGCTAGCAGATCTTGACCAGCTCGAAGCTGTTGTTGCTTTTTCTTCAGGCTGTTTGCTGTGGCTATAAGCCGGCACTTGAAGCGACGGGATCCTCGGGCACGATAAATTCTTCGTCGCCGAGGCTCACCTCGTCTTCGGAGAGAGGCATGTAATTGTCATCCTCTGATTCTCCGTCTGCTGCCTGTTCCGGAGGGCTAGCTTGTTCATCCTCCCGCTCGAGGTCTGGCTGGAGGGGATTGTCGTCGTCTTCGGCACTATCCGGAGCATTATTGTCTCTTGTGCCGGTATCGCTACTTTTGCTATGGTGGGACTTAGAGCGGCGCCGCTGACGTCGGTGCTTGGATTGCTTCTTGGAGGGATTATCCTCCGTTGCCTTATCGCCATCACCTTCTTTGGGGGTGTCCACCATGTATATGTCATGTGATGAAGTAGCGGTCCAGCGCCCTATGGGCGGTGGTTCCTGTCCGTCTCCTGCATCGTCGTCCATACCGTCGATGTCTTCGGAGCCGAAATCGAGCATGTCGGTTAAATCGTCGACAGTGGCTACTAAGTGGGTGGTGGGTGGGCAGCGAATTTCTTCGTCGTCCTCATCCCATTCTAGCCGGACATAGTTCGGCCAAGGGTCTCCTGACAAGGAGAGAGACCTCAATGAGTTTAGCACGTCGTCCAGTGGTGAGTGCTAAAAGATATCCGCGGAGGAAAACTCCATGATCGGTGCCCAATCGGATTCGATAGGCACGGATGCAGGCGGTTCGGAGCCCGTGGCCGGGGACGAATCCAAGAGTCCGGCAACACGGGTCTCATAGGAAGTGAAGTCAGCGTTCGGCTCTATCGCCGCTGCGTGCGCGGCTTCCGTGGCGGGGTCTATCCACCCGTCCTCGGACGGCACGATCTGCTCCGGATTGAGGGCCGGAGTAGTTGTAGGTGTGATCTCCCGAACACTGTCTGACGGCAGAGCTAAGTCGTGCTCGTCGTGGCTGTGCGGCGCACCTGACAAGGGCTCGAATCTGTCGAAGATCAAGTCTCCGCGGATGTCGGCAGTATAGTTCAAGTTTCCAAACCTGACCTGATGGCCAGGGGCGTAGCTCTCGATCTGCTCCAGATGGCCAAGCGAGTTGGCCCGCAGTACGAAGCCGCCAAATACGAAGATCTGTCCGGGGAGGAAAGCCTCGCCCTGGATCGCATCGTTGTCGATGATCGAAGGAGCCATCAAGCCTTTATCATGATGACACAGTGGAACTCTCAATGAAAGCACCAATGTCGGTGTCAAAACCGGCGGATCTCGGGTAGGGGGTCCCGAACTGTGCGTCTAAGGCGGATGGTAACAGGAGGCGGGGGACACGATGTTTACCCAGGTTCGGGCCCTCTCGATGGAGGTAATACCCTACTTCCTACTTGATTGATCTTGATGATATGAGTATTACAAGAGTTGATCTACCACGAGATCGTAGAGGCTAAACCCTAGAAGCTAGCCTATGGTATGATTGTTGTTGTCCTACGGACTAAAACCTTTCGGTTTATATAGACACCGGAGGGGGCTAGGGTTACACAGAGTCGGTTACAAGGGAGGAGATCTACATATCCGTATTTCCAAGCTTGCCTTCCACGCCAAGGAAAGTCCCATCCGGACACGGGACGAAGTCTTCAATCTTGTATCTTCATAGTCCAACAGTCCGGCTGTCCGAGGACCCCCTAATCCAGGACTCCCTCAACCACCACCACCTCCGAAGAAGGAGACTTGAGTACATGGGTATGGGCAGTCCCCTTGGCTTGTGCCAACCTTGGGGGAGGTGCCCTGGTATCGTATCACCATCATATCTTTACCTTTATCGTTTATCTTAGTTCGATCCTTTTGGTTATATCTTGATCTAGTAGAATAAGAGTTTCAATATGATCTAGTTTTTGGGTTTTGCTTTGAGTCCCCTCTATGTAATCGAGTGTGAGAGTTATATAATAAAGAGTAGTTTTGAGTAAGGGCTTTGCTTTCTTACCTTGATCTTGGAAAAGAAGAAAAAGAATAAAAGAAAATAAAAGAGTATATAATAATCTTATGGAGAGTGATGACTTCACATATAGGAAGTATGAGGATTGAAACTTGTTGTGGGTTAACAAACGTAGGTTTGGTCATTGTTGCAATTAAAAGGAAGTAATAAAGAAAGAGATGTTCACATACAAATATATTATCTTGGACATCTTTTATGATTGTGAGTACATTAAAATATTATATGCTAAGAAGTCGACTTTGGACAAGGAAGACAACATAATGAGGTATGTTTGCTTACTTTCGAATATAAGTTATATTGTCATGGATCCTCTAACATGTGACGCTTGCTTCCACCTCATACTAGCCAAAACTTTTGCACCAAGTAGAGATACTACTTCTGCATCCAAACACCATTAACCCAGTTTTGCCATGAGAGTCCACTATACCTACCTATGAATTGAGTAAGATCCTTCAAGTAAGTTGTCATCGGTGCAAGCAATAAAAATTGCTCCTTAAATATGTATGATCTATTAGTGTGAGGAAAATAAACTTTATACGAACTTGTGATAGGGAAGAAATAAAAGCGTCGGACTACATAATAAAGTTTTTTTATCACAAGCGGCAATATAAAGTGATGTTCCGTTGCATTAAGAGTTCGGGCATTCAACCAAAAAGCGCATGACAACCTCTGCTTCCCTCTGCGAAGGGCCTACCTTTTACTTTTTTTAGTACTTACCTTTATGCAAGAGTCATGGTGATCCTCACCATTCCCTATATTTTGCCTTTTTCTTTTGGCAAGTGTCATGTGTTGGGGTAAGATCTAGACACATATATCCACTCGGATGTAGGTGATCATGAGTTATTATTGTTGACATTACCCTTGAGGTAAATAGTTGGGAGGCAAAATTATAAACCCCTATCTTTCTCTGTGTCCAATTGAAGCTTTGATCTCATAAGTATCTCGTGAGTGTTAGCAATTGTGAAAGACTAAAAGATGATTGAGTATGTGGATTTGCTAGACAAGCTCTTATATTGACTCTTCCTGATGTTATGATAAATTGCAATTGTTTCAATGACAAAGATCATAGTTTGTTGGTTTTCCATAAAAAATTTAGTTCATACTTTACCTTGTGAATGAATTATCACTTTAGCATAAGAAGTTATTGTTGGTAATATGCCCTAGAGGCAATAATAAAATGGTTATTATTATATTTCCTTGTTCATGATAATTGTCTATTGTTCATGCTATAATTGTATTAACCGGAAACTGTAATACATCTATGAATACATAGACCACAACATGTCCCTAGTAAGCCTCTAGTTGACTAGCTCGTTGATCAATAGATGGTTGTGGTTTCCTGACTATGGACATTGGATGTCGTTGATAACGGGATCACATCATTAGGAGAATGATGTGATGGACAAGACCCAATCCTAAGCATAGCACAAGATCGTGTAGTTCGTTTGCTAGAGATTTTCTAATGTCAAGTATCTTTCCTTACACCATGAGATTGTGCAACTCCCGGATACCGTAGGAATGCTTTGGGTGTATCAAACGTCACAACGTAACTGGGTGACTATAAAGGTGCACTACAGGTATCTCCGAAAGTGTCTGTTGGGTTGGCACGAATCGAGACTGGGATTTGTCACTCCGTATGACGGAGAGGTATCTCTGGGCCCACTCGGTAGTGCATCATCATAATGAGCTCAATGTGGCTAAGGAGTTAGCCACGGGATCATGCGTTACGGAACGAGTAAAGAGACTTGCCGGTAACGAGATTGAACGAGGTATGGGGATACCGATGATTGAATCTCGGGCAAGTAACATACCGATGGACAAAGGGAATTGTATACGGGATTGATTGAATCCTCGACATTGTGGTTCATCCGATGAGATCATCGTGGAACATGTGGGAGCCAACATGGGTATCCAGATCCCGCTGTTGGTTATTGGCCGGAGAGATGTCTCGGTCATGTCTACATGGTTCCCGAACCCGTAGGGTCTACACACTTAAGGTTCGGTGACGCTAGAGTTGTTATGGGAATTGTATGTGGTTACCGAAGGTTGTTCGGAGTCCCGGATGAGATCCCAGATGTCACGAGGAGTTCTAGAATGGTCCGGAGGTGAAGATTTATATATGGGAAGTCCAGTTTCAGTCCCGGAATGGTTTCGGGGGTTATCGGTATTGTACCGGGACCACCGAAAGGTGTCCGGGGGTCCACCGGGTGGGGCCACCTGCCCCGGAGGACTTAGTGGGATGAATATGGGTGGGGACCAGCCCCTTAGTGGGCTGGTGCCCCCCCCCCCAAGAGCCCAATGCGCCTAGGGTTGGAAACCCTAGGGGGAGGGGGCGCCTCCCACTTGCTTGGGGGGCAAGTTTCCCCTCCCGGTCTCCGCCCCCCTCTTGATGCATCTAGGGTGACCGACCCCCTCTCCCCTTCTTCCAATAAATAGTGGGGGGTGGGAGGGCAGCCGAACCCTTCCCCTGGCACGGCCCTTCAACCCTCCAACTCCTCCTCCTCCTCCGTAGTGCTTGGCGAAACCCTGCAGGAGAACCGCAAGCTCCACCACCACGCCGTCGTGCTGCCAGAGTTCTCCCACAACTTATCCTCTCCCCTTGCTAGATCAAGAAGGAGGAGACGTCCCCGGGCTGTATGTGTGTTGAACGCGGAGGCGCCATCCGTTCGGCGCTTGGATCGGATCTTCCTCGATTTGAATCGCCGCGAGTACGACTCCATCAACCGCGTTCTTGTAACGTTTCCGCTTAGCGATCTTCAAGGGTATGAAGATGATCTCTCTCTCTCTCGCTCTCTCTCTCTCGTTGCTAGCATCTCCTAGATTAATCTTGGTGACACGTAGGAAAATTTTGAATTATTACTACGTTCCCCAACAGTTATATGACAATATGTTACTGTTCTAAAGATGATCATGATGCCCTCATGTCCGTATTTTATTTTATCGACACCTCTATCTCTAAACATGTGGACATGATGATCTGTTGGGTTCTACGGTAGGGTGCATCGACTGCAAATTAAAATTTTCCTACGCGCAGAACAACCAAGAACATGCTACGGGAGATGGATCAGATCGTTACCACTAGACGCGCAGTGCCGTGCAGCGAAAGAAGAGTTGGGGCCGCGCGTCTGCGTGGATCGTCTCCTCCTCGTCTGGTCTCCCTCGAACAGCCAGTCGTCGGATCCCTCGTACAGGTGCACCGCCTCTAACGGTATCTGCGCGTGCAGGAGGAACATCGTGCGACGGACTGCTAGGTCCGATCACACAACCGGCGGCGAATGGAGGTGTCTATTCGCAACACATGCAAACCCTAGTGATAGCGTCGAAGCGATGAATCTCATGAGTGTGCAACACCTCCACTTTATATAGGCATCTATCGTGGGATCAACTCTTGGGCCTCGCACAGATCCTAAAGCCCACAAGTCTACTCGGCCACAATCCGAATACAGCTCGGATCGCATCCGACCAGTGTCCTCGGATCCGACCTCGTAGGTTCCTTTGTTGGGGAACATAGTAATTTCAAAAAAATCCCTACGCACACACAAGATCATGGTGATGCATAGCAACGAGAGGGGAGAGTGTTGTCTACGTACCCTCGTAGACCGTAAGCGGAAGTGTTATGACAACGCGGTTGATGTAGTCGTATGTCTTCACGATCGACCGATCCTAGCACCGAAGGCACGGCACCTCCGAGTTCAACACACGTTTAGCTCGATAACGTCCCTCGTACTCTTGATCCAGTTGAGGCCGAGGGAGAGTTCCGTCAGCACGACGGCATGGTGACAGTGATGATGATGTTATCGGCGCAGGGCTTCGCCTAAGCACTACGACGATATGACCGAGGTGTGTAACTGTGGAGGGGGGCACCGCACACGGCTAAGAAATCAACTTGTGTGTCTATGGGGTGCCCCCTGGCCACGTATATAAAGGATGGAGGGAGGAGGAGGCCGGCCCTCATAGGGCGCGCCCAAAGTGTGGAGTCCTACTAGGACTCCCTAGTCCTAGTAGGATTCCACCTCCCATATGGAATAGGAAAAGGGGAAGGGAGAAGGAGAAGGAAGGAAGGGGGCGCCTTCTTTCCCTAGTGCAATTCGGACCAGTCCATGGGGAAGGGGCGCAACCACCCTTGAGGCCTTTCTCTCCTTTCCCGTATGGCCCATTAAGGCCCAATACGAATTCCCGTAACTCTCCGGTACTCCGAAAAATACCCGAATCATTCGGAACCTTTCCGATGTCCGAATATAGCCTTTCAATATATCAATCTTTACGTCTCGACCATTTCGAGACTCCTCGTCATGTCCCCGATCTCATCCGGGACTCTGAACAAACTTCAGTCATCAAATCACATAACTCTTTAATACAAATCGTCATCAAACGTTAAGCGTGTGGACCCTACGGGTTCAAGAACTATGTAGACATGACCAAGACACATCTCCGGTCAATAACCAATAGCGAAACCTGGATGCTCATATTGGCTCCTACATATTCTACGAAGATCTTTATCGGTCAAACCGCATAACAACATACATTGTTCTCTTTGTCATCGGTATGTTACTTGCCTGAGATTCGATCGTCGGTATCTCAATACCTAGTTCAATCTCGTTATCGGCAAGTCTCTTTACTCGTTCCGTAGTGAATCATCCCGCAAATAACTCATTAGTCACATTGCTTGCAAGGCTTATAGTGATGTGCATTACCGAGAGGGCCCAGAGATACCTCTCCGACAATCAGAGTGACAAATCCTAATCTCGATCTATGCCAACTCAACAAACACCATCGGAGACACCTGTAGAGCACCTTTATAATCACCCAGTTATGTTGTGACGTTTGGTAGTACACAAAGTGTTCCTCTGGTATTCAGGAGTTGCATAATCTCATAGTCATAGGAACATGTATAAGTCATGAAGAAAGCAATAACAACATACTAAACGATCAAGTGCTAAGCTAACGGAATGGGTCAAGTCAATCACATCATTCTCTAATGATGTGATCCTATTAATCAAATAACAACTCATGTCTATGGCTAGGAAACTTAACCATCTTTGATTCAACGAGCTAGTCAAGTAGAGGCATACTAGTGACACCCTATTTGTCTATGTATTCACACATGTACTAAGTTTCCAGTTAATACAATTCTAGCATGAATAATAAACATTTATCATGATGTAAGGAAATATAAATAACAACTTTATTATTGCCTCTAGGACATATTTCCTTCATCCTTCCCTTAAGCGCGTGACCCATTAGGTTCAAGCCGGCTTGGTCGCAGTTCGAATCACCTCCGAACCGCTCAGTTGGTAGCGGCCTCTAGCAAGGCATGCCGAACACCAAGCAGACTATGAAGCTGGTTAGGCGAACCTGTACAACTTGTCACACTTCCGTTCCCTTTGCCACGCGATATATGTTGTCGAGATCAAGGCGAGATTGTCATCCTTGTGCTAGCCCGACCTCTCTCTCGTTCCAGTGATGCTGACCACAAACCGGATTATCACATAATCCTAATCGCATGGCCATGCTTATCTTGGTCGAATCACACGAGGGGGCCCAGAGTATATCTCTCCTCGTCGGAGGGGAAAATCCCATCTTGCTCTACCATGTCTCGCAGCATGGGTCTGGACAAGCCTAAAACCTACCTTTGTAACTACCCAGTCATGGAGTAGTGTTTGGTTGGCCCAAAGCAAGTCTGTCACCATCCCGAGTACATGCGCCAGCTCAGGTCTTAGGACATAGCTCGTATGTTGTACTAGAGACTCACAGATTACATATCGCTACGTCTCATAGTTGGGTCTGTCCGACTCGGACCTTATCTCAACTCGGATCCGACTACGTCGAATCCGACCAGATCCTTCCGAGTCCATATTATCTAGTTAGGATCCAATGCTCCATGGCTAGTGAGACCAAGCCATCGACCGTGTCATATGCTAGTCTAGTCGGCTGCGCGTCCACACAGCCCTTTCGACTAGGGACCTTTTAGGACAGTCATCATACAATGCATAGTCCCACAAACAAGTCACATACTTGCTGATACACATTGTCGGTGTCAAAACCGGCGGATCTCGGGTAGGGGGTCCCGAACTGTGTGTCTAAGGCGGATGGTAACAGGAGGCGGGGGACACGATGTTTACCCAGGTTCGGGCCCTCTCGATGGAGGTAATACCCTACTTCCTGCTTGATTTATCTTGATGATATGAGTATTACAAGAGTTGATCTACCATGAGATCGTAGAGGCTAAACCCTAGAAGCTAGCCTATGGTATGGTTGTTGTTGTCCTACGGACTAAACCCTCCGGTTTATATAGACACCGGAGGGGGCTAGGGTTACACAGAGTCGGTTACAAAGGAGGAGATCTACATATCCATATTGCCAAGCTTGCCTTCCATGCCAAGGAGAGTCCCATCCGGACACGGGTCGAAGTCTTCAATCTTGTATCTTCATAGTCCAACAGTCCGGCCAAAGGATATAGTCCGGCTGTCCGAGGACCCCCTAATCCAGGACTCCCTTAGTAGCCCCTGAACCAGGCTTCAATGACGATGAGTCCGGCGCGCAGATTGTCTTCGGCATTGCAAGGCGGGTTCTTCCTCCGAATACTCTATAGAAGATTTTGAACACAAGGATAGTGTCCGGCTCTGCAAAACAAATTCCACATACCACCGTAGAGAGAATAATATTTCCACAAATCTAATCTGCTGACAGCTTTTCATAACGTGACGTACTGCCGTGGTCTGGTCACGACGAACCGTTTTTCTGAGCCTGCCACTTCACGTGTTGCGAGGCGGTTTTATTGGCACGTCCTATCGAAGCAGAGATCGTGTCCCTTTTTTCACGGGATTCTCATCAATACGGGCGTGGATAACCCCATCGTGCCTGCTGGTATGACTCCTGATTTTAGGCAAGTTCCAAACGGCCACGCGGAGGACGCTTGATATCCACCCTCTTTATAAAGGGGCCAAGGCCTGTCCTTTTCTTCTCGCACTCAATCGAATCCTTCCCCCACCTCGAGTTCCAACACTCAAGGCTCAGGCCAGGCGCTTCGGACCTTTAGTCATGTCCGGATCCAACCTTCAAGGTCGGTGGATGCCCTCCTCTGTCACAGAGGAGGACATCAAGAAGCTAAGAGAAGCCAGGTATCTGACCGCCGAAATCTTGCATAGGCTACCTGCTCGAGGGCAGGTCATCCCCACTCCCGAACCCAACGAGAGTGTCTTATTTATTTCCCACTTCCTCCGAGGGCTAGGCTTTAGTCTTGATCCCTTTGTCAGAGGGCTTATGTTCTACTACGGGCTCGATTTCCATGATCTGGCTCCGGATTCCATCATTCACATCTCGTCGTTCATCGTCGTGTGTGAAGCCTTCCTCCGCATCACCCCACACTTCGGCTTATGGCTCAAAACCTTCAATGTGAAGCCGAAGATGATTGAGGGGCGACACGCAGAGTGCGGAGGCGCCATAATAAACAAAGGCACCGATGCTCCATGGCCAAAGGGTTCCTTCCCGGAGACATCCAAGTTATGGCAGCGGGAGTGGTTTTACATCACCGCTCCCCGAAGCGCTAAGTGGGTAGCTGCCCCCGCCTTCCGTCCGGCCCCCCCGCCATAATTGGCATCATGGGTCAACAAAGGGCTGGACTGGGGGCCAGCTAATGATGTGCCGACGTTGCAGAGCCGCATCCGAGATCTCTTCAAGGGAGATGTCAGCCTTGTCAAGGTAATGCAAGTCATGCTAGTTCCTCGGGTCCTGCCATGCCAACGTCGACCTCTCCGTATGTGGGAGTTCAACCCGGAAGGACCGCGAACTATTCAGCAATTCTTCGGCGCGACGCTTGAAGAGATGTATGGATTGTTCTTCCGATCACGAATAAAGTGTCCGGACACCACCGAGGATGCGGGTCTGAACTGCAATCGTCCAGACACCCAAGTAAGTAATTCCGCGGCCGAACACGTTGTATTTTAATTTACCACAACATCATTCTGAAAAGTCGCCTTTTGACCAGGGCTGGATAAAAAAGGCGAAGATGATCAGGTGTTCGGCCCCCTTCCCGAGGGCACACCGGATCCTGTACTAGCCAGGATGCTTGAGCTTGCGCCTTATCAAGCGCCATCAGGGGAAGATAAAGGGAGGAACAAAGAAGCCGAAAGCGAGCCTCACTCATTATTCATCCAAACCGGGGGAATTAGTGCCTCCGTGAAGGAGGATAACCGGGGAGAAGGATCTAAAATTCCCTCTCCCCAAGGAAGGAAGAGGGCCGCCTCTGAAGACTTGGAACAATGGTTTCCAAATGAGGGAAGAAACCTTTGTCAGAGGGCCCTACCCCGGAGGGCATCCTTACCGCACAGTACCCGCAAGGGGACCAGCCCTCCACCGAGCTGTAAGTAAACAAAAGTACTTTATAGTAAATATACCCTGCTTCATTTCTGAGAACAATAACCGAGACGTATGTCTTGTAGTTCGGATCGTAGCCCTTCTCGACAGAGTTTATCTTCGGGGGATCTTCTTCCGGAGATGATGGAGAGCGAAACACCTCCCTGTGCCTCCCCGCCTCGTGACGCGGACGACCCTGAGGTGTCGTCACGGAGGATTTCTCCTGATCCGCCAAGGCCAGAGGGTAACCCTTCGGCCACCCAAGTCCGGAGTATTCGGCTCCTAAGGAGAGCAACAGAAAGAGTTCGGGACTGTCCGGTGCGCGACCAGACGTACTGATGAATCTTCTGGAGCAAGCGGCTATCTCAGAAGCGCATTGTACGCTAATGGGTACGGTGGTTGAGAGGATTTCATCTGCCGAAAGCGGGTTGCATGAAGCTTTTATGAGCCTGCTGAGAGGCTTTGAGGTACGCAAAGTAATATTTTTTTTGATGGTACCGCACACGCTAGGTGTGCCCTATGCAGATTGTAGCCCCTGAGACTCTGGTTGCTGTCGAAAAAGATGGCAAATAGAGGATCATAGTCCCAGGTAATAACCATGGTGCTTTCACGTGCAGGCGGCTGAGGGTCTGGTGGCTAGCCGGACTGGTGAGTTTGCCGAACTGAAGCGACAACTTGATGCGGCAGATGCCGATATCGTGCTTGTAAACAAGCGGCTTGATGAGGCACATGGTATGTATTCTCCTATGATCAACACATATTAAGAGGAGCATGATGCTAGTATCTGTAATATGCTGTGACTGCAGATGGAGCTGTCGCCGTGGAGACCCTTCAGGCGGAACTTGCCCGAGCCAAGGAACAAGCCAGTAAGAGTGATGCGGCCGCCCTAGAGGCGGTCGAAGAGCTAAGAGCCGAACAGGCTGCGCATTGCCAGAGCAAAGAGAAAATAGCCAAGATGGCTGTTGAGCTGAAAGATGCCGCCGACCGTTATGAGCTTCTTGAAAAGAAAGCCAAACAAAGACAGCGGACCTGGAGAAAGCCACGGTAGCAGCCAAGGAAGCCCGCTCTAAAATCAGAGCGGTGAAGGAGGAGCTACGTCAAGCCGGAGATATCGCGGCTGGGAATCCCTTTTTGTTGTGGAAGAAGTTCGGAGATCCTAAGTGTGCCCTTCTGGATCAATTATGGAGTTCTGCGGATGCGTACCTGGATTTGGCAGCAAGTGCTGCTGATGTGACCAAGTTTTTCGAAGATCAAAAAGATCACGAAGTGGAAAAGTTGTTCTGGTCGCAGTTCAATGCTCCGGCGCGTCCGCTGCTGTTAAATGAGCAAATGGCCGAGTGGGCTGAGCTCCATAGGTTGTCCGGGCTTGCCATGAGGTCTGTTGTGGATCATCTTTGGCCGGAAGGACCAAGGCCGAATAGTTATTTTGGCTTAGTGCAACGATTCCTTGGTGCTGTACCGCATATCGACGCTGTGAAGAGGTCGGCGTGCATAGAGGGTGCGCGGATGGCTCTTGCCTGTGTCAAGACATACTGGGCAGAGATGGAGGCCACCGCTATTGCAACCCAGAGTTCGGTCGTAGGCCGGATATCGGCCGAGCACTATTTTGAAGAAGTCTTAGAAGGCGCTCGTTTAATAGAGGCTCAGTGCTCGAAGAGTATCATGTTCTAGTGACATGTATCCCAATTGTAAGAGCAATGTTATCTTAATTATAAAGGCTGTGTTTATACTTTTGCCTGAAAGTATTATTATGCCTCCTGTGCGGTCGTTTATGCATGTATATATATCCTGAAAGTTTGCAGTCGTCGGCTTCAGCCCCCACGCATATAATGCAGGGGTGTTCGCAAAAGCGCGTCTTCACACTTGATCCAACGTCTTGGTCCATTAAGAAGGTGGTAGCACGGCGAACGAGGCAATCAGACTATATTGCTTTAACACTTTCACTTAACCATAGGAGTTTGACAGTGGGGCTACTATATAGCCCCTGGTATTTCCACGGCTATCCGAATACGGTGCACGTACGTACATGACCGGGAAAACTGGCCCTTCGTTAATGCGGAGGAATCCCAAAGATTCCGCTAAGTCATCGAGTGGTTGACCAGTCTCGCGCTTTATCATGACAGTCAGTTTTCGGCTTTCTCTACTGAGGTGCTCATCCGGATGAACCAGGGCACAATCGCAGTAGTTCTCCCGGTGCCACCCTAGCCGATAGAGCGGAACATAAGGTAGCAAAACGCGGGAGCCGGGCAAACCCAACATTTGACCAAAGACATGATTCGGAGCTGATGCATATAAGGCCAAACTCGCGACACCGAACACTCCCTAAGGTATTCGGTCTTTACAACATATACCGGGCTGAGTAACGCCCTTGATAATGAACCCCGAGTGTCCAGGTACGTGCATTATTCTGACGTGGCGAAATGCCAATAACGTCAGCATCCCTCTCGGTTATACTGAGTATCCGGAGGATGTGAAGCAACAAGAGACAGTAAAAAAGGTTTACACAGGGTCTTAATCTAAAAAGAAACCTTTGAGCGGGGCCCTGCTGCACGTTTGCGCCTGTGTCTCCGTTGTGCCGTATCCTGGAAGGGTGTAGCACGATTATCATCTGCAAAAGAGAAGAACTTAGGTGAAAGTTGTCGTGCGAAAAATTGGTTATTCTTAATAAACCATTAAAGTTCAAGATAAGTAAGGTCGAGCCGAACTGTAGTCCTTTGTACATGCGGGAAGCCCCTGGTACCGCCTATGGGGGTATATCCATCAAACCAATCTCAGGTTTATCTAAGCTGTTACAGCTAGTGATGCGCCGGACTCGTCTAGCCGTGCCCGCGGTCTTGACGACCGATCGTTTATTCTGGTTGGAGTGGCTGTTTTAGTGTTCGGCTGCTAAAGCCGCCACACATTCCTCCGCGCGTAAGGAACGCTCAACATTTCCGCTAACTGTGATGATGCCACGTGGACCGGGCATCTTAAGCTTAAGAGAAGCATAATGCGGTACTGCATTAAAACGAGCGAAAGCTGTTCTTCCGAGTAGTGCTTGACAGCCGCTTCGGAATGGAGCGATGTCGAAGGTTAGCTTTTCACTTCGGAAGTTGTTGGGAGAACCGAATACAACCTCTAGTATTAGAGAGCCCGTACAGCGGGCCTCTGGGCCTGGTATTACTCCTTTAAAGGTAGTATTGCTGTGGCTGATTCTTGTCGGGGCTATCCCCATTTTGCGGACTGTGTCTTGATATATCAGATTAAGACTACTGCCGCCGTCCATGGGGACTTGGGTGAGATGGTATCCGTCGATAATTGGGTCTAGCACCAAGGCAGCCAATCCTCCGTGCCGGATACTTGTCAAGTGATCCCTGCGATCCAAAGTGATCGGGCAGGCTGACCAAGGGTTGGACTTAGGGGTGACGGGCTCTACGGCGCGTATGTCTCGGAGTGCATGTTTGCTTCTCCTTTTTGTTATGTGAATTATGTTCACTGTTTTGGCCTCTGGTGGGAATTTTTTCTGTCCCACAGTGCTTTGCTGGCGAGGCTCATCCTCGTCTTCACTTGGTGTATCCCTCCCCTTGTGTTCGGTGTTTAACTTGCCGGCCTGATTGAAGACCCAACATTCTCTGTGGGTGTGATTTGCAGGTTTATCGGAGGTGCCATGAATCTGACATAATTTGTCTAGAATCTTGTTTAGGCTGGACGGTCCATCTCTGTTGCTTTTGAAAGGCTTTTTCCGCTGACCGGGTCGAGAGCTCCTAAATCCGGCGTTTACCGCCGTGTTGTCTGGGCTGTCTTCGTTATTTCGACGCTTGCTTTTACTGCGTCGTGGTTTTCCATTACCATCCCTGACTTCAGATGTGCCTGGGTCGCTGGTGCTAATACGTGCCAGCCAGCTATCTTCGCCCGCGCAAAAGCGGGTCATGAGGCTTGTTAGGGCTGCCATTGTTCTTGGCTTTTCTTGGCCGAGGTGTCTGGAGAGCCATTCGTCTCGGACGCTATGTTTGAAAGCTGCTAAGGCTTCGGCGTCCGGGCAGTCGACGATTTGATTCTTCTTAGTGAGAAATCTGTTCCAAAGCTTTCGGGCTGACTCTCCGGACTGTTAAATTATATGACTTAAATTGTCTGCATCCGGAGGTCGGACATAGGTCCCTTGAAAGTTAGCCCTAAAAGCATCCTCAAGCTCCTCCCAACTTCCAATTGAATTTTTGGGGAGGCTCTTCAGCCAGTGCCGAGCTGGTCCTTTCAACTTGAGGGGCAAGTATTTGATGGCGTGGAGATCGTCTCCGCGAGCCATATGGATATGGAGGATGAAGTTGTGACACCCAAAATTTTTGACCTTGTTTTATTTATTAAATTTTTTCCAGGAAATAAAACTTTTCCATTTGTCAAGGTTTACCCTTTTGTCATTGTGGAATTTTTCTTCAAGTGGGAAAACTTTCAAAAAGTATTGTTGAACTTGAATACTCTCTATGATAAAACAATTCTTTATCAGTGGATTTAAATTGCAAGATTTGTTTTTCTCAGAGCTTTATTCTTTTAAAAATGATTTCTTTTGAATTTGGAGCCTGTTTTGCACTACAACCATTTGACTAATGCATTTAAAATTTCCACCAAAATTTGGGGATGTCATGTGATGTTTCCACATCACTTTTATGCAAAAATACCTTTTGGCCATTGGAGATTTTTAGCTCTACACCAACTTTTCCAATCTGGTCCAGTAGGCACTTTTGTACTACAACCCATTTAAATATTGCTTTAAAAATTCTTCCAAGCATTTGGAGATGTCAGTGGATGCATACAATGCAACTTCATGCAAAAACCCAGTGATGTTCTTTGAAAATTTTGAGTGAATCATCTTCATTTCTATTCTGGTCCAGTTTGGTGATTTGTACTGCAACCCCATTTTATTTTGCTCTAGTACCTTTGAGCTTTTTCCTACCTATAGTCCCCCCTACCAAACTCTTAAGTCCAGGAGATTGGACCCATTGGAGTATTTTTGATGCATGCAATGTCAGCCTTTAGTTTCTGCCCAAAACTGGTTTTCTCAAAATCTTGCACTATCAAGTTTCTGTTTTTGCCAAACTAACCTTAGCACCTTCTTTAGCTCCTAAAGAGACTAGGATCTGGAGAGTTTGGCCACCCCAAGAATTGCCTAGTTGCCCATAGCATTCTGTCGAACACCCTGTGTGCAGGAACAGTTTTGGCAGGTCTCCTAGCTTACATTGTGGACTTGAGCCCCTGACCCATCGAGCATGTCCACTAGCCTCCTAGCTATCCCTAACCCTGGCCTGTTAGCTACCAGCCTCACCCAAGCTCTCTAGAGCGCGCAGGCATTTCGTCGAGCACCTGGCGTGCGTGCTCTGGGCGCGCCCAGAGCGCACGTTTTGCACGCGCGCGCACTGAGTCGCCGCGCCGCACTGCCACCCTCGACGCGTCCCGTCCCTGGTCCCAGCTCGCCTGCAGAGCCACGCCATACACTCGCCCCCTCGCCGCAAACCTCCAAGCCGCACTGGCGCCCTACAGCGTCGCCGGCAGAGCTCCCTTGGCGGCACGCCGGCGTCGGCAGCGGGCTTTGCCGTGGACGGCGCCGCCCAAGCCACCCGCGCGCGCCAGCTGCCCCCTGTGTACAGCCCGTGCTTATCCTCATGCTCGTCGGCACGCGCTCGTCGCCGCCACGACGCCCTGCAGCTACAGCAACGGCGACTCGTCGTCGATCTTATCCCCGCCGCGGAGCCAGCCCCGTCACGCTATAAAAGGAGGCCCCGTGCTCCTCCGAGCACTCAGGCAACCCCAGGCCACCTCCATAGTTCTCCCGCAGCTAGCAATCGACGGGGATGGGCTTTCTTCCTCGACTCCGGCCAGTTCGGTCGCCGCCGCAATCCGGTGCCGTGCGTCACAGCCAGGCCCTCCCCCGCCAATCCAACGCCACCAAGAGTTTCCCCATAGTCGTGCGGAGCTGCCTAGCGCCTCGGCCTCGACCTAGGACCCCCGGAGCCCAAAACCCACTCTGTTCCCGAACCTCCGTCCGCCGCGGAGCTCGCCGCCGGTGACCTCCTCCGTCCCCTCCTGCCTAGCGCCCACTGGGAGGACCGCCCCGGCCTGGCGGATCCATCCCCGCCCTCGGGACCCCGTGGGGAGCTGCCGTTCGCCGACGGCGATCGCCGGAGCCCCGCCCCGTTCGGGCAGAAAGAAAGGAGGGAGAGGAAGAACGGTCAAACCTGACCAGTGGGCCCCCTGGACCCACTGTCAGTGACCCGCGCGGCTGTCCTCTCTGTTTAAGTGAAAGCGCAAAGACCGGAGTACGTCACCTCTGCTTTGAAAGCGTATTTTCCTCGAAGCGTTTTCCTTTTTCTGATTTTAATAAAACAGAACTTTGACTGATCTTTGACTGGCTATAACTTTTAAAATAAAACTCCAAATGAGTTGATTCTTTTTCCTACCTCTCTCAAATTTCATCTAGTTTATTTTAAGATTTATTTCAAAAATATTTGAGACAACTTTTTGTACTGTTTTTGAAATGTGTGTTGTTTGAATATTTCTCAAAATAGGATTTTTGGAGAAAAGGCAACCTTCAAAAAGTGCACCCCCACATGCATACACTTGAAGGCAAGCATCCTAAACCCTGGCTTAATATTTTTGGGTGTTTGTAATACGGCTACAACATCACCTTGACTTGGAACATACGCTATTTTGCGTGACGGTAAAAATCATATGCATGAGTGCATAGTGGAGTTTTCTTTGCTGTGATAAATGGATATGTTGGTGATGGTATTCATCCTCGTAAGCTTCCCTTGCATACCGGAAGGAAGCCGGGAAAGTCGTGGTCTTGGGTAGTCACGGGCTTGTCCCTAGTACCTCGTTGGGACGAGTATGTCCGGTATGGCATGGTGAGGCTTGACGAGTGGTAAGTTTACCTGTTAATGGAAATATTTTTGTTATGATAATCATGCAGGGAACACTTGAACCTCCTGAGTCGGCCTTAGATCGAGTCTTGTCCAGTAACCCCCATACTTGCCTGGTACTACCACTTGTCCCTGCCTTAGGTAGGGTACGGTTCAGTAAGTTGTCAACCCCTTTCTAGCACACACCGTACAGAGAGGCCGTGATGAGGGTCCCATGGCCATGGATTAAAGCCAGTCATCCGGTCCGGGGGCATGGGTGTTTCGGTTGTAGCCGGAGGGGTAGCTCCCCTAGTTGGCGCGCGGTATAAATTTTGTGATCCCATGCTACGTCGAGGTTGTAGCCTCCCCACTTAGAGTTTCGCTTGACAGGTGTCGTGGGTGATTCCAGACACCGGTAAGTTAAGCTGGTGTGTGCAGGTCAGGCGTGTTTTCAATTAAAAGACCGTAGACGGAATTAGTCCCGATGGACTAAAGAAATCCGTTACCCGTGGGTAAAGAGTACACCCTCTACAGAGATTATACATCTATTCGAATAGCCGTGTCCATGGTTAAGGACTACAGTCTGGGATAGGTCAAGTGTCGGTGTTAGTGTCGGTCTTCGGAGGAAAAACTGTTAAACCAGAACTTGGATCATGACTTGTGACTTGTGACGATTATGATTACTATTATTGTGGACTAACCATTTACTTTAATTGTATTTTTGAGTATCCCTGGGATGGTTCTACCTCCTGGATACCCATTACAGTTATTCTATATAAGCCCTTTATGTGGTGTCGCTCAGACGCCCGACTGTGGCATGCTGATTATTTTCTTTTATTTGTAAGCCCTTTATGTGGTGTCGCTCAGACGCCCGACTGTGGCATGCTGGTTATTTTCTTTTATTTGTAAGCCCTTTATGTGGTGTCGCTCAGACGCCCGACTATGGCACGCTTGTTATTTCTTTTATTTATAAGCCCTTTATGTGGTGTCGCCCCGACGCCCGACTGCGGCATTATTATTCTTGCAGTTTCCTCTCGAGGAGTCATTCAGACTCTCGTTTGGCACCCCTGTATTTTATTTTTGGTTATTTTTACCCACATGTGTGCATCATGGTTTTTTTGTATATTTCGTGACAGACGTTGTGATCCTAATTATTTCGGAGCAGGATTGTCCCTTGTTATATTATACCCGTGTTCTTAATGTTTGCGAGTACATTCAAACGTACTCACTGGCTTGTCCCTGGCTATTGTCTTGGCCAGATTTTCGCGCATGGAGATAAGCATCGCGGTGACAACCTCGGAGCCTACGTGTTGACGATAGCAGCCTCGCGAAGATAGGAGTTATCCTGGTCAGCTATTCTTGTGGGAAATGGAGTCCCATAGACGCAGATGTACCCAACCGCTTCCGCCCTCAACCATTAGAAACCAAGTGTTGTACTCCTAGGCCTCAATGGTCTTGTACTACATATTTTTGTACCTTGCTTGGAATTCTTGTATCAAGTTGGTGCCTCATCAGCTAACAGTAATCCTGGGGCTGGTGAGCACAAAGGCCGTTTTTCTGGGAGATTATTATCCCAAAAATCCGGTCGTGACAGAAGTCCTCAATCCAGACCCCAGGGTTTGTCGTTCCGTCGTACGCCTCTATGTTCACGGGTTTGAATCCCTCTGGAAATTCGTGATCCAGCACCTCATCGGTGAAACATAGGGGGTGCGCGACACCCCTGTATTTGGATGTGTCATGGCGTTCTGACGGTTGTAGTGTTCGGTTTTGATTATGCGCTGGAGCGCGCTTCCTAGATCCATAGATGGATCTGGTCACGCCGGCCTTTTGATGCAAGTCCTCGCCTAGACCGTGTGCTGACTTATGTGCGGCCTCGTTAGCCGGCCTATCGCCGCCACGAGGTGGTCGATCCGACCGGTCGGCCATTTTATTTTTCGGCTGTGTGGGCTCTAAGGCCTCATCATCGAATTCAGGCAACAGCTTGCACTTTGGGTAGCTATTTGTGTGGCGACTGCCACCATACTTTTCTTCAGTGTCAAGCACTTTGTTCCATCTACTGTTGAGCGTATTCTGCGCGGCCTTAAGCCTTTGCTTCTGCTTCTTCAGACTCCTCGCGGTGGCAATAAGCCTTCTACGGAGGTTCTCTTGTTCCAAGTGCTTTTCCGGGATGATGTGTGCATCGTCGTCCGGACTGTTTTCCTCTCCGGAGAGAGGTTGATGAGCTTTATCCTCGGCGTCGCCGTGATCAGACAGCGGCTCCGTACTATGTTCGTCGTCCGCTGGTTCATCCTGTTCTATCGCTGGGTCAATTTGGTCATCGTTTCCTCTGGAGTCGACCGGGGTGTTATTTTTTCTTGCGCTGTTATCGCTGTTCTTGCCGAGGCGGGATTTGGAGCGGCGCCTACGCCGTCGCTTTGGTTGCTTCTCGAGGGAGCTATCCTTCGTTGCATCCTTCCGTTCCTCGCCATTGTTTTCTTTGGGTGTATCCACCATATATATATCGTGTGATGAAGTGGCCGTCCAGCGGTCTGTGGGTGGTGGTTCCTGTTCCTCTCCTGCATCGTCGTCCATGCCGTCGATGTTTTCGGAGTCGAAATCGAGCATGTCGGTTAGATCGTCGACAGTGTCTCCTGACAGGGAGAGAGACCTCAACGAGTTTAGCACGTCGCCAAAGGGCGGGTGCTGAAAGATATCTGCAGAGGTAAACTCCATGATCGGTGCCCAATCGGATTCGATAGGCACAGACGCAGGCGGCTCGGAGAGTCCCATCCGGACACGGGTCGAAGTCTTCAATCTTGTATCTTCATAGTCCAACAGTCCAGCCAAAGGATATAGTCCGGCTGTGCGAGGACCCCCTAATTCAGGACTCGCTGACACATCATTCCGTACTAATAAACCAGCGGTTGCTTCTACTCGTACGTCGCTGACGTTTTTGAAAAAAAGACCCTATGCTTTTGCGTATTAAACCTGCAGTACTATTTTAAGTGAATCTGATAAAATCGTTTTCACAAAAAACACCCTGCATCTGCCGGTGCCCGCCGCCGCCGACCGCACCCAGCGCCTCCATGCGCGGGCTCGCGCTCGTGCCTCCCCACCGCCCCGCGCCGCCGGCCACCGGAGCGCCGCCGTCGGACGAGCGCGCCGCCATGCCCTCTCTCCTTCTTCCCTCCCCTTCATCCAGTTCTATCTCTCACCTCCCTCTCTCTCTCTTTTGCAGGAAGCGGAAGCCATGGCCGCCGGACCGCCGCCCCGCGCCGGCCGGCCATCGGAGCGCCGCTGCCGGACCAACGGGCTTCCCTGCCATCCCCTCCTTCTCCCCCTCCCTCCGGTTCTATCTCTCACCTCCCTCTCTCTCTCCTTTGCAGGAAGCCATGGCCGCCGGACCTCCATGCCTCCGCGAGCTCGCCGCCGGCCTGTGACCTCTACGCTGCCTCCAGTCCTCTCCGGACTCCTCCGTCGTATTCTTCTCATTCTCCGACGCTGCCAAGTTCGCCCGAGGAAGAAGCGGGGAGTTTGCCGGAGGAACAAGAATATCCGTCCAGCCGTCCATTGTCGCCTGAGCTACACCAGAGGTATGTATCCCCTTGATATTCACTGGATGGAATCCCCTGTTTACATCCAAAGGTACTAAGTTTGTGCAATTCAGAATAATGATGGTCAAGATATCCCCAAATAACAGTTATGCTTATTAGTCTTAGAGGATTTTCTGTCCAAGCAGATTTATGTTTTGCAAGAATTAGTCTACTTATTACAGGCAGAACCAGTTTTTCGTCACAACATGAATTTCCTGATGATATCCGTAGTGTGCTCATTTGCTTGATTTGGTCAAGTAGAGCAAGCTTTACAGATTTCAGAATTCAGTTAATGGAACAAGTTAGAATTCTGGTTCCTTTTCAGTGGGCAGTGGGCATCATATATTTTGTATTATGTTGTTGCAAAGTACGTAGTATAGTTTAATTATATGGTTTTACCACTAGCTCTACAAAGATATAATCCATGGTCCCTGCTTGTATTGCATTGCATACATAACACTATTGTTTGCTAGCTTGACTGAACTTTGGCCGCTGCTCCTGCGATGGCCAAAGCATAGGTTGCAGCTCGATCTGGGACTTGCAGTAGGAAAGCAAGCCACGATTTCTTCTTAGGAAGTGAGTTGTATCCTTGCCGAAATGTACATCTCGATTCCAGTTTTATTGGACTATTCAAGTGTCAACTCTTCGCATGGATATCTTCATATTTGATCTGTTGGGTTTGTAAAAACTTTATTAACAAATAGCTGCGGTTGCTGTGCAAATGGAAATTGTTAGGCTCTTTTACGCTGTAGGAATTTCTGGCATGAGCTTGGCCTCATGGAAAAATCATTCGTACTGCATACATCTCTACCCTTGAAAGCTAATCACCGGAAAGAATCATTTGTTCAATTATCAATTAGCTTTGCAGTGGCATACACATGAATAGATATCTCAGCGTGTACTACAAACAACTTATGTTGGATATGTGTGCTTTTCAACATATATTTGAAGTGTAACAAGCCTTTCCCAGTTGGATCTATTCTGAACATATGAGTTTATCTCCTGAACCCATGTTTACTTCCTGAACATACAGTAGCAAAACTGAAAGTATATATATAGCTTATGTGTACTATACTTTCAGTAACATAGATGCCAATATCATTACCTTTTTCAGTTAGGGGGTGGTGGGGATTCACTTTGGTATAAATCTGATTGATAGTTACTGCTCTGGTCTTTATTTTTTTTTGCATAAGTCTACTTAGAGTAGCAGTGATCATACGTGTTTGCTTATCTTTTACGAAGCTTCGTATTACATCAGAGTTAAGGTAAACTCAAGTATAGCGTTTCTGGAATAACATAATTGTGTTAGCATGGAAGGATGAGTACTCTGAAGAAAATAGGATGAGGCTATAACTAAGAAACATCAGGCCGAGATTAACATTACATTGCTGTAAAGGACAAAGGGTCTACTGCTATACCATCGTATTTTCTGCCATGGGTGGCTTCAGAGATGTTGTGTTCTGTGTCATGGGTTACTTTTTCTTTCCCATAAAGTATTTTTTAGTTGCATGTATATATCACATTGCCAATATTTGCATGTGTGAGTTGAATGATGCACTTGGTAGGATCAAAAGGTTCAAAACTTCTGCATGTGTTGCTGCAACATAGCATTAATTTCTCCCAGAGAAACCGTAAAATCGAACAATTCCTAGCATTACATCATGGGCAGACTAATAGTTTTCCACGTTTTGTCAACGTGACAAGAACTGGATGCTATATGATAAAGAGTCATGTTCTTAAAGAGGGTATTTTCTCTCTTAGGGGTTGCTTTGCTTACCTGTAGGATTTTCATCTTTTTGTCTTTTTAGTTAGTTTGTTTACCCTCTTTCTGTACAACTCTTTTTAGTTAGTGAAATAATTTAAGGCAAATTGGCATAGAGGTGTATTTATACAAAACTGAAACTATATATTCACTTTGGCTTGATATTGTAACAAATGCCTGTGCATTAATCTGTACAAATACTGCCAATTCTGACTAGACCTGTTTTCATCTCCAAATTTAAGAGGGGACAGTCTCACGTGATTCAGTAGATTTATTTGTACCTAGCTGATTGTGCTGTGCATTAAGCCAGTGAAAGGAAGGACGAAGAAGGGGGACTTAGTTGCAGCATCGCCATGATTGCCCTCCTCGTTGTAGAATTATATGTTGGTGTGACCTCAGTTTGATTTGGCCTGCTTTTGATGTCTCTGCTGTGTGTGCGCGTGCAGGTGCCAAAGGTGTCCGATCCAACTAAGGTGGAGGCCAAGGAGGTTTAGCTCTCGGACATTGCACCAATGACGCTGGATAATACCGATATGCATACTGTAAGTTTCATTTATTCAGATTGGGACCTTTCTTCCTGTTATTTTGCCGTCAAAATTGAAAAAGAGTGATGCTAATTCGCTAAAGGTCAATGTAGTCATCAGCCTGTATGCTCTCAGTCTCCTGGCAGAGTATTTTCCCTTAAACGATGCTACTGTCACATGATGCATATCATGGTTCTTTGGCCTTGGATCAATTTATTCTGCATTTACATGATATATTGCTTCTAGCCAATGAAATTTGATCCACATTTGTGTGTGTATGCATATCCTATACTGGAAACTTGTGCTTTGCCCATTATATGATTATACTAGCGGGCAGAGGCGCGGCGGCACGCCGTGCTTGTGAAACAGCCCATCTAAATGCTTGTTGTTGGTTTCGCAAGGGAAAAACAATAACTGCATATCAGCTCTCATTTTTACTTGCATATAGTGCTACTTGAATTGCTTCTAGAAATATTTACCTGACAGCAAAGTGTTTTGCTGTATTCACATTGCCAATACTAAAAAATTGAAGACAGTGTAAGCAAAGATGGGGAAATTCTCTAGCTGAGACTGCATCTCTACTGCCAATATTTTTTTAGCAAGCAAATTCTCAACAGAAAGTCACTGCTTTGTAAATCTTCTTGGCATCCTGAAGATCAAAAATTTCGAATTCGGTAGAGAGCGCCTTGCTTTCAGTTTATTCTTGAACTTGTTTGTTTTATGTTGTGGCACCATTTACTCCATGGTAGTTCCCTGTCGGAATAACTTAATTTTTCATTAGACACAGTCCTAAGCTTTTTACATGAAACAAAACATAATAAAATATAAGGTATGTGTTTGATCTAACCAGACAGTCCACCATGACGAAAACCAGTTCAGGTAGTGTTCCTGCTTTTTGTCTTATGAATTCTCATACCCTAGGAATTCGTCCAAGGATCGTCGGAAGATCAGAATTGCGGCTAATGTCCCTTAAGAGGTGTGTCGTGCATATCTATAGTTTTTTTGGCATGTACACAATATTTGGCAAATTGCAAAACAAAAATTACTATTTTTCCTGAATGTACATTTTTTATAAAGTTCAATTGTTGGCAATTAGAAGCAATATAGGCAGACCTTTTTCACTATTGTTACTGAATTTCCTTGTAACTTGATTAAATAATTCAGGAGTGTACGCATTGTGCAAGCTGGGAGAAAAGAGACTCCAGTGGAGCTCCTCTTTCTCTCCATCTCTCTCTCTCTCAAGATTATTAGGGAAGGAGCGATGGATTGGGGTGGGTAGTGCTCTAGATTATTCGGTGGCCCTCAGCGGCAGATCCTTGAAAGAAAGTTAAAAGAAGCGAAAAAATTGCATACAACGTGTCAGCCTAGGAGTGAGCACCCACCAGCGCCTCAAATGCATGGCATGGGCTATAGCTTACCACTTTAATTCTTTCATATATTAGAAGTAGACAAATGCAAATGTCCATAGTAATAAACTTGTGGTCACAAGATTGCTAGCTTAAAGTTTGCTAGATTATGTAAATGGGTAATTTTGTTGCCTGCTTTTTAGGTTTCCATAGTATGACTCATTCTACATAATGGCAGGCAAGAAAAAATAAAATAGCTCGACTATTCCATGCACAACTATTCTTTCATCAAATGAGACCGTGGATCTGAATTAGGTCCAGACAAATGCCATTAGGATATAAGAAGTGTTGTGTAATGCCACACAGAGCATGTTCAAAAAATATCGCCCGTTGCAACGCACGGGCATTTGTACTAGTCATTGATAATGTCCAAGGACTATTTTTATTCATAAACACATAGGAAATATCATCATACATGATTGCCTCTAGGGCATATCTCCAACATTCTCGATCTCAGCTTTCGCTTGAGCACAAGCGAGGTCTAAGCTTGAGGGAGTTGATACGTTCATTTTGCATCATGTTTTTATTTTCATATTTATTGCATTATGGACTGTTATTTCACATTATGGTACAATACTTATGCCCATTTCTCTCTTATTTTACAAGATTTACATGAAGAGGGAGAATGTCGGTAGCTGGAATTCTGGACCGCAAAGGAGCAAATCTGAGATACTTATTCTGCACAACTCCAAATGTCCTGGAACTTTACGAAGAATTATTTTGGAATAAATAAAAAATAATGGGCGAAGAAATTACCAGAGGGGACCCACAAGCCTGGGGGGCTTATGGGCCCCTGGCAGGTCTTCGGTGCCCATCTTCTGCTATATGGAGTCTTTTGACCTGGAAAAAAAATCATAAGAGAGCTTTCGGGACGAAGCGCCGCGGTCTTGAGGCGGAACCTGGGCAGGAGCAATCTAGAGCTCCGGCAGAGCGATTCTGCCAGGAAACTTCCCTCCGGGAGGGGGAAATCGAAGCCATCGTCATCACCAATGATCCTCTCATCGAGAGGGGGTCAATCTCCATCAATATCTTCACCAGCATCATCTCCTCTCAAACCCTAGTTCATCTCTTGTATTCAATCTTTGTTTCAAAACCTCAGATTGGTACCTGTGGGTTGCTAGTAGTGTTGATTACTCCTTGTAGTTGATGCTAGTTGGTTTATTTGGTGGAAGATCATATGTTCAGAACCTTAATGATATTCAATACCCCTATGATCTTGAACATGAACATGGTTTGTGAGTAGTTACTTTTGTTCCCGAGGACATGGGAGAAGTCTTGTTATAAGTAATCATGTGAATTTGGTATTCGTTCAATATTTTGATGAGATGTATGTTGTCTTTCCTCTAGTGGTGTTATGTGAACGTAGACTACATGACACTTTATCATGATTTGGGCCTAGGGGAAGGCATTGGGAAGTAATAAGTAGATGATGGGTTGTTAGAGTGACAGAAGCTTAAACCCTATTTACGCGTTGCTTCGTAAGGGGCTGATTTGGATCCACGTGTTTCATGTTATGGCTAGTTTTATCTTAATTCTTCTTTCGTAGTTGCGGATGCTTGCGAGAGGGGTTAATCATAAGTGGGAGGCTTGTCCAAGTAAGGACAACACCCAAGCACCGGTCCACCCACATACCAAAAAATTATCAAAGTAACGAACGCGAATCATATAAGCATGATGAAAACTAACTTGACGGTAATTCCCATCTGTCCTCGAGAGCGCTTTGCTTTATAGAAGAGTTCGTCCAGGCTTGTCCTGTGCTATAAAAAGGATTGGTCCACCTTGCTGCACCTTTGTTACACTTGTTACTTGTTACCCGTTACGAATTATCTTATCATGAAACTATCTGTTACCGATAATTTCAGTGCCTTCAGACAATACCTTGCTGAAAACCGCTTGTCATTTCCTTCTGCTCCTCGTTAGGTTCGACACTCTTACTTATCGAAAGGACTACGATAGATCCCCTATACTTGTGGGTCATCAATCGACGAGGCCGAGCAGCGTGAAGGAGGGTCGTCGGCGAGGAGGTGGCGCTGCAAGCAAGGAGTGAAGGTTTCAACTTGGAAAGGAAGGCGGAAAAAGGGGAAATGTGGCTTTTGGTAAGGGGGAGGGGCGGGGAGGTAGATATTTCCGTGGAAGCCGAAAATTTTGGATCGGTGCAGCGAAAAACTGGCGGGCAAAGTGTCATTAGACACGATCCCTTATTCAGCACTGCGTACGATATGTTGCTACTTCTTGAGCTTGCGTTGGTTTTTCCCTTGAAGAGGAAAGGGTGATGCAGCACAGTAGAGATAAGTATTTCCCTCAATTAAGAACCAAGGTATCAATCTAGTAGGAGAAGAACGCACAAATCACCAATACATGCACAAACAATCAAACACTTGCACCCAACGTGATAAAGGGGTTGTTAATCCCTTCACGGTCACTTGCAAAAGTGAGATCTGATAGAGATAGATAAATAGAACTAAACAAAAGATTTTTTTTGGGTTTTTGGTTTATATATAGATATGAAAATAAAAGATTGCAAAATAGTGGATCGGAAACTAATATGATGGAAAATAGACCCCAGGGCCATAGGTTTCACTAGAGGCTTCTCTCATGAAGGCAAATAATACGGTGGGTGAACAAATTACTGTCGAGCAATTGATAGAAAAGCACAAAGTTATGATGATATCTGAGGCAATTATTATGCAATATAGGCGTCACGTCCGTGTCAAGTAGACCAAAATAATTCTGCATCTACTACCATTACTCCACACATCGACCGACTCCTGCCTGCATCTAGAGTATTAAGTTCATAAGAACAGAGTAACGCATTAAGTAAGATGACATGATGTAGAGGAATTAACCCAAGCAATATGATGAAAACCCCATCTTTTTATCCTCGATGTCAACAATGCAATACGTGTCTCGCTACCCCTACTTTGTCACTGGGTGAAATCACGCAAGATTGAACCCAAAGCTAAGCACCTCTCCCATTGCAAGAAAACCAATCTAGTTGGCCAAACCAAACCGATAATTCGAAGAGAAATACAAAGATACCAAATCATGCATATAAGAATTCAGAGAAGATTCAAATAATATTCATAGATAAGCTGATCATAAATCCATAATTCATCGGATCTCGACAAACACATCGCAAAAGAGTATTATATCGGATAGATCTCTAAGAACATCGAGGAGAACATTGTATTGAGAATCAAAGAGAGAGAAGAAGCCATCTAGCTACTAGCTATGGACCCGTAGGTCTGAAGTGGACTACTCACGCTTCATCAGAAGGGCAATAGAGTTGATGTAGATGCCCTCCGTGATCGAATCCCCCTCCGGCAGGATGCCGAAAAAGGCCCCAAGATGGGATCTCATGGGAACAGAAGGTTGCGGCGGTGGAAAAGTATTTTCGTGGATGCTTCTGATGGTTTGGGAATATATGTGAATATATAGGAGGAAGATCTAGGTCAGGGAGTCACCGAGGGGCCCACAAGGTAGGGGGCGCGCCCTACCCCCTGGGTGCGCCCTCCACCCTTGCCGCCGCCTCGTGGCTCTTCTGACTTGAACTCCAAGTCTCCTGGGTGTCTTCTGGTTCAAGAAAAATCATCGTAAAATTCTATTCTGTTTGGACTCCGTTTAGTATTCCTTTTCTGCGGAACTCAAAAACAAGGGAAAAACCAAAACTGGCACTGGGCTCTAGGTTAATAGGTTAGTTCCAAAAATAATATAAAATAGCATATTAATGCATATAAAACATCCAAAACAGATAATATAACAATCGAAAATTATAGATACGTTGGAGACGTATCATAAGTGAACATCACAAACGATTCATATAGATTACCCCATGTGTGATGTGTTTGAACATGCAAATTTTGGTCCGAATATCCCTAGTTACAGTGCTCATCCACGTCATTGCATAATTTGGGTACACAAAGGAGCCTACAACACACCCACACTTCTTAATCGAGCAAGTTTAGCAATTAAACAGAGCTAGTTGACCTAAACATTAACCTAACAAATTAAAGACCGACGCTATAAATCAAACAAAGAGTACTACTCCGGCTGGCGCTCGTTGATCTCCGCCGCCTCCTCCATGTACAGCTCGCGCTTGACGATCTCCTGGGGAAGGAGCTCCATGGCATCAATCGCATCATACTCGGCAAGCATCTTGCCATCCGCGTCTGCCATCTCTTTGGAAAAGGCCACCACAAGCTAGGCGTGGGCGGCCGTGATCTGGGCTTGGACGGGCTCCATCGTGGCAAGGTATGCTGCGAAGGAACGGACGGCTGCTTGAATGCTCTCGGCGATTGCCAACTCTTCAGCTGTGGATTGCCGACCATTGTCGGAGAAGTTTCATTTGATTTGTGCGGTGACCGCCACGAGCTGGGTGTGGGCAGCCTCGACATGGTCGTGGGCGGCCTCCATCAGGGCTAAGGCCGCCGCTGCGGAATGGACAGCTGATGTGCCGCTCTTGCTAGTGAAGGAAATATGCCCTAGAGGCAATAATAAAGTTATTATTTATTTCCTTATTTCATGATAAATGTTTATTATTCATGCTAGAATTGTATTAACCGGAAACTTAGTACATGTGTGAATACATAGACAAACTTAGTGTCACTAGTATGCCTCTACTTGACTAGCTCGTTGGATCAAAGATGGTTAAGTTTCCTAGCCATAGACATGAGTTGTCACTAGAGAATGGTGAATGGTGTGATTGACTTGACCCATTCCGTTAGCTTAGCACTTGATCATTTAGTATGTTGCTATTGCTTTATTCATGACTTATACATGTTCCTATGACTATGAGATTATGCAACTCCCGAATACCAGAGGAACACTTTGTGTGCTACCAAACGTCACAACGTAACTGGGTGATTATAAAGATGCTCTACAGGTGTTTCCAATGGTACTTGTTTGAGTTGGCATAGATCGAGATTAGGATTTGTCACTCCGATTGTCGGAGAGGTATCTCTGGGCCCTCTCGGTAATGCACGTCACTATAAGCCTTGCAAGCAATGTGACTAATGAGTTAGTTGCGGGATGATGCATTACGGAACGAGTAAAGAGACTTGCCGGTAATGAGATTGAACTAGGTATTGAGATACCGACGATCGAATCTCGGGCAAGTAACATACCGATGACAAAGGGAACAACGTATGTTGTTATGCGGTTTGACCGATAAAGATCTTCGTAGAATATGTAGGAGCCGATATGAGCATCCAGGTTCCGCTATTGGTTATTGACCGGAGACGTGTCTCGGTCATGTCTACATAGTTCTCGAACCCGTAGGGTCCGCACGCTTAACGTTCGGTGACGATTTGTATTATGAGTTTATGTGTTTTGATGTACCGAAGGTAGTTCGGAGTCCCGGATGAGATCGGGGACATGACGAGGAGTCTCGAAATGGTCGAGACGTAAAGATCGATATATTGGACGACTATATTCGGACATCGGAAAGGTTCCGAGTGATTCGGGTATTTTTCGGAGTACCGGAGAGTTACGGGAATTCGCCGGGGAGTATATGGGCCTTATTGAGCTTTAGGGGAAAGAGAGATAGGAGGCTGTGCGCCCCCCAAGGCCTAGTCCGAATTTGACTAGGGGGAGGGGCGGCGCCCCCTCCTTCCTTCTCTTCTCTTTTCCCTTTCCTTCTCTCCTACTCCTACTACATGGAAGGGGGGGAATCCTACTCCCGGTGGGAGTAGGACTCCCCATGGCGCGCCATAGTATAGGGCCGGCCCTCCCCCTCCTCCACTCCTTTATATACGTGGCCAGGGGGCACCCCATAGACACACAAGTTGATCATTGTGCGGTGCCCCCCTCCACCATAACCCACCTCGGTCATATCGTAGCGGTGCTTAGGCAAAGCCCTGCGTCGGTAGCAACATCATCACCGTCATCACGCCGTCATGCTGACGGAACTCTCCCGCGAAGCTCTGCTGGATCAAAGTTTGTGGGACGTCATTGAGCTGAACATGTGCTGAACTCGGAGGTGCCGTGCGTTCGGTACTTGAATCGGTCGGATCGTGAAGACGTACGACTACATCAACCGCATTGTCATAACGCTTCCGCTTTCGGTCTACGAGGGTACGTGGACACACTCTTCCCTCTCGTTGCTATGCATCATCATGATCTTGCGTGTGCGTAGGATTTTTTTTTGAAATTACTACGTTCCCCAACAGCTAGTTGCTATCCCCGAGGCAGATGTTGCTGCCGCCACCAGAGAAGCAACAACGGTCGTTTGGGCTTCCTTGGCCGCCCGGTCGCAGATTGTGGCCGCGCTCACACAACTTGTTAGCACGCGCATGGCTGCTGCGGCCGCGCTCTCGCCAGAGTGGGCCGCTGAAGTTGCCCTCACGACGTGGGCCACGTCCCCATCTTTCACCGACAACGATTGAATAGTGAAATGATATTTGGGGAGCGAGCTAGTGTGCTTGACACGCCGGCTGTGGACTGTAGCCAACACACCTTCTCACGTAAGCCATATGCGTACTATACTCCAACGGTAACTCCAAAATATTTTGTGCTGCATCTCACACGGTTGGTGATAATAAATTGTGTGTGATCTACTTGATTTTTCGTCTTGATTTGAATTACATAATGGGGTCACGGTGGCAAAGGAGGGTGTTTGAATTGCTAGAACTTTTATCTGCAGTGAACATGCAACTATAGGTGTGTCGTCAAAAAATTGGAATTATTCAGGGTTCGTTTAGACATTTTTATACATTAACTTGGTTTTCTAGGCATTTCAGGTGCATAATTCAAAATTAAACTACATGCACATGCTCCGGTGCACCAAAATGGGTTGTAAAATAATATATGTGTCCATGGGTTGATGCTTATATCCCATGCAAGGAATGGGGATGAATTTCAAACACCACGACACCGTGGCTCTCCGGCAAACATTGAGGTACCTGCTTTTGTAATTCTAGTAATTTCAAAACTCGTCTGAGATTCATGAACCTTGGCATACTATCATGGAATAGCATCAACATGCTGGGGTAAAAAAATTGTCCCATTTGGGGTAGGTTATGGTATAAGCTTCTCACAAACCAGAGCCTCTCACAAGAAGCCTCATGGTTCCTGTAGGGAGACGTATCACCTTTGTGGACAAAACGATATTCGTCGCCTCTTCTTGCTTTCAATTTTTTTCTGGTGTCAACATAGAACAATAGGAGTGTCGTGTTAAATTTTGGAATTTTTTGTGGTTTGTCTGGACATTTTTATACATTAACTGAGTTTTCTAGGCATTTATGTGCATAATTCAAATTTGAAATACATGCACATGCTCCAGTGCATAAAAATGGGTTGAAAAATTAAATGTGTGTCCTTGGTTGCATGCTTAGGTCACATGCAAGAAATGAGAATGAATGTCAAACACCTTGACACTGTCGCTCGACCACTAACATTGAGATACATGGTTTTAAAATTCTCGTAAATCAAAAACTCGTCTGAAATTTATGAAACTTGACATAATATCATGGAACGGCATCAACATGCCATGGTAAAAATATTGTCCCATTTTGGGGCAGGTTTGGGTATAAGCTTCTCACAAACCAGAGCTTCTCACAACAAGTCTGATGGTTTCGGCAGGGAACGTGCCACCTTTGTGGACGAAACGATATCTGTTGCCTCTTCTTACTTTCAAAATTTTTCTAGTGTCAACATAGAACAACGGAAGTGTTGTGTAAAATTTTGGAATTGTTCGTGGTTCGCTTGGACATTTTTGTACATTAACTGTGTTTTCTATGCAGTTATGTGCATAATTCAAATTTAAACTACATGCGCATGCTCTAGTGCATATAAATGAGTTCAAAATTCAAATGTGTGTCCTTGGTTGCATGCTTAGGTCTCATGCAAGAAATGGGAATGAATGTCAAACACCTTGCCACTGTCGCTCGGCCGCTAACATTGAGATACATGGTTTTTAAATTCTAGTAAATCGAAAATGCGTCTGAAATTTATGAAACTTGACATGCTATCATGGAATGGCATCAACATGTTGGGGTAAAAAATATTGTTCCATTTGGGGTAGGTTATGGTATAAAATTCTCACAAACCAGAGCTTCTGACAAGAAGCATCATGGTTCAGGTAGGGAAGCGTGTCACCTTTGTGGACAAAACGATATTCGTCGCCTCTTCTTGCTTTCAATTTTTTTTCTGGTGTCAACATAGAACAACAGGAGTGTCGCGTTAAATTTTGGAATTTTCAGGGTTTGTTTGGACATTTTTATACATTAACTGAGTTTTCTATGCATTTATGTGCATAATTCAAATTTGAACTACAGGCACATGCTCTAGCATATAGAAATTGGTTGAAAAATCAAATCTATGTCCTTGGTTGCATGCTTAGGTGTCGGTGCAACAAATCTTCACGTATGTTGCCCGGACTGTACACAGGCCCGACGACAAGGAAGCAAACTTCACCAACACCCAAAACAAGGCCAAGCCAAAGAAGCAGCTCTTCGAGGGATCAAAGAGCGGATCAAGAAGACCAAGACAAGCCAAGGCAGTAAGATATCACTAAGGGAAAGCCTCCCTTACTGGGCAGGCGAGCCTGGTCAGGTCGAGGCCGCCCCGAGGACGAATCCAATGTTTCCCCGGCAGGCTTGCCGGGGCCGCGGACGGCAAACCTGAAGGAAATATGCCCTAGAGGCAATAATAAAGTTATTATTTATTTCCTTATATCATGATAAATGTTTATTATTCATGCTAGAATTGTATTAACCGGAAACTTAGTACATGTGTGAATACATAGACAAAACAGAGTGTCCCTAGTATGCCTCTACTTGACTAGCTTGTTTATCAAAGATGTTATGTTTCCTGACCATAGACATGTGTTGTCATTTGATGAACGAGATCACATCATTAGGAGAATGATGTGATCACTAGTACGCGTCGGTGCTATACAAACAGTTTTTAACCCCTTTCCGCGACGACATTTAGAACCGTCGCCTAGTGAGTGTGGGCGATAGGGGGGTCCTTCCCACACGACCCAGAAACCGTCGGGGATATGCCCTCCTGGCACACACGCTCGGCAAAATGAGGTCGTGTGCGACCGACAAGCGCTCAAATACGGAAATACGTACAGTAGAGCTAAAAAATACAATTATACAGGCGAAATTGTTTCAGGTCGCAAGTACATCCCACACAGCCAGTCCCCGCTAAACGTTTCCGTTCGTATGTACATCCCACACAGTTGTTCCAAGGAAAACGTTTCCGTTCACAGGTACATCACACACAATTTTTCCCTGTAAATCGTTTGTGATAGCGTTGCCATTGCACACGATATTAACAATTTTATCGTTTGCATTATTGAATGCATCACACACGGTCCGTAGAAGAAACTGTGTGGCAAAGGCTGTCTATCACACACAATTTTTATGTGGTAAACGTATGCGCAAGGTGGCCTAATGGAAACAATTTTCAAGAGAGAGTCATGTGTGATTGTTCATTGATCCAACACGTTTTATTCCTAAAAACTATGTGCGTTGCTTGAGGTCATCGCCCATGGTATTTTTTTCAATAACCGTTTGCAATAGCAAAACCCAATTAGCAGGCTAATTTCCCTATTATTAATAATACATTTATTAATCTAATTGACATTCATATTAAGCACATAATATATTTCATTTCCATATTAAGGAAGCGTAATTTCATAATTGAAATACATCAGAGTACAACATGATATAGCTTCAGCACTCAGCTACCCCATTACACAACTGCACCAGCACCAAGTTTCACATGCAACATGTAGAACCTTTCGAAATTAGCATCATAGACGGTATATAGACAGATGCATCTCACTTGGAAAACTGCTGAAGCGGAAGGTGAATATTGAGCCTTCATTCATGTTGAAGGTCTTTACAACTTTAGGCCAGTGCCTATGGATGATTGACCGTCCGTCCTTCGTCCACTTCAGGAACACTTCAATATTGAACTGTGGGTGTTGTATGAAAACCTTCCTCGCCTCCTGACCATAGAGGTGGTTTGAGAGGTAATCATCAGTGAACTGCTTTGGAAAGGCCTGAAAACAAGGATGTGCATAAATATCTTCTCTATATTGGAAATGGGGCAAAGGAATAAAAAAGGCAAGGTATAATAGTTAGTACCATCTTGTAGTGAACCGATGTCTTCTTCATTGTGCAGACAAAGATCTTGTTGCTTTTTGTCGCTAATTTCTTTATCCTAACAATCTTTCTGGGTTTCTTGATTTGATTGATATTCATGGACAACTCATTTCCCCATATGCAAAAAGGGTCGAACAGTGGGTCAAAACCTCTGATAGTAGGACCTACATGTGCAAGACCAAATTGTTAAAAACCTAAATATTAGAATGGTTCCTGCAATTGCACAATAATGTGCTATTAGACAACGGACCATGCACATGCTAACCTCGATTGTAAACCTCAGTGCTTCTCGTTGTTTCCCTGCAACACATATAAGGTAGTTAGTCATCAGGTTAAGTAAGGGTTCACATGCTATCAAAAATATGTTGATGAAAAATAAGCACATTGCAGATTCATCAGATTAATTCAAGCCACATGGAAAACCCATTTATCCAAACCAAGCATGATAAAAAACTAGGAAATATAGCACTTGTATATGTTTCTCATGTATTAAATGCAACCAAATTCGATTTATTCCTCACATGCACAACAATACAAAATTCTACCCACGACAATTGGACATCGCATTGCAGAATTGAACCAAGCAGTTAACTAAACACCAGAACAAATGAACCAAACATTAACTGAGCACCACATTGCACAATATAACATACTCCTAATAGAAGATCAGACAGTTAACGAAACCAAGCATGCTTAACAACTTGGAAATATAGCGATTATATTTGTTTCTCATGTATTTACTACAGCCAAATCCAATTTATTCCTCACATGGTATACAATAACAGAATGCACCCACAACTATTGAACATCGCAATGTAGAATTGAACCAAACAGTTAACTAAACACCACAACACAAATGAACCAAACGTTAACTGAGCACCACATTGCACAATGTATAACCAAACCAAGCATGCTTGACAACTTGGAAATATATCAATTGTATTCATTTCTCATGTATTTTGTAAATATAAATTCGATTTATTTCTCACATGGAAGACAATACAGAATTGCAGCCTGAAGAACTGAACATCACATTTGCAGAATTGAACCGAACAGTTAACTAATACGACAACTAATTTAAAAAACAGTTAATAAGTGAGCACCACACTGCACGACATATAGAACATATACACTAGAGCAACAGATTGCATGGTAAAATTAGATAGCACAATTCACTAGAATTTGTGAAGGAAAGGCAGGAGCAGCACACGCAACGGGTAAACCGAGCATGCTTAACCGGCGTAGCTAGCAAATGGCAAGGTGCTCCTCCAAGATCTGGGGGTCGGCATGAATGGCATCCATCACGACCTCATCCGCGCGTGCGGCCGCAATTTGCTTCTCTGCTGCCAAATGCTCCTTGAGATCCTGGCTAAACTGCGTGCACCATGGCTTAGGGCGGCGCTTATTTGGTGGAGGGGTCGGTGATTTGGGTGGAAGGTGTCGCGCTCGCGCTGGCAGTCGGGGAATGTGGGATGTGGATGGAGGAGGAGGATGGGGGTCGGGTGTGGATTACCTACCTGGATAGACGAGGCCGAGCAGCATGAAGGAGGGTCGCCGGCGAGGAGGCGGCGCTGCAAGCAATGAGTGAAAGTTTCAACTTGGAAAGGAAGGTGGAAACATGGGAAATGTGGCTTTTGGTAAGGGGGAGGGGGCGGGAAGGTAGATATTTCTGTGGAAGCTGAAAATTTGGAACCGCTTCAGCGAAAAAACTGGCGCACAAAGTGTCATCAGACACGAGCCCTTATCCAGAACTGTGTACGATATGTGAACATCACAAACAATTCAGATAGCTTAACCCGTGTGTGATGAGTTTGAACATCAAAAATTTTGGTTCGAATTTCCATGGTTACAGTGGTCATCCACGTCATTGCATAATTTGGGTACACAAAGGAGACTACAGCGCACCCACACTTCTTAATCGAGCAAGTTCAGCAATTAAACAAAGCTAGCTGACCTAAACATTACTCTAACGAATTAAAGACCGACGCTCTTAATTAAACAAAACAAAGAGTACTAGTACTACAGCTGGTGCTCGTTGATCTCCGCCGCCGCCTCCATGTCTAGCTCGCGCCCGACGGTCTCCTGGGGAAGGGGCTCCATGGCATCCATCACACCATACTCGGCAAGCATCTCGCCATCCGCATCCGCCATCTCTTTGGAAAAGGCCGCCACGAGCTGGGCGTAGGCGGTGGCGATTTGGGCTTGGACAGGCTCCGTCGTCGCAAGGTATGCGGCAGAGGAACAGACGGCTACTCGAACGCTCTCGGGGATTGCCAACTCTTTGACCATGGGTTGCCGACCGTTGTCGGAGAAGCTTCGTTCGATTTGTGCGGTGACCGCCACGAGCTGGGCGTGGGAGGCCTCGACATGGTCGGCGGCAGCCTCCATCAGGGCTAAGGCCGCCGCTGTGGAATGGATAGCTGTTGTGCCGCTCTCGCCAGTTGCTATCCCCGAGGCAGATGTTGCTGCCACCACCTGAGAAGCAACAACGGCCATTTGGGCTGCCTTGGCCGCCCGGTCGCAGATTGCGGCCGCGCTCATGCACCTTGTTAGCACACGCATGGCAGCTGCGGCCGCGCTCTTGCCGGAGTGAGCCACCGAAGTTGCCCTCACGACGCGGGTCCACATGCCCATCTTTCACCAGTGACGATTGAACAGTGAAATGATATTTGGGGAGCGAGCTAGTGTGCTTGAGACGACGGCTGTGGACTATAGCCGACGCATCTTCTCGCGTAAGCCATAGCCGTACTATACACCGACGGTGCTCCAGGATATTCTGTGGTGCACCTCACACGGTTGGTGATAATAAACTGTGTGCAATCTACTTGATTTTCATCATGATTTGAATTACATAATGTGGTCACAACGGCAATGGACGGTGTTTGAATTGCTAGACCTTTATCTGCAGTGAACATGCAACTATATGTGTGTCGTAAAAGAATTGGAATTATTCGGGGTTCGTTTGGACATTTTTATTCATTAACTGAGTTTTCAATGCATTCATGTGCATAATTCAAATTTGAACTACATGCACATGCTCTAATGCATATAAATTGGTTAAAAATACAAATATGTGTTCTTGGTTGCATGCTTAGGTCCCATGCAAGAAATGAGAATGAATGTCAAGCACCCTACCACCGTCACTCGGCCGCAAACATTGAGATACCTGGTTTTTAAATTCTAGTAAATCCAAAACTCATCTGAAATTCATGAAACTTGGCATGCTATCATGGAGCGGCATCAACATGCCGTGGTAAATTTTTTGTCCCATTTGGGGCAGGTTTGGGTATATGCTTCTCACAAACCAGAGCTTCTCACAACAAGCATGATGGTTTCGGTAGGGAACGTCCCACCTCTGGGGACGAGACGATATCCATTGCCTCTAATTTCTTTCAAAAAATTTCTTGTGTCAGCATAGAACAACAAGAGTGTTGTGTCAATTTTTGTGATTTTTCGGGGTTCGTTTGGACATTTTTATGCATTAACTGAGTATTCAATGCATTTATGTGCATAATTCAAATTTGAACTACATGCACATGCTCCAGTGCATATAAATTGGTTGAAAAATCAAACCTATGTCCCTGGCTGCATGCTTAGGTCCCATGCAAGAAATGGTAATGAATTTCAAACACCAGGGCACCGTTGATTGCCGACAAAAAACATTGAGATACCTGGTTTTTAAATTCTAGTAAATACAAAACTCGTCTGAAAGTCATGAAACTTGGCATGCTATCGTGGAGCGGCATCAAAATGCCGTGGTAATTTTTTTGTCCCATTTGGGGCAGGTTTGGGTATATGCTTCTCACAAACCAGAGCTTCTCACAACAAGCATGATGGTTTCAGTAGGGAACGTCCCACCTTTGGGGACGAATCGATATCCAGTGCCTCTTATTGCTTTCAAAAAATTTCTCGTGTCAACATAGAACAACAGGAGTGTTGTGTCCATTTTTGTGATTTTTCGGGGTTCCTTTGGACATTTTTATGCATTAATTGAGTTTTCAATGCATTTATGTGCATAATTCAAATTTAAACTACATGCACATGCTCAAGTGCATATAAATTGGTTGGAAAATCAAATAAGTGTCCTTGGGTGCATGCTTAGGTCTTGATACGTCTCCAACGTATCTATAATTTTTGATTGTTCCATGCTATTATATTACCCCTTTTGGATGTTTATGGGCTTTATTTTACACATTTATATCATTTTTGGGACTAACCTACTAACCGGAGACCCAACCCGTATTGCTGTTTTTTTTGCCTATTTTAGTATTTCGAAGAAAAGGAATATCAAATGGAGTCCAAACGGAATGAAACCTTCGGGAGCGTGATTTTTGGAACGAACGTGATCCAGAGGACTTGGAGTGCAAGTCAAGAAGCAGCCGAGGCGGCCACGAGAGGGTAGGGCGCCCCCCTATAGGGCGCGCCCCCTGTCTCGTGGGCCCCTCGGGCGGCCACCGACCTACTTCTTCCTCCTATATATACCTACGTACCCCGAAAACATCCAGGGAGCACCCGAAACACAATTTCCACCACCGTAACCTTCTGTATCCGCGAGATCCCATCTTGGGGCCTTCGCCGGCGATCCGCCGGAGGGGGAATCGATCACGGAGGGCTTCTACATCAACACCATAGCCCCTCCGATGAGTTGTGAGTAGTTTACCACAGACCTTCGGGTCCATAGTTATTAGCTAGATGGCTTCTTCTCTCTTTTTGGATCTCAATACAATGTTCTCCCCCTCTCTTGTGGAGATCTATTCGATGTAAACTCTTTTTGCGGTGTGTTTGTCGAGATCCGATGAATTGTGGGTTTATGATCAAGTTTATCTATGAGAAGTATTTGAATCTCTGAATTCTTTTATGTATGATTGAGTTATCTTTGCAAGTCTCTTCGAATTATCAGTTTGGTTTGGCCTACTAGATTGATCTTTCTTGCCATGGGAGAAGTGCTTAGCTTTGGGTTCAATCTTGCGGTGTCCTTACCCAGTGAAGAAAGGGTTGCAAGGCACGTATTGTATTGTTGCCATCGAGGATAAAAAGATGGGGTTTATATCATATTGCATGAATTTATCCCTCTACATCATGTCATCTTTCTTAATGCGTTACTCTGTTCTTTATGAACTTAATACTCTAGATGCAGGAAGGAGTCGGTCGATGTGTGGAGTAATAGTAGTAGATGCAGGCAGGAGTCGGTCTACTTGTTGCGGACGTGATGCCTATATACATGATCATGCCTAGATAATCTCATAATTATTCGCTTTTCTATCAATTGCTCGACAGTAATTTGTTCACCCACCGTAATATCTTGAGAGAAGCCTCTAGTGAAACCTATGGCCCCCGGGTCTATCTTTTATCATATTTGCTTCCAATCTACTTTTATTTGCATCTTTACTTTTGCATCTATATTATAAAATACCAAAAATATATTTATCTTATCGTATTATCTCTATCAGATCTCACTTTCACAAGTGGCCGTGAAGGGATTGACAACCCCTTTATTGCGTTGGTTGCAAGTTCTTTGTTTGTTTGTGTAGGTGCGTGGGACTTTCTAGGAGCTTCCTACTGGATTGATACCTTGGTTCTCAAAAACTGAGGGAAATACTTACGCTACTATGCTGCATCACCCTTTCCTCTTCAAGGAAAACCAACGCAAGCTCAAGACGTAGCAGGTCCCATGCAAGAAATGGTAATGAATTTCAAACACCAGCGCATCGTTGATTGCCAGCAAAACATTGAGATACCTGGTTTTTAAATTCTAGTAAATCCAAATTTCGTCTAAAATTCATGAAACTTGGCATGCTATCATGGAGCGGCATCAACATGCCGTGGTAAATTTTTGTCCCATTTGGGGCAGGTTTGGGTATATGCTTCTCACAAACCAGAGCTTCTCACAACAAGCATGATGGTTTCTGTAGGGAACGTCCCACCTTTGGGGACGAAAAAATATCCATCGCCTCTTATTGCTTTCAAAATTTTTCTCGCGTCAACATAAAACAACAGGAGTGTTGTGTCAATTTTTGTGATTTTTGGGGTTCGTTTGGACATTTTTATGCATTAACTAAGTTTTCAATGCATTTATGTGCATAATTCAAATTTGAACTACATGCACATGGTACAGTGCATATAAATTGGTTGAAAAATTAAACCTGTGTCCCTGGCTACATGCTTAGGTCCCATGCAAGAAATGGTAATGAATTTCAAACACCAGAGCACCGTTGATTGCCGGCAAAACATTGAGATACCTGGTTTTTAAATTCTAGTAAATCCAAAACTCGTCTGAAATTCATGAAACTTGGCATGCTATCATGGAGCGGCATCAACATGCCGTGGTAAATTTCTTGTCCCATTTGGGGCAGGTTTGGGTATATGCTTCTCACAAACCAGAGCTTCTCACAACAAGCATCATGGTTTCGGTAGGGAATGTCCCACCTTTGGGGACGAAACGATATCCATTGCCTCTTATTGCTTTCAAAAAATTTCTCGTGTCAACATAGAACAACATGAGTGTTGTGTCAATTTTTGTGATTTTCCGGGGTTCGTTTGGACATTTTGTCACAACCCTAGAATTTGTTTGTAAATAGTTGGATCTGCATCTATGCATCATGTTTTAATTTTTCTTAAACTTGAAATGGGGATCTGCAAACCCCAGCACCCCCCATGAACGATACCAGGTTCAACTGAAAATTGTTTCAATGAACCCAAAATGGCCTTCACAAAATTTCACCATTTTTGGGTTGGTTGAAAACCTCTGAAAAAAATGGTTTACATTTTTCTATGTCATCTTGGATTTTTGAATTAAATCATAAAGTATTTGAATTTGGGCATTTAAATGCTATGAATATTTTTAAATGCTCAAATAATTCTGAAACTAAATGAGGGCTGTTGGAAACAATTCAAAATATGCCCACAATTTATTTCAGGAATTTTGGAAATGAATTAGTATTTTTACTAATTCAAAACAGAGGAATAAAAAATAAAAACAGAAAGAAATACAGAGAGAGAGAGAGAGAGAGAGAGTGAGGAATACCTGGCCTCACCTGTGCAGCCTACCAGAGAGGCCCAGCCCACCAGGCCCCTCTGCCAGTCATCATCCACCTCCTGCCAGTGGGAAGGAGGGCGCGTGCTCGCCGCGCGCTGGCACACGTGCGGCCACCTCCTGCTTCTGCCAACGCAGGAGAGGCTCCTGAAGCCGCCACGCACCCACCCTCGACCACCTCGCCCATCGCTCGCCCTCGTTCCCTCCTCTAGCCCCCTCTCTCTTCCAGCTAAGTGCCACCCGAGCGTAGCCGTCACCGCCGTTTGCTGCCCGCGCGCCCACCGCCGTCGTTCTGCCTCGACGACATGTCCAGAACGTTTGCCATCCTCCGCCACATCTCGACGTCGAGTCCCACGAGCTCGGACGGCCTGTGAAGCCACCATCATCTCTGTCTTGGTCCTCGGATGCCCGAGATCGCCTTCGCCGTTCCGTCGTCTCTAGCCCCTCCTCAAGCCCGCTGAGACCGCCATCTGACGCGCTGTGAGCCCCTGAGTTTTTCCCCTCTAACTTCGCATCCATTTTCTTGATGTGGCGTCGTTCCCGGCCATGCCCGAAGCTCATCACCGCCTGCCATGGCGCCGCCGTGGTTAGAGCCCACCCACGCCACGTCTGAGAGCATCACCGTGCTCAGCATAGCTCTACGAGCCCAGGTCACCTACCCGCTGCTCCTGGCATGCCCTGAAGCACTGAACCCGAGCTTGCCCGAGCTCCAGCCGCCGCCACGGGCTCAGCTCCGGTGAGCTCAGGCCACCCCAGCTCCTCCCGTTTGCTCCACCAGATGTGCGAGAACCACAACTAACCGTAGCCGCAAACCACGCGTAGAATGGTGCCCTGTAGCGAGCGCACGATGAACCTCCGTCGTCGGCTGTGGTCGTCGCCGGTTAACCTCCGGCGATGATGGCGTGGCACTGTCATTAGGAGCTAATCACCCACTAATTACCCCACCACAGTCACTGACTGCAGGTCCCGCGGTGGGTCAAACCCAGTCAACACGGGATTAAACCCCTAGTTAACTGTGAGCATATGACATGTGGGACCCGGTCGTCAGGTTTGACCCTGGTCAACCTTGCTGACTTGCTGACGTCACACCGACGTCATGCTGACGCATTAAGGTATTTCTGGAATTAGAATAAGTTAGAAAAGGATTTATGAATTTCAGAAAATGTCCTAAGCTTTGATAATTCATAGAAATTCAACCGTAACTCCAATTGAAAAGATTTATATATGAAAAATGATCAAAAAAATTCAATCTATCCATCTGTACCATTTCCATGCATGTTAGAACAACTTATGACCACTGTTTAGGACAAATCAAATGAATGACATTTGAATATTAACATATGGAGTTTGAATTTGAACCTAGGGTTCAAACCAAGTGCATTTAACTTGTTGCTAGATGCATTAGCTCAAATCATAGCATATTGCCATGTCATGATCATGCATCATATTGTTGCATTGCATTGATTGTGTTTCCTCTCGTTTGCCGGTGATTGTGCCCTCTCAGTAGACGTGGTTTCGACGAGGAGTTCGATGACACCGATGAAGAGCTATACTATCTTCGGAAGTGTCAGGCAAGCAAAAACCCCTTGTTCATTCTGATACAATCCCACTCTCTCGCTCTTGCTCTCTTTTACTACATTAGGACAACAACAATTCATCTGTTACATGTTGCGGTAGTTGAACCCTTTTCCTCTGCATGACCTGTCATTGCCACAGTAAATAGATGAAACCCACTAGCATGAGTAGGATTTGTTTGAGCCATGATGTGCCTACTCATTCATGATTGTTGTCATGCCTGCTATTGCTTAGAGTTGTGTCAGGTCTGATTCATCGGGGATGAATTGGAATGTGATGAACATGTCCTATTGTGGAGAGCTAAGTATGTGAACACGATTTGGTAAAGGTAGCGGTGAGAGGCCATGTAGGAGTACATGGTGGGTTGTCTCATTGAAACCATCCTCAGGAACTGAGTTCTGTGTCTATGATCCAAGACAGTTACTACCACACATTGGGCTCCGGGCACTCCAAGCTCTCTCGACTTATTAATCAACCTGATCTCTGTCCAGGAGTTGCAACTAGTTTCTGGTGTTTGTAGGTAGTGCTATTAGTCTACCAAGTGGCACCCGGTACAAGTGGGCTTGGGACAGGCTAGCTGCAGTGGCACGGTGTACCAAGTGGCACCCGTTTGGTGGGCTTGGGAACCCTGCTCACATATTTTGGGGCCGTGAGCGACACCCCGGCCGGATCTCCTTGCGGATGGAACCCGAATAGGCGATAAACCTGGACTAGAGACTTGTGTGGTTAGTCAGGTCGTGGCTGACTCCCTCGCCAGGCTTCCACTTGAAGGTTGCCGAGATACACGACGTGTACATGGTGGTAAGTGGCGAGAGCGTGTGTGAAGAAGTACACCCCTGCAGGGTTAACATGATCTATTCGAATAGCCACGTCTGCGATAAAGGACTACTGGGTTGCTTGTGCAGTTCATAGACAAGTGAAAGTGGATACTCTAAAATGTGCAAGATAAGCGTGAGTGCTATGGATGGCCTTCTCGTAGGGAGACAGGAGCGGATCCATAGTGGTGTATTGATATGGTGAATATGTGGACTCGTGTGCGCCACCTCAAAAGAGTTACTTGCAGTCATAGTTCAGGTTAGCCACTGAGTCAAAGCTGGCTTGCTGCAGTCAAACTCCACCACCCCCTTTGTTGATACTGATGCATATGTAGCTAGTTCTGATGTAAGTCTTGCTGGGTACATTTGTACTCACATTTGCTTAATTTACGTTTTTGCAGAGAGACTTCAGTCTCACTAGTAGTTCTGCGTGGACTTCGACGTTTAGCTTGTTACCTCAACTACGATCTTGTACCCTTGGGAGGGTCTTGTAGATAGTCAGGCTTCTCAGACTTTTTCATTTGTATTTGTCTGTACTCAGACATGTTATGCTTCCGTTGCCTGTATCCTCTGTATGCTGGGTCATGTAACCCATGGTTGTAATATCTGTCTCCTCGGAGCCTATTGAATAATTACTTTGAGTTGTAGAGTTTTGTTGTGATGCCATGTTGTATTTGCACATATCGAGCATATTGTGTGTATGTTTTTGAAATTCTTGGTATGTGTGGATCCGGCTACCTAGTTGTCTATCCTTGGTAGCCTCTCTTATGGGGAAATGTAGCCTAGTGCTTCCACTGAGCCATGGTAGCTTGCTACTACTCCAGAACACTTAGGCTGTCCGGCATGTGTCCTTCTTCGTTCTTGTGTCTATCTCTTCGGGAAAATGTCACGCGGTGTCTACCGGAGTCCTGTTAGCCCAGCCGCTACAGCCCGGATTCACTCGTTGATGACCGACACGTTCGTTGCTGGGTCATGTATGCCTGTCCCTGTAAGTTAGTGCCACTTTGGGTTTACGACTAGTCATGTCGGCCTGGGTTCTCTGTCATATGGATGCTAGCGACACTATCATATACGTGAGCCAAAAGGCGCAAACGGCACCCATGGGAATACCGCGCGTGAGGCCGCAAAGTGATATGATGTGTTACATGCTAGATCGGTGTGACTTAGGATCGGGGTCCTGACACATTTTTATGCATTAACTGAGTTTTCAATGCATTTATGTGCATAATTCAAATTTGAACTACATGCACATGCTCCAGTGCATATAAATTGGTTGAAAAATCAAATCTGTGTCCTTGGGTGCATGCTTAGGTCCCATGCAAGAAATGGGAATGAATTTCAAACACCAGAGCACCGTTGATTGGCGGCAAAACATTGAGATACCTGGTTTTTAAATTCTAGTAAATCCAAAACTTGTCTGAAATTCATGAAACTTGGCATGCTATCATGGAATGGCACCCGACATGCTGTGGTATTTTTGTGTCCATTTTGAGAGAAGGCGCACTGGAATAACGACAGCCAACAAAGGAATTTTGAAAAAATAGGTGCCACTTTAATATCTCAAATGTTTGTATAATTCAAACCGTGTGTGTTATGTTAACCATTCATGTGACGCCATGTGTCTTAGTTTTAATGGCTGTAGGAGGTGCCATGTGGATAGCTGCTTGACCTTGACTGAACGGGAGGCGTGCGAGCGGAGTCCGGTGTGCAGGCTGACCGAGAGGCGTGCAAGCTGTCCTCGAATGCGTAGGCTCACTGGGAAGCGTGCGAGCTGTACGCTATGCAGGCTCATTGGGAAGCGAGCCCTTTGACTTCCATGGCCACCCGCCTTCCTCTCCGTGCGCGCCCCCCTCAGTGTCATGGGATGTCACCGTCGAATGCTACCTCTCAGCACCGCCAGCTGCCGTCCTCCCTCGCCCCGCCCGTCGATCTCGGGACGACATGGTAGAACACCGTACGCAAAGTGAGAGCAGGATTTGTGCATCTCTTCAACGCAAACAGTTCTTTTGGATGACCGCGTACAACCACTTACAAACGATTTGGTAAGATTTGCATATGTCATATTGGGTATGTTGCCATTTGTCAAACTGGAAATATTGACATTTGTTGATCTAGTAACATTGCCATTTGTCAACCTTGTAACACAGCGATTTGTCAAAATACAAACAGTTCAACTCGACAGCTGAACCGACCAAACTTTCCCCCAATTGTTGCCAACCACGTACTGAAATAGCTAGTTCAACTATAAATACTAGCTAATTTGAAGTACGTTATATAGTTCCACCACATCTATAGTCAAATGAACTGAACAAAATAGCCCCTAAATACTACTACTACTGCGGAGGGGCTTTGTACTACTTCCGGCTGGCTCTCCTTTGCCGAGCGCACTCAGTAAGAGGTGGAGGAGGAGGAGCCTACCGACGAGCTAGGAAACCGCAATACGGTGCCTGCCGCTGTTGCAGCTTTAGCGATGCTCACCTCGAACGCCCTCTGCCGCTCCAGACGACCCCTCTCGAAGTGGTGGTTCTCCTCATAGATCTCCCGATTCCTTGCCTCTGAGGCGGCGTGTGCCGCGACCACGGCGACGGTAAGGCTCTTTGCATGCTCGACGAGGTGCTCCTCCTCCTCCCGCAAGAACTCGGTGCAGCGCGCAAGGTCGCTGACGCACGTGCGGGCATCCACCTCCGCCTCCTGCCTTCGGGCGGTGGTGGCGGAGCGGGTGATGACCTCGGCGGTCGACGGTGGGCTGGCGGCCACGGCGGCCGACGATGGGGTGGCGGCCACGACCACCACCTCCCGCCTTCGGGCTGTGGTGGTGGAGCGGGTGATGACCATGGTGGCCGGCAGTGGGGTGGCGGCCACGACGGCCACCTCCCACCTTCGGGCTGCGGCGGCGGAGCGGGCGATGGCCCTGGCTTTCGACGGTGGTGTGGCGGCAACAACGGCCAACAATAGCTGCTGACGGGCAGCGGCGTCGGAGCGTGTGGTGGGTGTTCCGTGCACACCCAACAGGGACGCCACGCGCACTACACTACGCCGGGGACTGCGCCGCCGCCGCGGTGTAGCCTCCCAGTTGGAGCTGTCCTCTGATGACGGTGGAGTGGCTGAGCGACGACGACGGACCGGTGCCATTGGCGATTGTGGGAGAAGCAGGCGAGATAAGCTACTGGGAGGGAGGGGAAAATGCGACACAGGACTCGCCGGCCGTGAGGGTTTTTATAGCAGGCCGGTAAACATTGAGATTTTGGGGGATCTCACCGAGTCGGGCAGGAAGCTTGCGCGGGAACCTGCGAGGTTGCACGGGAATTGGCTCACCGACGACTCATTGGCGCCATCGTTTGGCCAAAAGAACGCCCCCGCGCACTACGCAAGCTTGCGCTGTAAGCCGTCTGCGGCAGCGGGGTGACAAGACATGCGAGAGGAGGACGAAAGGCCACGTACACATACGGTTAATAAATAAAGTTTGCAATTTAATTACCTACTATACCCCCGTCCTGGTTTGTAAGTATGATTTATAACTAATAAAATACGAATGCATGTCGCCAAAGATTATATAGTTGGATTCGTATTTGAACATAGTTTCCAATTATATAATTTTTATAACATGCATTAACATTTTGTTGGTTAAATTTGAGGGCAAAGCATGGCACAGAATATAAAGGGGACTATAGACTAGACGGAAGTGGTAGCACACGACCGCTCTCTATGCAGTGATGCAACTGTCGGCCGGCTTGTAGGCGACCATTTCCTGCGTGTTCAATTGCTCTATGCGTGTGGTTGCTTGTGGTTTAGGCGGCGGCGGCGCGCTCTGCTCGCGTCCCGCCGCGCGCGCTGCTCTTGCGTCCCTCCGGGTGCTCTGCCCTCGTCCCTTCACGCGCGCTGCCAGTGTTTGGGGCCGGCGCACGATCACGCACATTCGTGTGCATGCGGTTGCGCTGGATGCGGCGTGACGATGCAGTTACCCGCTGCAAAAACTGCCATGCGGACGCACAGAGAATCCAGGCCGCCCGGTCCCCATTTATCCTTGCAGCCATTTACCTTATATCTGTCACGTCACATGACACAATAAGCACACCCACGACGACACATATAGAGAGGACATCCAGCGGTTCAAATGGCGCTCCCCGTGGCTCCAATGGCGCTCCCAGCGGCCGCCGACGACAACGGCGGACAGTTCACCATGCATCATGCAGTGGACACCCACGTGAGGGGGAAGGCCCTCTCAGTGGTGTACACAAACGATCCGGTCTTGGTGGAGAGCTCCATCCAAACTATGGAGCAGTTCCTTGCGGAGGACAAGTACCGAGTGGCCGGCTTCGACCTCGAGTACACCACCGGTCGTGCCGGGCACGATTAGAAGGTTGTCGTCGCCCAGTTGTGCATGCGACATGACGTCCTCGTCTACCACTACCACCTTGCCACAAGGCCTTGCGAGCGTTTCTCCAGGTTTATCAACAACTCCGACTACAGTTTCGCTACGGTGGACACCACCAACGATCTAAAAGCGCTCAAGGTTTCAGACTTGAAATGCCCGAATCTTGTCAACATCCAGCACCACTACAAGGTCTGGGGTAGCGACAAAAACAAACTGAACTCACTAGTTGACCTCGCCTCGGACATCATCGACACCTACTACATGAAGATGAAGAATGAGAGCAATAAGGACAAGAATGCCTGTCACAGTGTGTGGCATGAGACAGTGGATGAACAACATGTCAAGTATGCGGCCATGGATGCATACACAAGCTACAAGATGTACAGGCGGATCATTGACATGAGGAAGTGTCTTCTTCCTGCCCCAGATGAGGGATCGAGCCACAGAGCAGTGGCGGGAGCGTCACAAGGAGTAGATGACTAGACGATCGTTTCTCCTAGTTTAGAATGCATGCAATTGTTTATTGAGGTGTGTGTGAATAATCTGTATAGCCACTTATGTAATTGGATGTTTATTTCAGTTATATATATACATGTTATTCTACTGTAGACAGAGCAAATCACACATCTTATTAGCATCAATCGCCTCTGTTATTATTGGTCTTCACACACATTTCTGATTACGGGCTTGTTTGCCGCGTATCACACACATCTTATTCAGTTGAACCGTTTCCATTGTGTTGCCTAATCACTCACAGTTCATCCTAGTGAACCGTATGCTATATATCGCACACGCCTTCATCTGGCTGCCCATTTCTTTTGTTCCTCCTCATCCCTAACAGTTAATTGAACTGAACCGTATGCCCTGCATCGCACAAGCAACTAAAATCTGAACGTGTTTGATGCATCCGTCATCGCAAACGTTTTGCACCTTTTTGACGGTTTTTTTATACCAACGTTTGCGATTATGGCATGGCACACAGTTTCGTCGAAGGGTCTCTGATTGTAGTGTCGCGTTTGGACCATCCTGCAGTAGTGGATGGACAAGACCCATCCGTTAGCTTAGCATAATGATCATTTAGTTTTATTGCTACTGCTTTCTTCATGACTTATACATGTTCCTCTGACTATGAGATTATGCAACTCCAGAATATCGGAGGAACACTTAGTGTGCTATCAATCATCACGACGTAACTGGGTGATTATAAAGATGCTCTACAGGTGTCTCCGAAGGTGTTTGTTAAATTGGCATAGATCGAGATTAGGATTTGTCAATCCGTGTATCGAAGAGGTATCTCTGGGCCCTCTTGGTAATGCACATCACTATAAGCTTTGCAAGAAATGTGACTAATGAGTTAGTTACGGGATGATGCATTGCAGAACGAGTAAAGAGACTTGCCGGTAACGAGATTGAACTATGTATGAGGATACCGACTTCGAATCTCGGGCAAGTAACATACCGATGACAAAGGGAGCAATGTATGTTGTTATGCGGTTTGACCGATAAAGATCTTCGTAGAATATGTAGGAGCCAATATGAGCATGTATGTTCCGCTATTGGTTATTGGCCGGAGATGTGTCTCGGTCATGTCTACATAGTTCTCGAACCTGTAGGGTCCGCACGCTTAACGTTCGATGACGATTTGTATTATGAGTTATGTGATTTGATGACCGAAGTTTGTTCGGAGTATCGGATGAGATCACGGACATGATGAGGAGTGTCGAAATGGTCGAGAGGTAAAGATTCATATATTGGAAGGTGGTATTCGGACATCGGAATGGTTCTGAGTGATTCGGGTATTTTTCCGGAGTACCGATGGGTTACCGGAGCCCCCCGGGGGAAATCATGGGCCTTATGGGCCATGGGAGAGAAGAGGGGACAGCCCACAAAGGGGAGGCGTGCGCCCCCCAAGTGGAGTCCGAATAGGAAGGGGAGGGGCGCGACCCCCCTTTCCCTCTTGCTCTCCTCTCCTTCCCCCTTTTCCCCCTCCGTTGAAAGGAAGGAGGGGGCCGGATCCTACTTGGACCGGGAGTCCAAGTAGGACTCCCTCGCTTGGCGCGCCCCCTCTAGGGCCAGCCTCCTCATCCACCCTCCTTTATATACGGGGGCAGGGGGGCACCCCAAAGAACAACAGACAATCTCTTAGCCGTGTGCGGTGCCCCCTCCACAGTTTAACACCTCAGTCATATTGTCATAGTTCTTAGGCGAAGCCCTACGCCGGCCACTTCATCATCACCATCACCATGCCATTGTGCCGACGAAACTCTCCCTCGTCCTCAATTGGACCAAGAGATCGAGGGACATCATCGTGCTGAACGTGTGCTGAACACGGAGGTGCCGTATGTTCGATACTTGGATCGGGTTGATCGTGAAGACATTCGACTACATCAACCGCGTTACAAAACGCTTCCGCTTTCGGTCTACGAGGGTACGTGGACACACATTCCCAGGTCGTTGCTATGCTTCTCCTAGATAGATCCTGCGTGATTATAGGAATATTTTTGAATTACCACGTTACCCAACAGTGGCATCCGAGCCAGGTCTACGCGTAGATGTTATATGCACGAGTAGAACACAAAGAGTTGTGGGCGATAATAGTCATACTGCTTACCACCAATGTCTTACTTTGATTCGGCGGTATTGTTGGATGAAGCGGCCCGGACTGACATTACATGACCGCGTTCATGAGACTGGTTCTACCGACGTGCTTCGCACACAGGTGGCTAGCGAGTGTCAGTTTCTCCAACTTTAGTTGAATCGAGTTTGACTACGGCCGGTCCTTGTTGAAAGTTAAAACAACACACTTGACGAAAAATCATTGTGGTTTTGATGCATAGGTAAGAATGGTTCTTGCTAGAAGCCCGTAGCAGCCACGTAAAACTTGCAACAAAAAAGTAGAGGACGTCTAACTTGTTTTTGTAGGGCATGTTGTGATGTGATATGGTCAAGACGTGATGAGATATAAATTGTTGTATGAGATGATCATGTTTTGTCTAAGTTATCGGCAACTGGCAGTAGCCTTATGGTTGTCGCTTTATTGTATGAAATACAATCGCCATGTAATTGCTTTACTTTATCACTAAGCGGTAGCGATAGTCGTAGAAGCAATAGTTGGCGAGACGACAACGATGCTACGACGGAGATCAAGGTGTCAAGCCGGTGACGATGGAGATCATGACGGTCTTTGGACATGGAGATCAAAGGCACAAGATGATGATGGCCATATCATGTCACATATTTTGATAATTCAGGAGTGCACGCATTGTGCAAGCTGGGAGAAAAGAGACTCCAGTGGAGCTCCTCTTTCTCTCCATCTCTCTCTCTCTCAAGATTATTAGGGAAGGAGCGATGGACTGGGGTGGGTAGTGCTCTAGATTATGCGGTGGCCCTCAGCGGCAGATCCTTGAAAGAAAGTTAAAAGAAGTCGAAAAAAATTGCATACAACGTGTCAGCCTAGGAGTGAGCACCCACCAGCGCCTCAAATGCATGGCGTGGGCTATATCTTACCACTACATGGTCTGGGGCAGCGACAAAAACAAACTGAACTCACTAGTTGACCTTGCCTCGGCCATCGTCGACCCCTACTACATGAAGATGAAGAATGAGAGCAATAAGGACAAGAATGACTGGCACAGTGTGTGTGACGCCCTCGATTCAATCGTACACTAATCATACACGCAAATGTGTACGATCAAGATCAAGGACTCACGGGAAGATATCACAACACAACTCTGGACACAAATTAAAATAATACAAGCTTTATATTACAAGCCAGGGGCCTCGAGGGCTCGAATACATAAGCTTGAAAACACAAGAGTCAGCGAAAGCAACAATATCTGAGTACAGACATGAGTAAAACAAGTTTGCCTTAAGAAGGCTAGCACAAAAGTAGCAACGATCGAAAAGGCAAGGCCTCCTGTCTGGGAGCCTCCTAACTACTCCTGGTTGTCGGCGGCCTCCATGTAGTAGGCACCCTCAGTGTAGTAGCAGTCGTCGTCGAAGGTGACGTCTGGATCCTGGGCTCCACCATCTGGTTGCATCAACCAGAAAGAAGAAAGAAGGGGGAAAAAGGAGTAGCAAAGCAACCGTGAGTACTCATCCAAAGCACTCGCAAGCAAGGATCTACACTACATATGCAACATTGTCAAAGGAAGGTTGTATATGTGGACTGGGCTGCAGAAATGCCAGAATAAGAGCGGGAGAAGCTAGTCCTATCGAAGACTAGCATCTTCTGGAAACCACCATCTTGCAGCAACAGGAGGGAGTAGAGTAGCATAAAGTAAAGTAGTAGTAGTGTTATCAACCTCGGTCAGAGATCCTTTCTCGACTCCCTGCGAGAAAGCAATCCCAGAGCCATACTATCCATTTCTCATCACAATCCAATTCTCATCACAAGTATCCAGTTCTAGTTGTATCGATCGGGATACAACTCCAAGTGTCCGTTACCGTAGGACAGGCTATCGATAGATGTTTTCTTCCCTGCAGGGGTGCACCAACTTACCCACCACGCTTGATTAACTCCGGCCGGACACACTTTCCTGGGTCATGCTCGGCCTCGACCAAACAATACGCCGCAACCCAACCTAGGCTTAATAGAGAGGTCAGCACGCCCGGACTAAACCTATGCCCCCAGGGGTCATGGGCCATCGCCCCGGGAACTCCTGCATGTTGCGAACGCGGCCGGTGAGCAGACCTAGCTACCTCCTTCAAAAAGGCAGGTGCTTACCAGTCCAACTCGGCGCGCGCCGCTCAGTCGCTGACGTCTATTAAGCTTCGGCTGATGTATACGACGCAGAACGCCCATACTATGCCCACGTGATGGTTAGTGCTATCAGGCCAGAGGCCCCTCGGATCAAATATCCAAATCGTAGTGGATTAGGAAAGCGCGGTAACAAGCAGAGACTCACGAAAGATGTGACCCCGTTGCCCCGTCTCGAGGACTTGCGGCAAGGGCTAGGAATGCCCGGCCACGCCTCGTAATTATCTCACGGGCACCCTCCAGGTCAACCCGTCTCCACATCACTCGCGGGTACCCCTCAGGGTCGACCCACCTTTCCAAGTAACGGTGGTAAAGTCCAAGTATCCGTGTGTCCAAACATCAAGGGGAAAACACGAGGAATCACCCCAGGTGAATTCCACTCGATGCAATCATCAAGGTGAACGTAAGAGGAACCACCCCCGAGGTTCACACTTGAGGGGTTGCACGACAGAGTCGTATCTGAAGTAGTTAAGGCGGAATCACCCTCGATCACCATGACCGAACAACTACACTACATGGTTAACATCAGAAGTGCTGCAGAGGTCTCACCCTCGGCATTCGATAGTAACCCAGTAGTGTTGAGCAACTAAGGGGAAAGTGATGTGCGGTGCCGGGGCTTGGTCTTCGATCCCGTTGATCGGGTCTTCAATGATGAAGCAGGGGCAACAAGGACAAGGTGGGGGTCACTGATGGATCACTAACCAACCTATACTAAGCAGTTTAGGATAAGCAGGTAGGTAACAATAAGCAGGTTACAAAAGCAGGCTATGCATCAGAATAGGAGCAATCAATTACAGTAGCAAAATCTAATGCAAGCATGAGAGAATGGAATAGGCGATATCGGGATGATCAAAGGGGGGGCTTGCCTGGTTGCTCAGACAAGAAGGAGGGGTCGTCGGTGACGTAGTCGAACACAGGGGCATCAACATCGCCACGGGGTCTACCGAAGAGAAGAGGGGGGAGAAATAGTAAATACATAGCAAGCAAGTGCATAACAGGACAACAGGCAGAGCTAGACATGTTCGAACGTGGTGCTACACAATATCGGTGAAGGGGGAAGTCAACCAGGAATGTTTTCCCGGTTCCGGACCTATGTCAAACATATGACCGGAGGGGGAAAGTTCCATGTTCAGATAGTTAGAGGCATCTGACAGGTAAACGGACCGCGTATCCGGATTCGTCACGTTTTTCTGAGCAACTTTCATGTAGAAAACATTTTCATCCGAGTTACACATTAATTTCTATGATTTTTCAAAGTTTTAAACATATTCTGAAATGATTTAAATAACAGAAAAAGAGTTACTGCGTTAGTATGACGTCAGCAATGCGTCAGCATTCGGCTGACCTGCTAACTGGTCAAACTGACGGGTGGGGCCCACCTGTCAGCCTCTATGGGTTAAACAGTGGTTAAACTAATCTAACAGACTAATTAGAGGGGTGGGCCCCAAGTGTTAGTGAATAACTAACTACTAATTAAATAACAGATTTTAACTAGCAGTTTTATTTATTTATAAAAATGTTTAAGCTAGTGGGGCCCGCATGTCAGTGGGTCAAAGTGCCCAGTCAGCAGTTGACCCAGTCAACAGGGTCAACTGGTGCCCATAGGGCCCAGCGGCAGTGTCACAGGGGGCCCACTTGTAAGGCCACGTCGGCGACGACCGGAGACGCGACGCCGGCGACCAAAACAGCGGCGGGGCTCGTCGGACTTCGCCGGAAATCACGCACAGGGGGGTCTCTTGGCACGGGACTTGGCGCGTTCGAACGAGCGCACGAAGGCGCGTCGACTGGGGGCGGTGGCGTCGCCGGAGTTGGCCGGAGCGGCGCCGACGAGTGGCGAGGGCGACGGTCACGCTCGAGCGACGATGAGGATGGTCCTACGGGGCACGAAACGGGATGCGGTCCACGGCGCTGGGTTGCGGGGAGCGATCTGAGCACGAGGCCGTGTTCGGTTGAGCTCACCGGCGGGTGTGGCCACAACGACTATGAAGTAGGGCGGCAACGAGCTACGGCGAGGTTGCGTGCTAGCGGCAGGGGGGCCGAGATGCGCTAGGAGAAGCAAAGGAAGGGGGAGGCGGAGCTCACCTTGGGGGCACACGGTGGCCCGGTGGGTGACTAGGAGCAGCAGTGGCGCGGATTCGAGGCGGCGGCGTTCGTCGGAGCCGAGGGCGAAGGCGAGGTCGTGGCGGTGCTGCGGGGCCGTCCCGGTCCGCGTGGCTCGGCGGGGAGGATGAGGAGGTCGAGGCAGAGCCTAGGAGCACGTCGGCGAGGCAAAGGCCGGCCGGTGGCCGCGGTGGAGTGCGGTGAGCGGCGACGGAGAGGCGCGGCCGAGGCGGATCTAGAGGGGAGAGAGCGCAGGCGAGAGAGAGAGAGAGAGAGAGAGAGAGAGAGAACAAGGAGGGCAGGTGAGTGGGGGAGTGGGAGAGGGGATCGAGGGGGCGCGTGCTGCCTTATCCCCTCGTCGGAGACGATGAGGGGGTCCGGTGGAGACGCGCAAGCGCGCGGTCGCTCGCACAGTGGGGAGGGGGAAGACGACAGGAGGGGGTAAGGTGGGCCGGGCCAGTGCAGTGGGCCAAGGCCCAGGAGAACAGTGGTGGGGGCCTTTTACCTTTACTGATTTTTTTAGTTTAGGTCATTTAAACACTAAGCAAAAATGTTGGATCACCACCAATATTATCAAAAGAATATTTGTCACATGATGAACATTTTAGTTTGCATATTTGAGAAGTTTGAATTTTGACTTTAATTTGAATTTGAGATTTGGGCTGGATTTTAATCAAAGTGAGATTAGCAACAGTAACAATGATGACAAGGCATCATTAGAAGGGGATTACTGTAGCATGATTCTCGGGGTCAGTGTGTGGCATGAGACAGTGGATGAACAACATGCCAAGTACGCGGCCATGGACGCGTACACAAGCTACGAGATGTACATGCGGGTCGTTGACATGAGGAAGTGTCTTCTTCCTGCCCCAGACGAGGGATCGAGCCACAGAGCAGCGGCGGGAGCGTCACAAGGAGTAGATGACTAGACGATCGTTTCTCCTAGTTTAGAATGCATGCAATTGTTTATTGAGGTGTGTGCGAATAGTGTGTATAGTCACTTATGTAATTGGATGTTTATTTCAGTTATATATATACATGTTATTCTACTGTAGACAGAGCAAATCACACGTCCTATTAGCATCAATCATTTTTGTTATTATTGGTCTTCACACACATTTCTGATTACCGACCTGTTTGCCGCGTATCACACACATCTTGTTCAGTTGAACCGTTTCCATGTGTTGCCTAATCACTCACAGTTCATCCTAGTGAACCGTATGCTATATATCGCACACACCTTCATCTGGCTGCCTGTTTCTTTTGTTCCCCCTCATCCCAAACAGTTAATTGAACTGAACTGTATGCCCTGCATCGCACAAGCAACTAAAATCTGAATGTGTTTGATGCATCCGTCATTGCAAATGTTTTGCACCTTTTTTGATGGTTTTTTATACCAACGTTTGCGATTATGGCATCGCACACAGTTTCGTCGAAGGGTCTCTGATCGTAGTGTCGCGTTTGGACCATCCTGAAGTAGTGGATGGGCAAGACCCATCCGTTAGCTTAGCATAATGATCATTTAGTTTTATTGCTACTGCTTTCTTCATGACTTATACATGTTCCTCTGACTATGAGATTATGCAGCTCCCGAATACCGGAGGAACACTTAGTGTGCTATCAATCATCACAACGTAACTGGGTGATTATAAAGATGCTCTACAGGTGTCTCCGGAGGTGTTTGTTGAATTGGCATATATCGAGATTAGGATTTGTCAATCCGTGTATCGAAGAGGTATCTCTGGGCCCTCTTGGTAATGCACATCACTATAAGCCTTGCAAGCAATGTGACTAATGAGTTAGTTACGGGATGATGCATTGCGGAACGAGTAAAGAGACTTGCCGGTAACGAGATTGAACTAGGTATGAGGATACCGACTTCGAATCTCGGGCAAGTAACATACCGATGACAAAGGGAGCAACGTATGTTATGCGGTTTGACCGACAAAGATCTTCGTAGAATATGTAGGAGCCAATATGAGCATGCATGTTCCTCTATTGGTTATTGGCCGGAGATGTGTCCCGGTCATGTCTACATAGTTCTCGAACCTGTAGGGTCCGCACGCTTAACGTTCGATGACGATTTGTATTATGAGTTATGTGATTTGATGACCGAAGTTTGTTCGGAGTATCAGATGAGATCACGGACATGACGAGGAGTGTCGAAATGGTCGAGAGGTAAAGATTCATATATTGGAAGGTGGTATTCGGACATCGGAATGGTTCTGAGTGATTCGGGTATTTTTCCGGAGTACCGAGGAGTTACCGGAACCCCCCGGGGGAAATCATGGGCCTTATGGGCCACGAGAGAGAAGAGGGGACAGCCCACAAAGGGGAGGCGTGCCCCCCCAAGTGGAGTCCGAATAGGAAGGGGAGGGGGCGCGACCCCCCTTTCCCTCTTGCTCTCCTCTCCTCCCCCCTTTTCCCCCTCCGTTGAGAGGAGGGGTGCCGGATCCTACTTGGACCGGGAGTCCAAGTAGGACTCCCTCCCTTGGCGCGCCCCCTCTAGGGCCAGCCTCCTCATCCACCGTCCTTTATATACGGGGGCAGGGGGCACCCCAAAGAACAACAGACAATCTCTTAGCCGTGTGCGGTGCCCCTCCACAGTTTAACACCTCAGTCATATTGTCGTAGTGCTTAGGCGAAGCCCTGCGTCGGTAACTTCATCATCACCGTCAACATGCCGTTGTGCCGGCGAAACTCTCCCTCGTCCTCAATTGGACCAAGAGCTCGAGGGACATCATCGTGCTGAACGTGTGCTGAACACGAAGGTGCCGTACGTTCGGTACTTGGATCGGTTGGTCGTGAAGACATTCGACTACATCAACCGCGTTACAAAACGCTTCCGCTTTCGGTCTACGAGGGTACGTGGACACACACTCCCAGGTCGTTGCTATGCTTCTCCTAGATCTTGCGTGATTGTAGGAATATTTTTGAATTACCACGTTACCCAACAGTGGCATCCGAGCCAGGTCTATGCGTAGATGTTATATGCACGAGTGGAACACAAAGAGTTGTGCGCGATAATAGTCATACTGCTTACCACCAACGACTTACTTTGATTCGGCGGTATTGTTGGATGAAGCGGCCCGGACTGACATTACATGACTGCGTTCATGAGTCTGGTTCTACCGACGTGCTTCACACACAGGTGGCTAGCGGGCGTCAGTTTCTCCAACTTTAGTTGAATCGAGTTTGACTATGGCCGGTCCTTGTTGAAAGTTAAAACAACACACTTGACAAAAATCATTGTGGTTTTGATGCATAGGTTAGAACGGTTCTTGCTAGAAGCCTGTAGCAGTCACATAAAACTTGCAACAAAAAAGTAGAGGACGTCTAACTTGTTTTTGTAGGGCATGTTGTGATGTGATATGGTCAAGACGTGATGAGATATAAATTGTTGAATGAGATGATCATGTTTTGTTTAAGTTATCGGCAACTGGCAGTAGCCTTATGGTTGTCGCTTTATTGTATGAAATGCAATCGCCATGTAATTGCTTTACTTTATCACTAAGCGGTAGCGATAGTCGTAGAAGCAATAGTTGGCGAGACGACAATGATGCTACGACGGAGATCAAGGTGTCAAGCTGGTGACGATGGAGATCATGACGGTGCTTTGGACATGGAGATCAAAGGCACAATTTGATGATGGCCATATCATGTCACATATTTTGATTACATGTGATGTTTATCATTTATGCATCTTATTTTGCTTAGTTCGGCGATAGCATTATAAGATGATCCCTCACTAAATTTCAAGGTATAAGTGTTCTCCCTGAGTATGCACCGTTGCTACAGTTCGTCGTGCCAAGACACCACGTGATGATTGGGTGTGATAAGCTCTACGTTCACATACAACGGGTGCAAGCCAGTTTTTGCACGTGCAGAATACTTGGGTTAAACTTGACGAGCCTAGCATATGCAGATATTGCCTCAGAACACTGAGACCGAAAGGTCGAATGTGAATCCTATAGTAGATATGATCAACATAGAGATGTTCACCATTGAAAACTACTCCATCTCACGTGATGATCGGACATGGTTTAATTGATATGGATCACGTGATCATTTAGATGACTAGAGGGATGTCTATCTAAGTGGGAGTTCTTTAGTAATATGATTATTTGAACTTTAATTTATCATGAACTTAGTACCTGATAGTTTTTGCATGTCTATGTTGTTGTAGATCAATGGCCCGTGCTACTGTTCCTTTGAATTTAATGCGTTCCTAGAGAAAGCTAAGTTGAAAGATGATGGTAGCAACTAAACGTACTGGGTCTGTAACTTGAGGATTATCCTCATTGCTGCATAGAAGAATTACGTCCTGGAAGCACCGCTCGGTACAAGACCCGCTGCAGGAACAACTGCTGATGTTATGAACGGCTGGCAGAGCAAAGCTGATGACTACTCGATAGTTCAGTGTGCCATCTTTACGGCTTAGAATCGGGACTTCAAAGACGTTTTGAATGTCATAGAGCATATGAGATGTTCCAGGAGTTGAAGTTAATATTTCTAGCAAATGCTCGAACTGAGAGATATGAAGTCTCCAATAAGTTCTATAGCTGCAAGATGGAGGAGAATAGTTCTGTCAGTGAACATATACTCAGAATGTCTGGGTGCCACAACCACTTGACTCAATTGGGTGTTAATCTTCCTGATGATAGTGTCATTGACAGAGTTCTTCAATCACTGCCACCAAGCTATAAAAGCTTCGTGATGAACTATAATATGCAAGGGATGGATAAGACAATTCCTGAGCTCTTCGCGATGCTAAAGGCTGCGGAGGTAGAAATCAAGAAGGAGCATCAAGTGTTGATGGTTAACAAGACCACTAGTTTCAAGAAAAAGGGTAAAGGGAAGAAGGGGAAATTCAAGAAGAACGGCAAGCAAGTTGCTGCTCAAGTGAAGAAGTCCAAGTCTGGACCTAAGCGTGAGATTGAGTGCTTCTACTGCAAAGGGACTGGTCACTGGAAGCGGAACTGCCCCAAGTATTTGGCGGATAAGAAGGATGGCAAGGTGAAAGGTATATTTGATATACATGTTATTGCTGTGTACCTTACTAATGCTCGTAGTAGCGCCTGGGTATTTGATACCGGTTCTGTTGCTCATATTTGCAACTCAAAACAGGGGCTACGGATTAAGCCAAGATTGGCTAAGGACGAGGTGACGATGCGCGTGGGAAATGGTTCCAAAGTTGATGTGATCGCCGTCGGCACGCTACCTCTACATCTACCTTCGGGATTAGTTTTAGACCTGAATAATTGTTATTTGGTGCCAACGTTGAGCATGAACATTATATCTAGATCTTGTTTGATGCGGGACGGTTATTCATTTAAAGCAGAGAATAATGGTTGTTCTATTTATATGAGTAATATCTTTTATGGTCATGCACCCTTGATGAGTGGTCTATTTTTGTTGAATCTCGATTGTAGTGATACACATATTCATAATATTGAAGACAAAAGATGCAAAGTTAATAATGATAGTGCAACTTATTTGTGGCATTGCCATTTAGGTCATATTGGTGCAAAGCGCATGAAGAAACTCCATGCTGATGGGCTTTTGGAATCACTTGATTATGAATCACTTGATGCTTGCAAACCATGCCTCATGGGCAAGATGACTAAGACACCGTTCTCCGGAACAATGGAGCGAGCAACAGACTTATTGGAAATAATACATACTGATGTATGCGGTTCGATGAGTGTTGAGGCTCGCGGCGGGTATCGTTATTTTCTGACCATCATAGATGATTTGAGAAGATATGAGTATATCTACTTAATGAAACATTTGAAAAGTTCAAAGAATTTCAGAGTGAAGTTGAAAATCATCGTAACAAGAAAATAAATTTCTACGATCTGATCGTGGAGGTGAATATTTGAGTTATGAGTTTGGTCTTCATTTGAAACAGTGCGGAATAGTTTCGCAACTCACGCCACCTGGAACACCACATCGTAATGGTGTGTCCGAATGTCGTAACCGTACTTTATTAGATATGGTGCGATCTATGCTATCTCTTACCGATTTACCACTATCGTTTTGGGGTTATGCTTTAGAGACGACTGCATTCACGTTAAATAGGGCACCATGTAAATCCGTTGAGACAACACCATATGAACTGTGGTTTGGCAAGAAACCTAAGCTGTCGTTTCTTAATGTTTGGGGCTGCGATGCTTATGTGAAAAAGCTTCAACCTAATAAGCTCGAACCCAAATCAGAGAAATGCGTCTTCACAGGATACCCAAAGGAAACTGTTGGGTACACCTTCTATCACAGGTCTGAAGGCAAGATATTCGTTGCTAAGAATGGACCCTTTCTAGAGAAGGAGTTTCTCTTCAAAGAAGTGAGTGGGAGGAAAGTAGAACTTGATGAGGTAATTGTACCTTCTCCTGAATTGGAAAGTAGTTCATCTCAGAAATCAGTTCCAGTGATGCCTACACCAATTAGTGAGGAAGTTAATGACGATGATCATGAAGCTTCGGATCAAGTTACTACCGAACCTCGTAGGTCAACCAGAGTATGTTCCGCACCAGAGTGGTATGGTAATCCTATTCTGGAGGTCATGTTGCTAGACCATGACGAATCTACGAACTATGAGGAAGCGATGCTGAGCCCAGATTCCACGAAATGGCTTGAGGCCATGAAATCTGAGATGGGATCCATGTATGAGAACAAAGTGTGGACTTTGGTTGACTTGCCCGATGATCGGCAAGCCATAGAGAATAAATGGATCTTCAAGAAGAAGACTGACACTGACGGTAATGTTACTGTCTACAAAGCTCGACTTGTTGCGAAAGGTTTTCGACAAGTTCAAGGAGTTGACTATGATGAGACCTTCTCACCCATAGCGATGCTTAAGTCTGTCCTAATCATGTTAGCAATTGCCGCATTTTATGATTATGAAATTTGGCAAATGGATGTCAAAACTGCATTCCTTAATGGATTTCTTAACGAAGAGTTGTATATGATGCTAAAGGTTTTGTCGATCCTAAAGGCGCTAACAAAGTGTGCAAGCTCCAGCGATCCATTGATGGACTGGTGCAAGCATCTCGGAGTTGGAATATACGCGTTGATAGTGTGATCAAATCATATGGTTTTATACAGACTTTTGGAGAAGCCTGTATTTACAAGAAAGTGAGTGGGAGCTCTGTAGCATTTCTAATATTATATGTGGATGACATATTGCTAATTGGAAATAATACATAATTTCTGGATAGCATAAAAGGATACTTGAATAAGAATTTTTCAATGAAAGACCTCGGTGAAGCTGCTTATATATTGGGCATCAAGATCTATAGAGATAGATCAAGACGCTTAATTGGACTTTCACAAAGCACATACCTTGATAAAGTTTTGAAGAAGTTCAAAATGGATCAGTCAAAGAAAGGGTTCTTGCCTGTGTTACAAGGTGTGAAGTTGAGTCAGACTCAATGCCCGACCACCGCAGAAGATAGAGAGAAAATAAAAGTCATTCCCTATGCCTCAGACATAGGTTCTATCATGTATGCAATGCTGTGTAACAGACCTGATGTGTGCCTTGCTATAAGTTTAGCAGGGAGGTACCAAAGTAATCCAGGAGTGGATCACTGGACAGCGGTCAAGAACATCCTGAAATACCTGAAAAGGACTAAGGATATGTTTCTCATTTATGGAGGTGACAAAGAGCTTGTCGTAAATGGTTACGTCGATGCAAGTTTTGACACTGATTCGGATGACTCTAAGTCGCAAACCGGATACGTATTTATATTGAATCGTGGAGCTGTCAGTTGGTGCGGTTCCAAGCAAAGCGTCATGGCGGGATCTACGTGTGAAGCGGAGTACATAGCTGCTTCAGAAGCAGCAAATGAAGGAGTCTGGATGAAGGGGTTCATATCCGATCTAGGTGTAATACCTAGTGCATCCGGTCCAATGAAAATCTTTTGTGACAATACTGGAGCAATTGCCTTGGCGAAGGAATCCAGATTTCACAAGAGAACCAAGCACATCAAGAGATGCTTCAATTCCATCTGCGATCTAGTCAAGGAGGGAGACATAGAAGTTTGCAAAATACATACGGATCTGAATGTTGCAGACCCGTTAATTAAGCCTCTTCCACGAGCAATACATGATCAGCACCAAAACTCCATGGGTGTTAGAATCATTACTGTGCAATCTAGATTATTGACTCTAGTGCAAGTGGGAGACGGAAGGAAATATGCCCTAGAGGCAATAATAAAGTTATTATTTATTTCCTTATATCATGATAAATGTTTATTATTCATGCTAGAATTGTATTAACCAGAAACTTAGTACATGTGTGAATACATAGACAAAACAGAGTGTCCCTACTATGCCTCTACTTGACTAGCTTGTTTATCAAAGATGGTTATGTTTCCTGACCATAGACATGTGTTGTCATTTGATGAACGAGATCACATCATTAGGAGAATGATGTGATGGACAAGACCCGTCCGTTAGCTTAGCATAATGATCGTTTAGTTTTATTGCTACTGCTTTATTCATGACTTATGCATTGTTCCTCTGACTATTAGATTATGCAACTCCCGAATACCAGAGAAACACTTAGTGTGCTATCAAACGTCACAACATAACTGGGTGATTATAAAGATGCTCTACAGGTGTCTTTGAAGGTGTTTGTTTAGTTGGCATAGATCGAGATTAGGATTTGTCACTCCGTGTATCGGAGAGGTGTCTCTGGGCCCTCTCGGTAATGCACATCACTATAAGCCTTCCAAGCAATGTGACTAATGATTTAGTTACAGGATGATGCATTGCGGAACGAGTAAAGAAACTTGCCGGTAACGAGATTGAACTAGGTATGAGGATACTGACGATCGAATCTCGTGCTAGTAACATACTGATGACAAAGGGAACAACGTATGTTGTTATGCGGTTTGACCGATAAAGATCTTTGTAGAATATGTAGGAGCCAATATGAGCATCCAGGTTCCGCTATTGGTCATTGACCGGAGATGTGTCTCGGTCATGTCTACATAGTTCTCGAACCCGTAGGGTCCGCACGCTTAACGTTCAATGACGATTTGTATTATGAGTTATGTGATTTGATGACCGAAGTTTGTTCGAAGTCCCGGATAAGATAAAGAACATGATGAGGAGTCTCAAAATGGGTGAGAGGTAAAGATTCATATATTGGAAGGTGGTATTCGGACATCGGAATGGTTCCGAGTGATTCAGGTATTTTTCCGGAGTACCGAGGGGTTACCGGAACCCCCCGGGGAAATCATGAGCCTTATGGGCCATGGAAGAGAAGAGGGGACAGCCCACATAGGGGAGGCGTGCGCCCCCCAAGTGGAGTCTGAATAGGAAGGGGAGGGGGCGCGGCCCCCCTTTCCCCCTTCGATGAAAGGAAGGAGGGGGGCTGAATCCTACTTGGACCGGGAGTCCAAGTAGGACTCCGCCCCTTGGCGCGCCCCCTCTAGGGCCGGCCTCCTCCTCCCCCTCCTTTATATACGGGGGAAGGGGGGGCACCCCAAAGCACTACAGACAATCTCTTAGCCGTGTGCGGTGCCCCCTCCACAGTTTAACACCTCAGTCATATTGTCGTAGTGCTTAGGCGAAGCCCTGCGTCGGTAACTTCATCATCACCGTCACCACGCCGTCGTGCTGACGGAACTCTCCCTCGTCCTCAACTAGATCAAGAGCTCGAGGGACGTCATCATGCTGAACGTGTGCTGAACACGGAGGTGCCGTACGTTCGGTACTTGGATCGGTTGGATCGTGAAGACATTCGACTACATCAACCGCGCTACTAAACGCTTCCGCTTTCGGTCTACGAGGGTACGTGGACACACTCTCCCATCTTGTTTCTATGCTTCTCCTAGATAAATCTTGCGTGATCGCATGAATTTTTTTGAATTACTACGTTCCCCAACAAAACCTCCCAGCCAAGACTCCACCGCATCGCAACGCAAGTCGTCTATCAGTGCGGTGTCAAGCCTGCAGGTGACTAAGTGGCTGTCATTTGGCACGTGGCAGCCATTTGGAAGGAAGATTACCTCTATATGACACCCATCCAGAGCCGTGTCAAGCAAACAGGTAGAAGATGACTAAGCGGCGCGGCAGGATTGCCGGGCTGCACCCTCAGCGTGACACCTAGCAGTGCATTTAATGCACTTTGTACTAACTGCCAGAGTTAGTTATCATAGCACTGTTGGCTATCTAATCACTAGATAATGACTGTTTTGCCATTTTGGTTACCCCTTAGGCTATAAAAGGAGGGTCATAACAACCTAAAAAAGGATTTGGACCCTTGTGTACTCATACGCGCGTACCTGCTCTTTCCGAGGAAACCTTGCCGGGCTCGAGCGATGCTTGTTATTCGTGGTCCTTCCATCAATCCACCAAAGAAGGAGTAGGGTTTTACGGTTCCCAGCAGCCCGAACCTAGGTAAAAACCACCAGTGTCACATCTGCTGTGCTGTTCCATGGCCTCTGCTCTTTGTGCAATGTGACCTTCCCCCTTACCGAACCACAAGGGGCTGATGGCCCCATAGGTGATCGTCTTCCACCGCGACATTAGGTCCCATGCAAGAAATGGGAATGAATGTCAAACACCTTGCCACCGTTGCTCGGCCACAAACATTGAGATACATGGTTTTAAATTCTAGTAAATCCAAAACTCGTCTGAAATTCATGAAACTTGGCATGCTATCATGGAACGACATCAACATGGTGTGCTGAAAAATTTGTCCCATTTGGGGCAGGTTTGGGTATAAGCTTCTCACATACCAGAGCTTTTGACAACAAGCCTCATGGTTCCGGTAGGGAATGTGCCTCCTTGGTGGATGAAATGATATTTGTTGCCTCTTCCTATTTTTAATTTTTTTCCTAGTGGCAACATAGAGCGACATGAGTGTCGTGTTAAAATTTGCAATTTCGGGGTTCGTTTGGACATTTTTATACATTAACTGAGTTTTCTAGGCATTTTATGTGCATAATTCAAATTTGAACTACATGCACATGCTCCAGTGCAGAAAAATGGGTTGACATATCAAATGTGTGTCCTTGGGTGCATGCTTAGGTCCCATGCAAGAAATGGGAATAAATTTCAAACACCAGGGCACTGTTGATTGCCGGCAAAACATTGAGATACTTTGTTTTTAAATTCTAGTAAATCCAAAACTCATCTGAAATTCATGAAACTTGGCATGCTATCATGGAATGACACCCGATATGTTGTGGTATTTTTCGTGTCCATTTTGAGAGAAGGCGAACTCGAATAACAGCCAACAAAGGCATTTTGAAACAAATAGCTGCCACTTTAACATCTCAAATGTTTTGTATAATTTAAATCGTGTGCGTTCTGTTAACCATTCACATGACGCCACACGTCACACTTTTAATGGCTAGGAGGTGCCGTGCAGACAGCTGCTTGACTGAACGCGAGGCCTGCGAGTGCAGTCCGCTGCGCAGGCTGACCGGGAGGCGTGCAAGCTGTCCTCCAATGCGGAGGCTCACCGGGAAGCGTGCGAGCTGTACGCTGTGTAGGCTCACTGGGAAGCGAGCCCTTTGACTTCCATGGCCGCTCACCTTGCTCGCATCCTCTCCATTAATGGCACCCGGGCCGCTAATTAATACGGGCAGCCTTACTGTTCGATCCCATTCCCCTCTCGCAGACCTCCACCAACGCGATGGCACGGAAGGATCATCTTCCACTAGTCTTCCAGTTTGGTGAAGTCGACTCCGAGCTAGACGAGATAGAAAATAAGGAGGAATGGGGCCTCATGGACATCGCCCGGAATGAGCTGGCCACGACGGTTGCTGCCCCCGCGCCCGTCCCAGCTCCCATCCCTGTGCCTGCGCCAGCGACCATCCCCGTAGCATTGACAGGCTGGTCACCGAGAACTATCGCAGAGCTGGAAGCCGCGGGCGTCAGCGAGGTCTCCGCAGACCCGCGCGAGCTCTGTACATGCCAGCACCAGCACCCGCGCCCGTGCATGCCCCTAGACCCATCGCAGCGCCGGTCCCCATGTGTTTGCCTACACACGCTACGCCCATGCCCGTGCGCGCCCCCCTAGCAGCATAGGACGCCGCCATCCACCGCTACCTCGCAACATCGTGAGTTGTCGTCCTCCCACGCCCCGCCCGTTGATCGCGCGACGACATGATGTTTGATTTCCAAGTGAAGAACATTATGTGCTGCCTTGAAGACTTGAACAACCGCATCCCGGAGGATGACAACGACAACGCCGGCGTGGCACGCCACCTCCGCCGCCGCCCGAATTAGTTTTTTGGGTTTAATATTGTATCTTGATCATATGAATATAAATTTAAAGTGTGACTGAATGAAAGATATGGTTTGAACGAACTTGCATTTTTCTCTCTGAATGTACAGACTTATCAAACGATTTTTAAGTAAATGGTTTTTAAATATAAAACACTCATCGCAAAAGTTTTAGATAGAACACCCGTATGCAAACCGACAGCTTCCCCAGTAAGCCAAGGGAAAATGTGCTGAGCAGGATTTGTGCAGCTCTTGATCACAAACGTTTCAGATAGAACACCCGTATGCAAACCGACAACTTCCCCATAAGCCAAGGGAAAATGTGCCGAGCAGGATTTTTGCAGCTCTTCATTGCAAACGTTTTAGATAGAACACCCGTATGCAAAGTGAGAGATATGGTCTTCCCCAGTAAGCCAAGGGAAAATTCGCCGCGCAGGATTTGTGCATCTCTTCAACGCAAACGGTCCAGATTGAATACGGTATGCAAAGCGAGACTTCACCGCTAAGCCAAGAGAAAATCTGTCACGCAGGATTTGTACATCCCTTCAACACAAACGACTTTTTGGATTATCCGTGTGCAACCACATACAGACAATTTGACAGATTTGCATCTGTCATATTGGATATATTGCCATTTGTCAAAATGGAATGATTGACATTTGTTGATCTAGTATCATTGCCCTTTGTCAACCTTGTAACCCTGCCATTTGTCAAAATATGCAGCTAAAAATCACTAGCACTATCTAATTTTGCAACTGAAATTCAGTAAGCATAGATTTCATTCATAGATTAAGCAGTCGTTCTTTATACAAACAGTTCAACTTGATAGTTGAAACCGACCAAACTTTTCTCCAATTGTTGTCAACCACGTACTAAAATAGCTAGTTCAATAATATATACTAGCTAATTTTAAGTACGTAGTACAGTTCAACCACATCTATACACTACAAAAAAATACACTTCCGTGATGATACGTGTTTGTCACAGTAGGTCACGTTTTCTGTCATGCATGTACATCCATGACGATTTTATGACAGAATCAAGATAGTCATACCTGTGTTGTCGTAGAAGTGTTCCATGACATTACCAAAATTATCATCACGGAAGTGTCCACTTCCATGACGATAAATTGCGCATCATGGAAGTGCTTTCGTCAAGGGTGACCGACACGTGGCATCCACTGTAACGGGTCGCCGTTAAGCTATCGGGTCCAGTTTTGGATCCGATAACCCGTTAACAACCCGGACCAATGAGGATTTTCCATGTGTAAAATTCTCATTGGCCGGAGGAAACACGTGTTGGCTCACCGTTGGGACAGATGTCATCCATTCATTGGATAGGAGGCGCCTATGATACGTCGACATGTGGCACGGCCCAACAGAGGCCCATTCCGGTGAAAAGGCCGGCCCGTTTGACTTGGTCAAAAGGTAACGGGCCGGCCCACGGAAAGCCTGTTAACGGCCTGTTCGTATATAGCCCATTTACAGCCCACTAACTCACGTCCGTTATGGCCTATCGAAATTAAGCCCAGTAGCTTCATCTGGGCCGTCCAATATGATTCCAGCTCGTTGTAACTTCTGGCCCATGTATGGCCCATGATGTCTTTCGGCCCATACGAGCCATTTGTAACTCTTGGCCCATTAACGGCCCGTGGTGAATCTGGCCTGCAATGAATAGTGTACCATTTTATACCCATTGACGACCCATTATTCCATTGGGCCTTTCCCAACCCGTGTTATCTTTCGGCCTTCTCCGGGCCCATTTATTCTTGGGCTCATTTCCAGCATTCGGTTACTTACAGCCCGTTATTGGCCTTTTCTGCTTGTGGGCCAAATTGAGCCCGCGGTTACAATCGACCCGTTTGTGGCCCGTTAATCCGTTGGGGCATTTTCATAGCGTCATCAAATACGGCCAATTAACGACGGCCTATTATTGTTGGCCCATGAACGGACAATTCCAAATCTAGCCCGTTTACGGCCCGTAATGCGGTCTGTTATTGGCCCATGTTTGGCCTATCGATCATACGGCACGTAGAAGGCCCATTGATGCTATGGCAAGTAGAAGGCCCATTGTTTATACGGCCCTTAGAAGGCCCGTTGTTTCTACGGCCCATAGGAGGCCCATGGTAACTACAGTAAATATGTAGCCCACGGTTATTGTGGCCTAGTTTTAAAAAATAGGTTATTGCGTGTGGCACCCCGGCTCAGAGCAACCGGTTTACCCTGCATTGCCAGCCCAGAGATCGAGTCTTCTGGCAATACACAACAACATGGTACAGAAATAACCGCTTTATTGATACTAGCGTGGTATAAGAGTCTGATATTACATCAGGGTTCGAGGCCAAGCGGCACACACGGTGCTGCTGGACAGTATGTACATTATTTAATGAACATGGCTGAGGCCTCGATCACACGAAACTACGCGGCAGCGGAAGAACGACGTAGGGAACGCCATGGCACAGGGGCACTGACGTGGACACAGCCTAGACCCGAGATGCGCTCCCGTGCGAATCGACTTGCCTGAAAGCTGGCATGACACGCCAGGTCAGTACATTGAATGTACTTGCAAGCTCACAACAATTATCTGCACGATGACAGACAATATCATGATAATTAATCTAGTTAATTTTATGCAAGAAATTACTACGAATGCAAAGCTATGCAAAGCAACCAAACAGCACACCGAGTCACACGGACTCGCTTACCAGACGGTTACCTCGTAACCAAACGGTGACCGAACTGGGGTCACAACTGAAACCAATCACTCATGAACACCTCGAGTGTTCACGGTTCACCACAAAACAATGCATCACAACCATTACTAGTCCGCAAAATTATTTATAAAAAGGTTGATCCATGGTGTGACTTACTCCCGAGTCTTGCCCATAACCGAGGGAGCGGCTATCGATAGATTAAATACACTCTGCAGAGGTAGCGCACTTTACCCACACCACGAAATACCTGGCCTCGCACTCCCATTCGGGTGGACCAAAATATTCTGACAAAACCCTTCCTTTGCCATGCACTCTCCCCGGCCACTCCGATCATCTCCCTCACCGGGCTAGGTCTTGGGTGGCCCCGTGTCTACCAAAGACACCAACGGCCACCGTCGTGGCAAAACGGTCCCAAACGGGTACAATGTACGATAAAAACAAAAATGAGCACACAAGGTTATGTCTGCCTACGGGCCAGGGTATGCACGCCCATAACCTTCCCTCGCGGGAGGCACCGGTGAGAGCCATGAGAAAGGACTGAATCAAGACCTTCCCATTAGGTAAATGTGGTCGCACTGAACTGAAACCCGATTCAGTGGCACCATGATGTGATCAACATCATATTCAGGTTGAACTTAATCAAGTTTTAGTTTTCAGAAAAACTTTTTATTACTAGCATAGCAATATACCGGGAATCATGCAACTAATCGTCACACAGAGCAAGCAACTCTTAAGCATGGATCCAAACAAGCAACATAACTATATTACACTACTAAGTTCAGAAACTCCTTAGTGCAGAGGAGGGTCACACTCCTCCTGGTTAGCTTCAAGGCAAGATCCTCCTTCTGAAAATATTTTAAAACCAAAAAATTAAATGTCAAAACACATTCTGAAAATCACCAGAAATTCTAGACAGCAAGGAAAAATCCACCCTTTGGTGTGCTGCTAGAGTTTTCTGTAACAAAGACAATGCCAAAAGAATCAACTCATTTGGACATGTGGTTTAGGAGTTATAGCTGGTCAAAGTTTGGTCAAATTTCTCAAATAATTTGAATTAACAGAAATTCCAGGGGGGGTGACGTCGAAGGCGTAAAGTGGGAGTGCGCCTCCACTCGTACCGCTTTGGGCGCGAGTGGTGAGGCTGACATTGGGCCCCACCAGCCAGGAGAGGGGAGGGGATCGAAACCAGAGGGAAGGCGGAGCCTCGCCGGAGTTTACGCCGGCAACGAGGGGTCTAGGGGCTAAACTAGAGGGATAGAAATGGAGCTGGGGTCATGGCGCACCTGCCTGTACCCGTGGCTTGGTGAGAGGTGGCCGGAGTTGGTCGTGCTCGAGCACACAAGCTTCTGTGGTGGACGGGGTTCGCCGGAGAGGAAGGAGACGGCGGCGGGAGGCGGTTCCGAGGGCTCCACGGGATCCAGGCAGCACCAGCAGACTCCCAATGCCCTGCCCAAGCAGTTGCTTGAGCTTGAGGGGCACCGGAGTGCGGCGTCTGGACCTCGGGGATCATCGGAGTCCTCGGGTTGGGGCGACGGCCAGAGGCCTGCCCGACCGGGCTGCATCTTGCCTACGTGCTCGTGGAGGTGTGTGGAGTGGTGTGTGGCTAGTGAGCGAGGAGGGGGTGGCCTTAAATAGCCGGAGCAGAGGGGGGGCGGAACGTGTCGCCGGAGCATTCGGGACATGCGGCGAACTTCGACGAGAGGCGCCAACGGAGGGGGACCAAGTGTAGACGCCGGCGCGTGCCCACGCTTGTGGACGAGCACATGAGGCGGCTTGGGATGAGGACAAGTGCACGCGCGCACTGTGCCGTGTTGGCCGCGACTTGACCGGACCTGCGGCGGCGGCTCCGGTGTCGGCGAGTGCCAGGGAGGGGTCAAGTGTGATGGCTCGGGGGTGGTGGCGCGTTGCGGCAGTCGGAGGCGAGCGCTGGCGCGCGCACGCACGAAACAGAGCGCAAGGCGCCAGCCAGAGCGCGTCGAGACGCATGCCAGGCACCGTGTCCACTCGTGGTCACCAGGCTGACATGGTCAAAACGACGCCCAAGCACAGCCAAACCTTGTCTACGCTCTCGACCACGCAGTGATACGTCTAGGAGAGGTGAGAGCTCATGCCCAGGTCGACCAGAAGTGACTGCACTTAGCTGACAAGTTTCTGTACAGAAACTTGGTCGCCAAGTTTGGCCACCTTCCAGAAGGCCATTAGGGCTGATCTCCTGAGGTTTAGGGTTTCTTAGGAGGGTGTTTAAGCTCAAGAAAGATCAGGGCTAAAAGCTTTGGGAAAAATGCACTTGCTGTACAAAGTGCATTTCTGGTCGAGAAGTGAAAAGATTTTCTACAGCAAAAATATTACAAAAAGTGATGCAATATTTTTGCATGGGAAGGTGGGCCATTGTCCTAATAATATTTAGGAATTATCTCAGATTTTTCTGAGCAAGAAAAATTGAGGTTGCTTTGGAGCACAAGGTTCTGAAATGAACTAAAGAGAGAAAAATGAATATTTTCCTTTTAGGAAAAATATTCATTTTATTATTTTGGGAATTTGTGGGAGGAAATAGGTTGATAGGTCACTTGGGTGAAAGCCAAGGATATGCCCAAGTGACAAGTCCATTTGAATTGATTCAAAAACTCCAAATCAAATCAGGGCAAAAACCACGATGAAAACCAAGTCCGGTAAAAGAGAGAACGCAAGTACGGTAAAAAGAGAGAAGGCAAAATCCAGGCTGTCACAAACCTCCCCCACTTAGAATGAATCTTGTCCTCGAGATTCGGTTGCTTGGGAAAACCATTCTGGGTATGCAGTTCTTAAAAATTCCTCTCTTTCCCAGGTGGCTTCTTCTTCTGTATGATGCTCCCACTGAACCTTGTAAAATCTTATCTCCTTGCTGCGAGTGACCCTTTCTGTCTGATCCAATATTCTGATTGGCTTCTCTTCATAAGTCAAATCCTTAGCCAATTCTATTTCGGACATATCAGTCCTTTTCTCCGGTGGCGAGATGCATCTCCTTAGCTGTGGGATGTGAAATACGTTGTGTACTTCTGACAATTCCGGTGGCAATTCCAACTGGTAAGCAACTGCCCCGACTCTGGCCATGACGGGGAATGGACCGATATATCTGGGTGCCAATTTTCCTCGGGTCTAGAACCTCTTGACTCCTTTCATAGGGGTGACTCGGAGATATACGTGGTCTCCGGGTTTGAAGCTGATCTGTCGATGTTTGGCATCATAGTAGCTCTTCTGTCGGGATTTGGCCAGTTGCATTCTGTCGCGTATCTCCTTGACTTGCTTCTCGGCTTCAAGCATTAAATCAGTCCCGAAAATACGGCTATCTCCGATTTGAGACCAATTCAATGAGGTGCGGCATTTCCGACCATACAAAGCTTCATAGGGTGACATCTTTAAGCTGGCCTGGAAACTGTTGTTGTAGGAGAAGTCGGCGAAGGGCAGACAGTCTTCCCACTTGGTTCCTTGGGCCAATGTGCATGCCCGAAGCATATCTTCGAGTATTTGATTTACTCGCTCAGTCTGTCCATCAGTCTGAGGATGGTAAGCCGTGCTATACTTCAGAGCGGTCCCCAAGGCTTGATGAAGTGTGGATGTGAATAGAGATCCCCTGTCGGAGGTGATAGTCTTGGGCACTCCATGCAAACTGACGATTCTTGATACATACAGTTGTGCAAGTTGATCCGCATGGTATGTGGTCCGGATAGGTATGAAGTGTGCCACCTTAGTTAGAGTGTCCACTATGACCCATATCGCGTCATTTCCGTGATGAGACCTTGGTAATCCAGTGATGAAATCCATGCAAATATCGTCCCATTTCCATTGGGATACCGGCAACGGCTGAAGGAGTTCGGCGGGTTTTTGGTGTTCCGCCTTTACCTTGTTGCAAACATCACAGCAGGCCACAAAATACGCTATGTCCTTCTTCATTCCATCCCACCAGAATATCTGACGGAGATCCTCATACATCTTGGTACCATCGGGATGGATTGAGCATGGTGCTTCATGTGCTTCCGCCAGTATTTTCTTCTTCAAATCGTCTTGGTTGGGTATGCAAAGTCTTCCTCGGAACCTTAGCGACCCTTGCTTGTCCATAGTGAAATCCGGTGCTCGCCCTTGGTGCAGCTTCTGAATAAATATCCGTAGCACCTTATCATCCGCTTGAGCTTTGCGGATTTCTTCTTCGAGAGTAGGGGCAACTTCCAAGATATTGGTGAGACGGGCGTCTGTGATCACCAAGTTTAGCTGCTTGATTTCTTCATAAAGTTCCGGAGGTAAAGAATCCATCAGAGCATTAAGGTTGGCTGGTTTGCAGCTGAGGGCGTCAGCCACCACATTAGCTTTGCCCGGGTGATAATTTATTCCGAGGTCATAGTCCTTGACCAACTCGAGCCATCTTCGCTGTCGAAGGTTCAGGTCGGGTTGGGTAAAGATATACTTGAGACTTTTGTGGTCGGTGAATATCTGGCACTTTTTCCCAATCAGATAGTGACTCCAGATCTTCAAGGCGTGCACCACTGCGGCCAATTCCAAATCATGAGTAGGATAATTTCCTTCATGTTGTCGCAGTTGGCGAGATGCATAGGCCACCACTTTGCCATCTTGCATGAGTACGCACCCCAGTCCTTTTCTGGAGGCGTCGCAGTAAACATCAAAACTGCGGTAGATATCTGGAAGAGTTAATACTGGTGCCGATGTCAGCCGGGTTTTTAACTCATTGAAGCTCCGTTCGCAGTCTTCTGTCCATACGAACTTCTTGTCCTTCTTGAGGAGCTCAGTCATCCGCTTGGCAATCTTGGAGAATCCTTCGATAAAACGGCGGTAATTCTGGCCAGTCCCAGGAAACTTCGGATCTCTGAGACGGTGGTGGGTGCGGACCAATCGAGTACATCTTTTACCTTGCTTGGGTCCACCGAGATTCCTTCTCCCGAGAGGATATGTCTGAGGAATCCTACTTGCTGGAGCCAAAACTCACATTTGCTGAATTTGGCATACAATTGATGATCGCGAAGCCTTTGCAGAACTGCCCGAAGATGCTCCTTATGTTCTTCCTTGCTCTTGGAGTAGATGAGGATGTCATCAATAAACACCACCACGAATTTGTCCAAGAAATCCATGAACACCTTGTTCATCATATGCATAAAGAATCCAGGAGCATTGGTGAGGCCGAAGGACATAACGGTGTATTCATAAAGACCGTATCGAGTGGTGAACGCAGTCTTAGGAATATCTTCCTTCTTAATCTTGAGTTGATGATATCCTGTCCTCAAATCAATCTTTGAGAACACTTTGGCCCCACTGAGTTGATCAAATAGATCGTCAATCCTCGGTAGTGGATACTTGTTTTTAATGGTGACGTCATTCAACTGTCGATAGTCGACGCACATTCGTAGACTGCCATCCTTTTTGTCCACGAAGATTGCTGGTGATCCCCATGGCGAAGAGCTTGGACGAATGTATCCTTTTTGCAACATCTCATCCAGTTGTTTCTTTAATTCCACCAATTCTGAGGAGGGCATCCGATAATATTTCTTATGTATTGGGGTGGTTCCGGGTACCAGGTCAATAGCGAACTCCAATTCCGGTCTGGCGGCATGCCGGGTAATTCTTCAGGAAATACATCGGGATACTCGCTGACCACTGGGATTAATTCCACTTCTTCTGCCACGGCTGCGAAAACCATATCCTTCATGGGGATGCGCTTGCGGGCATAGAAACTTGTGGTGCGACCTTCCATATTTTTCAGAGTAACTTCTCTGGTCGCATAGCTGATGCAGACTTGGTATTGGGTTAACCAATTCATGCCCAGAATGACATCCAATTTGTCGGAATCGATGATGATCAAAGATGTTGGAAACTTGACGCCCTTGATGTCGATTTCCAAATTTCGGCAGACGAGATTGCTTCTAAGTATGGATCCCGGGGATTGTACCAGCATGTGTTTTCCCAAAACCGAGCAAGAAAAATTGTTTTGGAAAGCAAAACTCCGCGAAATGAAAGAGTGGGAAGCCCCAGAGTCAAATAAAATTACGGCGGGTATATCGTTAACGAGAAACATACCAATGACGACTTCTGGGTCCTCTTGGGCTTCGTTTGCGGAGATGTGATGAACTTGCCCTTGGATTATATCGGGGGCGGAATACTGCTCCATGTAGTTGACTTGCGGCTGAATGGAGCGTCGTTCTTGGTGTTCTTGGGAAACTGTCGGGCGTAGTGTCCGGTTTGACCACAACTGAAGCACGAATTGTTGCGCTGGCAATCGTCGCGCACCGGGCTGGTCACGACATTCTTGACTTGTGTAGAGGTCTTGTTGACGTTCTGCTGCCAATTGGGTTTGTACTCCACCTGGGTCTGTTGCCAGGTACGAGCCTTTTGCACTGGTTGCATATCCTTCTTGGGCTCGAATTTGCGCTTGTGGTCATTGGAAACGTGCTTGTTGTCATGCAGGAGCTTGTGTTCCCTCTCGGCGATTAGGGCCTTGTTCACCAGGGTCAGGAAGTCCGGGAAATCAAACATGCTGAGAGTGCACCGGAGATGTTGGTTTAGGCCTCCAAGGAACCGATCGATCTTCCGCTCTTCTGTGGCCACATCATGGAGAGAATAGTGGGCCAGATGGTTGAATTTATTCAGGTACTCGGCGACGGTCATGCTGCCTTGAGTGAGAGCGAGAAATTCGCGTTGCTTGGTCTTCATGACTCCTGAGGGAATATGATACTTGCGGAAATGATCCTTGAATTTTGTCCAAGTAATTTCCTCATCGGCCGGCCATATTGCTTTGGCATTATCCCACCATATAGCGGCAGCTCCTTCGAGATAATGCATAGCAAAGGGAACCTTGTCTCCTTCGTCCGTGCGAGCGATCTCTAGTTTTCTCTCAATGGTCCTCAGCCAGTCATCGGCGTCCAAAGGATCAGTAGCATGGCTGAAACTGGGAGGCTTGGTTCAATGAAAATCTGATAGCTTGGAATGATGGCCATTCTGGTTTCCAGTCTATCCAACCATAACTTGTACACTTTTCAATATTTCCAGCAGATCGTTGCTCCTTCTTTCCTCAAACATTCGCAGGATTTGCTCGGTGGAAGGCGGTTGTGGCGGTGGAGGCGGAGGTGGCTGGTATGGTTCAGGGGAATGTCCTGCCTGCCTTGCGGAACGACGGACAGGGACACCCTCACCAGCTTGACTGCTGCTGCATCCACGCGGCATCCTATTTTTCGTTTTCCCAATACATAGCAACCATGATGAGAAAATTCCAAAGTGGGGAAAAACCAATGACAAATCCCGGAAGAAAGCAGCGAATAAAACCAAGTCAAAAGAAAAGAGTCCAACATAATTATACATAGTCCCAACATGAAAATAAACATCGCGACGGGTCTACTACCCTCGTAGATGAAAATGCGCATCATGACAAGTGTGATTACAACCATACATCATGCTCATAACTACCGCGATACTCTACGATCTACTGCTCGGATGGTGCTGCTGCAGGCTCGTCTCCTGTGCCGGACCCAGATCCTGAACTGATGGTAGAGACCTCCCGGGGAAGAGAGGTGCGCTGGCGCTGCCTTGAGGGCTCTCCCTCAGGGGCAGGCGGGGGATGGGATCTAAGCATAGGAGCGGCAGGGGTAGCGATAAGAGAAGACCATGCAGCAGGAGCGCTGCGAGGGTTCACCGTCAAAGGGTTCACGGTACCCTGCGAGGTCGTCGTAGGAACGGAACTAGGAGGAGTAGAAGTGTAAATGACAGCGGGAAGAGGGTTCCTGGCACGAGCAGTGGCGAGAGCAGCGCGAGCGCGTGAGAGCTCCCGAGCTAACTCGTAGCTAAGGAGATAGCTAGCAGTGATGTAGCGTGCAAGGTGACTAGTGGGACGATCGCACGCCGGATTAATCAAAGGAAAGCGGATACGCCCATTCTCGTGCAGAGATGGGTAGAAGAAAAGTCCAGGGTGTGTGTGCATGCGAACCTCATTGTAGCGTAAGTCTACAAGAGCCTCGATAGCAGCAAATTGGACCGCCTGAGATGGCGTAGAAGCAAGACCACCCTTAAACGAACGAGTGTAAGCGCCGGATGGGGAACTGTGGTCTAGAGTGACCTCAGCATAATACTCATACACTGCACCGGCCAGATGCTCACGATACACCCGATACTCTAGATCAGCACCCTCTAGATAGAGTCGTCGCCACATGTTCTGAAGCAGGTGCGGCGATGTGCACGGAGCTAGCTCAGGATGGTACAAGATCGGTACTGGTGCCATCTACACTCACAAGCCATACGGTCAGTAATACGACAATAAATCATGCATGCAATGCAACAACCAGTTCCTATGTCTACCAGCACTCAAACGAAACTAACTACCGTTTTACTAACGCATTACCGGTCTAGCGTGTCCTACGATCAGCGCGGCTCTGATACGAAGCGTTGTGGCACCCCGGCTCAGAGCAACCAGTTTACCCTGCATTGCCAGCCCAGAGATCGAGTCTTCTGGCAATACACAACAACATGGTACAGAAATAACCGCTTTATTGATATTAGCGTGGTACAAGAGTCTGATATTACATCAGGGTTCGAGGCCAAGCGGCACACATGGTGCTGCTGGACAGTATGTACATTATTTAATGAACATGGCTGGGGCCTCGATCACACGAAACTACACGGCAGCGGAAGAATGACGTAGCGGAATGCCATGGCACAGGGACACCGACGTGGACACAGCCTAGACCCGAGATGCGCTCCGGTGCGAATCGACTTGCCTGAAAGCTGGCATGACACGCCAGGTCAGTACATTGAATGTACTTGCAAGCTCAAAACAAACATCAGCACGATGACAGACAATATCATGATAATTAATCCAGTTAATTTTAATGCAAGAAATTACTACGAATGCAAAGCTATGCAAAGCAACCAAACAGCACACCGAGTCACACGGACTCGCTTACTAGACGATTACCTCGTAACCAAACGGTGACCGAACTGGGGTCACAACTGAAACCAATCACTCATGAACACCTCGAGTGTTCACGGTTCACCACGAAACAATGCATCACAACCATTACTAGTCCTCAAAATTATTTATAAAAAGGTTGATCCATGGTGTGACTTACTCCCGAGTCTTGCCCATAACCGAGGGCGTGGCTATCGATAGATTAAATACACTCTACAGAGGTAGCGCACTTTACCCACACCACGGAATACCTGGCCTCGCACTCCCATTCAGGTGGACCAAAATATTCCAACGAAACCCTTCCTTTGCCATGCACTCTCCCCGGCCACTCCGACCATCTCCCTCACCGGGCTAGGTCTTGGGTGGCCCCGTGTCTACCAAAGACACCAACGGCCACCGTCGTGGCAAAACGGTCCCAAACGGGGACAAGGTACCATAAAAACAAAAACGAGCACACAAGGTTATGTCTGCCTACCGGGCCAGGGTATGCACGCCCATAACCTTCCCTCGCGGGAGGCACCGGTGAGAGCCATGACAAAGGACCGAATCAAGACCTTCCCGTTAGGTAAATGTGGTCGCACTGAACTGAAACCCGATTCAGTGGCACCATGATGTGATCAACATCATATTCAGGTTGAACTTAATCAAGTTTTAGTTTTCAGAAAAACTTTTTATTACTAGCATAGCAATATACCGGGAATCATGCAACTAATCGTCACACAGAGCAAGCAACTCTTAAGCATGGATCCAAACAAGCAACATAACTATATTACACTACTAAGTTCAGAAACTTCTAAGGTTGTAACTCATTTGTATCTACCACAATATTTTTATGAGCTCATTATTTAGTTGAAAATATTACTAGCAAAATAACTACCATAATTTTTCATAACAAAATACCTAGTGCAAAGTCTTACTCTACTTAGCCAAACAATTCAATGCACTCAACCAAAAGCTAAAACAAGCATATCAAGCATTATGAAACAACTAGAAATGCACCATATTAATTTATCAAATTTTAAATGCAAATAAAAGCTCATATTCAAGTAGAAAATCATAGATATTGAAATAACACCATCCAAATGATGTTGTGGCTTGCCTTAGTGTAGAGGAGGGTCACACTCCTCCTGGTTAGCTTCAAGGCAAGATCCTCCTTCTGAAAATATTTTAGAACCACAAAAGTAAATGTCAAAACACATTCTGAAAATCACCAGAAATTCTAGACAGCAAGGAAAAATCCACCCTGTGGTGTGCTGCTAGAGTTTTCTATAACAAAGACACTGCAAAAAGAATCAACTCATTTGGACTTGTGTTTTAGGAGTTACAGCTAGTCAAAGTTTGGTCAAATTTCTGAAATAATTTGAATTAACAGAAATTCCGGGGGGGGGGGGGGGGTGACGTCGAAGGCGTAAAGTGGGAGTGCGCCTCCACTCGTACCGCTTCGGGCACGAGTGGTGAGGCTGACATTGGGCCCACCAGGCAGGAGAGAGGGGAGGGGATCGAAACCAGAGGGAAGGCGGAGCCTCGCCGGAGTTTACGCCGGCGATGAGGGGTCTAGGGGCTAAACTAGAGGGATAGAAATGGAGCTGGGGTCGTGGCGCACCTGCCTGTACCCGTGGCTTGGCGACAGGTGGCCGGAGTTGGTCGTGCTCGAGCTCGCAAGCTTCTGTGGAGGACAGGGTTCGCCGGAGAGGAAGGAGACGGCGGCGGGAGGCGGTTCCGAGGGCTCCACGGGATCCAGGCAGCACCAGCAGACTCCCAATGCCCTGCCCAAGCAGCTGCTTGAGCTCGAGGGGCACCGGAGTGCGGCGTCTGGACCGCGGGGATCGCCGGAGTCCTCGGGTCGGGGCGACGGCCAGAGGCCTGCCCGACCGGGCTGCAGCTTGCCTACGTGCTCGTGGAGGTGTGTGGAGTGGTGTGTGGCTAGTGAGCGAGGAGGGGTGGCCTTAAATAGCCGGAGCAGAGGGGGGGGGAGGGAACGTGTCACTGCCGGAGCGTTCGGGACACGCGGCGAACGTCAACGAGAGGCGCCAACGGAGGGGGACAAAGTGCAGCGTCAACGCCGGCGCGTGCCCACGCTTGTGGACGAGCACAGGAGGCGGTTTGGGATGAGGACAAGTGCACGCGCGCACCGTGCCATGTTGGCCGCGACTTGACTGGACCTTCTGCGGCGGCTCCGGCGAGTGCCAGGGAGGGGTCAAGTGTGATGGCTCGGGGGTGGTGGCGCGTTGCGGCAGTCGGAGGCGAGCGCTGGCACGCGCACGCGTGAAACAGAGCGCAAGGCGCCAGCCAGAGCGCGTCGAGACGCATGCCAGGCACCGTGTCCACTCGTGGTCACCAGGCTGGCATGGTCAAAACGACGCCCAAACGCAGCCAAACCTTGTCTATGCTCTCGGCCACGTAGTGATACGTCTAGGAGAGGTGAGAGCTCATGCCCAGGTCGACCAGAAGTGACTGCACTTAGCTGACAAGTTTCTGTACAGAAACTTGGTCGCCAAGTTTGGCCACCTTCCAAAAGGCCATTAGGGCTGATCTCCTGAGGTTTAGGGTTTCTTAGGAGGGTGTTTAAGCTCAAGCAAGATCAGGTCTAAAAGCTTTGGGAAAAATGCACTTGCTGTACAAAGTGCATTTCTGGTCCAGAAGTGAAAATATTTTCTACAGCAAAAATATTACAAAAAGTGATGCAATATTTTTGCATGGGAAGGTGGGTCATGGTCCTAAGAATATTTAGGAATTATCTCAGATTTTTCTGAGCAAGAAAAATTGAGGTTGCTTTGGAGCACAAGGTTGTGAAATGAACTAAAGAGAGAAAAATGAATATTTTCCTTTTTGGAAAAATATTCATTTTATTATTTTGGGAATTTGTCGGAGGAAATAGGTTGATAGGTCACTTGGGTGAAAGCCAAGTATATGCCCAAGTGACAAGTCCATTTGAATTGATTCAAAAACTCCAAATCAAATCAGGGCAAAAACCACGATGAAAACCAAGTCCGGAAAAAGAGAGAAGGCAAGTCCGGTAAAAAGAGAGAAGGGAAAATCCAGGCTGTCACATTGCGGCCACTAGCAAACCGCGGAAAAAGAACTGCACTTACTACAAGCAAACAAATAAACAAGACAACAAGGAAATAAATAAGCAAGCAACTTACGCTAGGTTATCACGGCTATTACACATATTACATCCACTGGGCATCAAAGTTTGCCACCAGTGCAAATATAGGGAACAAAGCATCATATCATATACACTTGTTGTCAAAGTTGGCGACCAGTGCAAATAAACGCCGCAGCAAAACAAGTCCAGAACTGAAACCACTTCAGTAGAGCTCAAGAAACAATATCCTGGGTACCCAAAATGCTGGCAAGATGCTTAGCAAGCTTATTAACTTTCTCTTGTTTGGCGCTTAAATCCTCCAGCACTTGCTGTTGCACCAGAAAGTATGCATCTAAACTCTGCAGGGACGTCCTCAGTCCTTCGGCTTCCTGTCGCACAACATCTGATCGATGTCTTTCAACTTGAAGTTGAGACTCAAGAAGCCGAACTGATTCAGGCAGCGAGTTCGAAGAGCTGATGCCAGCAGTAGTAGCCAGTAACTCGTACACTACATCAAGACAGGACTTTGCGGTTGTCTCAGTTGTCTTCAATATAGTTTTTATCAGCTTTCTTGGAGATCAACCGGGATGTCTCACTATCTTGAACCTTATTTGCATTACTTCCTTTACCATTGCATAACGGGGTACTCTTCTCCAATATTTTATCCGCGTTCTAAAAGAGAAACAAACAAACACATCACAGGTTTACAATGTAGTATATGAAACTCATTTTGGTAAACCAGTTCAGTAGTAAGGTGGACAGGATAACAGCATGAAACAAACATATATTTATGTAGTATGGTCACTGTATGTTCTATATGATTCTAGTTTATGTTTCCAAATCAAGATAGATACAGTTTGAATCATATCTATTTAAGACAAAGCAGCATAGACAGAATATAAGTGTGGGAAACTACACAACAATAACAACACTTGTAATGTGCATGGCATGAGAACATAAGTGTTTATTCAATTGAAACTGTAATCAACATAGAGCAAGTTACACCATTAAACATGTTAAAGAAACATGTTTAAAACATACCTGTTGCGCCATTGGAGTTTCAATTGCACCCTTCAAATTTGAAATTAGCTGGTATGAGTAAATACAGTGATGCAAGAGCAAAGTAGTATGAACCATAGCTACGGAACCTGACCTGAGAACAATTCTTCTTCTGCTTTAAGCGTTGACTTGGGGTTCGGAGTGGTGGTCCTCGTGCTTTGGGCACTGCAGGTGCCTTACTAACTGCTCGTGTTTGGGTGCTCTATGGTGGAGACAGTGCTATGTCAATTGGAACTGGTTACTATCTGCTGGGGTTGGGGTTAGAAGGGGTGTAGCTGGTTCTCTGTCCAACTGGGTAGGGGTACAATCTGCGTGAGTCTGGGTTATGTGTGGTGGGGCTGGTTCTTGGGCAACTACAACCGTGGTTCTATCTGCATCGACAGGTAGCACGATCTTTTCTGAAGACCGTGTTTTTACTCCCACAAATACTGCCATCGCCCCCTCCAATTGAAATGGCTGATAAACAAGAAAAGTAATTGAATGTACAGACATTGTAAGATAGACATGTGCAATGGATAGTAGGGAAGAAAACATGGCATGAAATAATTCACATTTATGTTGTCTAACCAAACAGAATAGCAGGACATAATTTCACATATATGATGGCTAATTAAACAGGATAGCATGACACAATTTCACATGTATGATGGCTAACTAAATAGGATAGAATGACATACTTCAAAATATGATGACTATGTAAACAGGATGACATGATATAACTATACGATGTGTCTATTAAAGTGGTTGGCATGCCATAAATCACAAACATGTCGTCGATGGAAACATGTTGGCATGATATAATTCATGGATAGAATGACATAATTCAAAATATGATGACTATGTACACAGGATGAGATGATATAACTATATTATGTCTTTAGGAAATGGGTTGGCAGGCCATAATTCAGATACATGCTGTCTATGTAAACATCTTGGCATGATATAAGTCAAATATATGATTTATATACTAAGCAAGTGAGCAAAGGGCAATCGCATATATGATGTGTCAACTAAGGAGATGGCATTCAATATTGTGTATATGATGTAAAAACTAAGCATTGCAATACAACATATGCATGATATCAGTAATATAACCCTGCCAAGTTTGAGCATACACCTCAGGGGGATAATAGGACTGGTCATCTGCCTCTGAATCCTCCTCTGAAGAGCTATCTGTAACTAGCAAGATATCTGCTTCAGCAGGTAGCATTGTCTGCTCTGAAGACCTTGTTTTCACTCCATATTTCTCCATCACCAATTCAAATGGCTGATGCACAGGAAGAGCAGTTGAGTATACAAACATTGTCGACAAATGCAACGAGAAATAAAAAAATGATGACATGATATAATTCACATATATGATGCTTGGCTAAACAGCATGGCATTGCATAATTCACATATATAATTCCTTGCAACAAGATAGCATTGCATAATTCACATATATAATGTCTTGCAACAAGATGGCATCACATAATTCACATATATGGTAATTAGACACTAAACAGGTGGCATTCACACAAAGCATGTCTAAACTAAGCAAATGACATAGCAATGCAAGATACCATATGCACGATATGAGCAACATAACCCTGCCAAGTTAGAGCATGCACCTCGGGGGGGGGGGGGGGAATAGGACTGGTCATCTGTCTCTGAATCCTCCTCTAAGGAGCTATCTGTAACCAGCAAGACATGCGCTTCGTCAGATAGTATTGTCTGCTCTGAAGACCTTGTTTCCACTTCAGGTTTTTCCATGACCATGCCGAATGGCTGATGCATAGGAAGAGTAATTGAATGTACTAAAATTGTTGACAAATTTAACACGTAATAAAAAATGATGGCATGATATAATTCACATATAAGATGACTAGCTAACCAGGGTGGCATTGCAAAATTCACATATATGATGCCTGGCTAAAAAAGATGGCATTGCATGATTCACATATACGATAAAGAAACTAAATAGATGGCATTGACACAAAGCATGTCTAAACTAAGCAGATGACATATTTGATGTATACAGTAAGCAATGCAAGGCACCATATGCATGATATTACCAACATCAGCATGCCAAGTTAGAGCGAAGACCTCAGGGGGTAAATAGGAGTGGTCTTCTCCTTCTGAATCCCCCCCAGAACAGTTATCTTCCTCTTGATTACGATCCGAAATGGGTGGAGGGGGGCTGCCTTTGCGACCACCATGGAGCGATGTCTGCATGAAATTTTATTGCCACGCAAGGCTCGTCTCTTTTGCTCTACATGTTCAGTTCCATTGTGTACAATAACTGACATGCATAGGAATAAAACATAGTGAGATTATATAAGGATGCATGCACAAATCCATAGTGATGGTAGCAAACTGTGGATAGACCCAAAACCAATGATAGCAGGCAGATAATAGCTTTAGTTAAAAAATACAGATAATGGCTCCTTTAATGTTTGTTTGCACCCAACATGAAACTCATAGTAGACACCCGAGATTAACCAGATAGTAGATAGATAGTACTGATTGCTGCCCCAATATGTACCCCACAACCATTTAAAAACTCAAGTTTCAGCACTAGTTTGGACCTGACTCAGAGTCTAATAGGTGAACACGACGATAAAGTAGCATGTCATCATATTAAGCGATGCATAACATAAGCAGACAAGGAAGAGTGCGACCTCTCTTGCGGACCCGTGTAGTCCTCAAGGTCATCTGCTCAGTTGATGATGGTAATGCAGTTGTCATGGCTGCCGGCGGTGGGGAAGAAGATCTGAGGCGGCGAAAGATAGTCTGGAGAGCGGATCCCTACTGCGGTGAACCCTTCCGTCGTTGGAGCAGCTGAGATGGGGTGGAACACGGCGCAGCAGGAGCAGGACAAACCACACAAGGTTTTCTTTGACACATATCTATAACAGAAGTAATTGTGTAAGGGCTTGTTTGAATTTGAGGATTCTAACAATGCAGGGATAGGAAATAGACAGGAATAGGATAGGAACGCATGTGCAAAACAGCGAATTTAAAAACACAGGATCTCTGCCAATCTGGGTGTTTGATTCACAAGAATTGGAAGATCACAGGATGCAAAGAAGCATGGTGAGATTAAGTCAAACCACAAGAAAATGTATGGTTATAATGCTATTATGCTACAATCTCTGAGTCTTGTGCTTCATGAATAGGAATTTGAAAAGGAGGACAAGTGGAAATTAAAATTTCTACGGTTTTTCTTTCAAGGAGACACTAAAGGAACAAATCCTACAGTTTTCCTTTGCTCCATTCCTTTGAACCAAATTCATGAATAGTAGTACCATAGGAAACTTTGCAATTCC